>NC_036443.1:3170787-3782378 GCF_002775205.1 Xiphophorus maculatus | reverse complement strand
CGTTTTCACTGACTGTGCCTTCATTCGTTCGATAATGACTGACATTCCCAATTTTCCCAAGGAGCCTAGTACTTTCATCAAGGCTCTGAATTGGGAATGCACTCAAGTAGTGCCACTCATGTGAAATAAATCCCTCAGTATGTCACCTTCATCCCAGGAAGACTTAATGAGGGTGTTGTTGTACCAGTGTGAGAGTAAACGTGTGCGTTAATCTATGCTTCAATTGCTGGTAACTCACTCAACACTGTCTTCATGCCATAGTGGTTATTTTTGGGGGAACCAAGCTCCCAAACTAAACAAATGATCCCGAGAAACAGATACTTTGTTAATCCTGCTGGAGTTTAATGAGGTGTGAAGAACTCATAGCTTAGCTTCAAACTACAGAGGTCATTTTATTGGAAATAACAGCCAGAATGTCTGTGTGTTATTTGACAAAACACCTAAATTTAATTATCTACTCGACAAAACCATACAGCTTTAACATTCTGAGGCAGGTAACACGAAGCTATATGTAGAATGTCCGAAACCTCCTAATGAAAGCTCCCAGCTACTGCTGGATGAGTTTACAGCCAGAGTGAGTAATTGTAGTTATGTAGTGGAGTGTGTTCTGAAATTTGTGATCATCATGTTACGCTGTCACCACATAGATGGGTTAATGTCATACTTGACATCTTTTCCTTCTAGGACAGTGCTGAGTAGTCCTCAAGGCGCCAGAGTCCAAACGTCCAGCCTCCAGACGTTCCCGCTTCTGTCCTCCATGTCCTGGAAGAATTCAGTTACAGAGGTGTGAAAACTGACGTCGCAGCTCAGTGTATTGGTCGAGACAATTTATTTTGGTAACGTTTTGGAATTAGTTTTCATGTAAAGAATTAGACCCTATGCAGGAAGTTGCGATGCACTTGTCTGATCCGTGACATTCCTCTGGCCTCTGTAGTCAGTCAAGTTTGTGAGGCAGTGAGACGACCACATCACTCATGGTCCAAACAGTACTGTTGTGACTCAGCTAATTCCTAAACAGCAATTTATTGCTTGTAAGGATACGTTGCATAGCCAGACTGATTAGCTTTGGTTTTCTCTTAATTACCAAAGAGGAACAGGAAAGAGGAACAGTTTCAAGATGATCAATCAATGTGCAAAAAGAGTAAAACTGTAGCAGCAGACAGAAGCAGAAATTAAGCAGTGAATTAATAACCATGTACAAAAAAAAGGGAAATATCATTTCAAAATCTCTCTCCAAGTCAAGTTTCATGTTGAAATGTTTTGTAACTTTCCTCTTCCTGCCACTAATTTGCGAATGAAGTTCCTGTTGCTTATTATTTACAGGGTAATCCTGCAATATTGGAGGGCAGCTGTGTTGTGGTGCAAGGACAAGAATAACATGAGGGAAAAGTCTGTTTGGGGAGTACTTCATCTATAGTAGTCAAAAACTGCCTGATCACTTAAGTTATCTCAATCTAGCCTTGTTGGAAAGGTCATGATGTTCCTCAGGACAGTTGGGAAGTGCAAACGGATATAGTGTAGCTAAATATGATATAATAAACACAGACTGATGTGAAATAATGACAGCATATCATTTTGTTCCTTGTGGTGGTTTGGCGACCCATGTAGGGTGTACCCCACCTGTTCAATCACTACTGGAGGTAGACACCAGCCCCCATCACCCACAAGGATAAGTGAGTATTGACAATGAATGGATGGCTATTCTACTTTCTCTTCTGATGAAAGATAGTTTTGATATAAGACTTTGATTTTTTTTCTGTTTTATAAAAAAAAGGGGCAGCAATGTTTTGGAATTTTACCTACATTACACACTTGTTCTTGTTATTTTGGCTTTGATTGTTCTTGAATCTGCTGCAAGTTAAAATATAAGCATGGCGTCAGACTCCAAGCATTACCAGGTGTTGTGGATAAAACCGATTATTATTGACTCGGTTTTATCGTCCTGCTCAGTGTCCCAGTTTGGTATTCTATCTCTTAACAACAAGAACGGCTTGAACCTAGTAGTAAAATGGCCCAGTGAGCCGACAGGTGGGGTGAGGCTAAATCTCTGTACTTCTTGCAGAGGTTACCTGCAACCATGTCAAAGCTGCAGGATGTAACTTTCACAAAAACATAATTTTAAACATTTGTTTAAACTGTCACTATGCTGTGAAAGTATGCTACGAGACAGATAAATAATAAAAAAATAAGCTCCTCTGCCTCTTCCATTGCTACTGTCTGCAAAAATGCAGTCAGAAACAACCAAGAGACCAAAGGAGGGTCTAATCGCTGTCAATCAATCTTGTGAATGCGCTCCTCAATGTGCTAATGGCAGGAAAACAACATAGACAGTTTATTGTGTCTATGGCAACCAGCCTTCCTGACAAAAGGGCAGTTGTCAAGAAGAAGCTGTAGCATAGCAGAGAGCAAAGGGGAGGATGAGAGTGGTGTGTAGACAAGAGGGGCTGACAATCAAAGCTCTCCTTGGCTCTGATTGGTTGTTTCTGCAGGAGCACTGAATTTGATTAGATGACAGCAGGACCATCGGGGAAAGGCAGAGGAGTCTGATTTATTTCACAGATTAGGTTATACTGTCAGGTCATAGTGATAATTCTAACAAATATGAAGAAAACATATTTAAAAAAAAAATAAATTACTGCAGCTTTAAGAAATGTGTCTCATCCTGTGCATGGTGAGTTGAGACTTCTCCTATCTGGATGCAGATATTTGATCACCAAATGCAACACCGACTCGTTTTGTTCCTGTTGCCATAAGTTTCCAAAATCAGCATAGTTTTAATATTGTTTTTTTTTTTTTTTTTAAATCTTATTCTATTTAGAATGCTGTGATTTAGGCCGCACTTTTGTTTTAGCCTATATCTTTTATGATTTTTAATATTTCAAAGTATGGAGCACCAGACTACTTTTGATCATATTATATTTATATTTATTGTCATTTCCTACCAACTTTCTTAATTGGCAACAAAGTTGACTCACCTCAATGTAACCAAATCTAGCTAATGGTATAAACAAAGCTGACTGATTGATAGACTCGTCATCAGGAGTCGTTATGACTGTAATAGAAATCTTGGACATGAAGTTCTGCATAGTTCTAGTCAAACTCTTGGTGACAGGCTGAACGCCTCGTACTTTGGTCATTTATATATTCCACATAAACAAATGAACAGTTTCAATTTTCCCTCACAGCTTTAACAAATTCTCCAGCTGCTGCTTTTGAGCTCTCAAGTTTTAACAAACACCTAATCATCCACCAACAGTCTGTTATTATGTAGATGTTTCCATGACGACTAAATTGTCCGTTTTTATAAACATGAGGATAAAAAAACTGATCATTATTCACCTGAGAATAACCATTGGTAACATGAAGGACGTACTGAAAACATGTTTCATCTAACATCGTGTCATGTCCAAACGTGAAAACTTTTGAACTTTGACCTCAGGTATTCCTGATGTGTGAAACGGAGGGTCCAATTCACCGTTCACAACTTCCTTGACTGTCTGTTCAACCATGAGGGTCATCTTTAGATGTCTGCAAAGGTCCAATGAGTCCCTGTGGGACTGGCAGCTTCAAAGGTCAGAACTCTGTTAGCTTGGTGTGATGGCACACACGCTATGTAAAATTGTGGGTACGGATATTTACTGGTTTTTACGTTAGTATATTTTATTATTTAGTAACACTACAAACCAAAAATAGCAAATATGTAATATCCTAACAGAAAAGTTTTGAATCTATGTGCGAAGTGTGTGAGAACTGCAGCGCTTACGATGACGCAAGTTACCTGGGAGATGTCTGAGTCTGTTGTAGCTTGTATCTGGTGATCAAACTCTCTTCGAAAACAGAGAGTTTGATCATTTTTCATTCCATAAAACCTGAAACTACATGTTTGAAAGTTTGAAGATCTCGTGCTTCCTTTAAAATTTTGTTTCACACAAAGCGCACCTCTGCTCTATTACTGTGTGAGTTGTCAGCAGGCTTCCTTAGGAATTACTTTCTAAACATTTCGGTGCTTGATCTAAATACTTTGCTGAAAACTGAAGTCATAACGAAGGACATCATAAGTTCATGAAGCCTATATGAGTCTAGTACTGCATACCTCTGATGTGTATGTGAAGCACTGTAATAGTCATGGTGGGTGGCTGGGGGGGTGCACTGTACCTTAATATAGAAATGTTAGTAAGTGGGTGGAAAGAAGGAATGGAGTTTACAACAGCATGCGTGTTGATAGAGAAGGTGAGGACAGCCTGTCTGGGATCGGTTACAGATTGGCATCCCAATGTGGTTGGATCTGTCAGTCTAATGGAGACGTAAACACATGAACTCATAACCATTTGCTTACTAAAGCTTTATATTTTCCCATCAGCAAATGGACAACATCCCTTACTGAGCTGCGATTAGGATTTGTTTTCAGAGATATGTAGTTCAGAGGCACATAAAGCTTTCAGACTCTTAGTTTATGTCACAAAAAAAGATTTCGCAACTCTTACATATTTAAAGCTAAATTGCACAAATAATAATAATAATAACAATAAATGATCAAACCTATTAATATGTAATTCCAGACTTAATATCCTTCTAGCATCACTTGTTGTTATAGTTCTTTAAATAGATGACTGTGCTCGCACTGTGACTGACGCCCAGAAGGATTTCTGGGACCTGTCCTCTCCTCAGTGATGTATAGCAAGTCTGTGATTCTCTTGGTCATTGATCCAGACTGTTGGGATGCTCTGGAACTTGGACACAGCTAAAAGAAGGAAGCAATTTGACATCTGACTCATTGAATCTGTTCTAAATACAGAAATGGAAAAGACCAACAAACAACTGTGATATCGACCTGCCAATGACTGTACCCAGGGCCAACGACGACGCTGACATCACATTCACATGCACCTTCTCTAGATTTCTGGCATTTGGAATTGCTTTTGACTCTTCCTCCATTTTATTCAGGTACTATTCTTCTCAGGCAGGGTTATATACATATATATATATACATATATATATATATATATATATATATATATATATATATATATATATAAATAAACATTACTTGACAAGCAAAGTTCTACAGGTGAAAACCTTTTAGATTTAAAGGAGACATTTGGCGCTAATTGTCTACTATAATGATTTTCTATTTAACCTTTCATCGTTTTGTATAATCAGTCCCTTGAGAAAAGTACTTTTTTACCAAACTGATCAAGGTTGTGTGTTGATGGGATCAAATCCTGTCAGACTGACTTTCTTTTGAGGGTCCCACAAGGCTCCATTCTTGGCCTTCACATTTTATGTTTATTGATTTTCAAGACACCTGCACAAATCCAAAGCATTAGTAATTCTTACACGTGCAAATATTTCCGTTAAGCATTTTAAAATTTCTCATCAGCAAAAAAAAGCTGTAAATTATTGTGAATCTTTTCAAATGAAACTATCATTTACTCTCTAAAATCCTTTAGTGTCATGGTTTGTGGTTGTGGAGGTGTGGACCCACATGCAGAGAGACAGAGGCGACAACTGAGTTTGATGATTTAATGAAGATAACCAGTGAGCACAAAAGCCCAGGCAGCACAGGTGAGCACTGAAGCTAGAAGCTTAGACCCTGGAAAACTTGACAACAGAACAACAGGACAAACAACAGCGAAGACAACGACATGACGGGGAAACACAGACACAGATGGGATTAAATACACAAGAGGTAATCAGGGAACATGAGACACAGCTGGGAGCAACCAGGACAGACAAGACGACACAGAAACTAAATTAACACACAGAAAAACCAAATTCCTACATTTAGGATATATTACATTTAAATATCTGTCTGTGAGGAGAGAAGCTCTTTATTGTACCTACATATCAATGTCTTTGGTTATTCTAGAGCTTAATTTCAGCTTTCAAATGTCAAAAGAACTTTGCAAAAACTGCACCAGCCAAGTACTAATCAGCTAAGACCATATGATAGTTTTTATCACCATTTTGAAAAGTAATTTTTGAAAAAAGCTATGAAAGCTTTGCTGTATGACAGACCACTACAGGATACCCTCCCTTCTCACAGCTAAGACCATACACAATGACTTTTAAAGAAATGTAGAGAGGATGGGCTACATTAGTATTTAATTTGTCTTTAGGATTCAACTAGTTATTTTGACATGAAGTTAACTAAATTCAAGCTTTTTACAGTTAAACACATGAAACATTATGGCAGCATTTCTACTTTAATAATTACAATGTAATAACCAAAAAAAAAGTAAAAATAGTAATAAGGGCAGTCTAAGCTTATGCAAAGAATAACATAAATTAATAACTTTAGCAAAACTAAATGAATTAACAACCTATCATAATATATTAAGAAAACTGCATAAATGTTCTGATGTTTAATAAAAGGAAAAACTACTTCTTTTTTTAGGTCTTTTTCAAATTTACCAACAAAAAAGGGAACAACACTCCGACTCACTCTCTCTGTCAATCTTATTTCTTGTTTTCTTTAAAAACGTGTATTTCCCTGTAATCGGTGTTTTACTTCCTGTATTAGACTTTTTTTCTTTTGTTTTGAATGTTAGTTATTTCTGATAAAACCTGATGTTTGGTTTCTGTTTCTGTTTTCTTTCTGTGGTTTTTTTGGTCAGCCATTTTCTTCTAGCTCAGCTTCAGTTGCTTGCTTTCTTTTAAAGTTGCACCAGTTCCTAGTCTACCACCTCCTTTTTTAAGGAATCACCTTTTCAGCTGAAATGTCACTCAGTCCTTCCTGTCTCCTCTCTTGTTAGTTTTTCTTATTTAATAAATCACCTATAATGAGATGATCTTATTCATATTTTTATCCTCCCACAACTCGACACACGACTGCACGGCGGCCATTTTATTTTTAGATAGGTTTCTTTGATCTAATCAAGTATTCATGTCAAACCAAACACAATCAGGTCACCCAAACCACAAAACTCTTCAGTGTGGAAGGTTCCACTGTGGGAAGAAGACTTTAGGTAGCTATTTATGTTTTCAGCACTTTAAAAATGAAGTTTGGAAATAAACTAACAAAATCTGCAAAGATTCTATGAAGGAGACAATATTTTCTACAGACTATTGAATCAGATACTCTTCTGGATAACGTATTGTGATAGGAAAGAGCTATGCAACAGGGATGGCTTTGATGTTAATGGTAATCCTGCTAAGTGCTAATATTAAAAGCGACAGGCAGCTAGAAAAGGCGATGTTATTTAACAGAGAAAAAACACTAAAATGATGTATACAATTTATAAACATATATATATATATATATATATATATGTATGTATGTATATGGGGGGGTTGAGGGGGTGTCTGTGTGTGTGTGTGTGTGTGTGTGTGTGTGTGTGTGTGTGTGTGTGTTTATAAATTGTATACATCATTTTAGTGTTTTTTCTATTTTCTATTTTCTATATATATATATATATATATATATATATATATATCATGTACTGTGTATTGCTCTATGACCCAGGCACAGCCATTTTCTTATATATAAGCTAGATTCTTTGAAGCTAAATATTTGTTTTGTACCTAATTTGGTCTTGGTAATTCTCAGCTTTCATCTATTGATACTCATTTACACATTTTTTAGCTTGCACTACATTATTTTTCCAGGTTGCATCAACATTCACGTAGACATCTTCATCAGTGCTTTCTTCGTCTTCTTCAAATGTTTGTTCTGATGATGCGTAATTCTTGACACCAACAATGATTTGTCTTAAATGAGGCTCTGCTTCCTCATAATCATCATCACTTGTTGACTCTTCGTCCATCTCCAGTTCCTTTACTGAGTGAAATGCATCAATATTTTCATAGTCGTTGCAATCATTCTCGAGGTCTTGTGTGTTTAACTGCTGGAAAGTCACTGAAAAAAAAAGAAACAAATGAATTTATGAATAAAATGTAGAAATGATTTTAAATGCATGAGCTTGTATCTTTTGATCACAGACTTTGGTTTTGGTCAGACGGTATGGGCTGTTTAGAGCAGAGTTTCCTCCTGCAGCCCAGACAGACTGCTAGAGACACCAGCAGGACCAGCAGCAGGATTCCACTGGAGACTGAGGAAACCAGCAGCAGTGAAGAGGCTAGGAGAGAAAACATTTGGTCAGTTTATGGCTCTAAACCTGCATTTTACAAACGTTTTCAGGCTGAGGAACACTTAACCTATTTAATAAACAGTCACAGACCACCTAACCTGAAATGACCCAGCAGTAATACATCTTTATATATACAACTTGAAGTGAAAATATTAGACTCTTACACTTGTTTTTGTTTTCTTTGTTTATCCCTTCTGTTTAGTAAATGGGAATGGCCACAACAAAGCCATGGTCAAGTCTACAGGGGCATTTTGAGTCGTTTTCTAACTGTGAAGTACGGGTGTGGCAGCATCATATTGTGGGTCGGTTTTCTGCAGGAGGAACTGGTGGAATCCCTAAACTAGATGGCATCATGAGGAAATAACATGTTGTAGAAATGTTGATGCAACATCTAAAGATATCAGCCGGGAAGTAAAAGATTGGGCACAGATTGGTCTTCCAAATGGACAATGACCTGAAGCATGCAGTCTGTGGTTACAACGTGGCTAACGGACAACAAAGTCAGTGTTTTGGAGTGGCCATCGCAGAGCCCTGATCTGCGTCCTACGGAGAAGTTGTGGGAAGCTCTGAGATCTGAGGGCGCCTACCAAAAAGGACTCAGTTCTACCAGTTCTGTCAGGAGTAATGGGCCAGAACTCCATCAAGATAATGTGAGAGGCTTGTGGAAGGAAACTAGCCTGCTGAAAACCAGCTCCTTATAGTACAGCTGGCTTCATCCAGAGGGTCTGGGCTCTCAGCTGCTGTTATGGAAATTTCATTTATCAAAGAATGAGAAGCTGTTTCAACAATAAGAGAAAGATTAATCTTTGTCTTTAAGTTTCTTTATTCGAAGGCAAAAGCGTTCGAAGACCCGTCTCACTGAACGCAGTCAGGAGACGAGCCCTGAACGACTCACATCACATGGTTATATAGTCACAGCAAGGCAAAGACCCACCCAAAGTCTGATCTTATCTTATTGCCAGATGGACCACAAGACAATCCTGACCCCCACCTCATGAACTATCCCTCACCTCTTGGATGGGGATGATTTTATGACAGGAAAGAGAGCAGGAGAAACTTCTAATTCTTCAAATTTTTCTTTGTCAATTAGTCATGGGCACAGGGTCAAACGAGGGTACGACTACATTTCACACACGTCAGTCCTTTAAGACAATTTCCAGGTTAAGCATTTTACCCAAGACGTCTTCAGGTCTCTTCTGCTATCGCAGCTGTGGAAACATCTAAACACTATCTGGAAACTTCTTTAATGGAAAAACACATCTTGCAAAAATGTCAAAAACGCAGCAGCTATAATCAGTAAGTAAATGGTTAAAAATATCATCAGTTCCATCAAAGATGAAATACGGCAAAAGATGAAATTTTCTATTACAGCTGCTGAGAAACGAATGCTCCTGTCGAGGCTTTGAGTTTCACCCAATCACTAACATTTGCCAGTGACGCATCTAATGTGCCAGTTCCATGCCAAGAAGCTTGTTAGAAACTGTCTGCACTGTAAACGACCATCCTCCACTGCGAAGAGAGAAATTAATTCAATATTTAGGAGTGCGACCAACATGGACCGAACACATTCGTTCACTTCCTCTGGAAGCTGTTTCAATAATACTTGGTGTATGTAAATATTTGCATTCAACTGTATTTCAGTAGGGAATTGATTGCTGAACGTACATCAGGTGATAGATTAGAAACAAGATGCAGCTGAGAGGAAGAGCAAGAAGCTTAAATAGAAATGAGGAAATGGCTGAAAATACAGAGGGAACGTTGGAACAGACCTAAACAAATCAGAGACAAACCAGATCTTGGAAAATTATTTTATCATGAGGGGGCATATGTTCTGTTTGTTTGCTTGTTTTATTATTGAAATCATCATTTGAAAAACAAATTTTGTGTTTTTCATGATTTGACATGTTTAACTAATAATAATAATAATAATAATAATAATAATAATAATAATAATAATAATAATAATAATGCCTTTAGGAGATTAGAGGAATACACAGTAAGGTATTTTACTCAAAGTTTGAAATTTAAATGTTCTTTTCTCAAATATATATAGTTACTTACATTTGATGATGAGACTAATGGGTTCTGCCTCATCAGAACTGAACCTCTGTGTAGCCATGGTAACCTCATACACACAGCTGTAGTTGCCCTGGTGTTCAAACTCAGCAGCTGGGAAGTTAAAGGAGGCTGAGTTGTTGACTGCTGGCCTGGTTTCTGTGATGTTGGAGTTGGAGAAGATGAGAGAGAAATCTCCCTGAGGATATCTGGGGTTAATGGAGCAAGTGAAGGAAAGGCCGTAACCCTTGGTAACCTCTGCTCCTCCTGGACCCCAGACCAACCCTCCATCTGGGGATGTCAGGGAAATGATGGGCCTCTCCAGACTCACTGTAGTAAACATGGACATGGAATAGAAGAATATTATTCCACATAGAGGCATGGCCATTTGAGAAGATGGATTATGGATTTTTCATAAATATTTATTTGGCCTAATATTCACTGTTAACACAATTTATTTAATCTTACCTCTAAGACGAACAGAGTTACTGAAGGGGGAGGTGAATGTTTGGCTTGACATCATTTTCTCATACTGACACTTGAATTCTCCATCATGATCCAGAGTCACTTTAGGGATGTTGAAGGTAGCAGAGGAGGAAACTGATGACTGAGTCAGTCTAAATGATCCTGAAGTCTGTTGGAGGATAAATGTTCCACTTAAAGGTGAAGCAGCAACAGAACAAGTGATGCTGACTTGTTGACCCCAGGTGACCTCAGCAGAGCCTGTAGAGATGCTGGGCTTGGGAAGGTTCACTGAAAAACAGTAAGTTGTGAGAATAAAAGTTTATTCATTTCCACAACTGAATGACACTAAAAATAATAATCTTTTACTGTCAGTTTATTTATTTTTTGTGGTCAGACGGTCCAGTGGAGACAGTGCATGACAGATAGGCTCTGAACTATGTGGAAGGTTTTTATATCACTTACAACAAATATCAACATACAAGATATAAAATGGTTTGATTGTCTTTTCAAAAAGGGGTTATATTTTTATTTATTTTTACAACCAAACAATACAAAAGAAATTGTTTTTTTTTTATTAAAAAATGATAAATTTGCTAATGTCAGTATTTACTAATGGATGATCTGATTCACTGAGAGTGAAAAATAAATAGTGCAGGCATTTTAAGCAACTGATTGTACTGCTGAAGTTTCACTGTTAACACAATTTATTTAATCTTACCTCTAAGACGAACAGAGTTACTGAAGGGGGAGGTGAATGTTTGGCTTGATATCATTTTCTCATACTGACACTTGAATTCTCCATCATGATCCAGAGTCACTTTAGGGATGTTGAAGGTAGCAGAGGAAGAAACTGATGACTGAGTCAGTCTAAATGATCCTGAAGTCTTTTGGAGGATAAATGTTTCACTAAAAGTTGTAGCAGAAACGGAACAAGTGATACGGGCTTGTTGACCCCAGGTGACCTTAGCAGAACCTGTAGAGATGCTGGGCTTGGGAAAGTCCGCTGAAAAGTGAGAATAAAAGTTTATTCATTTCCACAACTAAAAATAATAATCTTTTACTGTCAGTTAATTTATTTTTTGTGGTCAGACGGCCCAGTGGAGACAGGGCATGCCAGCTTCACCTCTGTCAGACTGACCACATGATAAAATATTATAAAAAATATTTAAATCTGGAGAGAGGAAACTACAAACTCTGACTCTCCCAGGGGAAAGATTCATTCATAAGCAATTTATATCTGAATTACACTCTATGTAAAAAGAAATCACCCCAATTCTAAAGTCCTTCCACTGGCTCCATGTAGCTCAGAGAATGGACTTTAAAATACTGTTAGTTTATAAAACACTGAACGACTTAAGACCACAATACATTAAAGATCTGCTGTAGTTGCATCAACCTTCCAGATCTCTAAGTGTGTATGATGTGTGTATTGGTGATCTTGATGGTGGGCAAAATGTAATATTTGTTACTGGTTTCTCAATTGTTGACTGTATTTTCTTTTTATGACTTCTTCTTGTGGTTTCACAATGTAAAGCACTTTGAACTGCCTTGTTGCTGAAATGTGCCATACAAATAAACTGGAGTGATTCATTGTTCAAATGAAAAACTAAACACAGTGGCTACTATGAAAGAAATAATCAAAATCATATAAACAAACCCATCACCATATTCAAGAAAACTCCAAGCCTTGACGGAGAGAAATGTGCCGATGATGAGAATCAGGTATTTTTTAAATAGCACTGATTGGAGATTCAGTCAATTTCTGATCAGTAAATACATCACACATAAGAATACCTTTCATTTTGTGTTTAGCTGCTTTCAAACAAAAAAAATGTACTGGTCATTACATCAAAACATTTAAAAGTGAACATTTAAATGCCATTTTAAATGCTATTGTATTGTATAGAGGCTTACTGATGTATGATAGAGAATTGGGTGCAGGGATCAGGATTTGGTTGTGTAAATCCAGATCTACAATGAAAAATGAACTATGGACTTTCAAGAATATTAATCTGACTAGAACAGCAACATGTCTGACAGCATGTTGTGTTGTCACTGTTTTTTATTGTTAATTATTTGTTTCTGCACAGCAATGAATGTAGAGGGAGGAACAAACTACAGGGCGGGAAAGTTGAGCAACCCAACAAGCCTTAACCCTTCAGTAAAGTCGTCTTGTGTTTCCTGTAGTGAACAACACACATTAGTGGAGTGTCATCAGTTCAAGCAGAAGAAACTGAGAGACAAAATGTTTTTTTTGAAAGGATGAAAGGCTGTTTGTGTGCTGGGCCCATCAGTAAAGACGGAGCTAAATATCTGATTTATAGGACATGTATTCAAAGACATCACATGATTCTGTACATTGACAACAGAAACACTGGTGGTTTAAGTCCTCTACAGAATCTTGTTCTCAAAGAAATATGTCTCCTAGAGACATTTGTGGTCAAACAATGGGGAGAAAAGAAAAAGCTTCCATTTAGATAAAGTCCAATAAATGTAATCATGTCAATCAGATATATGAATTTTTAGATCTTGGCACATCAGCTACTTTCTGTTCTGCATCTAACATATAAGTTAAATCTTGTTGGCAAAATAAGTAACTTGTTGTAATAAGTGTCACAAATCATGTGAATCACATTCTGATCAGTGAACACACAATACACAAGCTCTGCCTTTCAATGTGCGTTTAAATGCTTTCAGCCAAAAATCTACACTGACTAATATGTCTGAACATTTAAAATTTAACATTTTAATATTTGTAAAGCATTTTTCCTTTACCTGAACAGACCACACCAGCATCCTCATCATGACGACAGTTGTGTTTCTCATAACCATTGTGTCCACAGCTGGTTAGAGAGTTTTCATTTCCTGAGCACCGAACATCATCAAGCCAGATTTTTCCAACTCCTTGACCAAAGAGAGCAGAACCAACTACACTGATAGCTGGACCACAGTCCAGCTGTCGACAAACCACATTAGCATCAGTTATGTCCCACTCATCATCACAGACCGTTCCCCAGGAATGGCTGTAGAAAACTTCAACCCTTCCAGAGCACCGAGTTGATACTCGCCCTGCCAACCTGATCTGACCTATAAGAACAAAATTTAATATGATTATTTTAATGTTCTGATAAGAGTTAAAGACTTTTATATAGTATGGAAACAGGAAAGAAAAACTGACCTGTAGTGAATGTTGATGAGGTCAAAACAAGACTAACTGTAAGATAAACACTTGGACTGTTATTTTGTTAATAGATAGTAAGACGTTTATGCGAAATATAACATTGCTTATCTGTGCATCAGCAAAGTTATAAAACAAAGCAAATATTGTCAAAAATAATGAAAACTTGAACTTACAGACAAAGCCTGTAAAAAATTGAAGGGTCTCCTCCTGCTTTCTGTTTCTCATAGCTGCAGATACTGTAGCTTCACTGTGTTCTCCAACTGGTGGTCAGAAACACATTTGGCTTCTCACTAAGTTCATCCTTGAGACACTTCCTCTTTATGTATGTGGTTTTTTTAAAATGTTACTGAGCTCAGAAAAAAACACTTCTTTAAACAGTAACACTATTGATGTTGTCATGAAAGCAGATTAACCTGATCCTGTCATATGACATTTGTTTTATAACTGAAATCAATCACAGCCTCAGCAGATGTGGCAGCACTGAAGTGGGCTTTAAGACAAACAACCTCACACAGTACCTAAGGGAAATTTAGAGAATAATAAGTAGAATAATAAGTGCCTCCCATGCAGTGCCTTGCACTGGCTCAAGGAACTGTAGGGTGTGAACGCTGTGATGGTGTTAACCTAGAAGACTTTGTCTCAAACATGATCGGTAAGATTCACCAAATCCTACCTAGTATTTACTGACATTCAAGAAGTGACAAAAGCACTGCTTCCTCAGCAAAAAAGCAAAACCAAAAGAAGCTGCGTCTTCTGTCAGCTCTAAAAGAAAAGCATGTGTCGAGGGGATATGGGTGTAACTTTGTGTTGCAAGTTGTTGGGGACAGCGAGAAGCAGGGGGCGCTGATGCACCCAGTTACCCGAAGGCCTTTTCCTTTTTTTGTGCTAAGAATACGGCCAAAACTTAAATATGAATTATGCCATACAGTCTTATTCAATAAATAAGACTGTATTCTTAAACTAGGATTTGCATCCTGATGAGGCTTGTCAGATTAATAGTATGTTTTGAAAATAACCTTTAAGCAGGTATTAAGCATACTACGAAATATAAATATGTTAAAACGTATGTAATTAGATTACATGTGTATGCTGATGTTATACATTATATATATATAAATATATAATGTATTTCACTTGGTGATGGAATTCTAACAAAGGAACTTTTCAGTCATATTATGATTTATGGAATGAGTCTGTAATTTGCTCAATGCTTGCATACAGTTGAGAACAGTTTCACCATTTAGAAATATTATTTGTGAAGAATTATCACAGTCGACTTTTATTGTCTGATCTTATCAAGTTCTCAAAAACATCGACAACATCAGATCCTGTAACAATCAAAAGGTTATTAAAAATGCCAAAAACAGAATAAGTAACGTCTGTGTAAACCAAATGACTCCTTGTCAGTGCAAACTTTGTATTTTTTAATGATGTGATTCTGGCTCTCCCTGAATTAGCATAAACCTGTGCCCTGCTGAATTACACATAGCAGGTCAGATATGATATGTCTTCAACATAGCAAATATTAAATATATTTGCATCTTTAATATACCAATTATTAAAGACGCAAATATAAGCAGAGGGGACTTCATGCTTATATTGAAGCCAGCTGACTCTGTGGTCGGGAGACCCCCCCCCAACACCCCCCTTGCCGCAGGGCCTGCGTAGCATCCAGCTTCTATCCACCACAAATCTGGAACGAACTCCAAAACTCTGCTAAACAGCTGCAACACTGAGTTCATTTGAATCCAGACTAAAAATGCACCTGTTAAAAGTTGCTTTTGAACCATAATAAATGAAACATTGACCAACATTTTGATGCGCAACGATGGCACTTGACAAAATGTAATGTTTACTGGTTTACCATGTGGTGTCTTGTATGACTGTATTTTGGGGGTTTTATGATGTAAAGCACTTTGAATTGCCTTGTTGCTGAAATGTGCTATACAAATGAACTTGATTGATTAATTAACAGAGTGAAAATTGAGTGGCACACACTAGCAGTAGCAGAATTCCTTCATTGAAAGCCACTGCAAAGATGAATTATGAGCACAATGCAACCATGAAGCTGAAGAGGGATTTTAATGGAAATGGTAAAAGATATGAACAAAATGAAATGCACACAAGTAGGTGGAGTATATCAATACATTTTCAAAGTTGAAAAAAAAGAATCTATTTCCCACACAGACACAGATCTTATGGAAGACACTAATATTTATGAAGAATCTCTACTAAAAGGTCTCCCTACAAGCAGAAAGCTGTACATCATGACCTCTCAAGTGATGTCCAGTGTGGAAGGCTGGCCGGATCGGAACCAGTTTGAGGGAGCAGCGAAGCGCTACTGGCCTGATAGAGATGTACTGGGTTTAATACTAAGAGGTTAGTGGTTCCTGCTAACTTAAGAAACTCAGTTTTGGAAGAGATGCACAAATGTCTCCAAGATAGGTTACATGCAGTCGACATGCCCGTCAGACAATGTGGTGGCCGGGTTTAAGCAATCAGATCAGCGACTTTGCTCTCGAATGCAGAAAGTGCGTAAATAAAGAGTCGACATGAGAGCCACTTTACTGCCCACAAATCCTCCAGACAAATCACAGCGGAAGACAAAACCTATTTGCTTCTACTGGACTAGCGTGGAGAGCTCAACTCAGTCTGCTCCTGTCATTGTGCATTTAAAATATTCATATTCATATTAATATACTGTATGTTAGAATTCATATGAAATATGAATATTACCAAACGCATAGCCAAGAGAAACGTTATTTAAAAAATGGCAATAGACTATTGGATGTGAATTACTAAAATTTAATCAAGCAATTTTGTGTAAAGTATTACTTTAGGTTGCAGATATATGTTAGCGATTCTGATAGCATTTAGACCTTGCAGGCCTTCGCTGCAAATACATAAGTAAACATGCCATAATGTATTTCACTGCAGATCAAACATGTAATCTATTACAAATTGTCAAATTTTTTTTTTTACTAAATAGCTCTTTTAGAATTCATATCAACATTCACATAGTCATCGTCTTCATCCTCCGTGCTTTCTTCGTCTTCTTCAGATCTTTGTTCTGCTTCTCAGTTATCCTCTACACCACTGAATCGTCTCAGATCAGGGTCTGCTTGACATTATTGTTGATTAAAGTCATCACAATCATTCTCGTGGTCTTGTGTGATTAAGTGCTGGAAAGACACTGAAACAAAGAGAAACAAAATAACTTATGAATAAACTGCAGAATAGCAATTGGTTACTTTTAAATCCAAAAACTTGTATCTCTTTGATTACAGACTTTGGTTTTGGCCAGACGGTATGAACCGTTCAGAGCAGAGTTTCCCCCTGACGCCCAGGCAGACTGCTAGAGACACCAGCAGGACCAGCAGCAGGATTCCACAGATGACTGAGGAAACCAGCACCCGTGAAGAGGCTAGGAGAGAAAACACTTGGTCAAAATGTTTTAGATTGCTGTAAACATTCCAACTCCTAAAACCAGACATGTTCTACTGAAGAGAGCCGATAATCTGCTGAGCTGCTTATCTGTTCTCTGAGCAATACAATTTCATATCAAAGAAATGATAACTTGAGTAAAAGTAGTTTTCAAACAAAAAATACTAGAGAAAACTAGCCAAACCGACCGGCACCACCTTCCTTGTTAAAACACTGCGTTAAAATATGGGGCCCCTGAAGCCCTGGGGGGCCTTATGGAATCAGACAGAAGTGCAAATAACTGATATTCATTTTAATTGTATTTTTTGATTTTATGTTTTTAAGACTAGTTGTGGGTTTAAATAGTGTTTCACTGGCGATTTTTTCCAGTAACATATAATTACCCAGTAATATTTTTACATTTCCTGACAACTTAACATCTTTTAATACAAAAACACGGTGTGCCACCAGGCTTAGCAGGTTTTCTGGGGGGAAACCCTGCAACTACTGGAATAAGTTGTAAGGAATCTTAACTTGAAAGAAAGAGTGAAATTCGAAAAGACTGACAAAACCTCAAATAAAGCAAAAACACAAGACCAAAGTTCCAAATTTCATGAAACAAGCAGTTCTCAGGTTGTGGGAGAAATTGCTTTTTTTTCTACAAGGAGGATACATGGTTTGTATATTTCTTTTTATAATTGAAATTATCATTTGGAAACAGAGTTTTATATTGTTTCTGGTTTGGCATGTTTACCTAACAGGAATACACAGTATGTAATTTTACTCAATTTTGTTTTTGATTTAAATGTACTTTTCACAAATTATATTGTTGCTTACATTTAAGAGCCAGACTAATGGGTTCTGCCTGAGCAGAACTGAACGTCCGTGTAGCCATGGTAACCTCATACACACAGCTGTAGCTGCCCTGGTGTTCAAACTCAGCAGCTGGGAAGTTAAAGGAGGCTGAGTGTTTGACTGCTGGCCTGGTTTCTCTGATGTTGGAGCCGGAGAAGATGAGAGAGAAATCTCCCTGAGGATATCTGGGGTCAATGGAGCAAGTGAAGGAGAGGCCGTAACCCTTGGTAACCTCTGCTCCTCCTGGACCCCAGACCAACCCTCCATCTGGGGATGTCAGGGAAATGATGGGCCTCTCCAGATTCACTGTGGGTAAAGGAAAATAAAATCTTGTGAATATAAACTATTAAAAAAGAAAAAAATATATACATTTTATGGTTTTGCTACTGAATGTAAACTTTCCAGTTAGGATGTAAATGTTGTGATGACAGATCTGAATGAGGCTTGCTTGAAAATATTACAGTTTTGTTTTCAATTGAGATTCTGTATCAACAACAAAAAAAGAAACAGCTTTAATTTCTGATGGGGATTTTGTCAATAACCGTGTCACAAACAGAGGAGCTGTTGTCCTCCTTTATGAACGCAAAGGGTACAGAGTTAAGAACTTGCTGGCTTGAATGAATTCTGGGAATTTGGAGAGGTAATGGTCATGCAGTAAAAAAAAAAAACATAAGGGGACACACATTTGACTTCAATGCACAGTAATTAGATTCTCGAAGACAGACCCCTGCCTTAGATTTTTGTAACATTTCATATAATTAGAGTTCCAAGTCCGGGGAAGCCAATGCAAGGCATGGCTGTTCGGCAGCTGTAAAGAAGATTCTGGGATGTGTTACTCCTATGAGCAGCATGATACTACTCCTGTGTAATTATAACAATATTAAAGAAAATGTGAGAGTAAAGGATAGGTAACTGATAAAGATAAAGTTAATTTCTACTAAGAAAGCAGTTTGGAGGAAATGGAGAAAGGTGGACCCCCTTGTCATGAACATTGGATTGGGATGATAGAAGAACTCTACATCATGGAAAAATGGACATATCTCCTGAGACCACATCAAGACGGAGACCAAAAAAACGGAAAGAACCTGGAAAAATTAGATAGGATAAAAGGTCTAATAGTAGAATAGCTCCCAAGCAAAAGTTTTACTTTTGCTCCCAATTATAATGTTGGATGTGAATTGCTCATACAGTTTGTTTTATTTGGAAAATGCCAATGAAAAGTAGAATGATGAAAAAGAGGGGATGAGACTTTGTCACAATATGTTCAGTTTTATACAGTCTTGATCAAAAATCCAACATCGGAGGTTGTATTTTTTTTCAATAATTTACTAATTTGGGTCTTTATTTTTTAAAACGGCCGTTACCTTTTCTTTGAAAAACCATTGAATATATAAAACACCCATACTATTCTATATGTGGGTCAGACAATCTGGGAATAATCTGGTAATGTCTGGATGATTTCTGAATTTTTTACTTTTGTTTTTATGTCAGAATTGTTAAAAGCATAGGTAAACATTTCTTATTATTATTTAAACATCTTTACATACAGTTTGTGCAAAGAGACATAATTCATATTCTTCTTTTTGTAGACAAGGACATATGCAAACATTTTTAGAATATTTTGATGGAATATTGATTAGAAATTAATTTTTATAATTTCAATGTACAACTATTGTTATTTGGACTTTTAAATGGTCGATAACTATTTTTAATAAAAATAAAATGTTCTAGGTATATGGACATATCCCTATAGTTGCTGCCACAGTTGTTCTTGTCTTGCACTGACTGCTGGTGAACACCGTCAAGTGCGCTAAGCAGGAACGAACCATTTCATGCGGATCCAGGGGGGTGTCAGTGCAAATATGGAAAAAACAATTTTAAAAACACTATTTGATTAATTTTGTAATTGACATGGCCACCAATTTTCTTCTATTTCTATAAGAGAAAAAAAAACAAAACAATGCTTTGTGGGAGGGGCCCCCTGTCGGTCAGGGGCCCTTGGAGTTGTCCTCTATATGACACCCCTGATGCCATATAGAGGACCAGGGTGCCGGGGTGGACTTGCTGAATTGGGCTTGGAACCTATTAAAAACTGATTTCAAATCAAGTTTAGCTTTTCTGAATGTTTCAGTAATTTTTAGGACAGACAGGACGGTGATTAAACTCAATGACCTGACATGCTTTTCTCATAGAGTAAATCTTGAAAAAACTGATTTTTACACTTCTGACTTTTCATTGTTTACTCAGTTTATTTAATCTTACCAGTAAAACGAACAGCGTCGCCACGGACTGAGGAGTATCTTTCCCTTGACAGATAATGACACAGGAATTCTCCATCATGATCCAGGGTCACAGTTTTGATGAAGAAGGAAGAAAGGCTGTAATATGTTGACTGAGTCATTCTGAACGAGCCTGAAGTCTTTTGGAGAGTAAATGTTCCAGAATGAACTTGAGCAGTTGCAACAGAACAAGTGATGGTGACTTGCTGACCCCAGGTGACCTCAGCAGCAGGGCTAAAAGAGATGAGGGGCTTGGGAAGGTTCACTGAAAAAGAGTATTTTGTTACTGAAATGTATCTTTCCTGAATATTGCCAGATATTTTGGGACCCATGGATAATGGGATTTATTGACTTGAATTTTTCTTTTCTCAAAACAGAACAAAAAACTCTTGATTTCACTGCATTTTCAAATTAATTAATTCATCTTACCAGTAACTCGAACAAAGTCACTGTATGGAGAGGTCAATGTTTGGCTTAACATCCTTTTCTGATACTGACACTTGAATTCTCCATCATGATTCATGGTCACTTTAGAGATGTTGAAGGTAGCAGAGGAGGAAACTGATGGCTGAATCATTTGCTGTGACCCTGAAGTCTTTTGGAGGATAAATGTTCCACTTAAAGGTGCAGCTTCAACAGAACAAGTGATGATGAGTTGTTGACCCCAGATGACCTCAGCAGCAGAGCTTATAGAGATGTTGGGCTTTGGAAGGTTCACTGAAAGACAGCAGTAGTAGTAGTCTTTATTTTATGTGTCATACACCTTTACAGGTGCCCAGTCCACACGGGCTTACAAAATACAATAAAACATACACAAACATGCGGACAGACTTAAATATTCTTTAAACAAAAAGCATCCTCTTTCTAAGATGCCAGGCCTTCAAAATAAACTGTGCTAACTGAAACAAAAAATACTTCAATAAATAACACATTTCATCCTCATCTGCTAAATAAAAGAAATCTGGATAAACATCAAGTATTTTAGTAAATAAATCATTTCTCAACGTTAAGTACAAGGGACAATAAAACAAGAAGTGCGCTTCACTCTCAATTTCACCCAGATCACACAAAAAACGTCTTCGGTCTTCCTCTGGGACTGAAGGAAAATGTCCCGTCTGAAAAGCCAAAGGCAAAGTGCCAGATCTGAACTTTGCTTTTTAGACAAGTTCCATGATGCATGCGGCTCAAGACCATCAGCATCCTTTAGCAAAATTTAAGTGCGTAATTTTGGTTTATGTAAGATATTTACTGGCCACTAACGTTTATAAACTTCAAAATGCAACTGTTTAAGGTGTCGAATATTACATCTTAATTTATTCCTATAAATGTACTGAAAATCCGCCTCCTCAAATATCTTCTCCATTTGTCTGGCCTAAGCATACCTTTTCACATTTGTGAAATCCCAAAGAAAAATATCTTTTGTTAATCTATAGTCTGGCATATTAATAAACCTATTCCATAATCTAACCATATCTGCAATATATCTAACTTCACAAGGTTCCCAACCCACATCTCCATGTAATGCCATTTTTGGTATTCGAGGATCAGCAGTTTGAGAATTTGGGATTGGTTTAATTATAGATTTTTCCCAATCATATGGGACCAAACCCTATTCAAAACATGTGGAAAAAGAAATGAATAAAATCTGAAATAAACCAGGTAAGATGTTAGAATCAGAGTTTATTAAGCAAGAGCATGCAACCTCGGGCCCCAAGTGTCAATTTGGAAATCCCACATTGATTCTGAGTAACTGAGTAAAAATGATTAAAAAAAAACAACTAGTGTTTTTACAGATGAATATAATAACAAATGGAAGTTTTTAGCATATTTTAGCGTTTCCTTCAAATAATTGCATTGCGTATCCACAAAAGAATGAAACTAAAATCAATAATTGTTTGATCTAATTTTCTTAGCATTAGGTAGGAAATGATATGGGGTTTCTCTTACATAACTTCCCAAAATTATCAACATCTCATGAAAGAAAATGTTTCCAAACTGGTTTGTCAAAAGTGTTACGTTTCTCTTCATTTTTAAATCTAACTATAGCAATGAAATTGTATTTCTATAAAAGTGATAAACTTGCTTGAGTACATATTTATCCAAAAATATAAGTTGTCTTTTATTTAAAAGGTCAGACAATGTTGGTGAGTCTAAAAAATGTTTTATTTACCCAGACAGAGAGTAAAAATGTCTGTTGATGGTGAAGGTTGCAAAGTAATTCATTAGAGATTCATAATATTTTGTGAAATGTAGCCGTCATGAATGTCCCCAGAGCTTTGGGGAGATTAATGAATGACTTGATTCTGTTCTCCCCCCAAAAATAGAGAATATATTTCAAACAATTGGTTGTACTGCTGAACTTTCACTATATATGCAATTTATTTAGTCTTACCTCTAAGATTAACAGAGCTACTGAGGAAGGTTTGGTTTGACATCTTTATCTCATACCGACAACGAAATTCTCCATGATGATCGCTGGTCACTTTAGGGATGTTGAAGGTAACAGAGTTGGAATCTGATGACTGATTCATTCTGAATGATCCTAAAGTCCATAGGAGGATAAATGTTCCACTTAAAGGTGCAGCTGCAGTAGAACAAGTGATGTTGACTTGCTGACCCCAGGTGACCGAACCAGCAGGGCTAATAGAGATCCTGGGCTGTGGAAAATTCGCTGGAAAATAGAGAGTAGTTAGAATGAGATTTAATTTCTCAAAATCTTTGAAAAATGAACCTTTAAAAATGCTTTTGTGTGTAAATTGTTATCAAACAAATCCATACTAAGAGACAAATCTATGCCGAGAAACTGTCAGATGTGCTTTTAGTTGATTTTGAATCAAAGTCCTGAGAGTTTTCCCTTCACCTATGACTATTTCAGCATTTTTTTGTTTCAGGAGTCAGTGATATTAAGCTTTTCTCACCTGAGCAGACCACGCCAGCGTCCTGATTGTGGTTACACTTGTGTGTCCCAAACCCTGGATGCTGACAGTTGGTTAGAGCGCTTTCACTTCCTGTACAGTTCACATGGTCAAGCCAGATTTGACCAGTTCCTGGACCAGAAGCAGCTGATGAAGTGGCACTTAATGCTGCATCACAGTTCAACTGTCTGCAGACCACCTGAGCATCAGATAGATCCCAGCCGTTGTCACAGACTGTTCCCCATTGGCCGTCGTGGTTGATCTCAACTCTTCCAGAGCAGGAAGTTGATCCAGTCAATCTGATCACAGAGTCTGTTAACAATCATTTTCTGATCAGTGAACACACCATACAGAAGTACTGCCTTTCACTGTGTGTTTAAATGCTTTCAGCCAAAAATAAAACTGGCTAATATGTCTAAACATTTAAAACTCAACATTTAAATGCTATCAGTAAAGCATTTTGTCTTTACCTGAACAGATCACACCAGCATCCTCACCATGACCACAGTTGTGTTTCCCTTGACCTTTGTGTCCACAGCTGGTTAGAGAGCTTTCATTTCCTGAGCACCGAACATCATCAAGCCAGATTGGTCCATCTCCTTCACCAAAGTATGCAGAACTCGTTGTATTGAGTGCTGTACCACAGTCCAGCTGTCTACAAACCACATTAGCATCAGCTATGCCCCACTCGTCATCACAGACCGTTCCCCAGGTATATCTAAATAAAACTTCAACCCTTCCAGAGCACCGAGTTGATCCAGGACCTGCCAACCTGACCGGACCTTCAAGAAATAAAATTCACCATATTTATGTCAATGTTCCAATGAGAATAAAATACTTTTATACAATACGGGACTAGGAAACACAGATAAATTGGCCTATACTGAGAATGCTTTCCAAATAGTCTTGATTGGTGATTCAAGTCATTTTCTGATCAGTAAACACACTATACAGAAGCCTTACCTTTTGTTTTGTGTTTAAATGCTTTCTGACAAAACCAATGCTGGCTAATGTGTGTGAACTTTAAAAATGTGTTAATTCAATTATTTTCTCACCTGAGCAGACCACACCAGCGTCCTCAGTGTGATTACACGTGTGTGTCCCAAACCCTGAATGCTGACAGTTAGTTAGAGCGCTTTCACTTCCTGTACAGTTCACTTTATCAAGCCAGATTTGGCCGGTTCCTTCACCAAAAACTGCTGATGAAGTGGCATTTAATGCTGAACCACAGGATAACTGTGTGCAGACCACCTGAGCATCAGATAGATCCCAGCCGTTGTCACAGACTGTTCCCCATTGGCCGTCGTGTTTGATCTCAACTCTTCCAGAGCAGGAAGTTGATCCAGTCAGTCTGGTTGCAGATTCTGGTAACAGGAAAGAGATAAGCTATAGAATTATTCTTTAGAAAGAAAAATAGCAAATGAAAGACATTACTTTTGCTGTCTTCTCTTTGTAACCTGCTTTGCTTTACCTTAGTTATGAACATTTATTCAAATCTGGTGCACAGAAACTATTAACCCTGACATGTACTGAAACACAGTACATGGACAATTACACTGATATTCAAGCCAAATATTTAGTCAAATGGAATTTATATCTGTGTTACACAGTCAGCTATACAATCTTCCTGTTGTGCATCTTGTACCAGTTGCTTAGCTGGTTTAGATCTAACATCTCAATAATAAAAACAAAGAAAACAAAGCAGAGATTTAATGTGACTACCTTTAATAAATAAAGATGTCATCAACACACAACAGCTTTGTTTGAAAGACTAAGTTCAAAATTGCTGCTTTCATAGAATGGAAGAGGAGATGGAGAAGCTAAGAAATACGAATTAAATCCATTTGATTAGCTGAGCATCAACAAATGTGATCGCTATCATAAAGGCTTAACCATACAGGTGCATGACGACACAACTTTGGAGAATCAACAGGTGTTACACATCAATCTGGAAGATATGAAGAAGCCAATAATTCTGCAATATTTATTAATGAATGATTAGATGGATGCATGGATTTATTCTGCTATTTTGAACATGTTACAGGGTACAGAGCACAAGCATCTAATAAAGAACTAAACATAGTGGCTGCTATGGAAGAAATAATCAAACTCATGGAAACAAACCCAGCACTGTATTCAAGAAAATGTCAGTAGCCACTGAATCCAGAGGTACACAGAGGAAGCTGCTGATTATGAGAATCAATGAACACATCACACGTAAGCGCTACCTTTCATTTTGTGTTCAAATGCTTTCAGCCAAAAATCTACACTGACTAATATGTCTGAACATTTAAAATTGAACATTTTAATATTTGTAAAGCATTTTTCCTTTACCTGAACAGACCACACCAGCATCCTCACCATGACCACAGTTGTGTTTCCTATAACCATTGTGTGCACAGCTGGTTAGAGAATTTTCATTTCCTGAGCACCGAACATCATCAAGCAAGATTGGTCCAAGTCCTTGACCAAAGTGAGCAGAACCAACTACACTGATAGCTGGACCACAGTCCAGCTGTCGACAAACCACATTAGCATCAGTTATGTCCCACTCATCATCACAGACCGTTCCCCAGGAATAGCTGTAGAAAACTTCAACCCTTCCAGAGCACCGAGTTGATCCTCGCCCTGCCAACCTGATCTGACCTATAAGAACAAAATTTAATATGATTATTTTAATGTTCTGATAAGACTAAAAGACTTTTATATAGTATGGAAACAGGAAAGAAAAACTGACCTGTAATGAATGCTGATGAGGTCAAAACAAGACTAACTGTAAGATAAACACTTGGACTGTTATTTTGTTAACAGAATTTATGTAAAATATGACATTGCTTGTGTTTATATCATGAAAGTGATAAAACAAATACTATTGATAATAATGAAAATATGAACTTACAGACAAAGCCTGTAAAAAATTGAAGGGTCTCCTCCTGCTTTCTGTTTCTCATAGCTGCAGATACTGTAGCTTCACTGTGTTCTCCAACTGGTGGTCAGAAACACATTTGGCTTCTCACTAAGTTCATCCCTGAGACACTTCCTCTTTACATATGTGTTTTTTTAAAAGTTACTCAGCTCAGAAAAAAAAAAAAAAAAACTTCTTTAAACAGTAACACTGTCCATGTTGTCATGAAAGCAGATTAACCTGATCCTCCTGCCTCATTTTGGAGCAGCCTTTAAGATTTCATTTAAAGATTATTTTATAATTACGTTAGTAATCTGCACAGCCAGCAGATCTGTCCCTGGAGGCAGAAGGACTCCAGTTAAAATAATATCACTGTTGGACAATGGAGTCCACATGTATGTTCAATAAACATGCATAAATGTCTATTTAAAAAAGTATGTTGCACATCTCAGATTGTGAGTACTATATTTCTATTTCTGATAACTAACAGTGCTGGACAGTGTTATTGTTGTTTTTTTTTAAATATTTTTAACAATTGTTGACCTTTTATGTGAACCTACATGTTTATGCTGCTGTTACACATGATGATGATCATTCAAAATAAAAGCATAAAGTATGGTTTAAATCAAAAATGTGCTATGATGAGTTTTTTATAGAGAGAATGGTTATCTGGTTATGAATTTTTGTGTTTTAGAGATGATATTTTCTTCTCAGTTGTCCAATTTCTTGGAATTGTTAATCTGTCAGAAAGGCAAAAGCAGAAGAAGGTGCATTATTTCCCTCTGTAGCAGCTCTAACAGAGCTGGAGAAACCATGTTTCCTCTGTTTCATGAACAAACATCAGCGAGGAAGAATGAATTAAGCTTGAAGTCTTGCTTTCTGCCACGACTGCAAATTTAGCAATTCGACAAGCTTCTGAGTTTCAAAGTATATCTAAAAGTACTACCAAAATCGTTTGATCAAAAGGAAAGCTGAAAAGCTGCAGTTGCATTTCAGCTCAATAAAGCAGTGAAAAGAAAAAAACCCTGCTGAGCCAATATTACAGAACAAATAGTGAACGGTGCCATCAAGTAAAGTACTAGTAGTGGTCCTGTCTCAACTAGAGATTCAAAGTCTGGCTTCACAAAAACACAACTTCTGGATCCTTCGCCACACAATTCAAGAAAGACTCTGGAGATTTTTTGAGTGTTTTGCAAAGACAAAACCCTCCTCAGTGCATCTCCCTCATCGGAGTGTTTAAACAAGGAGTCGATAAAAAGAGTAACACAAGTGACTGTCTGCACTACTTGGCTGGCCGAGAGACCTGGTGCACAATGCTAACATGTAGCTGCAGGGCAAGGCCATGTAAAAGCAAAACAGTTGTTCAAAGAACACCTTGGATGAAACGGCCCAGCTGCTTTCACTGAAAAGGCATTAGCCCAGACTTCCATTGCAATGAAGATACAAGTATCTCTTTTTTTCTGTGGATTTTGTAATTTTCGGGAAATACTTGATGTGCCAATAAACACGAACATGATCGAAACAGAGATCCTTACAACATATGGGAAATCAGATCTCAGTTTCACAATTTCCTTGCATTTAAGAAGAAGCATGTAAAAAATGGTTTCAGATCCCTGATTTGGAGACATCCAGAAAGCAGCATCAACAATCCCTTCCTCTAAGGCTAACGGCAGACTGAAGTTACAGCCGACCAAGCATGTCAATCTCTCATGAACATGGATTACAACAACAGCAGAGGGAAACTTTTGACTGCTGCTAAATAGTCACCCTTGTCAAGAAGTGCAGATGACAGGTGGTGAAGATGACGCTGAGGACCGAGCGTCGGAGTGAAAGAGTGATGATTTTAATGACGAATAAGGCAAACAATCCAGGCAGCACAGATGAGTACCAGCAACAGTTCTCATACTGGTAGCAACTGGCATGACAATAGACAGACTAGACGGTGGACAAGACGACAAGATGAGACAGGTTAGACAAGGACCTGACGAGGAACAAGGAACACAAGTGGGATTAAATACAGAGGTTTATCAGGGAAACGAGACACAGCTGGGAATAATCAAGGGGTAGACAGGACAACACGGAGACTCGATAGACACAGAAACCTGAAATAAACACACAGAAAAACTCAAATCCTCACACCTTGTTCTGTTCTGCCACCTTTTGGGATGAATCCCATCAAATTTACAATGAACAATTTGTTCCTGAAAAAGCAACAAATACACAGGAGGAGGAGAAACTACGAGGTGGGAAAGTTGAGCGTCCCAACAAACCTGAATTGTGCAGTAAAGCCATCTTGTTTTCACTGTACTCAACAACATACATAGTTTAGTGTCATAAGAGGGAGAAAAACAGACACAAAATACTTTTTTAAGGAGAAAGGACCGCTTGAGTGCTGGGCACATTAGTAAAGATGGAGCTAAGCACTTGATATGTGGGACATGTGGTCAAAGTCATTCCACCATTCTCCATACTGACAACAGACACAAGTATTGTAGAAGTCAAAAAATGTAATTTCACTTAAGGGGTTTGTATTGTTTTTCTTTTGCCAAAATAGACAAATGTTATTGATTATGATTGATTTGTAGAAGGATAAAACATCCAAGAGAGTGAATACTTTTTTATAGGTTTTGCATAAACCTGTAAGTTCTTGCTAAATAGTTCAGATTTGGAACATTTATGAGAGAGTTGAAATACTGCTGATGGTGTTAATCCAGGGGACAGTGTCTCAGATGTGTTCAATAAACTTCACACCAGTTAAGATTTAACTAGTGGAGAAACTATTACAAAAAAGCAAAAGCTCTGTGTTGAGCCAACTGTAAGTAGACTCGTTAGGTATGGGAGTTCACCCAATGAGCCTACATGCATTTAATCATCCAGAATAATAAAAATATATATATAGGCCAACAAAATAGGCAATAATTGATCAAAAAAGAAATTAAATTATACACTTTTAATTATTAATTCAGACATCTGCGGCTTGTCGTTCAGATGTACATTTTTTTAAACCTTCCTTTCACTAAAATGTGACACGTTTAAGTTATTGTTATGAAACTAGAAGAATTCACATTATGTGCTTTAATTTTGGAGGAAAAAAAAATACTTCTGAATACTTTTAACTTGCCAATTTTGACCTGTGGGGCAAAGTGTTTTGCCCCACAGGTGATGTTGGATTATGAAACATGTCTAAAACGTTCTTCTCACAATCACTGTGTAAAATGTGAGTGCAACTTCTGAGAATTTCACTCAGCCTCACAAGAGGAGAAGAATCCTCAAAACCACTTCTGCAAAGTATAGATGCTTTGTAAGCAAGACAGCGCCAGTCAGCTGACATTTTTACAATTGCTCAAGTACTAAGAAAAATACAAAAGAAAAACACAAAATACATAATGAAAAACAAAGAAGGTTTATCACTATTTGCCAATAACCCTGCAGATAAAGAGATGATTATTTATTTACAGCTTTGCTTAGATGTTAGACTCACAGCTGGACATAAATATCATGTGATTTTATTTACAAGGGCTCAAAATGAAACATACAGGGTCGCACAGTCACCCCCCTTTGATATTTAGAAAATGTCCCCTAACAAGTTATACATTTATCATAACAGGTTTCTGGTATAATTCTACCGGAATTAATTTGAATTGATTGGTTGCTGAGCACTGACTCTCTTTAAAACAACTTTTTTAAAGGCGTGGTATTATGTATCTTTCATGTGCATGTGGCCATTTTATGGTAGAATATAGTTTCTATGATACGTTAAGAAAAATGCTGTATATTTACTAAGACTAATATGCCTTAGTAATTTGATGCCTTGAAATTGGGCGTCTGTCTCTTTAACAAACTCCAACTTATCCCAACTGTACATGTCTCAGCACATCATCATCACAATTTATGCCGCTAACAAGAGTTCTTAGGAGCGTTGGACTGAGAAGTAGTTTGTATAAAAAGCTTAGCAGATGCACAGTTCTGTATTTGCTAATTGTTGCTGGCTAGTCTTGAGGATCTGTGTAGGGAAGGTTTGTCTGGGAACAGAAGCCCCAAGCAGGAGCTCTGTGGAAGCAGCACTTTGCATTTAGGCATCCCTGAAGGGTTGCCATGAGAGATTGAGGAATTCCTCAAACATGAATCAAAGTAAGATTACGGTTATGTTTTTGATGAGATAATAATATTACAAAATGAAATAAAGCTTGAAGAAGTAAATTTCATATGACACCTCACCACCCCTCTATGAAGGGTCTTGTTCTGTGTGGAGATCATTCACAAAGCTTGATGCAAAATAAGATTTCTGTTTGGGATCATTCCTCAAACATGCGTCTAAGTTTCACCCAGCTGACCCAAGCTGCTAGCTTTTGATAAAACGAAAATTTGCTGGAGTTTAAGAAACTTCAATGTGAAGGCCCAGGAGCGTGTTAAGCTGCAAGATTTGCAAATCTGCTCTACAATTAGCCAGATAAGACACACGTAAACCGGACCAGGTGAGTAAATAAATATGCATCTAGAAATAAACATACTGTAGAATTATGCATAACGTCAGTTGCTGTCATTGGTGCTTCAATGTAGCAAACAACGTTTTCAGTCTACCACAGCTCGTCACCAGGTGTTGAAATAAAGAAATACCACAGTGTTAATCTGATGTTCTCTGGTCAGAATGTATCTGTACATGCCGTGAACACAGCACAGAGTTGTACTTTTTAGATCCAAGATCTGATAGGAGGCCATGAATAAAACAGGGAAAACTGCTCCAATGCCTTCTCTTGAATCTAGTGTGTGTGCTGTGTTTTGGCAAGTAACTGAAATCCTGCGCAGAGCCTTTCACAGACAAAAATCACAAAGTGCTTCGTAAAACACACAAGAAAAGCCCATCAAAGATAAACATCAATCACATTAACTAAAAGCCTGTCGGTAGAAATAGGATTTTAGCTGCATTTTCAAATAATCAATGGGATTGTCAACGTAAAAAAACAATGGAAGAGAATTCCACAACTGTGGTACAGCAGCCTGAAACAACGAGTTTTCAACAGACTGCATGGAGCTAACAATAGATTTTTAAAGCTGAGACATACAGTTGAAACCACAAGTTTACATACACAACATGGTAAGACACATATGCCTTTTATTAACTGTCTAAAGGCAAATCAAGCCAAACTTCTCTCTTTTTAGGGCAGTTAGAATTACCAAAAACAATTCTACTTGCTAAACTGCACAATATTAGGAGAGAGGATAGGTCAGGGATTTATTTATTATCTTCAAAATCAGCAGTTTACATAGAGAATGATTACTTTCTTAAAGGAAAAGGAAAAACTACTCCAAAAACAAAAAACAGAGTACAAATGCTTATCAGCCTGGAAACACCAACAGTGAAGGATGGTGGTGGTAGGTGTTGCTGCAGGAGGAACTATAATTATATCACAACAGTATAGTATGAAAAAGAGTCAGTGAAAAACATGTTGCTCTTGCTGTCTTCTACACTACAGAGTTAAATGACACACAGGAGTAAATAAAACTTTATTAATATTTGAAAGTTCAGCAATCACTACATTGGTGACTGAAATGTTATGCTCACACAAGTTTTTAATCCTGATTTATCTTTTTGTTGTCCTGTGTGTGATTTTGCCATGACGTTTGAACGCTCTGTCTGGATTTAGATTAGTGTTTGACGTCTCTGGAAAAACAGAGATTTGATGAAGGCGTTGGAAACCAGAGGAACTTGCTCAAGGTCTGCTCTTGTCACATCTTGTCACATTGATGTATTTTGGCAAATAAAAACTAATTATATTTGACTCATGAGATAAAGTAAAAAAAAAAAAACAACTGCTATCCTAAAGTTCTATTTATGGGGACCTATGAAAGGCCACATAAATAGTAATGGGGATCCAGAAAAACTGCCTAAAAGTATGAAAAAAATAGATTTTTAAAAATTAGTTCAGCCAACGCTGTCAAGCTTAGAAACTGATGTTTTTACAGGGTAAAGTTAATAATAATAATAATAATAATAATAATAATAATAATAATAATAATAATAATAATAATAATAATAATAATAATAATAATAATAATAATAATAATACATTTTATTCCTATACTGCTTTTCTAACACTTTACAGGAAATAACCACATTAACAAAGTCATCAAAGGTGGGTAATTTTCATATATGGTAAGACTTTATAACTTTCATAAGCTGTGTTGTGTTGTCTTTATTCTAAGCGCTCATGAACTCTCATCAGATCAACCTGTCTGGGTTAAACACAGACAGATCTTACAACCTCTGTCTGTATTTTTTGCGTAAAAGATAAATAAACTCGATTGAGTGACTTCATCCAACACTGCTCGGCAATTCAATGTTTTCCACAACAGTGTGGTGCCGTGATCTCGGAGTCAACTAACCAAATGTCAGGCCGATTGATGGAAGTCTCTTGTAGGAGTTTGATCAAATGCAGAGGCTGTAAACAGCTAAAAATGAGGCCAACATAGGAAGCCAAGATAGCCAACTTTCTGTATTTCTGTAGGCCTTGGGAAGTCATACAACGGTCCCAAATTTCATAGCTGTATGATGAAGTAAGGTTAGTGGAGATGGGCTTTTGAAATCTGCTGTTGAGTTGTCTCTGTTTTGCAGAACCCTTAAAATGCACATTTCATACACGACAGATGACCGACTTAATTTGGCGGCAAAAGAAAAAAAAAGTATTATTAATAATAATAATAATAATAATAATAATAATAATAATAATAATAATAATAATAATAATAATAATAATAATAATAATAATCAGAACTGACAGAGGCTGACGTGGCTTCAGGTGGGCTGACATTATGCCAACACTGAGTTAGAAATGATATGTTTTCTTGATATTTCTATTGCTGCGCAATAAATATTCAAATTGAATTGAAAAGCAAATAGGAGGGACTTTTCTCTCTCCAGCATTTGGCTTTTTGTCATTTCTTGATTCCAAACTCAACACCCACACAATGATGTTCTTATGCTTACAAGCATGCCTTGCAGTTTGTGGTAATTGAAATAATTGTGCGGTATGAGCCTCATGTCCACTTGTTCCTGTTCTGGGTGTAACAGGGCGGCTCAGAGATTCCATGGAGACTTTACAGGCAGCAGAGGTTCGGAAATGTATCCCTGCTCACAGCGGATGCCACAGATCCCCGAAGGACTTCCGTGTTGCTGGTTACGGTGTGTTTTGCTTTGTCAACAACTACTGTAAGATTAGAGCGCCGCCTTTCCCGGTGTGCTGGATCTCTAAGAATAGCTCGCTAGTAGCTGATGCTATGTGAGGCTGGCTCACAGAGGTGTGGAAATACTCGGAGGGAGGCGGCGATGTAAGCAGAGGTCTTTGTGAGTTTTTGATCTTAAGAGGATCATGAAAAGCAGCAAAAGGTTTTCTGATGTTTTCTGATACTGCTGATTGAGGCCGTGTTCTCTGTGTTTATCGTGCAGGATGCCATAACTTTTGGTCATTTTACTATTTATAGCCTGGCACAAGCAGGACTGGCCCCGACGCTGTACGGGGCTTCAAGCAGAAACTGATTTGGGCTCCCCTTTCTGTTCCAGCACATCTAACAGCATACAGACACATTCGGTAAATTAAAACTATTATTGAAAAGTTCCTTTATTTCAGTAAGTCTGTCACCAAGTGAAACATATCGATTCATTGGACCAAAATTGATGTTTTAACTCCTTTATTCCTCTCAGGAAGATTTTCTGCTATCTGCTACATACAAACATGACAACTAACATTAGAATATTACACCAGACCAATAATAAAAATTTAAAACAAAACAATTTTATTGGTCAGCACATTGTCAAATCAGATGCGATAGTGTTCTAACCCTTTGTAACAAAAGATGAACATTGGGGAGTAAGATAACATTACAGTATGTAAAGCTCCAAAAAGTCAGTTTTACATAATGCTGCCCCTTTAAATTCCTCTGTGGATTTAAGAGGGGGATAATGAAGGGAAGCTGAAATAGGAGAAATATGATCCATCTTTTTCATTTTCATCTGAACTCTTGCTGCAGCATTATGGATCAGCTGAAGGCTTTTGACTGCGTTTTGTGGACTTTCTGATGATAAGGAACAACAGTAGACCAGCCTGGAAGTAACAAATGCATGCTAGTTTTTCAGCATCATTCCTGGACAGAAAATTTCTACATATTTCACAGATGAAAAAAGGGGAAGTTGTTTAAGATGGAATTGACATGACATGTCCTAAACAAAAATGAATAACTAAATAAAGCTGTTTTTTTTTTCTTTTTTCAATTCTTTTTATTTAAATAATAACATTCTCAATATATTGTGAAAATATTTCTTCTCACTCTTAGGGCTGCAGTCCTATGTTGCACGTTATTCTCATCCTCAGAGAAGGTGAGAGTATAGCTGCCCTGAATATTTATAGTAAAGGGTGTCTGGTTTACGAGCTCTGATAATGAAGTGTAAAGACCACTGACCCATGTTATGTCATGCTGGAAGCTCTGGAATGAACCGTCTTTCATTCAGACGTGATTCATCTGTGCATCTTCTCTTTGTCAAAGCCTGGGTGACCTGTTCACCTCTGGAACACAATGATGGAAACTCTCAGTCATCCGTGATCGAGCATCTGTGAGGCATCTGTGATCCGACAAGCGCTCGGCTACAACTGGTCAAATATGTTGTTGATTGTTGATCCGACAACGTCAAACACGGTGTTATTTTGGTCCAACTGCCTTTTTAGTCCAAGCGTGGGTAAGGTGGTGCAACAAAGAAAATGAAAGAGTGCCATCTAGTGGTTCTAAATGTAAACTTCAGCTCTGGTGGTAGGAGGATTAAAATAGTAAGAGGATTAAAATGTACTGAAATGGTGTTTCAGTACACCATTGAACTGAAACTGTTCAATGGTGAAATATTTACAGAACTGTAAAACTCACAAGTCACTGGTGTCCAATTTGATTTTATTTATTTTATAAAGGGTAAAATGCATATTAATCAACATGACTGTCCATATGCCAGATTTAGTCAAAAAAGTCCCCTAGTAGTTTGATGGAAGGGATTTAAACAGAATTACAATTAATGTGCATAACAATATACATGACCTATGATATATGACAAATTTCAAAGTTTAGCTAAAGGTAGTAAACATTTATAAAACATTTATAAATGTTTTATAAATGTCACATCCATTTGAAAAGAACATGTAAAAACAGTTCATTTATAAATGATTCAAAACATGAGTAACCGTTTTGATCATCTGGGAACCACTGACTGAGTGATTTTCTGAAACAGTTCAATGGTGTAATGTTTATTAGTTGTAATGGTTGTGTATTCCAAAAAATTTGAAGCCAGAACAGAAAATGAAATTTTCCTCCATGGTATTTTACAGTCTCTGCCCTATGAACTGCCCTTGTAGTTACTGTATGTCTGACTGCAAACGTAATTGGACAAAGTTCAAATAAGCTGCTTCTGGACACCAGAAGGGTCATTTATATCACTAAGCTGCCCACGGTAACGGCATTTAATCGTGTTTTTGAATGTACTGATATTAATTGATTCATGGAACAAATGGTGAGGAAAATATTGAAAACAAAATCTCCAGAAACACTGTCAGTTTGGGTTTGGTTGAGCAGATTTCAATTATTTTGGTATTTTGCTCACCAGGGATCAAAAGCCATGTGACACATTTACAGATTGGCATCTTGTCTGCGGTAATGAAATAAAGAACAAACAGAACATGCATGTTCTGTTTGTTCTTTATTAGTGTGGAACTAATAAAGCATGTTATCTCTGTTTAATCTGGTCAGTTCATTTCTTCCTATATTACATCCTACCACTCATGAAAACAGACACAGGCTCCCCATTACAATTTAAATATATAGAATGTTAAACTGAACCTATTAGAAAACTTTACAATGAGCTACATTAAACAGTCTTAATACATAAAAACAGAATAATACACAGAATATTTAATGTGGATTTTGTAGGTTTTCACTGTTTAAGAACATACCCTTAAGTGACCACTAGAGGGCGCTCGTAGCATTATTTTTTTTTTATGGTACCAAGCCTTTCTTCATACATTGTAATTCAATTCAGTGGTTTTACTTAATAGAACAAAATCAGGCTCTTTAGAATTATTTAAATTTAATCCCAAAATAAACAGATTTCACATTATTTCATAAATAAAATTGAAGCCAACATGAAAATTAAATACCTTAAAGAAATCCATTTGTGCTTTATCACAATACCAAGGATACAATACAAGACAACAGCAAATACCTTAGAAAAACAGCTATTATTTCCCACAGTCAATAGGTTTCTGAACAATTTTAAGTGGAAGACATTTAAAATAGTCACAAATCTTCCTGCAAATTTACCTTGAGGCCCAAAATATTATAATCTAGCTGGTTAATGTCTGGATCGGTTCTAGCCCAGTTGGGAGTCTAAAGAAGTAAACTAATATCTGCATATTGAAAAGAAAAACACTTCAGAAAATAATATGCAAATCACACCAAACTGCTGTTATGCAGTTCTGTTGTGTCAAACTGATGGGAACAAAGTTAAAAAATCATTTGTAAAAAAAAAATATCCTCGCCAGGTTTTCTGGCGTTTAACAAATAGAAGTAATTTTGTCAATTTCAGCTAAGCTAAATCTAGAAAAGTTTGGTCTGATTTAACTCCAGACAGTGAGGGGGAAAAAAATGTGTTCATGTCTTCTTATTATTCTGTTTATGTAACTATCCGGTTTCAAATGGATTGGTTTATTGTTATTATGAGATCTGTGTGTTGTTTCAGTTTGAGAACTGTTTCCACCAGCCAGTTCAGTGATGCTGCTGCTGCTGCTGTGGATGAAATCAGCAGCAGCCAAACAAATATTTGCAGAAGCAACAAAGCTCAGAAAAACCAGACGTGGGGATCCAGGACTCGCAACAGCTCCATTTCTCCCCTTTACTCTTAACAGATAATGCAATCTATAGGTCAGCTCTATAAAATGTCAGAGAAATCTCTTCCCGGACGTTAATGGAAAGATTTCCTGACGTTGGCACGTTGCTGGAGAGGCAATAGAGCACACGAGTGTCAGCTTTTTCAAAAGGTGCAGAGGAAGGTGAAGGTCTGAGTGACAGCTGTGCAGAAACAGAGCGCAGGCAGCGCTGTCACACCCAGCACATGTCGCCGCTTCCAGCTCCACCGAAGCTGGATGTGTCAGCGGAGTGCGAGCAGAGGTCAGCGTCAGTCACTTCTGTCACAGGGGTTGATGCTGCAGTGCTGCTTGTTCCTGTTGGTTTGCATGTACAGGAAATGTTGAACTGGCCTGTAGAGTGGAATACAAAAAAAACAACAAAAAAAAACAGGAAGAGCAATGTCTGAAAGTAAAACATAACAAGTTTGACATAAAAAGAAAGAGGAACCATTTGGGGTTACTGGAAAGGCTTCGCCCCTTTCTCACACGTCTTCCCCTTTTCAGTCTGGTATCAGCAGTCATTATCAGCCTCGCTGGGTTGTTTTGAAGATGTCCACTTCACTTTTCATGTAAAAGATATGTCAGTTTTGCAAAGTAGCTTGTTTTATGCACAGTTACTCAAAGTGAAAACTGGTTATATATATAAACTCCAGACAGTGTTTGTGCTCTTTAAAAAGCTCTGCTATTTCCTATAGCTACAGTCTACAATTTGCAAGCCTGGTGCAGTTAGAGAATACAGCAGGATCAGCAGCTAGATTCTGAAAAGTAATGTGAACTGAAGGGTTTTCATACTTTATCTACTAAACCGTGAGTTGGAAAGAATATGTATGGTTTAAAATAAATATCTGAAAACTGTGCCATGCATTTATATTCAGCCCTCATGAGGCAATACTTTAGAGGAAACATCTTTAGCGGGAATAACAGCTGCATCATTTGAAAAAAAAACTGCTTTTTCACATTTAGAGGCACATTTCTCTCCTTACTCTTGTTTCACTCGGCCAGTGCAAACAAGTGAGCATGCTTTGGTGAGGGAGCTGGGGATGGTGAGTCAATGCGGCTCATAAATATCTTCGCCAGGCCAGTGGAAAGAGATTTGTCCCTAAAAGTGAAAGAAACGTCTTTATCTGGTCGGAAGCAGAAACCTAAAACCACATGCGCTGGCTGGTTTCACAACTCCACTGAAAATGGAAATGGAAAAAGGTCAGTGAATTATTAATAAATCAGTCAGCCAAGTTCATTGACTAAAGCACTGATTGGCCACTCTGTCTTTGGCCATTTTCAGTCAATGGAAAAAAAACTTCCCCAGAGCCAGTCACTGAACTGGAGATGCTTGAGAATCTACAGTATATAAAACCAACACAGTGTCTCCTCTCGTCATACACTAACTAACCCAAACTAACATATAATTGTGAAGTGAAAGGAAAATTAACCAAAGTTTTCAATAACTTGGATTGGAAACGTTTGTCTTGCATTTGGGTTCAAACTCCTTTACTATGATACCCTGAAATCAGAGGTCACGCAAAACCTTTTTGTTCCCCATCATTTTGACCGACAGCATAAAAAAAAATCGGTCATGTACTATTTTTACCAAATTATAATCATATTAACATCAGTTATTTAGCCGCGTTTTTATGCGGTTTAGTTCATATTCACCTCGTTGAACCGTGAATCCAGATCCCATCACACATGAAGCAGATGAATACATCTAACTTTTTCTCTGTGACAAAAACCACTGACTGTGGCTCCAATAACTTACAATAAATTAAATTAATTACGGTCACTTCACCCGCCGCGGTCTGAACGCACAGCTTCACAAATTCCTCCTGGTCGCATCGGCAGAGAAATCTGCGCTGGTTCATCGGTCAGTTGAATCTGTCGGATCCAGACCAATCAATTGAACTCTGTAAGTTTTTTACCCTGTGTGGTCAGGGGCCTGCGCTTTTACCAGGTTTTTTTTTTTTTGTTTTTTTTTGTTTTTTGCGTGGTTTCGCTTCTCCGGATAGATGTTACGTCTGGGTAATGTCCTCCAGCTCCATTTGTTAAAACGCAGAGTGAGTTAAGTTTAACTCTTCGCAGCGGCGGAGCCGCGTCCGCATTGGTTGTGCAACCGCAGCGCACTGCGCAGCGCGCATGTCTTAATTAACTTCTGTACTTTTATTTATTTCCTCAAGACAAACTGCCGGCTCCTCCGTTTAGACTAAAAATAGATTAACATAACATTGGAAACTCTTTAATTTTCTCTCTTCTGTATGTAATGGAGACTTGAATTAGACGCGCCATTTCTACCAAAGGTTTGGAATGCGCTTCTGAACCAGACGCTCCAAAGCGTCCGGTCCATAACTCTTCAACACGCTGTCAGCTTCCGGTCAGAAAGACTCATTTAGTTCAGTGTCCGTGAGATGATATTCAGAAAGGATTTTTTTATTGATTGATCTTAGTTGCCTCTGCGATTAACTCTTTGCATAAATTCTGTAATGTGTGCGCATGTGCACCAGTCAAAGGCGTTAATAATAACCTGTCAAATTACCGACGGGCTTAACATTTTCTCTAGTTTAAAAAAATAACCCTTCAAATACAGAAATTATTCCATTAACGCGACCTCTGCCTGAAATACTATACATTCAGGTCACAAATATAGTCTACAGTGTGCAAGAGTGAATTTCCCTAATAGCACAATTGACCGCAGGTTGTGCTCTGCCTCTCACTGCTGAAGACATGAACCAGACCCTGTAACCCTGAACGGACAAAGAGAACAAGTGGATATAGATGATAGGATGATGGACAGATGTCCTTCTTGATCTGGACAAAGTTGATGATTGGGTGCCAAAGGAGGAACTGTGGTACGGTGACTGTAGCTGCGTTTTCATTGAACATATGATTGCGCAATTTGACATCTAGAAAATAAATTAGCTTAACAAAAACATGCCCATTTGAAAAGAATAATGAAAAAGAAAAACGTTTGATGAAAAGTTTTGGCACTGAAATCAGGCTTTTTTTTGTCCGTATAAAAGTTGGTTTATTTTTGCGAAACTGCAAAGGAAGCACTTGTCGAATCAAACACGATCAACAACCAGATGTTGCCGCTGCCACAAACCACAAAGAAGAAGAAGACAGGAAGAAGTCGGAGAGTCACGTTGAAGGATAAAGACTTGAATGATTCACGTGTGATTTTAATTGTGTTTCTTATTTAATAGAAACACTGCAGTTGTGAGACTTGTGTTTTTTTTCAACATTAGCAGGAATGTCGATAAAGTTTTGCGCACATTTCTAATGGAGACGCAGCTAGTGTGAGGTGCAGGAACCACACACAGGTTGAAGGTTAGGGTGGACACACGTCAGCTCTTGTTCTTCCAGATAACTGACAGGTTGACAGAGGATGTTATAATCCAGGCAGATTACATTTTTCTCTATAGAGTAGAGGGAAGGTGGAACGGAAGTATTTGGGGAGGAGCTATTCCCTGGTGAGAAGAGCAACAAAACTCAGTAGATTCAAGACAGTCCAGGAGCACAAGCTGGATTTAGATCTCTGGGATCTTTTGAATGAACATAGGTTGCTGAGAGGAAGGAGAAATAGAGAAGGTTGTGATCCAAAATAAAGGCAGACAGAGTGTGTGGCAGAGAAGGAGTGTGATCTTACATTATCTATTGTGGCAACCCGTTTTTTTTCTGTATAAAACCAAAGCTCTGAAAATAAGAGTCATAGGTGAACAGCTTCAGCCCAGCGATAATCCCACCAGCAGAGGGCGCTGTCGTATAGCTCAACAGGACACTACCCAGTAGCTTTTGGCGGTTTCCAGAGCGGTCAAAGTACGGCCAGCTTCACATAAATCATGTTCAGTTTGAAAAAAGAAATGCATGAGGCTCTGGTTTCCTCTGCAGAAGCTCCCAGCTGCACCTGTACAGGCTCTTCTTCAACCAAAGATCACAGTGAGAAAAACAAAAAACGGCTACTCACATGTAAAACAAATTTCTGAAGTTTTTAATCTTCTTTTTTTCCCCCAATAAAATAAAGTTGAAAAAAACAAACTTATGGTTCGAAATCGGGATTTGAAGCAATAACTCATTTTTTGTGTGCTTTTGTTTCTCGCGATTGCGGGGGAGTCAGAGGGTTCATTTTGGTCACGTGATTCTCCTTCCTTATTTCAGCGCCTGTGAATGTGTTCGTTTTTGGTTTTTTTGAAAAAGTGCGTTTGAAGTCGTCTCGCCACGGCTTCCGTTTGACATGTGGCGAGCTTAGCGGGGTAAATTCTCAGAGTTCCAACAGTCGTCACGTTTCCTGAAGCACAGAGCAGAAAGTCAGCCTGTACGGGTTCTGCAGAGAACTGCTTCCATAACACAATTTGAAGGGTAAAAGTAATGAAACATGTTTCACTTTGAGTCCTACAGATTTCCACAGAGCCAAGTTTTCTGTAATAATGAGGAAAAGTTGTTGGTTTATCTTTGAAAAGAAACAAAATTGGTTCTGTTGCGCGACTTCTATTGTAGTGTAAAGTTTTACAATACAGTGCAAAACCTGCATGCAGCAAACAACTGCAACTGGAATATGGAAGGAATACCTGAGTTTTTGTCTTATGTAACACTTTGACTATAACTGCATTTGATGATGGCTTTTATGATCAAATCAAGTATCGCGGGTTTGACAAGCAATTTGCTTCTTGGCAAAAGTGAAGCTCCTGTCATATATTGTATATTACGTGTTTGCTTGTGTATTTGTGGCTCCTTCATGCCTTGTGTCTGCAGTTGTGTCACAGAGAGCTTGCCCTATGTGACAAGAGAAAGGCCAAAAAATGGTTACATTTTGGGCTGCTCCCCCTTTGGATGCGCGGCTGCAGCTTGTTTCCTTGGTAACAGAAGAGTTTGGCTGCCAGCCAGACCCTGCATTGTGGAGTCCCACTGCATCAAAGCCAGCCTAAATATACACACAATTTCTGTCAAAGCGATCGCTTCAGTACCCACTCAACTGCAGTTATCATTTACTACAAGGGCGTGACCATATACGGCTGTGAAATCACAACTGCAGCATGCAAAACGCACGCATACACACACACACACACACACACGCATACACGCAAATATATAAAGTGCCGTCTAGAGACAGACATCAGGAGAGTGTGTGCATCCTGGCTCTTCATCTGTCTCTGCCATTCAGTCAGTCTAACCTCATCTGCGCTTTTCATCCTGGTGAATCGTGTAAAATAAGTGAGGATTTATGTGTTTGTGGGTCTCTGGGTGTGTCATAGTTACGGCACCATGACAACACTTCCATCTGCAAGAAAAGCTTGCAGATGTCCATATGTTCTGAGCGGCAAATGGTAGAGGAGGTAAAAAGCAAAGCTGCATTTAAAGGAGCAGTACCATGTGTTTTCCAGCCACATACTGTCATTTTATGACATATATGACTTATCAAGTATGAGCTGAAATAAATGAATGTAGACATTTCTTCACCAACTTACTCTGGCTCGAATGACGTTGGTGCCAATGTCAGGAGGTTCAATCTTCCTTTTCAGCGCCTGATAAAGGTCACCGGTCAGGACTGGATATTATTGCTATTATCCAATTCATTACAGTTGATTTTTTTTTTTCTTTGGAGTTTTTGCAGCAGCAATAGCTGCCTAAATGTCCCGTTCCAAGAGCTGGCCATGACTGTAACCATGACCTGAGAATGAAACACCAAGAGTTCTCACATAAAGTTAAAAATGTTTTTTTAAAATAAAATCACTAAGTAATTTGAGAAAATGCTCCGGCTCAGTGCTAGGACTCCACACAGGTGACTGAGCTAAATCTTTTCCGCATTTGAGAATTTCCTCTGTCACGGTGTTGGCAAACGCATGTTTGTGTTAAAATGTTTCACTATTGGTCAGGCATAGTCACAAATGACCTTTAAAAAGAGGGGAAGCAAGTGAGACGGCTAACCACAGAGTACCAACTAAAGAGGAACCGTGGTCTTCACATAACACATAAAAAGTTGCATCTTTATGCAAACATCTTCATTTCATATTTTCTGATAAAATCTTAAAAGGACAGAATAATCAGAAGGGTTGCCTTTACCATGTATAAGAGCATATGAATATGAAACAATTCTGAACTGTCAGTCTGAAGACTAAACCTAGACAAGGCCGCCTACATCGTTTGTTTTAAGTTAGTCTATGTTACCTAAATCACTATAACGTTGGTAAATTTGTAAATAACTGTAAATTAGCATTGCTTAATATTACTGTCTCAGTTGCTAATATGTTTGTAAACCAGAAACTAAAGAATGCTAGTTAGTTATTTCACTTAAGCCTCGTCAAAGTTGTAAATAACTCATTTAATTCAGTAGCTGTTGTGGCATTCATGTTGTCTATAACTTTTACCAATACAGACATGAGCATCATCATAAACAATGTGACATTTATGGGTTTTTGTTTTTCCAAATCTTACATATTTTTTTGCATTTTCTGATTGGTAGGGCAAGAAATAAATCCAGTGGGTTATGTGGGTTAGTTACTTCTTTTTTTTTTACCCCTCCAGGGGGTCTTTTGTGGGCTCTAGTGTCCTTTATATGACAGTGGGCTGACAGGAAACAGGGAAGGAGAGGGGGGAAGACATGCAGCAAATATTGTCAGGTCTGGGAGTCGAACTCGCGACAGCCGCGTCGAGGATTCAAGGCCTCCAAATATGGGTCGCGCTAACCACTACGCCACCACAGCACGCCCTAGGCACTTTTTTAAGTTCGTTACACATCTCACATAAATATACCAACAGCCAAAATTTCACCTCAGTGTGGAAAAGCCTTTAAAGATCAATAGGAGTTTTCTACATGGATTGCTTAGCTTGATTGGTTTTGGTGAAGAGAAAGTTCTGATGGGAACGGTCTGAGTCTGGTTCAATAAGTAAGGGAACACATTCCTGTCTTGACTTGATATTTTTATTGCAGCAGTATTCCCAGCACAGCATTAGGAAAATAAGATTTGTCTCCTGCTTATATCTTACCATCATCTAGTTAAATGTCTTTCTAAGTAGGCTAGGTTTCATAAACTAGTTGAAAGCTACCATCCTTTTTCCCTAATATGCCTTGTATTTAGTATAAAAGCTAAATACAAAAGGTTTATCCCAGGCTGTTATGAAATCTATTTTAATCAGGCATGTTAAAAGCTAATGTTTCATGCTACGTTTAAATGATATCGCCTTCTGAAAACTGTTAGTATTTTCAGATGCTGATTGGGGAAAAAGTTCAAAGTTTAGATGACACCGCAAAGATGCCTTGAATCCAACATAGTTGTCCAAGAGATAGCGCTGTGGCCTTAGCATGGCGTCGAAACGTGTATCCACTTTTGACCCTTAGCTTCCACCTCATTTGTAACCCAGACTGAGACGATGGAACACATACTGTATATTCCTTATCAGAAGTTGAGTTAAACTGAACAGGGCACAACACAGTGTAAATGAGGTCTAGAACCATTCACACACTAGAGGAACACTAACGTGACACTACAGTGTCCCTCTAGTGAAACCCCAAAGAAAATGTTAGCCTTTACTCCACTGCACTGCTTTTCCTACATCCCTTTATATCTGACAAAGTTTTTCGTGGTATTTTCATGCATTCTAATCTATTTTCTTGGCAGATGTGGTTGAGATTTCTGTTGGTTTGAACAGGAAGTTTGAACGTTGCTGATTGACATTTTCAATTTATTGAATGTCTTTTGCATCCTTGTCCTGCTTTATGAAGTTCAGTCAGCTTCCAATCTGTGTGAACTTAAGTTTACACAACTTTAAGTGTCTGAACACTTTGAACACCTGAATCTGCTCAAGACAGTTTTGTGTAAGAACTCTCATCTATCAAAGAGCAGCATTATTTCACACCATTTCCTACATTATATACATTTTCCAGTGCATATGGGTGGACAAGATTAAAGCAATGTCTTGGGAAGCTTTCGATGGCTTCCCTCCCTATAGGCTTGGATTTGAGATGCCACTCAGATGGAGAGACAAAAGTCTGCTCCCCACAAGACATCCAATAACTTAATGGCCCTCATCACATGCCTTCAAATTCACTTTGACCTCAATTCCATCATGCCCTTCCAGCTCTCTTTGGGAGCCGTGCGTCAGCAGTAATGGGTTGTGACGGATGTTTGAGAGCGGTGCTGTGGGAGAACGGGGCCTGGTGTGGTCCAGTGTTTGCACACACCATGGGAAAAGGAGCGACGTCCAGCTTACAAGCCCACCAGACTGCTCCCGCCTTACCCCCCCTCCCCTCCCCCCTCCACACACACGCATACACCCACACACCCCTGCATACCTCATCCTCTCCACCTTATCTTCATGCATATTTTGAAGTAATTCTCTTGCCTTAACCCATTTAGATTAGGTGAACACAATTCCAAAGTTCCCCCAACCCCCTCCAGCTCGATCCTTTCTACCTCTAACCTCCTCTTGTCTTTGCAGCACTTTTGTTTCTCAGATCCGCTGGAGTCCGAGGCGTGGAATGCTGCTGTCAGCCCCCGGCCCCCGTCCCGCCTGCCCCTCCTATCACATTCCCATGCTGGGTCATTGTAGGGGGGAGCCGATCAGCCGGGGTCACAGCCAAGGAAGTGAACTCGGAAGTTTAACAAGAGTTTTACATCTTCCACATTGCAACCTAAATGCTGTGCAGGAATTCATTCAGGTCAAAGCTCTTCTTCTCTGCTTAAAAAAGTTTATTTAAAAAGTTTTCTTTTTGACAAATACATGTTGTAGAAGTTTTGTAAAACCGTGTTTTGGTCAAAATGATCTTGATTTTATGGAATTATTTAATAAGTGACTGTTTTTGTTACCACTGGTAACTATAGTTCTGGTAACTATCTATAACCTATAGATTTAGATTAGAGTCACGTTTAATACCAGGAATAAATGAAACTTATACTGTAATAACATTTTTCTTCTCTTCAATCGCAAAGTCAAAAATTACGTTTTTTCATGTTTTCTTTTTCTTAGCTCAAATTAAATATTGCATTTTTTCTTTTTTTTTGAGATTCCAAAATATATTTTTTTCCACAAATGTTAAACTTTCTCACAGTGTACTTTCCTAAAATCCTATTTTAGTTCTTATTTTACTTGCACAACATTAGCCGTTAAACATCAATTTGCCTAATAGGCTTTGTGTTTAACCTTAAATTGGCCATGTTACACATGCTAAATTAATGGTAATTTGAGGGTAATTAAGCCTAATGGTAATTGCTTTCCTTCAGATATGATGGCATTTGTATTGGGTTCCAGATCAATCAGTTTCTGCTTCGTTTGGTGGTCATACTCCTTTTTTTTCCATTTAATGTGGGAGGACAAAGCAATGGGTGCACAAGAAGGAGGGGATCAGGGGCAGGGGGGGTGCAGACACACCACACACACACATCAGAGCGCAGGGGGCAGGGTCTGAGGCTCCTGCAACCGACTCTGGTGAAAAGATCTGTGTGTGGCGGTCGCTGCTGTTCTGGGCCCTTTCTCCTCAGGAGCCTTTATGTCCCGTCCTAAGACAGCCCGATGACAAAGAGGCTGGAAAAAGGAGGGAAAGTGAGGTGGATGGTTCTCTTTTTCCAGCCCCTTTCTGCCTAATGCTGCTTTCTTTTCAAGACTTCAAAGGCTCCAGTGCTTGAATGCTTGTCAAGACTCAGACCAAGGCTGTTTGGTCATAGCTTAGGCCAGGCATGCAGGACGACAAGTTTAACAGGGGGTTGTGGAGGTCAGGGGACACTTAGAACCACTGCTTGGCTTCATACAAACTGCAAGCTTTAAATTCTTCCTATCAATATGCCTGTAGCTGAGTATTATTGCTTTTTTCTTTCTCAACCTATCATCATATAAACAGCAGCTGTGTTTCCATTTGCTAAAAAAGTATGCAAATTGGAATTATGACAATAAATTTGCTCAATGGAAACATGCCAATTTTGATAAAACCCAAAGTTTTTGATAAAAAATGGAAATTCTGTTTTTTCCTTCACACTAGTCATGTGGTCAGCAGGCGGATGTTCCTACTGGTGAAAAAGACAGAGATGTCAGCAGGTAGTTGGAGGATCATGATTTTTAATGTTTCATCGTGTGAACAAACTTATTCCACAGGTTTTTACCCAAAGGATAATACTACAGCATCTGTCACCCTGTGTCTTCTTTCACTGTGCATGAAACTGGTCTAAACATGATTGTTACATGTTGAATAACTGCAAAGAACAGCAAGGAATTATCACATATTAGTAAATACATAGCTTCCACACACACACCCCCACACACGCATGCATATAATCCAACTGGATAAAGGCCACACAAGCACAGGTTATTATTGCATCAGTGTGATCTCCCTACTTTGATTTAATAAAGTCAATCAACTTTAGACTTACTGTTTTAGACAAATCTGCCCTAGCACATGGAGGCAGTATATATATATATATATATATATATATATATATATATATATATATATATATATATATATATATATATATATATATATATATATATATATAAACACTAAATCTAAGGGTGTCTTCACACCAGCCTTGTTTAGTCAACTTTAATCAAACTGTAGTTTCTTTCCCTAGAAAGTCTGATTCCCTTAGGAAAGTGTCAATGTGCAATCAAGATCTGACCAAAAAAGCAAACTGTGGTCTGTATAAAAACCTCACTTTCTGTTTGGTTGAAGTGAACTCTGGTGCAGTTTGAGTGAATTTTTGAACGCCAAGCAGACCAGAGACCCCAAAAGCAGGAAGCGGACCTCTGCGCAGGGCCTTCTGGGTAAATACTACCAAAACGAACCTGAAAGTCTAGTGCCAGTGGGAGAAATGGCTCATGGTCTTTTAGCAAAGACAAGAGAGAAATCCTAGAGCCACTAAAATCTCATGCTACTTCATCTTTGTTTACATTTGGTGAAGAAGGAAGTTGCACTCAGTGTCTTCTTTAAGGGTTTTAGGAGTGTCGTCTCCTTCAGTAGTTCTTGGTGCAGCGCCCCCACAGGGACAGATTTTTCAAAGGGTTTGGTTTGTTTGATGCAAAGCAGTGGTAAAAAAACACACAGCTGCTGAAAATGGAACAAATGTTGTCATTTTGGTCCCCAATCAAACCAAACCTACTGGAATATCTGGTGTAAAAACACCTTAATGTGAGAGATTAAAGTGATTTTGCAATCTTTTTATGTTTAAGGATTAGCATGTAGTAATAAGACGGCAATGCTCTGTCAGAAGTGGTCAGATAATAATTAGCCAAATACATGGGGAGCCGTCAATTTCACTTTCAGATTCAAGCATCTGGTATGTCGATGTGAGTGAACTTCATCACTACAGACAGTGTAGCGTGTAAGTCATGTTGCTATTGGGTTAATGCTGTGGTATTTGAGTGGCAGTTCCATTTACTCTGTATCAATGGTGCACATGTGGGATATATTTGGTGCTCGACAGCTGCTGTACTTCAAAATCTTTCTGGTCAAATCTGATCAAATTGTGCAGTATCAGGAGCATGTTAAGGTAATGGAGCATTATTTTCCATTGGCAATCTGTCTCCATATACCAGCAACAAAAGGCATATAGTTGCTGTTAAGTTCATATTCTTTTCAGGGATTATTTATTACCCACATTTAGCAATGAGAACTGCAACTAGAGAATTAAATAACTTCCAGACTGGCAGGCTATTGGAAATTTCACACTGGAGTTGTGCAGCCGACTCTTTTTCAAACAGACCAATCAAAGTGTCTGTCTATCAGTAGTTGATTTTAGATGAGAGCACACATATGAACACTGTAATCTTGTTATTCTTTCAGACGAAGATCATTTATACAGTAAAGTCATCCAGTCAGTTCTCATTTCATCTCTCTCTCCTATCCAGTTACTTTGAAAATAAATATCTCTTTCCCACTGTGGGAAAAGGAAAAACTCCACTAAAATTCGCAGCTCATCTGCTAATGCTCCATTTAGCTTTCCAAAAAAGCAGGCCATCTTGGAATAGAAACACCACGAGGATAGATCTGTGTTTGCATTACTGTCCGGCTGAGGGGTGTAAGTGTCTCTTATCGAGTACGATCCCATTAGTAGGGTAGCACTTGCCAGACTCATATCCTGACCTTCACATTTATGCATGCACTCTCACTCAAACAGCCACTTTTTTTTCTTTTTTTTTTTTGTCAGATTGAGGATGTGTATTATGTACGTGAGGACCAAAACAGGCGCCTAACCAAAGTGCTTCCACGTGTCACATACACATAACAGAGCCAGTATGAAGCTCAAGAGCAGTTTTGTCCGGCACTTTCTGCTCATAAGTGGTTTTGGGATGGGAAGCATTTCCTTCCTGGCCTTTCCCCGCCGCAGTGCTCTATTAGGGCAATCACTGGATCACACACTGAAACTCTTTCTGCTACTCATGTCTGCTGGCTTTAGAATAATACTCACTACTAACGCTGCATGTAACTTTTTGTTAAAACTGTCATCATGTCGTGACAGTATGTTATGAGACAGATCACCTGTGAAGAGATCGATTTCCTCCACCTCCTCCCTATGCTACTATTGCCAGCTGAAGAAAGAAACAACCAATCAGAGCCAGGAGGAGGGTCTTAGCGCTATCAATCACCATCATGTATGCACTGCTCAATGTGCTTAATTGTGGAGATACAACTTATCATTACAGAAAAATTGTTTATCCGCTGTCATCAGCCATGTCAGATAGAGTGAGCAGAGAAACACTTAAGGTGATTGACAGCGCTAAGACCCGCCTCCAAGCTCTGATTGGTTGTTTTATAGTTAGCACAAGGAGAAGGCAGAGGAGCTTGATTTTTTTTCACAGACTGTTTCATATCTTAATGCCGCTACATAGCGACAATTTCAACAAATGTACTAAAACTTTTTTTTTAATACAAGTTATGTACTGCAGCTTCAAGGGTTCGATTTTTTTCAGTGTAGTTTGAAGAATGTGTTTTGAAAACTTTTTGAAATATCTTTGGACCCTCTTGGGCTCATCCTTCAAGTCTTCTTTTGCTGATCTCCACATAACTCCAAGTATCAGTCTGAAGCATGGGCGCATTAAGCACTTGATCCTTGATGATAGATTGAAATATGAAACCAAATTTTGAAAAAGGCTTTCAGATTTGGCTCCATGGTGTCCAACTCCTTCCAACTTGCGCACAAGCCCACACACTCCCACTCTCCACACAGTATTCACAGCTACATAACACTATAAAAATAACAAGTGCTAGTCTGTGTGCTTGGGAGTTTTTATAATTAGGAAACCTCCACGAGTCACATTACAAAGGCGGTCATGAGGGATTTTGCCATTTTTGCAAGTTTACACTCAGAAACATGTGCTTTAATGCTGACTGACGAGTTAATGTGTTCACATTCATTGGTCCACATCAGTAAATAGCTGCATATTTTAAGTTACGTTTTGTTGAGATCTTAAAGAAATCAGTCAATTACAGTTGGTGAGCCACATGAGTGTAAAAAGGAGCTCAGCTCATAAAACGACACGATACAGAAATTAAGCACAGAAATTTCTCAATATCTTGGTGAAAATTTTGGAACGTTTTTCACATCACAAGCTGGGTTTTCATTATATATATGAAGCATAATTCAGTTGAGGCTTGACTAATTTAATAAGATCCCAATACAGTATAACTTGAAAAGTCCTGCATGCTTCCACACATAGAATAGTCTTATAAAAGACATAGCAGTTTTTTTTTGTTTTTTTTTTTATCTCTGTTTAGGTTAGACACAACCAGTCCAGGTTAATTGCCAATAATGGACAGTTTTAAAGCTTCTTCGGCAGTGGGAGTGAGCAACATTGTCACAAAATCATATCAAGAAGAAGTGAAGTAATAAAAAAAAAAGTAGAACACACAACAACAGCCTTTTGTGGAGCACTGGCGACTACTTCTGCAGAAAAGTGTGTTTGGATGTGTAGTCAGAACACATCCAAAATCTACAAAAGAGTATTGGCTGCTGTGTGAGCGTACTCTTCATCCTTCACTCGAAAATATTGCAACGTTTTATTTTAAGATCTTGTGACTAATAAACCACAAAGGTCTGAGATGATAGTGGCCAACGGAGGCTTGCAGTAATACTAATAATTTGCCACTAACAAAAATATGAAGCTCTCAATTCTTCAGAATATAAATTGTGATAATTGCATTGCATTAATATACTATAGATTTTTCCTTCACATTAGGAGAATTTAGAGAGAGGAATCAAAACTTCCTTTCCTTATTCTAGAAATAAGCCCATCTGGGGTAAAAGTTCCCACTATAAAAGAACAGGAGGCTGATGCACTCCTAACCTCTCCTTGAACTTTCCTTTCTTTTGTCTGTACTCATCATTTTTTTCTCTCTCCTCTGTGTGTCTCTTTAAGTGTCTTTGCCACTCACTCAATCTGGCCATCTCTCTCCCTTTCATGTCCCTCCTATAGCCCTCACTTTCCTGGATTGCAGAGTTCCCGCCACTTTTCCATATTAGTATGCAGCTTCTGAGAGCAACCAGCATGCTGTTGGTGTGTGGGGTGGGCGGGGGTGTGCGTGTGTGTGCGTGTGTGTGTGTGTTCGGGTGGGGTGGGGTGAGCAGGATGGTGAATTAGAGAAGCTGGCAGGGTGGAAAAAAGCCTGCAGTAAGAAATGAGAGAAGAAGTTGATTTTGAAAATTTGTGACATATTTTAACTTCACAGATTATTAATCAGAACGAAGAAAAATGAATCTGTTTAGTCTAGAAATTTAAATATATTTTTGCTTTCTTAATTTGCAGTAAATGAAACTAAACAGATGGACTTACATGCGCTCATGTTAAAATAATACTACTACTACTTCTAATAGTAATAATATTAAGAGTATTGATTTTCTTAAGACTAACTTCATACAGACCTGTATTAATAAAGATGATTCTCTGTATGTTCTGAAATTCTTTTTTGAACAAACCAAGTAAAATTTGGCTTTTTACAAAAAAAAAAATATATATATATATAAAACACAGTTTTATTGTTTCCATTGCAGTTTTGCGTAATGCAGCGTCTCGATACGGCTGATAAACCACCTCATCCTCGTGCAAGAACGTTTTATCATATAACATGAGATTTTTTAAAAAAATTACCATGTTTCCATCAAGTGAATTTATTTTTGTAATTTCAATTTGCGCAATTATATGGTTGACTGAAGAGCAGCTACTGAGAGAAACTGATAAAGTCACCCTGAAACACAGAGCTGGTTTTTCAGGGAACCTAAATGTCCTCCATCATTCAGAGAGAGCCGATTTCACGACCCTGCCACCCACGGTCAGCAGCAGCAAAGCTACGGACATGAAAAGAGGTCATTGATCACTCAAGTGACCACATTAACTTTTAACAATACACGAGCGAAGTTGTTCACCCAGACGCCTGGTATCTGCCGTTGTGGTTAGTGACATAAATCAACCCCATAGGGGAGGATGTTGACAGAGGGACTGGCTCCAGAGGCATCACTTCAGGGGTCAACAGCACTAAATAGGACAGGATGACCCCAGAAGAGCAGAAGCTGAGGAACCAGAAGAGTGGAGATAGTTACGTTTGCTTTAGAAAAACTATGGAATTAAGAAATGGAAAGAAGGAAAATCAAGATAAGGAGGAGTGTGAAAAATAACAGCGGATTCATGCTGGTGGTCAATCTGAAAGAATGACAGAGATCATCAGAAACTGGAATACAAAATGTGCAAAAAGGTCAAGGGGCGTGAATGAACCAGAGAGTGACCTCCCTATAGCAGAGAACACAGTTTACCAAAAGGTTGTTCCTCAAGTGCAGAAGAAGAAGAAGACTGGTAGTAAATGTGAGCTCACGCAAACTAGCTGTAAACTTTAACTGCTATTTCTATTAGAATTGGAACGCTGAGAAAATAAATGTTATGAGCCTCTTCCTTAACCTCCTGAGACCCGGGCTTTTGTTTGATGTGCATTTTTTATGTCTCCTTACTATTTGGGATTAGTATGACCTCATTTTAGTTGAAATTAAATTTTAGCTTTCTATGTGCTCTTGAACTGTGTCAAAACCAATGCCCTCATATGAGGACAATGGGTCTGTTTTTGCATATACATTTTCTCCTTGTCATTTGGGATCATAAGGACCCAATTAGCCTAAAAATGAAATTTTAGCTTTCTACCATATGTGGTTATCTCAAAACCCAATGTCCTCAGACGAGGACATTGGGTCTATCTGTGTGACGATAAGACCATGCAATCAATGTTATTATTTACATCTGTGTTTACAAAAATGTAATGTCCTCATATGAGGACGCAGGGTCTCAGGAGGTTAACTTGATAGAACTGATGACCATGAAAGGCTTTTTGTTCAACATATTGGTTTATCCTGGTTTTACATGAGAGTTGGAATTATTGAGTTGAGTTGGAGAACTCGACTGAGATGCCCTGTGAAGGTAGAAGTTTGCCGTTTTCACACATTTCCGTCTCAAAGTCCAAAGTGACTGTCGTGTGCTCGAAACAAAGTGGTTGCTGTAGTTAATCTGGAATTCTGATTTGGATCCCATCACATCAGTCGCTCATGTAGTCCAGTACAAACTGTTAGTGAACGTATTAGCATGATCAAATGTAAATGATACAGAACAGAAACGTTTGAGTCATGATTCTCAAGTCTTGGTAGAACTTCTGTTGGGTCAGAAAGAAAGCAGAAGAGTAAAGAAAAAATATTGAGAAGCAGAGGCTAAGATAAAGTGAATGACCTTAGGAAACTGGAAATAGCATCACTTCCAACTTATCCATGCTGTATGAGCCTTATTGCTTATGTGCTTGTGCTTAGCATTACAGGCTAATTGTGACACATCTCTTAGCAAGTGCTGACAGTTCTATTATTTGCACTTATTAAATAGATGGCAACCAAATTGGATTTTGAGTCAGTAAAAATGTCAGACTTCCTGTCTTTTTTCTTTCTGCTGATTTTTACTTTTGAAGTCTTGAAATATGAAAACACTGCATCCTTCCACTTAACAGTTACAGCTACAAGTCTGGCAGTTCTGCTGGCCTGACATGTTCATACGGATAGAATTGTAAAACGCATCATTTAATGAGATGGTACTCGTCCTGAAATGTTTTATATATAGTTAATATAAATGTTCCTGCTGGGATCTATACAGTAATAATGGATGAAAGTACATATTACACTGTGCAATTTATTCTTATGAAATCATCTTTGACTTGGTGCCTATATTAAACATGTCTCTGTAACTGGGAAGATGAATATACTTCTCCTCAGAGAAATAACAATATTGATAGGATTTAGTGTTCTTTTTTTTATTCTGCTCTATTATTTACATCTACTGAAAGAAGACATTTGTACTTGTTCTCATGTCAGAAAGCTACCTCTCGATGCTCGATAAATTAAACTGCACCATCTGAACGGATAAAGCAGCATGAGACTAAATGTGTAAAAAGTTCCTTTGTTGCCACAGTGTCTCCCTCGCTCCAACTGGTGAGCGTTAATGTGTGCATATGTAAAGTGGCAATCTGTGAGACAAAATGCACATGCGTGTTTCTCTCACCCAACCGGAGTGCTAATGATGATGGTGGTGCTTCAGTTGTTTAAATATATCGTATATAGTTAAACCTCATCTGGTAATGAGATGAGGAGCACAGGGAGAAACAGACACACGGCGCATGATTGTGTGTTTGCTTCGCTGCATTTCGCTTCTTGAATCGAAGATGGGCAATTAGTGGGGAGGAGGGAGGAGAGGAGAGGGTGTGGCTGAGGAGAGGTGATGAAGAGGAAGAAGAGTCTTCCTCTGCGCTGACTTTGGTAAAGCTCCTCTCTGTTGTGTGATTGGCTCACATGAGCAGCTCACGCAGCACCTGCACTGTCCTTCCTCAAAGAAACACACTTTGCGGAGCATCCTATCTCGAAGTTTGGTGGACGCTCCACTAACTTGTTATCTCTAAGTCAGCATGCTTTCACACCGTGCTGCTGCTGACCACACACACACAACGCCCCCCCCCCCACACACACACACATCCAGGGGCACCGTACAGGGTGGGGCAGGAGGTGGGGGGAATTAGGACACTTCCAAGGGACGTTGCATTACTTTAGCTAGCACTAGCAATTCAGGGAGGAGGTGGAGGAGAGTGATTGTTTTCACAGATTATCTGTCTCATAACAAACTGTCACGACATGGTGACAGCTTTAACAAATATGGAGAAAACATATTTTTTTATGAAAGTTATATACTGCAGCTTGAATAAAATCCAACTACAGTACATAGCATTTATTGAGAAGTCTGGATTGCTTCATGTGTATTTTGCATGTTTTTCATGACTGTTGCTTGTGGGGAGACATTTCAGTAATAGAAAAAATGCAAGCAACCCACTTGCATACTGTATGCAGACTGTTGTATGTAAAATTCACGAGCAGTAAATATTGTGCTAGTATCAGTATTGGACCTAAGAAATAAAAGAAAGCAAGGCTTTAAAATTATAACGCTTTTTGTGGGTCAAATAGACCCAAAAAATTGTAACATCAGCTGCGCCAGGGGGCCCAATTAAATTTTTTGTCAGGGGGCCCAAGATTCCTGGCGGCGCCCCTGCACACACATAGAAAACACACATCCATGAGTGTAAAGTGGAGGAATACACCCTCAGATATCTTCCAGCCTGACCAACCCCCAACATCCCTGCCCCCAAGGCCACTAAACCACTCAAATCAAGCCCCCCGCTTGAGCCCCTCCTTCACATGCACTCGTTGAACCCATGAATGTCTGCGCCGGGCCCGCCTTCTCGATGGCTGCGACAATGTGGGGAGAGCACCCGGGGGGGATATTTGAGACGGCGGGGGTCTTTGTGTCTCCTCATGTGTGTGAGGGCTCAAAGACAGGAGCTAACGTTTACTTATCTTAGACAAATAATAATAGCAAAGGACTCAGTGCGGAGTGCTTTCTGGTTGGTGCTGTTAGTTTGCATCACTGTAAGTAAGAAAAACCAGAAATCCAGATTGTTACCTCACTAAGTCTATTGCTAACTTAACATATAAATAAGTAAATAAATAAAAATTAAACAAACAAAAATCTTGTGACGTCAGTGAACTGAAGAAGTGAAAACAATTAAGTAGCTTTGGACACACACACAAAAAGAACAATTTAAAATTCTGACAATTGAATCAAATTGTATTCATCTGAATAACTCAGTGTATGTAATTTCAACTGAAATCACTTGAATCGTTGGTTTTGTGTTTTTCATATAGTTCTTTTTAATTCCAGTCATTTTGGTTTGAAAGTGGTCAAGACATTTTAAATTGTGCTTTATTTATAAATCAGCTGTCAAACTGAATAAATGGCAACATAACATTGCTTTCCAGAATAACTGACCACACCTTTTGGACATATTCAGAGGCTAACTCCATGCTATGCTATGCAGACACTCAGTCTGCACATATGAGGAATCATACATGACCAATTCTTACATTGGTTCAAACTTCAGGATGAAGAAATGTGTTCTATGATTAAGTCACTAAATATTAATTTTACCACTGCATGTAGGGCCATAGGTGATGGTTTATTTATACAGCTGAGTTTTGTCTTTTTTCCAGAAAAATCCCCCAATAATGCTAAAGACTTGAACTCTTCCAAATCAGCCCCAAAATCCCGATAATCAAAGTAGGACAGGTTTGCAGCTTTGGTCTCAATGCAAAATGGTGCAATAATAATTGGTATTAGAACAGCTACGGGTTCATCTCAAAAGCCATGTTGAAAGACTTCAGACTGGAACTTTTGTAGCAGTGCAAAAGTAACAGCAGCACCTTGTAACCCAAATTCCTTTGTTGAAAGAAAACTATGAATTTCTTTAAGAAAATGCTCCGAGTCTTATCATATCTTGGGTTGGCAAAGAAAAAAGCTACCCCCAGCTTCGGTATGTCAGTTAGGGTTTGGATTTGCTCATATGACTGTCAGTCTGAATGCAAACAGGAGTTCTTGATTCGTCTACAAGGATCCTGCTAATGTATGCTCACGTGTGTGTGGGACCACATGGAGAAGACATGAGTCAAGCTGCGGCCGTATCAGTCAATAAACAAAGATAACCTTTGAATCCATCCCTCCTTGCATGTGACCCGGGCCTCGGGCTGACCCTCCTCTTTTACAAGAACTGCTCGTTTTGCAGCAGTCTGGTATGTAAAACAATATGCTCTTCTCTGCATTCTGAATAATTGGAAGTGCTGTTAGTCAACTAAATGCTACGGGCCTCTCGGCAGACACAGCGCTTCGCCGTTTTGACTGAAAGGTCGGGGTTGTTTCTTGAAGGTTCACGCGGCTGTGCTGCTGATCCCACCGTGTGTCGAGGCTTGTGCTCGTTCTGCCCTGCAGTTGGAGGATCTGCGGGTCACATTAACTCAGGTTCTTACACTGGCCTTGTTGCTGCAGGGCAGCGGCTACTGAAGACGTTTGACTTTCTCCCTTTGCCTCCAAACTTAAGAAATGTCTTGATAGCTTTTTCCAAACAACATGACAGGACTGCAGGGGGAAATAATAATCTTCACAATTATGTTTATGGAAAACCCTCTCTTATTTTTTTTTATTAACCTGAGTGAAGCCATTGTTTGCTAAAGCTGTGCAGGTTTATGTCTTCCTTCAAGCCAGTGCATCTGTTTGCACTCCTTTATTGAGTAATAAGTGGACGAAGCCACCTGTGGAACGATAACACACACCTGGCTACATTCTGCACATCATCACCTGCAATACAAACCCAGCTCATATGAGGCTTATCTCATTCTTATCTAAATGTGTTAACTGACCAGAAATGTCATTAATTATGCTATTTAAGTCCAAACTAATATGACAGTCAAATAGGGTAATATGCTTAAACAAACAGATATGGTATTTAAACAGAGTCTGTAAGAGTCTGTAATCATCTTCTGACCTAATTTTTCTAATTCACTTTTAGTTCTTTAGAACACCGTCTATAGTTAAGAGGACAGTTCTTGGCTAAGATATTATATATAACTTCTAATACTATTTTACAAACACTAATGCCTTTCAAACATTTTTACAAATATAAATCTAAAAAGTCACTAATCAAACTGTATTTATCCCCTTTTTGTTGTTGTTATTGCCTTAATTCTAGGCCTTTAAGAGAAAAATGCATATTATAGAACATAGTAGGTTAAAAGGAAACAAAGAAAGGAAAATACATTCACTTTCACACATGTAGTAATATACAAGTAAAAACAAGACATTGTCCGAGTCATCAAATTCCTGTTTTTTTATAATAATGCTGCATTTAGACATAAACAAGAACGTATCCTATGGTGTTTGTATCATTAAGATGGGATGATTTTCTTCAGTGTGAACAGAGAAGCTGGTCAGACTCACTGGGAACATATCTGAAAGTAAAAGCAGGGAAATCATGTTAGAGGCTGTGTTTAACTCCCATCAGGACAAAAGTCCTAGACCTAATCATGTGGTGTAAATCAAAGCATGTCAATCAAAACAAAATCAGAACTTTAAGTCCGATTGATAATTTATGGCAAATACTGAAAACGTGTTCATAGATGCAGAGCAGAGCAGTCACCATCTGTGTCTCCATTACAAATGCGTTCAAACCATACTATGCGAATGTTAAAAAAAATAATAATTTAAACTGAATTTCCAAATTGTTGTGTTTACACTAATTAAGAAACGCAATTAAAATCACACGTGAAAAGTTTGCTCATGTGGGAAGTCATTAAAAAATCATGACACGCCATCATCCTCCAACTACTTTCTGTCATCTCTTTCCACCTCACCAGAGGCCTTTTGATGCGGCCAGAAAGATCTCTTTCTGGCCGTTTGTCGTTTTTTCTAAATTGCAGTGTTTCCATTAAATGAAATTTATTTTCAAAATGTCAAATTGTGCAACAATTGGTCAGAAATTGTTGCCTCGCAGGAAGGTCTTTGGTTCGAATCCCATTGTTTTTTCCATTAAAAAATAAATAAAATGCATCCATCCTTTTCATTTCTTCTCACATCTTTGCTGTGACATTTTTAAGACACTTTTAGGTTCTTATTGAAAAGCCTTAGACAGTAAAAGTTTGGTTCATTTCATGAAACAACTAAAAGTAAGTATGGAATAAAAGATAAATGTTTGACTGTAACAGAAATCTAAAATCTTTATTCCAGCTTTATTTACCTCAGACAGTTTTAGCTTGTTCCCTTTGAGGGCAGATGTTTTGCTTCTGAACCTCTTCTTCTCCTTCTTACATTCATGACAGGATACATTCAGGTCAATCCGTCATTACCTGAACTACAACAAAGATGGCTCTCTCTCTCTCTCTTCGCATTGACAGCCATGACAAATCCGTCGTCACTTTTCGCCTCCTGCTGCCCTGCATGTGCTCTGATGAACATATGATGGAGGGAGTGTGTGAGCCGTCTGGTGTTTCTGGGCGTCGAGAGGCATTTCATGACAGGGGCGTTTGTTCCGTGCGTTTTTAGGAGATTGTACATCAACGTGAGGCCACCGGTTTTAACCTTGTTGATGTGACCTCTCCTATCCATGAAAAGACGTAGATTTGACCTCGGTAAACAACAAAGCCTGTCTGAGAGACGTAGCCTCTGGTTCATAACTACAAATAATGTTTGTAAATGTTATCAGCTCATCTCTGGATTCAATAAAACCTGGGATGAAATTTTAAAATTACAAATTTCAAACATGTCATGACCACTTGTTTTCTGCGTATTGCACTCAGGCACTTTCACCACGCATGTTAGATGTAATGAGTCCACCACAAGTCATTATACTACTCTAATGTAGAGCTCATCCTAAATGTATAGTAAAGCTTCACAAACATTTGATTATCTAAAATTCTATTATTTTGGGATTGAAAAAAAGCAATAAATGTATATCTTGACGCAGTGTCTTTAAACCGTATGATATGCAACGCAGACTCTCAGTCTGCACTCATGAAGATTTCCCTCATAAACTACCATTAAGGAATATAAAAAGCATGATAGAGGAATATTTCAAATAGTAAAAGTTTCTGGTCATAGAGGAAAATCACATCAAGACAAGTTTAAATTGTTCAGAATTTTTTATATGAAATAATTACTGACCTATGGACGCTCAACGTGGCACCCGATGCAGATTCAGCTTTTTCCTGACCAAAGACAATCTACAACAAACTATCTAGAAGTGTCAGATATTTTCTAGAAAAATCGAATGCAATAAATTCTGCTGAGACAATTTTCGGATTTTGGTTTTATGTTTTTTCCAACTCACCAGCTCCTGAACCTCTCCCTTCTTTCTTCCTTTTCTGCATCCAACTCTAATAATAAACTTGCTTTTTATTATGACATCTCTGTCAGGTTCTCTCTGAAAATTACGCAGTGAGAGAAAAAAAAAGAACTACATTCATTTTTGGATCAAAGTAAAATGCATACATGTTGGCTTAACTTTTAAACTCTTTCCTCATAAGAGTTTTGTGGGAGATCCATCCATCCATCCATCCATCCATCCAGTTTTGTGGGAGAGTTTAATGCATTTAGTTGGCTTTAGCTGTCTTAACAAATCACTATAATCCTTTCATAGAAAAATCATACGTCCTGTTTGGATGCTTTAGCAATGGACAGATGACTTTCTCTTTGACTCTACATTACTTTGGTACACAGGGACTTGTAGTTGACTGAATCGTTTTATGGTACCTGAGCTCTGGGACTACAAAACAAGCCCAAATGTTCACCCCTATCAGCATGCTAAGCCAATCCTCCTGGCTCTGATTGGTCGTTTTTGGTCGGGAGCGATGCTTCAGACAGTGATAGCAGCTCAGGGAGGAGGTGGAGGTGATGGACTTTTTTCACAGATTATCTGTCTCACGTTACACCAGCGTTTCTCAATTCCGGTCCTCAGGCCCCCCTGCCCTGCATGTTTTAGGTGTTTCCCTTCTGCTACACACCTGGATTGAATCTATGGGTGATCAACAGGTTTCTGCAGCACTTGATGGTCATGCAATCATTTGAATCAGCTGTTCTGGAATAGAGGCACATCTAAACCATGCAGAGCAGGGGGGCCTGAGGACTGGAATTGAGAAGCACTGCGTTACACTGAGGCAACACAGTGACAGCTTTAGCAAACATGTAGAAAAGCATATAGATTTTTTAAATAAAAGCTATATACTGCATGTGTACATGCATTTTGTTGCTTTCATGTGATTTTGGGTTTCCAAGCAACTGAAAAAGTGTACCTAATGAAGTGGCTTGTGAGTGTACAAAGCTATTCCAACAAACCATTCCCTCAAATGGAGCCTGAACTTCTTTCATCTATGAAACAAAAATAGATTTTCCACTCTCTTATAAAAGCTTGTTTTCGCTTTTAGCACAAGTGAAAGCTAACAAGTTAACAGCCCTGTCAGACTTTTATACTGTAAGTGTGGCTCTTAAAATAGAATCTGAGAAGCAGGTGACTGCTGTACATAATCTCATTGAAGGCCAGTAATCTGTCAGCTGACGGGAAGTCACCATGACCACACACACACACACACACACACACACCCACCCACACACACACATATCACTGCAATCATCAGACCTAAAAAAGAGCCACTTGGAGCCAGAACGTCTCACATGATCTTATCAGAACTGACAGGATCCACGAGTCAGTCACCATCATTCCTCGCATTCCTCGCCGTAACATTTTACAGCAAGGCCACGCTGTGAGCGCTTAACTGTCCCACACAGAGCCACGGCGCTCCAGACTCTCAGATCCATGCTGGCGATCTTGTGACTGTTTCTGGGAAGCCGGCGATAATGAGACCTTTGGAAGAGATGTGTGCCAGCATACACCGCCTGCACGTCAGAGGCCAATGAAGGAGAGGTACAACGTTCACACGGAGTGAACGAGAGCCTGGCCTTTTGAGAGGGGCACCATGTCACTGATGTCATCCGTAACTGTTGGCCATGGGAGAACCGCCACTGCTTCATGCCTGTGTGGCTGCTTCACCATATAAGGACGTCCCCATACTTAGTTATTATTAGCAAGCTTGCACTGTATCTTGATTTCAAGTTGCAGGACAAATACTTTTTTTTCCATTTTGGCAAGAAATGATAGGAATAATGACTTAAGAGAAGTAGTATTAGGAAATGTCAGTTAGGCATAGGAAGTATTAATGCAAATGCTCTAGTGTCAGTGGATTAAATACTGCAAAATGGGTCTTTTAAGCACCTTTTTGAAAATGGTAAAATGGAAAATTCTCTGCCAGAAAATGTTCATAGGGTTGGTCAAACCAGGCCAGTAAAGATCTTAGGTCTGAATAGAGTCAGACTGCTGTGCTCAGCTGCAACTTTTTCTTTTAAAAAGACCTGATGTTTGACAACCCCCCCCCCAAAAAAAAACACAAGCGAGTATGTAGCATACTTATTGCAACAACGAATAATCCTTCCACCAAAACAGAATCAGCTTATAGATAACATTTCTAAATTAAGTTTGAAACAAAATAACTTTTTTTTACTCTTCCTGCATATGAAAACCTTGAAAACTGAGTTGTTTGGATTGAGATAATAAAACACTCTCATTAATGTTTTTTTTTAATGTGAATTTTTACATTTCAAGCTTATAAAGTTTAAGCATGGTGATTTGTTGTGATTAATCACAACAGTAGAATGTGATTAATCTGATTAAAGTTATTATGTACTTTCCAGGCACATAGTGCCATTTTATAGCATAATCAAATAACTGCGTTAGCTTCAGTTGTATAAAAGTGCTATATATATTAAATTGGACTTTGCAATTTAACACCTTGAAATTGGGAATTTGTCTAAAAACTCCTGCTCTTTCTGAAGTCATCACAACATCCCTCCTATGTAACAATATTTTACCAACATTGCACTGAGAAGTGGTTCCTAAAATGAGCTCAGCAGATGCACAGTTTCACCAGGTGTTTGCTAATTGCTGCTGGCTAGTCTGCAGGAGCTGAGTGCCGACGTCACGGAGGAGGAGAGATCTGTGAGGCAGAAACTTGGAAACTGCAACTCTGAGGAGGAGCTTTGTCCTCGAAGGCGGAGCTAGGTCCACCCAGGTGTTTTGCAGAGCTGAATGGTTGCCATGGAGATTAAAGGATTTCTCAAACATGCATGAGACATGCATATCAAGGCAACATTCCTGGTATGTTTTTGATGAGGGAACAATACCCAGGTTCAAATAAGTCAATTTTACATAATACTGCCCCTGTAGGCCAAATACATTGTAATGGTAACATTTTTGAGGAGTAAGCACTGTCCTGAAAACGTCCAGATTGGTCCACTCGCTGACAGACACAGTGAAACCAGGCTGGTAAGGGGCAGAGAGCACAGAGAGGGACGGGGCAGGAGAGGTCTTGTTAGGTAGGGATTGGAACCTGTTGATTCTGCTTTCAGTTTTAGTTCATTTATTAGGTTTTAACATTAATTCTTCATTGAAGATGACTCTGTATGCCTTCACATCCCCACCTTGGGGAAGCTACTGTGCCAAAGACTCGCTGACCTTTATTTTTTATGCTGTCCTTAGTGATTCCCATAAAATCATTGTGATAGCAATGTGATCAATGACCTTGATTCATGGTATTTGATCAGAGCTTCTGACACCTTCATCCTTTTGCTCGAAATCATGTTCAAGGTCATTCTGCCCTTTTTTCTATGGGTTCCCTCTAAGCACACACACTGAAGAACTCATAAGAGCTGCAGATGTCTCCCGCCAAGACGCTTTCTGCCAACTAGGGGCGCCCTCTCGCCAGATTTGCAGCCATTGAAGGCAGATTTAGACATATGTGCGTAGTGAAATCTGACCTTTAAGGTCTGCACTCAACAGCTGTAAGTCAGAGCAGCTCTTCTTACCCTGTCAAGGCATAACTCTGCATTGGCGTTAAACCTAAGACGTCCCTAATAATAACCCAGCGGTGGGAATGTTTTGCTTTTGCCAGTTAGCACATCCCAAACTCTGTCTCTGAGAAGGTTAAACTGGGTCAAATTCTCCCCCCCCAAAAAATGCAAAAAAAAAATCTGAGTGCAGAGATGAGTCAGATCACCTCACCGCAACCTGGGGACTGTGGCGCATCCGAATCTGGCTTTTCATGTGAATGATTTACCAGCAGCTTGTGACTGAGAAGGCGACAAGTACTGAGATGAAAAACGGAGGGATTCCCTGCGTCTGTCCGTGAGTGTCTATATGTGGGTGGCTGGCTGGCTTAGTGAGCGTGATTCGTGCTAAGCGGGGGAAGCCCCCTCCCACCCGACCCCTCACTCTGCTTTCTCTGCAGTGAGCCTCACCCATGCCACAGCCAATCATATCACAGCTCAAAGAGAGGGGAGAACGCCAGGGGGGAAAGCCATGCTGAGGATGGAGATTGCCTGCAGTTGAGGGCGTAGGCGTGTGTGTGTGTAAGATGTCAAATTAAAGTCACATTTATGCATTTGTGAGTGTAAGAGTTATATATATATATATATATATAATTCCTGTAGTCTTTTTTGTGATTTTCTTCTGTAAACATGCTCTGCAGACTGTGACTGCTTTCAATCCTCATGGCTGAATTAAACATTATTTATGACATCTAATTATAAACATCTAGAAAACTCAACAGAAGTATGTTCGCTGTACTGTAAAACAAATTGACTCACAAAAGTATTTGACCCCTGCTGGACCCGCTTAACATTTGACCTCCTGGGATTTTATGCAGTAAAGTGCAACAAAGTACTGTGTAATTGTAAAGTGGGAGGAAAATGACAGATGCATGTGAAATATATGTTTCAGGTAGTAGTCGAAAATTGTGGGATATATATGTATATATATATATATATATATATATATATATATATATATATATATATATATAAGAAGCTCAAGCTCATCGTCACCATAACTCAGGTGTGAAAATCTGTCAACCCAATTCCTGTCCAGAAAACTGCAAGCCAGCCGAAACACTGACTTCCTTTCAAAATGTTATATTTTTTGCTCGTTTCATAATCGGTTACTGTGTGATGTTTTTATGATGTGAAGCACTTTTGAACTGCCTTGTTGCTGAAATGTCCTATATAAATAAACTGGACTTTATTAATACTCTTGAACTCCACAAAACTCACCTTTATGAAAGAGTTGTGACATGAAAGCTACTGTTCCTCTGCTGCTGTTGCCAAACTACAACTACATGCAGAGTACAATTCTAAAACAGCGCAGAAAATCGCCTTCATTCACAACTCCTCTTTCTGTTTGCTGATTGGCCAAGAGGAAATTCGTCCTGTGAAATTGAGCTCTATGGGAGAAGTTTCAGACAGTGCTCTGAAGGGAGATGATAATCAAGTGGAATTGTGTAGGAAGGCAATAGTCGGACTAGAAGAAACTTATTAGAGACTTGAAGCTGGAGAGAGGAGTCAACTTTAAGCAGGAAAACAACCCTAACTATGGAACCAGAGCAAGAATGGAACAGTTTAGATCAAACATATCTAGTGTGACTAGGCCACACTAGATATGTGGCCTAGTCAAAGCTTGGACCCAAATCAAACTGAGAATTTGCGACAAGACGTGACAGCTGTGCACAGATGGTTGGATTTTGCATGTTGTTCTCTAGTAGCTGAGTAGTGACTGATGTACAACCTTCCTCTTGCCTGTGGCAGTAAAAGATGTGAGTCCATTTGATCGTTGTTTTCTTCAGAGTTATGAATGTACATCAACTATGTAAAAACTGCTTTTTGTAAGTCTGGTTAAAATTGAAGGCAAAGGATGCATTGGACGCGTAGGTCACCAAAGTAATGTCTGCAGCCAGGAAGTCGAAACCTTCACATTTTTGGGAAGTCATGGAATGAACTGGCAGCTACCTAAAGAAGAGAGGAAACAGATTTATTCTTGTTGTGCTTCGACTAGGCCATGATCACAGAAACACAAGACAATAATCCAAGGATAGGAAACAAGAGTCAAAAGTCAAGAACATAACCAGATTGAGTAAAATGAACCCTGTCACTTTAAATATACTATATTTAATTACTGTCAAAGCTCTGATTGCCAGCATCCAAACATTCCCCACAGTGTTGAAGAACGTTAGCATGAAAAATACATCAAAAATTGAGACAAACTGAGGTCAGCTCTAACTTTACTCTAAATCCCCCCACTCCCTTTGTGCTTTATGGTTTTACAGGTCAAAGGTCAGCAAGGTTGAACTTATGAGCACAGCAAGAAACTGATACATCTCATTACCTTTACAAACAAACCAGGGCTGGGATTGTTTTCCGTTTTGTGACTTTGTGACAGAGCATAAAAATAACAAGCACTAAAATTATTACTAGACCAAAGCAAACAGAAAAGCTAAAAGGAAAATAATGTTTTGCTTTTGGAGACCTTATTGATGTGAGTTAACAAAATATCAAGACCTTAACACATAAGCAGTGACAGTAGAGAAGAAATTGCAGATGTACATAAATATAAAAAGAGTCATAAGTTGATTTTTAGTCTAGAAAACATTAAAGACATTCACTAATCACAGGTAAGCAAAATGATCATATCAAAGTACAATTTGGGGATTTTCTTTACTTTTTCCACTGTACATGGCTGAGTGAGTATAGTCAACATCAAGATTAATGGTGATTAAGACCACATTTATGAAGTGTTTGCACAGTATGGAGAGAGCTTTGACATTTTGGCACAGCATCATTTTTCAGAGAAAATCAAATACCAGCACCAGCTGTCAAGTAAAGTGGAGGAAGGTTGATGGTTGAGCTCATGTTGCAACCCTACGACCTCGGGACTTTAAGGTCGCCGAATTGAACTTGAACTCATCTGCATACCAAAGAATTCTAGAGACAAATGTGAAGCCACCTGTCTAACAGCTGAAGGTTGGCTGGAAATGGGTCATGCTATGAGCGGAACAATGTTCTGTGAAAAAAAGTTCTGTCACAAAATGTCCCACAGACCCACTACTTCACTTTATTCCTTACCATAGTGGTTCTATGAGTTATCTAATGGGTTTACCTAGTTATTTATGTAATTTTTCACATTTATTTCTTCATGGGGAGTATTGCATTTTTGTTGACACTTTAAAGAGGCAGTATTATGTCAAATAGACTTTTTTGAGCTTTACATCATTTTGGAACATTATTCCCCTCATCAAAAACATACCTGGAGTGTTGCTTTGAGTCTTTCATCCATATTTGAGACATTTTTTAATCTCTCCACATTTTGCACATTCAGCTGTGCCAAACGCCTGGGTGGACCAAGCTCCGCCTTTACTGCTGATAAAAACATTGGTACAGAGTTAATAGAGGAGCGACGTCGTGATGACTTCCTGAAGGTGGAGTTTCAGAAAGAGCAGGAGTTTCTTAAAGAGACAACGACCCAATTTTTAAAACGTTAATTTATGAAGTCAAATTTTATATATACAGCATTTTTATTACCACTCAAGGTAACATTTGATTGTGCTATAAAATGCCTGGAAAATACATAATACTGCCCCTTTAAATTTTTTATACAGATCATCAAATTAAACTGAACATAAATTTTAAAATTGGTGCCAAGTTCAACAAAGCTGAACTGCACAACTTTTCATTTTCATAAACATGAATTAACATTTTATAGAAGACAGACTCATTAAAGACATTTTTAATCCATGCATCCTGTGGGAAATCTAGAGGTAATCAGTGAGTTTTAGACCTGCTGGGTTTTGCTACTCCTCACTGGGTCTCCTGAGACCCGCAGCTTGTCAAAGTGTGTTGGTGTGTCAGTCGTTAACCCGAGTGTGTGAGGCAGTTATCCAGGAGGTGGGAGGGGTCAGCCAACAATTAAATCCTTATAATTTCCTACTGAGGCAAATTAAGAAAATTACTTAAGTACGCTGTGAGGGGACCTGGGCATGACCCACAGGCAGTTCAGAACCATGAGGTCAAGGGTCAGGGGTCATCCTTGTGACCTGCTGGGCGCCTGTTTAAAGGATGGCCTTTTCTTTAGCGTTCACATTGCATTAAGATCAGCGGTATTAAAGGCGGTGTGTAGGAGCAATGGTGTTATGATCAAAAATTACATGCATGCCTGATGTCATTGAATCACAGGTTTCATGCATGCTTTGAAAACACGAAGTGTGTTTCCTGGAAGATCAACCGATTAAAGGTGTATATGCTTGTTTTCCATGCAAAGTAGTGTAGAGTTGTTTTTGTGTTGTTGTTTATGTCTTTATGTGAACAAAAAGATCAGAGTGCAACATGCTGGTAGGTGAGAACAGAACACCTGGCTTTTAACACCAGAAAACATTGGTGTTGCCAGATAAGGCAATGTGAATTCTGCTGTGTTTTATTTCTGATTATGATGTGGTATTTCAAAGAAATCTTTCTGATGCATTTACATAACTTGGATCAGTTGGACCTCTCATTGCTGCCATAAAAACTTATTTGCTCCTTGCAGATTTCCTGCAATAACCAGTTGGCCACTCTAGTCGACAAAGACCGCCGTCGGGAGCTTTTGGTAACTGGACAAAGGTTCTGTTTTCATTCTTTATTTTTTACAATTACTTTACAGAAGTATTAACTGTCACAGGTGCCCAGTTTTTTTGTTTTGAGTGTTGAATCTTGAACTCTGACCCCAGGCCAGCCAGGGGTTCTTTTCTGACCTTCTGAATGAGCTACTGATGAACTCTTGGAGTCGGCTGGCCACTCCAAGGAAAGTTTATCACTGTTTCCTGTTTCCTCCATTTGTGGAGTAATTTTAGTCCCAGTAAGGCTTATAAAGCCTTAACTAAGTTTTGTAAACCTTAACGGAGTGATAGATGTCAATAGCTATTTTTGTATCCAATTTCAGTGCAAATTTTGAGTAAACTTCTTAAAGTGTCACAACAAAGAAAGAAAAAACTTAAGTGTGTTCCATGTACTGGTTTGGAGTAAATCAACCAGACTACACAAAGTGTAATTTCATCATTCATTGACGCTACACATGGCTGACATAAACAGGAAGTAGAAGTTGCTGACTAGCATGGACCACACATCTCAGAGAAATGGGTAGTCATCCTCTTCGAGATGAAGGTTTGGACTTAGGAGATTTTTTCAAAGTTTCGTGCTTCTGGTAAGGCACAGGCACACCTGTGGTTGGAAATGTTCCAGACCTTATTAGCCAAAATTACCTCAAGCTAGCATGTTTTTTTTGTAGAGTAATTGAGGAAGTTACTTTTGCCACATCCAACAACCTTTTCTAATGCAATACTTTAAAAAACCGAAACATGGCTAGTGACTTTGTTGCTCATCTGTTCTTGAATTTCTTTCAATTTAATAATGCCAATATTTTTATAGATTTGTTACCCTGCTTCATACTGTGAGAAGAGTTCTGTTTTCTTGATTCTATGGGTCAGGTCATAATCAGTGGGTGTGGCTTTTAAAACTGAACACTATGCAAATGTTCATGACTTAAAAAAGGAGACATTACATTTTCAAATAGAGCCAGGTTGGTTGTTTTTTTACAGTAAAATCATTATTTGGAAAAAAAAATAAACTCAGTTTTATGATTTTAATCAATAAATAAAATCAATCAGTATTTTACACTTCCTGCTCTGTATTTGTTTAATGAAAACACTGGATGTCTCTGCGTCCTCATTCTGTCTCCAATTCTGCATCCTGCCAGTTCAAGCGGTCTAACACTATATCCTCATAGTGTCAGTTACGTCACTCTCACTGGCTGAAAACTGTGTTGCAGGCCCGCGGTGATAGGAAGTGGGTCACAAGGTCTCGCTGCCCCCCCTGGGGTCCATCTTGGTCCGCACTTTGATTCATCGCCTCGCCCCGGCCGTGGAGAATGCCCCGGAACCCTGGGTAAGGGATATGATGTCGCGGGGAGCAATCCCAAGCTGAGTGGGGTCTGGATGGGAGGTGGTTAGCAGGCGCTAAATCCATAGGAAGCAAACTCGGTCACCCCCATCTTGATGATCGCCGTACATCACTGTCAGCCTGTAATGATTTATTAATAGGGCCATTAGGAGCTGGTATGAATCCTGAGTAAGTGAGGGAGTAAGTCTCAGTGGCCTGGTGGAGATAATGCAGGAAATGTAGTTTATCTTCCTTTTGACCTTTGACATGTCACAAAAAAAATATTTATATATGACATGTTGTGGACAGTTATTCTGGTAGCTTCTTCATTCCTGCTTTTTAATCTCTCGTTTCTCACTGCGACAGTTCTCTGACAAACGCAGAACCTTGGATCTGAAGGAGAAGCGCATTCAGGTAGTATACTGCGATCATGCACCAGAGGGGTGAGGAGAGGAGGGGGGAAGGGTCGCCTGCGTCATCGTCTCCTCACAAAGCCAGCAGCACCTTCGCAACTTCATCTCAGGCTCTCCTTCACACATTTCCTACCATCATTTCACCCTTATGGTCTTTACCCATGATTCACTCGCTCTGATCTGAGAGTCACTGCAAAGAGAAAAACAGAAAGGGACATGATTCAAGAGAGGACGCTGTAGGGGGGGAAAAACCTGCATCTGCATCAGCAACTCGCTCTCTGACGTCAGCGCAGCCTCTTCGGTGCGTAATCAGCCGTGGTCAGTAGGACTCGGAAAGCAATCGCACACACACCACACTCACACACACACAAATCTTCTCTCCTCATCATTTGTAGCTTGATTGCAGCAGTTGTAAGCATTAAGCCTCGAGCAGTTCCACTGAGCTGTGGTTTTGTAAAACTGGAATGGATTCGTTTAGCACCTCCCTTCCTCCTCTGCAACATGCTAACACTTTTATTAGTAACTTTCTAGAGCTTACCACAAAAATTGGTATTTTTGGTGCATAGGCAAGTGTTAGGATAAGAAAATAAATGCTATGTTTGCTTTAATGATATGTGGTGACTTTAATATAATTTATTTAAACTGTGATTGATTTATTCAGGGATTAAAAGCATTTACTAAAGGTTATGGAGAGTTAAAAGGGACAAAATAAATAATAAATCCATCTTTAAACAATTAATAAAAATCTATCACGAAATAAATAAATGTTTAGTTAAATGGAGGATTTTTGATTCTTCGACTTTAACCATGTAGTATGAATGACTATCTCCTGCTTACATGTTTTTGGCTAATTGTGAAATTTCTCCAGCAAGCGGCTGTGATGAGACTAAACTAAGTTCAACAATTAGCATCTTAGCCCCGCCCCTCCAATCTGATGGGTAAGTTTGAAAGATGAAATTATTTCATGGTGACGCCACAGGAGCCATTAAATAATAAAATACATTTAATTAGTTATCTGTGTTGGTTATTTTACACTTGCATTTGAATGATTTTATTGTTCATGTTCATGTTCCTTTATTTAATCAGGTAAACCCTGTTGAGATCTAGATCTCATTTTCAAGAGGGACCTGAGCAAAAAATTTGCAATACATAGCAACATATTTAATACATTATTTGCTAATTATTTCAACATTTAAAAAGGAATTGATTTAATTCATGCCACATTTATTAATGATGTCTTTATTTAACTTTTGACCTCCCATAAAAGGGATGCTTCGTTCCATTCTTAATATCTGCAGCATCAGTTATTGATTTAGAAATGTCAGTATTACAGCTTAATATTGTTCTGAAAGTTTTGAAGAGTTTCTGGAGATTTTTGTTCAATAAAATCTAAATAAGAAAGGTAAACATTGGTAAAGCAAAAAAAGAAATCTGCTGGAATATTCTAACAGATTAGTAACAACTAACTGTGTTAGTTGGTGCAGGACGAGGGAGGTTAAATAAATGGTTCTGGTCATATTTAAAGCTCAATCGTCCATTTCTCCTTTTTGCAGCCCTTCCGTCTTCCTTCATCCCCCTTACGGGCTTGAAAAGCCAAATAAATTTGATGACACACCCTGCATAATATGAAATCTTTCAATTATGAACATCTCGTTATGAAAACAGCTGAATATACCCGTGCTCGTAAACTATTGGGAACATTAAGGTCATTATTTATTCCAATCACATGAAACCCGCCAGTGAAAATCTGTGTCATGAGATGAATCACGATGAGATTCTCATGTCGGAACTCGGCCTGCATGTGGACCGAACACATGCTCCTCTTCCGCAACCTTGACAGCTTGCAGCTCTGAATGTATTGACTGCACTGCATTAAGGAGCGCTGTGCAAGTCGATGCCGCGCACCTTGTGCTGTACAGACCAAGCAGAAGCTCCGGGACCATATGGGGCCCTGGCAGCTGTGTGTTTCTGTGGGTGTGCTCAGGTCCTTTCCTCCAAAGCACCAGTTAAACACCAGCGCAAGAGAGGAAGAAAAGCTGTAAATCTGTCTGTACTCACAGGAAGTTCCCAGCTCTCCCTCCAGATCCCTGGAGGCTGCGGAGGTCGCACAAAGAGCCTTCTGTCCTTTTCAATAAATAGTTAATGAAGAATCATAACTGGATGCTGGGAATATTTGAACCTCAAAGGCAGGACTAAAAATGACTATTATTATGTAATGTGGTACATATTGTTCTTGGCTGACAAATGTACACAGACTGCTCAAAGGTCTTCCTCATTGTTCCTAATGGGTATAAACGTATAGCACTCTTTACAGACTGCTTTCTCTGAGTGTTTGAGGAAATTTAAAAAAAATGTCTAACTTTTATTTAACCCCTGAATACCTGAAATATCTCCAATTATACAAAAAATATTACTTCTGATGCCAATCAGATGTTAAATTATTAAGAGGTCATAAATTTGAAAATGTAATCTGCAATTAGTATTGATTTTGGTATGATGCTAATTAGATCTACCAGAAACGTAAGGAATGAAACAGACTGTTCAATGTCTCTGTGTTGATATTTTACTGATGTTGCTAATGCTGAAACAAGACAGCAACAGACCATTACTGCAGTCCAATGAGTTCCTAGCCCTTTTTTTGCAATATTAAATCGGCTTTATAAATTGAATTTCAATATATATTTTCAAACAACCAAAATTGTTGTTGCAGAGTTTTCCACTATAGCTAAATACTGACAAATACCTTAACTGTATTATCCTGGAAGCTTTTATCCCAGTTTTACCATTAAAAAAAATTGTGTTAGGGTATGTACTTATGAAACTAATTATTTACTCATCAATATTCATATATTATTATTTCCTTAAGTCAAAAGTAATATTTTGACAGAAAGTTACATAATCAAAATGCATGTACACTATTTAGTTTTTCTGCAATTACTCCAAGATTTTTATTGCTTCTCAACATCAGTATTACTCATTTCAACTCCTTAGTTGCCAAGTGCATCTAAATTGCCTCATGCTCAAAGTTAGAAATAACTTTTAGAATTTTGGCTACAGGATGTTTACTTCAATACATAGATGATGGGGGACGTGTGTGGGGGACCAGTTGCTGGGGACTTTAGATCAAGGACACCCCCTTTCCATTAAAATGATTCTATTCTTGTTCCTATGAATATTTTTGCTTTGTTTTGTTGTTAAAAAAGCACTGTGATTCATTGTCCATGTGAAGCTGTACATTCATATATTTGTTGCTAACTATTCTGGCTGAGAGTGAAAGGAGTTTAGAAAAGCATCACTTTTGAACAGGCGCGTAGGGCAGCCTTGGGTCCTAAGTGCTTGCTGTGTTGAAGAAGCCGAGTAGTAGATAGTAGCCCGAGTGTGACGCACGTTGGATTATGGATGTTGTTCGTGTTACAAGAAAAAAAGGAAAGTAAAGAAAATTTACAACAACCGCATGTCTCGACATCATTTTTGTTCGAGTGTGCAACACGTAGTAAAAATGAAAAGGAACGATGATTGTGGAAAATACAGATTAATTACAGACAATATTATATTACCAAAAATATTACATAATTCCATTATAATGTCAGTTGTAGTTACTATTGTACCATATTTTTTCCTTCTGTGTGATATTTGCATAAAATGCTGTAGAATTTCATTTTTACCCTTCTCCTGACTGGTACCATTTTACATTATGATTCTTACGATCCTCTGCATCCCGTAGGTTTAGGAAAAATGATGCAAATATTCTACACTTGACAGTGGGTGTGAACTGATGAGGACTGAGTGCTGAGATTAACTCAAATGATGTGAATGTGTCTCATGTCGAAAAGGGAAAATATTTTGAAATAATGCTTTTTTTAAAATGTATTTACATTTTCAAAGGGGTGTGCTCACTTTTCAGATCCGTTGTGCAAGTTGTGTTAGGAGACTGAAGAGGCTCTGAACACAAAATGGGAGTGTTGGACAGCAGCAAGGCTGACAGAATGTATAAAGACTTAAGTGAAGGTCAATACAGCCACAATGCTTGAGAGAGGAACACATATACAATGCAGACTCAGCAGGGAGGGGGAGTGAAGGATGCTTCTCAGGCTAATAGGCAGTCACTGGGGACGCAGGATGTACGGTAACCACAGACCAGAGAAATGGATTCAGAGAGGGAAGCCTCTGAATAAGGAATGAAAAGACTGGAAGGATAAAAAACGAGGAGAAGAAAGAAAATGTTGTTTCTGAAAGCTCATCCATTAATTCTGCTGGTACTAGTAATGGCAGAATGGAGTTAAAAGGAAATCATGATATTAATAGATTTCCAAAGAATAATTATCTTGCAACATTGTACGTGTGTGGAGCTAAACCAGTGAATGAATTAGTTTGAAATTGAAGATGGTTGACATGTTGACGTACAAGCCTCACTTATTCACATTGTGTCACAACACAATCAGACTTCCAAACCAAAATACAAAGCAGTGCATAATTGTAAAAAAAAAAAAATATGTATTCTCTCTTTTTTTGAAAGTCTAGACATTTTAGGCTGTGTTGTTCCAACGCAGTTTTTTTGTTCTGCAAAAACATAAAAGATAAAATATCAGAATGGTATTGTTGTAGCTTGATCAACTTTTCTAAATCTAGACTGCATCTAAGCAAACCGATTATACAATACGCAAGTGCTGAGAATATTACTGTAGTAATAGATTTGCATTGCATTATGGGAATATTTAAAATAAAATTACACTCATGTAAAATTTGACATTTTTTAAATTAGTCTCACATCAAAAATTGGTGCAATTTTGAAAAGTGTATACAAAAAAGCTTTTTATTGCAGCCAAGTGCCTGATTATTTTGATGTTATTTTACACTGAGCTAAATAATAAGTACAACAGGTACTGTAGAATCATAACAAGTTATGTAATTTTTCATAACAGCTCATACTGTGTTTCATTCAACAGCAGTCCAGTTCGCTTTACTTGTCATTTGTGCAGACTGATGCCATACTATATGTCAAGTCAACATTCATTTTGCTGAAAAATGAAACTCAAGAGCTACTGGGTAATTGTTGCCAGTTTATAACATACTAGTCGGTGTTACATGAATGGTGCATGTTCTAACTTAATCTTCTGCATTTTACTGGAAACTCAGTCAAACCCAAGAGCAAAAATGTGCTGAAAAGACATGAGGAAAAATGTAATTTATTTTGTTTTTGTATATTACTTGTTGCAGTGCCATATATAAATATAATTTATAGCGATATTCCCTCCACCTGTTTTCTTTCCTCTCTGGGGATAAATAAGACTTTTGTCCCTGCTACAAATGTTTGCTGACATCACCAGTTCTTGAATTTTAGAATCATTGGGACTGCAGCAAAAACTCCAACTGCAAAATAGAACAATACAGAAGCACCCAAATACTTCTAAATGACAAAGACCTTGACAATCTCAGTGACAGTGAGGGAACCCATTATTAATACCGTAATATCAGAAGTGGAGGAGGTGAAACGTCTCGGTTAGTTGTAAAACAAAAGGAGTGGCAATGGGATGGGTGGGCAACCCGGATTATTGGAATATTGGAGAAGCAGCATGGTATGCATGCTCTATCAGAGATCTAGGAAAATGTTCTGAGGGAATTTTTTTCTATTTGCAGCGGCAGAGAAGGTGGATCATTAATCTCAGCACAGCTTTATCAGACGTTTAAGAAGTTCTGGTAAGTTAATCATCATTGACGATTCTTACCTTACTGATGGTGTACAGTTAGTGTGTGGATAAGCCAGGTTAGTAGGAGACCAGAAAATGATGGCGACGAGAGGTCAGTGATATTAAAACAGAAGAAAACAGAACAAATAGCTAGTTTTCCCTTATTACAAACATAGATTCACAATCTGGTTATGTCTGACCACCGGCCTTTTTATACAGTCACTTGATGAACAGTAGAGTTGAGGGAATGGGTGGGCAGAAATGAGTCCTTTTTCAGTGGAAATGATCAGCACAGGAAGGGAGGGAGAGGAGAGTAGCTGAGACAACACAACAACACAACTCAGTCCAATCCCAGACTACAACAGCATTGTCCTTTCTCCAACAGTTCACCAACCACAGACTTATAAAATTAAATAAATATCATGACAAAACAGTGATGGGGCAGGAAAAGCCAGTTGGGTCGATTTTAAAACCTTTGACACACCTATAGTAAACAACTATACCTATACCTGGCTCATAATTACTCACAGTTAAGGTGGCACACCAGTGTACTATATGGGTGTCTACCCTGGATGTGAAAGGAAATAGGTGTGCCCATTGTGCTTGTCAAGAAACAGAATCAAACACCTTACCTTACTGCTTGCCACACGGGTTTAGGAATCCTGTGATTGCTTCACTCCTTTCATCTCTGCTTTAAGCTTGTGTCACTCTTAATCTCAGCTTGGATGCAGAACCATGGGAGAATCCCAATGCAGACCACAGGTCATGGCAAAGTTATGCATGACATACCAGGTTGATTGATCTTTGAAAATTTTGATTTGATTTTCAGCTGACCTGAAACTCAGCTTTGTTGTTGTGAATGATGGTTACCTCATACAACATTATCAAGTTCTTTCCCCTTTTCTGTACTTCCCGACTTTAATCTTTTCTGCATGAAGACTGCATGATTTTCTTTTCTTGTTAATATGATGAATCAGATTTGACAAATGTGGGAATTGTCCACAATAATGCATTGCTCTGGTCTGTTGTGGAGAAGAAAGAGCTGAGCCAAACTGCTGGTCAGGCTGCATTGTGATCCCTATCTGACATATGGATAATAAAACAACAAAATAAGATCCTGAGTACACACCACTATACATTTCCATCAAACAACCCCGAATGGCAGGCATTCCTAGATGTGGCACAGGCCAATGTTTTTCAAACATGTTCTAGTCAGAAGACTTGGGGATGAAACTATCCAGAAGTGAACTCCAGTAACATGTTCGGTCTCTCTGCAGGATCTCAGGATATTGCATATATTTGTATTCAAGGTGCCATTTGATGTGAAATAATTGACAAGAAGCACCATGCTGCTGCCGTGTTCACCGCCCTCAGAGGATAGGTTGAAAACTCCATCATGGTGGAGGAACTCAGAGCAGAGCTCCTCCACATCCGAAGAGTCAGCAGCTTTGGGTAAGACATCTGATTAAGATGCCTTCAGGCACTCTCTTTGATGTTTTCGTTCTCTGGCAGGTCCCTAGGAGGTAACCTGGCACATACGCTGAACTCACTGAAGGGATTGAATGCCCCTACTGAGCTGAGAATGCCTTGAGATGCTCCAGGATGAGCTGAAGAGTGTTCCTGGGGAGAGGGAACTCTGGGTATTCCTCCTTGACTTGCTACCCCTGTAGCCCAATCTCAGTTGCTGTAAATAGAAGACAGTGGATGGACAGATTGATGTTTTTAATTAACTTCACTCAGCTTCAGAAAAACTAATATATTTAATCTTGTATGTTTCATTTACTTTGAAAGAAGCTTGAATTATCGAATTTTTAATATATTTCTTCCAAAGCAAACCTCTCTCATAATAACTCTCTTATATAGTTTATATTAAATAGCTCTGCACTTAATAAGTTCCTAGTGGTTTCTGTTCTTTAAGTTCATATGATACTCCAATAGACTCTGATTGATTGGGGACCAAAATTGCAGCATTGTTACGATTTGGTTCACTTTACACTGGCTGTGTCAAACAAACCAAACCCTTTGAAAACCTATTCCCTTCCTTGCCTGTGGGGGCGCTGCACCAAGACCCACTGAAGGAAACACTGAGCACAATTTCCTTCTTTACGAAATGCAAACATAACTGGAGTGGTGTCAGATTATAGCAGTTGTTAGATTTCTCTTTTGACTTTGGCAAAAGACCAAGAGACATATATCCTGCTAACGTTTGGCTCACGTGTTTGTTTTGGTTGTATTTTTCCCAGAATGCCCTGTGCTATAGTCTACTTCTTGGTTTTGGAGTGGTCTCTGGCATGCTTGGTATACACACAAGCATAGAGTTCACCTCAACCAAAGCGAGACCTAGCTGGACCAGAGCTTGCTTTTCTTTGGTCCTCATCAGAGTTGTATTACGCATTCACACTTCAACAAATGAACCAGACTCTCTTGGCAAAAGAACTAGAGTTTGATTAAAGTGGACCAAATAGGGCTGGTTTGAATGCAAACTACGATTCCTCACTACTGGTGAGGACGTGATCAGAGGACGTTTTATCCTTCTGTGAGAGTTTCCGAGTATCTTGGCAGGAAAGACAGTAGCTAGTCTCTATTTGCCACAAGCAACAGAATTTCAGGTGTGATGACTGCGGCATTAAACTGGCCTCCTTTCAACCCAAGCCAGGACAAACACACACAGACCTAATGAACTGAAACCTATTAAAAATCAATTTTATAGCTGCTTTCTCCACTCACTTTACGTTCCACTCTAACAGCTCTAACATTGCTTTTATTGCCAGAAGCCTGAGAAGGAAACAGACTACAAGCTTTGAATGACAGGTCAGGAGCATCCCTGCTTCTTGTACGTGGTGTGTGTGTGGGGGGGTGGGTGTGTGCGTTTTCGTGTGTTCGATGATTTATGTAGGTGATTGTTGGAGGGCTTTGTAGATGTGCTTGAACTTTTTTCCTTTGACACATCTGATGGGCTTGTGACAGTGATGCACAGAGACTTCAAAAAGCTGCCAATTCCACCATAAATTACATTTCTTTGTGTCACCACTTGTTCACTTAGATTCAGAGTGAAAGAAAAGCATTTATTGTGCTTACTATTGCTTGTCAAACTAACTCACTTAGAATGTACCTGTACCTGGTTAAAATACTCTGTTAAGATATTGATTTAGAAAATGTCACTCAACATTCGTTACTAAACATTTAGTCTTGTTCTATTTATTAGCCTGTGATGTTTGCAAACTGCAAGGTAATCTACATTTGATACCTTGGATGTATTGCCAATTGAACTCTATGAAATGGTTTTGCCCTCATTTTTTAATTGCACATTGCTGCCCATGCTGCCCATGACTGTGGACTTGAGTCCGAGTCTACAGTCCAATTGAACCTCTGGACTCGGTTCAATTGAGGACAAAAATTGCAACATTTGTTACATTTTCAGCAGCTGCTGTTCACTTCCACGCTGCACTGTGTCAATTGAACCAAGCCCTTTGAAAAACCTGTTTACCTCCTCGCCTGTGGAGGCGCTGCACCAAGAAGCACTGAAACGATACAACGTCTGAAGAAGACACAAATCCAACTTCCTTCTACACAACTGCAAACAAAAATGGAGTGGTGTAAGAATTTCGGATTTTTCTTTTGTCTTTGGTAAAACACCACAAGTCATTTCTCCGTCTAGCTCGAGACTCATGCATTTTCTTGGTTGTAGAATTTGTTTGGTTTATTCAGCAATTAATCAGAAACATGCATTATCTCCCTTATTTTATTTTTTTATTAATCAACGCAGCAACTGACCAATCCATCCCTTATCTTACAGGCTTAGTGCGGTTGTGAGGGGTGGTGGTGCCTGTCTCCAGTGATCAACGAGTGAGAAGCCACTGTGAGTGAGAAGGTGCTGGACTTTACACAGCACTATTCTTAGAAAACATAAGGTTAGCAACTGGAATCAGCGGATTAGTCCAATACAGATGAATGGATGGATGAATATTGGCGTATGTGGTCTGTCTCCAGGTTCTACAAGGTTATGTGGAAAAGCCCACATAACCTTGTGTCTGCTGGGTTCTATTTAATAAACCAGACCAATACACAAAGATGACACTTCTTGATGTTGGAGATTATTGAGTCGGCCAGTTAACCGCGGTTCCATTTGTTGGATCTAAGATGAGAGCACACAGCAGCCAGCTTGGATTTGTTGGAATAAAAAAAAAAACAGATTGAGGAGGAGTATTATATTTGACAGCACAGTGCAGTAATGATCAAAATATCAGTTGGCCTGACAAGCTATGATTTCTTAAAACAGCCGTGGCCAGAGGGTGTGTTCTTGGTTTCAGCTGTGTTTAGAAGCCACTCTTTATTTTACTCTCCGACTACAAGTAGAGTATACAGAATTGTCATTATCTTGAGAAGCTCCTGCAATATAAAGGTGGACGCAAAGCAGAATTAAATTATTAAAACAAACATGAGATGCTCATGTGATTTTATTTGTTTTTTTCTGGAGGGAAAAATCATATCGCAATAAATTCCTGGAAATCCAGTGTATCTAAGACGACCAAGCTCTCAGTAAGCTCATTATGAAAGGCTGTTCCATAAATCATAAATGATTCATTCCCTTCACATCACGGCTGACATGAGTGCTATTTATGTGTGCTCTTCAAATGACTGAAACTGGTGTATTTGTTGACCCTTGAACGAAGAATTTATTGTGTGATGACAGAGCAGAATATATTACACAAAATGTTGACAAGTGCTATTTTCAAATCACTGTTGCCTTGCAGCAAAAAGGTCCTGGGTTCGAATCCAGCTGGTTAGTCTCTCTCTCTTGTGTGCGTGTGTGTGTGCGTATGCATGTGTGTGTGTGTTGGTTTGTCCTGTGAGTAAGTAAAGACAAAGTTTTGCTAATACTTTTGGAAAAACCGAGAACGGTGAAGGTTTTGAAGAATCTGTAATCAGTTTAGGTGTGGCTATTTGATAAATTGCGCTCTTTAGCATGCTGCAAGCGTGACCGAGATCTGGATCAGACCCCTTGACTTGCACATAAAAATAACCATGTCCCTGATATTAGCTTTGAAACATCAGAAAGACATTACAGATGGCCGTAACACAGCAAATCCCCTTTTCTCCTGAACCTGCTGAGCTGTGCTCTCAGATCAAACACCACAGCGTGTCTTCAGCTGCGTCCTGCTGCGGATGTGTATTGATCGTGGAGGAGGCAGCAGCTCTCCGGTTATTATTAGCCTGAGGAGGAAAACCTAATGGGAGCTCTACTTCCTCTAGCTGGTTTATTCATAGCAGGATCATTACCACCATTATTGACCCCCCCCCCTACCACTCCCCCTCCTGCTCATCTGTTTGATTGACAGAGGATGGAAAATACTGTCCGTGAGTCGCTTAGCATCGGTCTTTGTTGGAAACTATTTAAATTTAGAAGTGGAAAATCAGGATGGTTTTGACACGTTCTGCACTCAGAGCAGCTGTTAGGGAGAGAAACAGGAAGAAACTATTTTACTCTTGTAGACAACAAAAAGTAGCACAACATGGTTCTACATGGGGTTCGGAGAGGGTACCATTAAGCATTGTGCTTAGAGAACCCTAACCACCTGATTCCAGTTATTTAGGAATCATTATATGTTGTGTAATCATCTCACTCTAACCAAAAATAATGGCTTTAATACACTTTCCTCAACAGCAAAGCAAGGTATCTGTGCTTAGAGGTTTCCAGTCTCAAGAAAGTTTGAAATGCCATCATTCAATGCTAAAGGATAACTTTCAATTTTTTCTCTGAGTAAGTCAAGAAAACTCCACCGTGCAGGAGATGTAGCAGTATAATCCTCAGTAGAGATAGATGCTGAGGCTGTTGGGTAGGAGATCATATGGAATACAATATTTTCCTCGGAAGATACCTCCTGATGTTCACGTCTCTTTCATACGCAAAAAAAGCTGAACTCCTGTCCGTGTGTGCCAACTGTACACCGAAACGTTGGTACTTTGTGAGTTGTGCATTTCTTCAAGAGACTTTGAGTTGTTTTCTCTCCACTCAGTTTGGGATCTCAGCTGTTCCTGCTCTCTTCCACATCCAACACTTTGACAAGGAGCTGCCTTGATCGCTTCTTCCCATCCGCCCCCCCAAACTCCGGCATGAATCCCCGGAGTCGCCAAATTATTCATGTGGTGTATCCTATCCTTGTAGATATACTTTCAAAAAGCTTTTTCTTGTCTGCCATTTAAGCTGCATTAACGGCGAGAGCGGAGAGCATCTGTGGACAGATGGGGAGGATCTCGGCTGCAGCAGAGATGTGTCTTTGTTGTAACCCTATCGTCCCCTCCTGACTACATCTTGCCGCCACTGTTTACACAGATCTGCATCTTTCTGCCTCTTGCAACAGGCTGCCCCACAGTTCCTCACTTCCTTTTTTAGCACAGAAACTGCAGTGGGAAATACCAAAGAAGCTTCCTCTGCAGGGAAAGACGTGAAACCATTGAAGCCTATTTCCATATTTGCACTTTGTTTTAAGTCGTCTTTATCCTATTTACACAAGATGAAGGATTTCTTTATTAGGACTGAGCGTTTGCTTGCATGTGTCCCGTTCTGGTTCTCTCTTCCCACACATCCTCTGGTCCAGAGCTCGGTATCAGCCTGCTTCCTGCCCCGAGGCTCAGCAGCACACAGGAGGGTTGTTCAACAATCTGAGTTTGTGTTATGTTTAAAGGGCATTTCATAAGAAAGAGAACGAGAGAGAGAGAGAAATGTAGGAGGAGTGTTGATGTTGATATTTTGAATGAAATTCCCATTATAAAATCCAAATTTCATCCATTTTGTTCTTGCTAACAGAGGAAGCGTTTCTCTGATAGCAAGAAAAAGAGAAACGTAATTTTGGTGTCTAAAGCAACAGGTGGTTTGTTTCTTTAATGCACTTATGGCTTGATTCTATGAAAAATATGTCATTTATTATTTCTAATGTTTCTAGAATAGTAATTTCTTACAACTTTGATGTACACAAACGTTAACGTAGGGTGCATTCACAACAGCTCTGTTTACATTAATCAAAATCTCGCTTGGTTGTGTAGAAAGTCTGGCTCGTTTGGTTTGGTGTGAATATTCAGTAAAAATCTGATGTGGACCAATAAAACAAACTATGGTCTGCCTAAAAATCTAAGTCTAGGTTTGGTTGAAGGTTATATGAATATGTGAACACCAAGGGGTCTGGAGACCGCTCCAAAAGTTTAAAGTGAACTATAATGCAGGGCATTCTGGGCAAATACAACCAAAACAAACATGCAAATCTAGCGTTACGGGAAGAAATGTCTTTTGGCATTACGGTCTCTTCCCGGAAGTGAAGGGAGTGTGGAGCTGCAAGCTACGCTAAGCTTGCAGGGAATGCAAGCTTAGCGTAGCTTCCTTCACGACGGTTACGTACGTCACGGCCAAACTGTCACGATTGGGTAAAATCAGATCAAACTCCAACAGACTCCACGCCTCCAGCAAGCAATCGTTTCTGAGAGCACAGAGAGCATTCTGAGTTCAGTACTCTCCATCCCAACAGTAAGTCTGAATTTTATTAAAAAGCCTGTATTCTATGAACTTCATCACCAAGTGAAACACATTATATAGATTAAATACTCATGGATGTTTGAAAGCTTTTATTTCTGTTAGTTAGGAAGTTGATGCAAACATTACATTCAAAATTAGAACAGCACATGGAACCAAATAACTGTTTTTAATGTGGGCTTAATGAAAAATAGAAGCCATTTTTAAAAGCTATTTTCAATCTGAAGAGTCATTGGGACGCAAATTTGAAATTATGGAATATTACTTTACATGCACTATAGAAATTGAGGCACAACAATCTGCCTGTTGTTTTTTGACAACAGACATGACATGGCTGGAAAGAGTGTGACAGCTTACAGGTTATTACTTAATTAAATAAGTACGGTAAATAACTGAAAACATCCTGGAAAGCTGACTCCTGCCACTTCCCACTCGTCACGTAAAAACCTTTACGTAGTTCGTCCTTCAGCCGTGTTGTTGACTTGAAATTAATGCTGCCTCCACCCGTTTGTATAACTTTCATGCATAATGCAGCATGCCCTGTTCATCCGAATCATATCTCCTTACATGCATCATCACCAGGAAGTTCTCTGGAAAACTCCTGCTGGAAAAGCCGACACTGTGTCAACAGTGTGGGGTCAACACTGTGCTAATAAAACGCCGGTGGCGGGAATGTACCAAGTGGGTTTGAGATGCAAAACAAAAAGATCACAGATTAATTCAGCACAATAATTAGCTGAATCTCCAGATTTTGTGTAAACAGAAGCTACCTGTTGGTATGAATAAATTGAAAGAGGAGCAGCTGGTCTGCTGACATGACGTGTTGTTTTCCATTCCCTGCATGCTCTAATTGCACATTAGACGCATCCTGCTCGGAACAAGGAAGATGGTTTGGCAGCTGTTTGTTCAGCAGTGTTGTTCCTTCTCACCTGCTTATGTAATGGATACGCTCACACACTGGCAGGGAGAATGAGGAAGCCCGCTGTTTTTCATTCTTGAGCTCTCCGACGGAGCTCTTCCTGCCAGGAAAGAGAGAATATGTAAACATGTAGGAACAAATGCGGATTCACTTCTGTGTGCTTTCTCATCCATGTGCGCAGGTGAGCACCCTCCCACTACAAACAGATGTTTGCATACACAAACAGACGCACGTAAGGAAGACGGGTTTTTTTTCCCTTCCTTCCTTCCTGCTGAGGCAACAAGTTGCTGGTGAGTTGAGCCGGGTCGAGGTTCCCCATCAGGACGTGACAGCCGCTGACCGTTTTCCTGTGGACACACAAAGACAATGCCAGCGTGAGCCACTGTTAACCTCTGAGCCGCATTTCGTAGCAAAACACGGCCGCTCCGCTTCCATGGCATGTTATTCTAACGTGGCCAACAGGATGACTTTTACAGTAAACACTGGAGCGGCCTACTGCAACACTTCCTCTTTGCAAACGACAACTAAAGCAGGGTCACCGAGGTCGTCCTATTTTGACAAGTGTCTTGTAACTAATTATTCTTGTACTTTCCAAAGTATTTTTATTTCTACTTGAGGCGAGGGATATTAATGAAATATCTATTATTATACCCTGTTTCAAGCCTTTGCTATAATTTATGGGGACATCTCTCACTGTGTAGAATAAGGAATCGGCTTAGTGAGGTTTTTAGATAGACTTAGTCTGAGACTGGTCTTTAGACTTTGACTGGGCCATTCCGATATATAGATTTTTTTTCTACCTTTCTGTGGTAAACATACGGCTGAGTTTGGGATTGTTGTTCTGATATGTGACCCAAATTTGTTGGGCAGGTGGCCTCACATTTAACTCTAGAATACCTTGTGTAGTCATGAATAACTCAGGTTGCATTGGTTTGGACAGGTGTGAATGCGCAATCAAACTACATTGTGGGCCAAAAAAAAAAAATAGAACTCTGGTTTGGTTTGAAGACATATGTGAATGCTAAGTTGACCGGAGACCGCTCCAGTTATTTGTGGCTCTCCATAAACATGGCACTGTGGATTTTAGAGAAACATCTCTGCTTTGGCCTCATCTGTCCCAAGCAGAATTTGAAAAGTTTTGTGATTTATTGAGGTTCGAGTTTGCAAACTGAAATGGTGTTGCTGTTACTTGCATAAAGATATTTCCCCAGGAAACCTTTCCAAACAAGTCGTTGCTGTTTAATTATTTTTTTCCAAATTGCCCTGCCCACAACATTGACATTTAACATGAAGAGTCTCAGATGGAGCTTCCCATAATATACAGTTGAAATCAGAAATTTACATGCAAAAAAAAAATGATATGCCCGGTTTTTAAGCCTTTGAGCATCATGTCCGCTGAAGTATGGGGTGGCAACATTATGTTATAAGGCAGTTTTAAGCATCTTATGGGGAAAATACGCTATGTGGATTACATCCAAATACAGCAGCCAGGAAGTTAAAGGTTGGGCACCAGAGGAGCTTTCAAATGGACCTTAAGCTCACAGCCAGAGTGGTTCCTAAGTGTTGGGTGGCCACAAATCCATGATTTCCTTCTTTAGTGAATTTCCTTTTAGAGAATGTGACCCGGTTCTGTTCGGAGGAGTGGGCCAGAATTCCAGCTATCTATTGTGAGAAGGTTGTGGGAGGAAACCCAAAAAGGTTAGATCCAAGTCATACGGTTCAAAGGCAAGGCTACCAAATGGTCAGTAAATATATGTAAACTTCTGATTTTGAAGACATTAAAAAATAAATAAATATGACATGTTCTCTATCATTACTGTGGCATTTAGGTAACTGTAGCTGACCTACAACAGGGGAAGCTTGGTAAACAAAAGGTGTTTGTTTCCTGAAGCTTCTGGTTTCAGCTGACAGGATCTGAGAATTCACTGGATCATAGAGCATCAGCTGTCTGACATTATCTCTACTTGTGAATAATCTCTCTTTCCAGACGTCATGTAGTTTGATAATTCTTTCAAAATAAAGTGTCAAATTCATCCTTGGTATTTTTTAAGTGACCATTAACTGTTATCAAGCTTTTATTTCTGTTATTTATGGGGATTTTACATTTGGAGCTAATGACAACATGATGTTTGATTTATTAGAAGATTAGAAAAAGACTATTACTTCAGAAATGTGGATAAATACAGTATATACATTGAAAAAATCTGACTGGTTTGTAGTTAGTAGCTATAGATACCCTTTCATTACCAGAATTTTGCATATTAGAACATAAAAATCAGACACATTTATATAAATACTCTTAAAATATACGTATTATCAAATGTTAAGAAAATAAAAGTCCTAGAAGGCTGCACAAACCTAGTAATGGAAATGGAAATATCCTCTAGTTCTGCATTACTAATTCTTCATTCTCATTCAAGGTTATGCAAAACAGCTTTAGGTTTCCTTTGAGGCAATTAGTTAAAGATCTTTAAAAGGTAGTCAAAGAGTGTCAGTAAAACCCTCTGTTCATTCCAGTGCATCATCAAACCATTTCAAGGATGTAGTTTTTACATTTTCAAGTCTTTAGCGGAAAAAACTAATTGAATAAAAAAAGCTTCATAGTGTTATTCAGTCCCAATGTTTTCAAATGCAAAATTCAGTCTATGACAAAAAAGATGATTATCTTTCTTTGCAGGGTCAATGAGTGACTGTATTTACACCGCTTCTTCACTTTCAAAAGTTAATTTTTCTAATTATGAATGCTTGTACATCCAATTGATATCTGGCTTGCAAAGACGCCACTGAAGCTAAGCTAAGAGTCAGCAGGAATTAACTTTAGTTACAGTACAGCAGCTTTTTTACTACCTGCTGCATGTGTCGATCAGAGGAGAGTCTGCAGCATGATCCCACATGACATATGAACTGAGCAGAGTATATTTAGCAGATTTTTTTTTCAACATTAGTTTGGCCTATGGTGCGTCAAAAATTATGTGCCACATCTAAAAACAGCAGGACAAACGTTGGAAGAAGATTGGAGACTTATTTATCTGACCACAGTGTCTGTTGGGCTCTCAGATTTCATGTTAAACTTTGATTAACTCATGATGCTCCTAATGTGGCAGACCTATGGAATCCTTGTTGCCGTCTTTATATGAAAGAGACTAAAGATGTGTTTACACCAGTTCTGTTCAGTCAACTTTTATTGAATTCCAACTTGTTTGCCCAGAATGTCTGATTGGTTTGGGAAGGTGTGAATGTGCAATCAAACTCTGACGTGGACCAAAAACAGAAACTCTCATCTGCCTAGGACCCCAGATCTTGGCTCAGTTGAAGTGAATTCTGGTGCGGTTCGTCCAGAGGCCGCTCCAAAAGCAGGAAGTGGACTGCAGCCCAAGGCATTCTGGGTATATGCAACCAAAATTAGTGTGCGAGTCTAACGCTAGTGACAGAAATGGTTTGTGGTCTTTTGCCAAATACAAAAGAAAAATTCCACAACTGGTAAAATCTGATGGCATGCCATTTTTTTTGCATTTGTGAAGAAGGAAGTTGCACTCATGTCTTCTTCTGGTGTTTTTGTGTCATTTTCTTAAGCAGTTCTTGGTGGAGCGTCACCAAAGTCAAAGGGGTAAACAGGTTGCTCAAAGGTTTTGGTTCACTTGGCACAGTGGTAAAAGTGGTAAAAGTGAACTGCAGCAGCTGAAAATGTGACAAATGTTGCATTTTTGGTCCCCAATTCAACAGAGTTTCCTGAACTATGAAAACACCCTAAAAACCTGTTATAGGCACAAAGTGACACGTTGTTACGTTCGTTTCTCAAATAGGTTGTGCTGGAAAAAATAGTGTTGAAAGTGTTTCTGTGTGAGAAAGTCCGAAGGAACTAGAGACACATGCAGTGTGACAGCATGGAGCAGAGCTATTTTTAACTCCTTTAACAAGCTGATAGGGCAGGTTTATATATAGTGAAGCAGAGGGAGATCAGGTAACTGGGTGTTTGTGCGTGTGCGTGGGTCGAGGAGTCATGCAGTGTCATGTTCATCTCCAGCAGGAACCAAAGTGCTCTCAAACTACACACTCACCCACACACAGAGTGATGGTCGCTAACAAGCTAATCTTGTTTAATCCATTCCTTTAGTGACACTAAATTGCAGCTGTCAGCTCTTTAAGTCTGAAAATGTATGTTTGCTGTGTTTTCTTCCACTTTTTCAGTGCCTTGGCTTGCTGCTCATCTCTGCTAGCATCTGCCTATGGGCTGCTTTTACCACAGTGACACATTTGGCAGGTGTGCGTTAACGGGTGATCATGTCCGCGTACAAATAGCAGAGAGGTTAGGCACTGAGTAGCTGTTGGCATCATTTGTTGTTTCAGGGTTTTTGTTTGAATATGCAGACAGTGAGAATGACACTGAACAGCCAAAGGCTTGTCTGGACACTGAAGGTCGCTTAGGACTGCTACATTAGCGAAACTTCAACTGTAGTCTTTTTGACTCTGATAAACACATATACTGTACACACAAACCACCAAAGACACTTTTTTTCTTTTTTTGGTTTCCATAATGATGAGATATTTAACAAATGCTTTTACCAATCCGGTACTTCACTGAAACCATTGCATTTGTCTCTTTCCAATCATTTGGTTCTTAATATGGAACTAACTACTATGTCAACCAAGTTCATCAACGATTGAGGCAGAGCCTGAAGACTTGGGAGAATATGAATTCATCACAGTGAATATATATTTATTTCAAGGTTATTATATTTCAAGGTAATCGTTTAAAAACAAGACATCATTTGTTTTGAATGTGAACTTTAAACAATACATTAAACCTGCTCGTTCTGTATCATGGGCCTATTTTGAGATGCTGTAGTTGACATAACGATGGAACCTACCATATGACCTAGTAACAAACAAGTTAACTACAGAAATAGGTGTAATATCAAACTTATTATTAAATTTAAAAGAAGGCATTTTTTTGAAACTCTGGACAAAATAGTCATTTTGAGGTTTCCTAACCGCTCCTCTGATTTTAAGATACACACTTTCCATTCAAGGTAGTAACTGGAGCATTAATCACTCAGCAGATGGCCACTCGTCTCAATATTTTTCTGTGTGTGTGTTTGTGTGTGTGTGTGTGCACAGTAGCAAGAAATGCCATTGATCAATATCAAATAACTGTCCTCCTGACTTTTCCACAAGAGCAGCTCAAGCCTCATCCATCCACATTATCACACCATCGCTACCTATTTAGGACAAAGAATTAGCCAATTACCGCAATTTAAAATGTCATTGCTTGTGTGTTTCAATATAAATGTCTTCTCATACAAAAAAAGTCTACATTTTTCTGGTATCTCTCCAGAAGGTCTTTAAACAACAGAGACAGTAAAGTGGATTTTGAAGATGTAACCTCGGTTGACCTCAATGTCTTCAACAGCCCATGAATTCTGAGAACTTCATCATGATGAACAACTTGTGTTTGTCATTCTGATCCAAAGGGAAAGTTTGTTCCTTCACATTTGCACATTTTAACTAATAATATTCAACTAACGTAAAGGTATGTCATAAATTTAAAAATTGTAGAATACTTACTTGGATGTTTAGGCTTTGTATGAAAAGATCTCAAAGGTCTAAATATTTAGAAAATATTTCAAAGCTGTAAATCAAAAATCTAAATTTTATGTTTAAGGAATTGTATTTGCATCGAATTTACATAGAATTAAACAAAAACATAGAAAAACACTTGCATCTGGGAGTGATAATGCACCCAAATGAATCTGGTTGTTGTAAGTTAGAAAACCTGCAGGATTAGCTAACTTGTGTGTCAAATTTCCGGGCGTACCAGAAACACCTTCCAGCAGGAACCTAATTGTGTAAAAACTTTTAATTCATTATTATCTAAATGATTTGCTTAAGATAAAGTGAAGGGTTTTATTCCAGCCTTTAACAATTTCATGGTAATACAGACGGCTGTTTACTTTCAACAAAATGGTTTGTTGAATGTAAAACTATCCAAAAAAATGTTTTTTTTTTGGAATCAATTGTTTACAATTGGATAAGTCAACCAAGACGGGTTCTACACGTTTCATGACAAAGTCATGATGTTAAATTCCCTAACCGTAACACCTGGTTAAATTCAGATCATCCGACCGGCAACCGCTGCAGGCGGCCGACCTGGTGTTCCTTCACCATTGTGTTGGGGATGTGATACTGCGCCTTCTAGCTGAGTGGCTGAAAAGATAAGCAGAGTTATTTGTACATACGCTTGTACAGTGAGAACTGGGCAAAGGCTGTGAAGTCTGCCTGTGCAAGGTAGATAAGAGCACTTCTGAGGAAGAGCCACTGGACACAGCCCCCCAAACCCTCCACCATCCGTCTCTTTTCACTTTTAAACACACAAAACCCACCCTGTTACACCAGCCCTCCCACTTATACTTCCTCTGCCTGCAATCTTTCTTGCAGTAATAATGTGATTATTGTAGTTTTAGATTAGTTGGAGTGAATATGACTGGTAATATTGCTCAGAAGACAAAAATAAACAAAAAATGGTCTTATTTGGACATCATACATATGGACAAGTATAATGCATTTCAAAGGTATTTAATGATGAAAGTAACATAATGCATTTATGGCAATGAGGGAACAAGAAATACAGCTGAATTCAGTGGATAATGACAGAAACTGAGCCGCCACGGCAAACAGGTGAGACTGACAGACGATCAGACTGGACACAGGTGGATTGAATGAAGATGATGAGCAGAGGTAGAAACAGGCAGGTGGAGTAGAATGACACAGAGTGCAGCAAAAAAAAGGACAAAATGTCTGAGAGCAACGTAAGAAATACAAGAAATAAAACACAAGAACAGAAACAAAAACCTCTGATTTAAGCCCACTCCACTACTTGTAACCATGCAGAGGTGGATCACTGTACAATCCAAGTCCTCCAAGACACAAGTGAGCAAACATTTGTGACTTTGAGAAGTCTAGAGCAGAATTCCATCCGTCCATCCATTTTCTGTACACCCTTGTCCCTGGTGGAACGTTTTGGGCGAGAGGCGGGGTTCACCCTGGACAGGTCGCCAGTCTGTCGCAGGGCAATGCAGAGACATACAGGATAAATAACCATGCACACACACACTCACACCTACGGAGAATTTAGAGAGACCAATTAACCCAATAGTCATATTTTTGGACTGTGGGAGGAAGCCGGAGAACCCAGAGAGAACCCATGCATGCATGGGGAGAACATGCAAACTCCATGCACAGAGACCCTGATGAAGCTGATTAATGAAATGTGTTTGATGTGTAACATGTGAATGGGACAGAAAAAAAAATCTGAATAAATCCATCAGGGAGCAAATACTTTATCAGAACACAAAAAATTCAGAATCTTATATGACATAAGCTGTGTTTCTACTGAATAGATAATTGTGCAATTTGACATTTAAAAAATACATTTGCTCAATGGAAGCACAACAATTTTGAAAAAGCTCATTTTTTGACAAAAAAGTTTGCCACTGGGCCGAGGTGTTTCTTTTTTTGTTTTGGCTTCATAGACTTTGATTTATTTCACACACAAGATTATCAATGTGCGGCGCATGTTTTGTGATAACTTATTACCTGAACAAACTCAGTCCCGTGTGATTTTAATTGCATTTCTTATTTAGTGGAAACACCTGCAATTGTGAAACTGTGTTTGTTTGACAAAGTTATGTGCACATTTGTACATGAAATGCTCACATCACCTGACTGGGATCAGTAAAAATGCAAAAATCCACATCTTCCTCTGTCTTTGCTGGATGGATGAACAGGAAATGACACTAACAGGAAGATGGCACACATTTGATATTGAACTCTAATAAAATATACTCAAACAGGGCAGATATGGGACGTGCTGTGGTGCACAGGGGGTTAGCACACCCCACGTTTGGGGGCCTTAGTCCTTGATGCAGACGTCACAGGTTAGACTCCCGATCCCGGCGACCTTTGCCGCATGTCTTCCCCCCTCTTTCTTGTCTGCCTACTTTGGCAAAAAATACGAGCCACTAGCGCCGCAAAAACTCTTCGGAGGAAAAAAAACAGGGCAGACGTGCATGTGTTCAAAGTTGGCGGAAGAGGAAGGAAAATTTATAATTTTAGGGAGGAAACAATTCAACAAAACAAGCATTTACCTTCTTCACTTAGTTTGCATGTGTTTTCAGGGTTACACCGTACAGTGATGCATGCACACACGCACACAGAGATCAAAATCCCTGGAGAAACATATAAATCATCCGGCCCGTTGAGGACGGCAATCTAATAAAGACGGCAGTTTTCAAACAGGACATTAATCCTGAGGGCAGAGCAGCAAAAGAAGCTTTTTGAGCTTTCTTCTTGGAACATTCATGTATTAACTCAACACCTGTTTCTTAATCTTTAATAATTGATGCCACTTTGTCAGAATATTGAAGATATTCATATGGTTTCCTGTGGGGCTTTAACATTAAATGCTTCCTCTCTTAATGTGAAAATGTGAAAATGGATATTGAGTTTGGATATTGAGGTCAATCTAAAAGGATAAATAATCTGATCACCAGAACCATGTTAAAGTTGTCTTTAGAACCTATGTATGAAACACTGCAAAGGAATCTGAAAGACACTTGGTCTTTCTTGTTACCCTACATATGCAACAACATTTGGTTCTAAAACAATTTCTGCCACTGAATGAAATGAATACTCCAGTGGTCAAATCATTATTAATGTGTGAATTTGACACATAACCAAAATGTATGATGTCTTCTAGTTTTCAGCAGAGGAATAAGCCATTGTTATGATTTGATCAACTGTGTTGACAGACCACAATGGACTCCACAGAAGTGTGTGTCTAAGTGCTTCAATCTAAAGCCTGACCCAAATTAAACAAAAGTTTCAGGCTGAACTTAAATGCTTGATGGGCTCAAACAGAATCTGTTTGGACTCAGGTCGGGTCGGGTTGGATTGGATTTCTTTTTTAACCTCGATCTAAACTCTAGCATGTTTAGGTTCAGTTTTGAAACCTCACCTAGCTATGGGAGCATTAATTAAATAATGAATGCCCAAATTAATTAATGTACTGCCCAATTCCATCTAATGTTGCTCATTTTCAAGTTACCTAAATGTATATCCATTGCATGTCCTATGTTTTCTTTACCTGTCTCTTTTCCTTTAGAGTCAGTATAAAAAGGTCTACATGTGTTCCAAAGATGGAGTCGTTCTGATGACAGGTAGATGGCAGCAAGTAAAGCTGGGCAATATGGCTGTGAGATGAAATCGCCGAATTCTTTATGCCAAATCCAATTTCCAGTTTTATTCAAAAATAATTCTTCTTTCTTTTCTTAATAAGTAATTACAAATTACAAAAAATAATTATAGAAACACATCAAAATGGTAGACCCTGACCCTTAGTTACGGAAATCCAAGGTGTGCAATGGTGAAAAATGAAGTCCAAATTTCCCAGTAATTAATTCTTCTTAAACAAAATAATTTGATTAATCAATAAAATAGATTATTTTTTCAATCTGTTTCATCACTGACATGCTAATAGTTTTTCTTTCTTTTGATTTTTTGTTTTTATGATAAAGCACTGAAAAAACAAACCTAAATGTAAAAACAAATAAATGGAGGCAGAGGAGAAACCAGGAGGAGGGCGATAGGATGGACTGACAGAGCAGCTGCTTGCATGTTGTAATGATTTCAATTAGCAGGAAGGGCTCTGGCAGCAGCACTGTTTAACTGGTAACCATGGTGATCTGGATGCAACATCTTTCCCATGTGGAGACGTTAAAAGAGCAGGGCGAGTTATGAGGCGAAGTAGTTGGAGTCGCAGAAGGAAGGTGTGTAGACTCGAGTGAAGGTTTGAGAAAGAAGAAGAAAAGAAGCAGTGAAAGAGGTCTGGGGGAGAGAGTTAAGGAAGAATGGATGGGAAAGTAGAGGTGGACGGAGAAAGGAAGAATACTGAAGAACAAATCAATGTAGAGAGTTAGGAGATATGGAGCAATAACAAAGAGAGAGGAACGAAAAGATGTGGGAAATGAAAACGAAAAAATCGATCAGATCAGTAAGTGTGGCAAGATGAACATGCGGTCAATGAAAGGAGGGAAATTATTTGACTTATTATGGAGTTGAAGATGATGGGGAATGATGATATGTCAGCTATAGAGGTAGGAAGAGGACAAGAATGGGAAGAATGCCAAGATCTTTACCTAGAGGCAAATTAAGAATGTTGTGGGTTAGGAGACAGAGTATGACTAATGTTTGGTCATTGTTGCCTTGGCTAATGTTTTTCTTGACTCTAAATGGAAATTCTAAATTTAATCAGTTAACAAATTGTTTTACCATTTATACTAAAAATCAGTCATTGTTTTATTGTTTTTTGGTGGGGAGGGGAGGGGTTGGGCAGCTTCTTTTCCTAAGTATAGCATTAAGGGACAGTTCCAGGTCAGCTCAAACCTTTGCCAATTCCCACTTTTATGTTTTTTAATTGTTATTATTTCTTCTTTTTTCTTTTTCCCATTTTGTATCTACTTACAATTTGCATTTTTCCAATATATAATTATAATGGCCATAAAAATGTTCAACTCTCATATGAAGTTGGTTTACTGAGTTTCATTTCCTCAATGGTAAGCATACCATTGCTAATGCTAATGCTAACCCATTTTTAGAGTCAATTTCTTTAGGTTACACTCCCAATGCCATGTAAACTATCAATCCAAGTACTTGTGATGTTAAATTAAGTTACATTATCTTTTAACTAGACAGTTTAGGACAATAACAGTTTGTTTACAGGTTGACTGAACACCATTGCTTTCTATTGATATTTATGGTGTATTTCCAGTCTATTCCACTTTAATTAAACTCTAGTTTGTTTGAGTAGGAGGTGGGAATGTGCAATCGAACTCTGATGCAAACCAAAACTTTGAGATTTTGGTCTAGTGAATACAAGTGGGTAAATGCAACCAAAACAAAGGTGCAAGTCTAACAATAGCGATGGAAATGGCTCATGGCATTTTGCCAAAGACAGAAAAGAAATCCTACAACAGATCAAATCTGACACCACTCCATTTTTGTTTGCATTTTGCGAAGAAAGAAGTTGCGCTCAGTGTCTTCTTCAGGGTTTTATGTGTTGTTTCCTTGTAGTGGTTCTTTGTGCAGCGCCCCCCACAGATCTGGGAGTGGTATCACACTCAACCAGGTTCCACTTGGAGAACAAGCTTCGTGTTTTCATTAATTACAACTAGCAAGTGAAAATATCTGTTTCTCTGAGTTATAAACATTCGTTGACTGTTTTCTGGACCCTCTGTATCGTCGTGTCTCGTGGTGAGACGCCTACACATCTGAAACTGGAGCTGTGATGAAGTTGTTCCAAGCTTGTACCAAGAACAATTCATCTGTACTGTTTGACCTAAATGGTTTTAGATAAAGGTTTGCAGAATTAAACAAATTTTCAAGAAAATTTCAAAAAAGCTAAAGATAGAACACTAAATAATCTATATGGGGTTCTATCTGACCTCCAAAAATCAAATCAACTCAAGAAGTTCATTTGGGGGGTAAGTTACACATTGTTTGGAAGCAGAGTATTTCATATCTACCATATTTTAACTTCTAATTTCACTTTCGTAGCAATTTGAATCAGTGGGGAAAAAGGCTCGGCATCTTGGCATTCTTGGTTTAATTTGTATTTTCAACAAGAATTTCTTAAGACTTTACTGGATGAAGCTTGGTTCATTGGCATTTTCTACTGCAAAGCAAAGCAGCTCTACATTTCAAGACAGTATAAAGGTGTTGGCAGCTTTTCAAAGGGAAAACTCTTCAGTGCTGCATTGCAGTGGTCAGAAGGAACTGAAGGAGAACCATCCTGCGAGGTGTGTGCGTGTGCGTGTGTTGTGGTCTGGTTGGGGGGTCAGCTATTTTGCTTGGTTCTTTTCTGCTGTGATTGGCCATCTGGGACCCACAGCTCCACAATCAGCATCCCGGACAGGAATCAGGGAGCGTCACTGATCTGAAGAAGAAGATGGATGTCGTTCAGACATCAGCGGATGAGGGCTGGTGTGAGTGTGTGTGAGCTGCTGAGTGTGTGGCTCGAATCTCTCCCTCCATCAGCGTCTCTCCGGGATCCTCACCCACACACGCACACACACACACCGTGACCGGCTCATGCATGTACCGAACGCCTATCTTCTCCTCCAGCAGCGGGTGAGCCACCTCTACCGTCACAAAAAATAAAATAATAATTCCTCAATCTTCAGTCCTGTCAGGGTGAGAGATGGCCAGGTGGAAAAGACGCACACGTTTCTTTTATATGTATTCGTAAAATGTTGTTCTTTTTTTCTTATTTTTCTTTCACTCTGTTAGTTGTGTGATTTATCGTCCAGCCACGCCTCAGGGTTGGGGACGGGAGGCGGCGCAAACCGCTGAGCGAGCGACGGTGCCCCTCTCACATCGGTGATGAGCCGGTCGCTTGAAAACACACAAACGGCGCCACACCCGAATCAGGCCGGCGTTAATTATGATCCGCCGCATTCTGACAGCTTCGTGGATTTAACTCGACTCTAATATCCTCCTCTGAGTGATGACACCCGCTGAGAGCATGCATGCGCGTGTGTGGGGGTGGGCGTGTGTGTGTGTGGGGGTGGGCGTGTGTGTGTGTGTCAGAAGCCAAGCAATCACACTGACAAGTGTCATGGTGTAAATCAGGTGGCACACATTTAACAGCAGTCAAGGCCCACAAGCACAACGTCCTTGTTCGGCACCCAAAGTGTCATGGGATGCTTAAAGGACGCGTTCACTGTTATGGCTTTCAAACCCAAAAGCAAGAATCCCGGGACATTTATGCTTACTAATAGTGTTTGACCTTCCAGGTCCAATCTCTGCGTGATTCACTCCAACAGACTGGATACAAGATGACTTAATGTGAAATAATTCGACTTTATTGTAGCTACACTTTGTATCAGCTCCATAACTAAAGGCATGGATTTAAATGCTAGTGAACTGAAGTCGTTACAGTCCAGGATTTGACATTTAATGCCTGAGAAATGAGAGGCAAAGAACAGGTTGTTTTTTTTTTATTATTATTATTGAAAATTACAGAACACTCTGTTCCCAAGAAATGTCACAGTTCATCCCATGGAAAACAGCTTAAGCTGTTTCACAATGCACATTAATTTTATTACTGTAGGAGCCCTTTAGCAGGGAGATTTTTTTCTTTTACCATCTGGTTTATCTAAGGGATTTTTGTCTGAAACATACCGGAGCGAATGTTGAAAAACATTTCTGAAAATATCTTCTTTTTTTGCCACTCTTGAATGTTTCAAGCCATCAAATAAATGTTAATATGTGACAGTCTGAGTAAATACAAAATTCAGGCGTGCAACACTGCATACCGCATAATCAATCGGACACCAAGTACAGGACCAGTATCACCTATACAGATACGTTTTACAGTTTAGGTTTGATACATCATCAGAGCTTCTGTTTCAGCATACATTTTGTTTTATCATAACCTAAATTTAGTTTGATCATAACTCCTCTTATGGCTTTTGTGCATTTTGTTCTAGTCTGAAGCTGCTGTGAAATAGCACTTAGCAGCATTTGTTAGTGCTAGCATAGAGCAGATTACACTAGCGCAATCTGCTTCACTATCTGCATTCCTGCACAAAGAATAGCTATCTGTGAATCACCATCTTCAGTTATAAAGCACATTGACATTTGTGTAATCAACAACACACACTTTGTTTTATTTCCTTCATCCAAATTATGCATATTCTGGAACAGCCAGTACACACACACACACACACACTGAAACATACTCCAATTCCCCAATCATTCCTAAAACAAGTGTAGAAATCGTAGCCCTCTCTTTAATAATTTCCTTTTTGGTGCTTTTGCCTCTTCCTTCCCTTGCTGCTCTATTAGACGCCACCAGCAGCATCATTTGCGCTTTCATCAAGTCCAATCTGACTAAACCAGAGAGATTTGCTCTACAAGGGTCTCCTTGGAAATCATCCTGCACAAATCAGAGGCAGCGCTCTCTGACAACCTTCCCAAGTGTTCTGCTGATTGGTGATCACCAGCTCGTTCAGAATTCATAACCAATCAATTAAAGTGTGAGCTCTATTCTCTGAAGATGACCCTCCATATGCGTGCCGATGCCAGTAGACACGCTGCCGTTTTTTGGGGGGGGTTTTTGGTGCAGCTTTAGAATGAGTCGTCGTTTTAATAAGAGGCGCATCAGGACAGAATCAAGCCGACGGCTTCCAGCCGTCTTGTGCAGGCTGGGAAAGCTCAAGCGAGAGGCAAATGCATTTATGTTCTGATGCACTCATGAGATTGCTTTTGGGCAGAGTGGAAAATGCTGAAAAATGACAGTCGGTGTTTTTCTGCAAAATGAAGTGCGCCGTGTTGAAAAATGGTCCATTGTCAGCAAACAGACTGGATAGCTGTGTGTCATCAGCTGTGATGGATGAACACCCCGGTTCATTTTATCTTGTCAAGTTTGCTGCACTTCCAACAGTACAATAAAATATGTGAACTCATGAATCAAAACCAGAGTTTGGTGCTCGACCTAAAATACACAGGAGTCAGTGTTGTGCAGTTGTTGTTTTTTACCTTATTAGATGGAATATTTATTGAATATGTAATGACTAAGAGAGGCTTTCTTTTTTATTACATACCTAGGCATGGGCTACCTCAGAGTCTGATCACACTGGGTAAAATATAACAACTTAGCCTGGAATCCCACAAGCGATCAAGTTTTATGCTTATGTGGAGACATTTTTAATGATATTCCAATAGTTTGTCAATAGTGTAATTGTTATATCGAACAAAAAAACTAACATTATTATCACTGTTGCTAAATAGATTATTACAACGGTTGATTAATATCCTAAAGAAAATTAATTTATCTTGTTCAATCAAAAATACAGGAAAAGACAATAAATGCACTAGCTTTTATTTGGTTATTGTAAGTATATAACTTTCTGCCAGTGCTCTTATAGTTAAGTAACACAAGTAAACCAAAGAGATATTAGAATATTAACATGGCAGCTGCAATTTTAAAGTAGTGCTTTCCTCAAGAAAATGGCCAAAGATGTATTTTCTATTTAGCAACTGTACAGTTTTTATTTAAAAAAAATAAAATAAAACAACAACAACAAAAAAAAAGACAGATTTAATCACAATTTCACTACAAAGTTCTTACAAACTGTACAAAAAAAAGTGTTTCTTTATAGTCTTTATGGGTCGCCTGGTTTTGGCCTATAAAGATACCAAAGCAATTCTAAATGAACCTTGTTCATCCAGTCAAATGGTCTATTTACATCAGCAATACACAGATAGTGTTTTTACTGCCAGCAGATTGAGTGCATCACATGTGTGTGTTGTCTCCACAAAACCCTTCAGAGCCTAAATTGTGCAAACTTCCGTTAAAACTAAGCTGTCAGATTCATCCCGTTCTTTCTCTTCCTTCAGGGTGTATCAGTGCTCTCTTCCACTTTTACTCCACCTCTCGCCTACTCATATTTTGATAAGCTGCCCCCCCCCCCCTCCAGAAAAGAAAAAAAATCACACACATGCACATTCTAAAAGAACATGTGCCCACACACTTGGCAAAAGCATTAAACTGTTTTGCTTAAAGAACAGCCAAAGATTAGCTTTTATGTTTCTTTTTATTTTGCATTTGCATTTGTGCCAGTTTAATCAGTTCAAAGCGATGGTACACACTGACAGCAGAAAATGGCCGAAGGTTTTCCTTTCAGACTTGTCTTTGGTTCACTGACATGCTTGTAAGTAAGTTCTCCATGTACATCCAGATCAGCTTCCTTTGGTGAAGTATCTTCATGTCCAGAGAACAATGTGGAGGGGCAAAGAAAAAAAAGTTAAATAACTATTTTTCAAACATATTTTTCTCTTTTTTTTTAAGTTTTAGAGAGTTCTATTTTAGCATCGTTTGGAATAAAAATATACAAGAAATCTTGGAGACCGGTACTTTTTTCTGCCGCCCATTTACTGTCAGAGAATTAAAAAAATTCTGTACACATAAGACACTGCTGCATGAAGAAATCAAATGCAGGTTTGTGTTTTACTTTAATGCTCTTCAGATCCACCATTGTGGCTCTTAGTGCTCAAAATTCAAAGGTTTACTCCATTCTTTGTGAAGTTAGAGCAGATTAGCAGGAGTCTGGATACATTCACGTAGAAAGTAGAATGTGGTTTGCCTGAACACATCAGCACAAAGAGTAACAATGGTCTGTTGAAAGTGTAGACTGTCAATATCTGCTAATGTAGCAGTCGACACCTATTAGCATGTTCAGTTTGAGTTCTAAACAGCCAGCGTTAGCTTACGGTGCTGTACGTCTTGCTAGCAGTTAGCTTCCACTCTGAAAATGAATGAACATTTTCAACAGTCTAACTGTGATTTTACACTTTTTTATTTCAGGAACTAAAACTATTAAAACCCACATAGAACCTCACATCAAAGATTCTAAGATACTGTCTAAGTTTGACAAACTATTTCTGCATTTAATAATTTCACATCCAAAAGGAAGTAAATCTTGTGTTCCACTGTGAGGTACAGAGTCAACTCATAAAGCACTTCTTAATAATTCATATAATTCATGTTGCAGAATTCTTGTGAGCACCATGAACATACTGTTCCTGGCTAATCATTAGCTGCTAACAATGCTAACAGTTCTGCTAATCTAGATTGATGTTGGGCAACAGCCTTGAAAATGACTAATTGAAAGGACTGAATTTAGCTTACCAATCCTTTATAATTTGAAGAATTGATTTAATCAAAGAAATAAGAACCGTTAAAGAAAAGGCACTTTTCACCTCAAAAAAAAAAAATCCTAATCTGGATTTTGTGACAAACACAATTCTGTTTCTCATGGCCATTGTTGATAAAGCAGAGCACCTAACACTTCATCAATATACTATGGAAAACACCAACGAGGGTATGAGGAAGTTTTAGGGTAAAATCTGCAGATGTGTAGAAGTTAATAAATAAACACTCAATGTCAGTATTTGCATAGAGGTCTGCAGGATTTACTCTCTTTGAGCAACGGCTGCTAATATTTTTACGAGCCTGCCGTTTTGAAGTTTTTTCCATCCTGGAGTATTCCGTTAGCCTCAGGGGGATTTTGTTTTTGTTGGGATGATAGGAAAGCCCCGGGTGTTTGCTTTGTTACAAATAAAGACATTTTATTACATTACAAATTAGCTGTCCTAAATAAATGATGAGTTTTACACAGTCAAATTATGTATTTTAAAAAGCCTTAAAAAGCTTCAGGTATTTCATAAATGTTTCTTAAAGTTCCTTCTGTTTCCTCAAACACAAGCTGGAGTCGGTCAGTTGCAGCTGGAGGTCACAGGGTAAGCCAAAACAGGAAGTGCACAGGTGCATTAAGGAAGTTAGCGTTCCATGCGGACTATTGTTGGGTATGAGTCATGGGGGGGGAAATCCAGCTATTTTTTTTTTACCCAAACTTGGTTTTTGCACAAAGGATATGGTTTAAAAAATAATTGTGGAAAATATGTCTCGTATTTTTTAAATATCTTGGCTCTCTTATAATGATTCAACAGCTGTTTGCTGGACCAGTGATCCAACTTAAATGCTCAGTAAATAATTATATAAAATGGACGAAACAAGCCTCTGCTGTGAACCATGCAGCAGTTTTACTTAAGGAAATAAACTTGAATGTATAAAAAATTCACATGAAATGAAACGTTCACTTTTTTGTAGGTTTTAAAGGTAACATGTTGTATGCTCTCAGTTTTATTTCAGGTTAAATACTGAAGAATGGAACTTTAGTAGCATTCGTGTATAAAAAATAATATTTTCTATGAAACAAAGAAGCTTAAGATCTCAAAGCACACAAAACTCCTGGGTGAACATGACATGAATTATTACAACCACCTAAAGTCTAAACATTGCCAGAATGAAGGATTTCCAAGAAGACCTGGGTCGTGCTTTAATTTCAGTACGTCAGATTATAATAATATTTGTCCTTTTCGGTCTCTGTCAGAAATAAAAACACCAGAAAATGGATAATAATGGCCTATATTGCTCTGAATGGTCTCGAGTATAAATACATGTCAGAGTTGATTATCAGAGTTGAGCTTCTGTGTCTGTCGGATCTGAAACCAACTGACTGAAAAGAACCAGCGACTCATTTACATCAAGAGACAAAACACAGCTTTTTAAAGGTAAAGGTAATTTTTTTATATAGCACATTTTCAGCAACAAGGTAATAACAAAGCAATACAAAGTGCTTATAGATTTTACTGCAACTTTCCTAGAAATTAAAAACAATGTAACACCTCTGTCCTCTGTTTTCTTGTTAACCACTCTGTGTGAATGCTGCCTTCCCTTTTAGATATTCAGGCAGCTCAGCTAATTGTTCAGCTTGTTGAAGCTGCGCATTGCAAGGCCACAGCAGGCAACGGCTTTCATCAAAGGTCAGGTTACTGTGTACGTCACAGGTGTTTGAAACAGCAGTTGTCAAAGGCAAAACGTCACACGTCAGATTTACACTCTATAGATTCTAAAGCTCAGGTTGGAACAAAGGTATAAAAGAGTCTTAAAGGCGCTGAATGAACTCAATGAAAACAGAATCTATTGTGTCATCTCTGTTCTTTATGGGGTTATCTCTGTGAAAATCTTGTTCCTACTAGGAAACATCAAGGCCAGAAATGTTGTGTTTTTTTTTTAAACCAATTTATATCCCACAAAACCTTACAATGTCTGCAGTTATGCTTTCAAAATTAAAGTTTGTTCCCTTTTACAAGCATGAATGACTACTTGCTTTGTGTACAAGGTCAAACAAGAAGCCTGTGCAAATTCTAATCAGCCAAATAACTCAGTAAATTACTGAAGAAATGTTTGAAAACCTTGTTGGACGTGAGGACAGAAAAGATTCATTCAGACGGCGACGGAATGACATTGAATAACTTGGTTCTTTATTTACTATAAGCCGATTCAGAATTTTGAGTCCATTCACTTTTTTTCCCTCTAATTTGAGTGAATGTTCAATGAAAAACTTTAATTCGGAGTAATAGTGGTTAATTCCACTAACTTACCTTGAAACAGATGTGATTTTTCTGGAAACAGATCGAGTTTATTCCTGGACTTGACAAAATAACTCGTTTGCTAATGTGAGACCACCTGGTTTCCTGGACGCTAACGCTAACAACTAGTCAACAGCAAAAGATTTATTTATTTTTTTTTGCCATTTTCAAACCTTTAGTTTTAACATTTTTGCAAGCAAAGGACAGCATCTTAGAAACATGTAACATCCAATCACATCTCTATTCTACCGTTATTTTCACAGACAACCATGTTGGTCGACCTGTAACAGAAACTGTTCATCTTAATAAAGTCAATGATTAGTTAATGATAGACAATTTTATGGATTATATATATAAAGTGTGCCACCATTTAATTGTATTTTGGCTTTGCTTTGTTTTTACATTTTTAACAGGCTTATTTATTCTGGAAAACTTAAAGTAATGAAGTCATTTAGAGAGGAATGTTAATCTCTGGTTAAAGTCTGGAACAAGCAATTATTAATTGTGTAATGATAACAGAAAGACACAATACTGTCTAGCCAAACCGTATGACAATTCTTTCTTAGACTTTTTATAGGTCAACAATTCAGTTGTGGAACCTTTAAAGTGCTCACGAGTTTCAAATTGACTAAAATTTACAGTATTTTGGTCACCAGGAAGAAAAAAGACGCTGACATAATTCAAAGGATTGATAAACCCTGAGAGAATACAGAAACAGCACATGACGATGAAGGTGGCGCCTGCTTTAGAGCGCCCTGTCATTTCAGATTTCTGTCAGCTATTTCAAGTTTCAGTTTATTCATCAGTTTCAAGAATTTGAAACTAAACGTTGCTAAACGTTTCTGTTCTAGAAGGGGGAAAGAAAATCAGCAAGATCTTTATTTTTGCTATTGTTTTAGCTCAGCGTGACATGAATAAAACTCTTAGTAAGCAGGGTGATGGCCATAATGTCGTGTTTTGTCTGCAAGTGCAAATGTTCAGGAGCCAAAAAATGCTGAAGCTCATAGATGCTTCCTAATTCCATCTTGGATGGAAGATAAAGCCCTGCTGATGGTTTTAATCTCATTTAACAAGTCAGAGACGTGAATTTTATGTCAGGAATGTAGATTTGGAATGTTTCCCTTTGTGTGCCACACTAACTATATCACACGTTACTGACAATGGCTGGTATTTACATTAGACTGGTATCTATAAGCAAAGCTCTGTGCCTTTATGAACAAATGACATCATAGGCAATATAGCAAGAAATAAATATTATTACTGCAGACTTGATTAAAGGGAACTTGTGCCTTGAAAATATGCGCCAGTTTTGTTTTGTTTTTTTCTAAGTGTTTGAATTACACCTTTTTTTTTTTCATTGACCATAAAATTTCACAATTTGACATTTCAAGATTAAATCTGCTTAAGGGAAACACGGCAATTTTGTAAAAACTGGGGGGTTTTTTCGATAAAAATGTTTTGGCAGTAGGATGAGGTGGTTTTATGACTGTACTAATAAAAATATTGGATAAATTCTCAAAGCTGCAATGGAAACACTTTTTTCACACCACTTGAGTCACATGATCATCAGCCAGATGTTGCTGCCGCTGGTGGAAACCATGAAGAAGACGACAGGAAGTAGTTGGAGAATGATGACGCAGCATGTTTTTTAATGACTAACCGCATGAGTAAACTTACTCACATGTAATTTTAATCACATTTCTAATTTACTTGTGTGTGTGTTTTTTTTGTTTTTTGTTTTTTTACATTAGCGGAATATCAACTAGGTTTTGTGCATATTTGTGATGAAATGTAGCTTCAAGCGTCACATTATGGTTTTGCTTCTTCAATCCACCAGTTCCAATATGAGAGTTTGAAAGCGAGTCAGCCATGGAGGAATTTTTTTGAAGTCTTATCTACACAGGCTCATAAACACTCATACGTTTCTGATCGTTATATGGATGTAGAAACACGCCACGCTTTTCTGATGATTTTTTATGTCAAAAAGATCTTTGGCTCAGCACTAAAGATGGTGGGAGATTTGTACAAAAGGAAAACGAAACAATAGCCCCAACAAATTGTGGGTGACTTCACAAATGTATTTGGCAACATGGATGCAAGGCAATTTTATATGTAAAGCACATTTTCAGCAACAAGGCCATTCAAAGTTTTTTTTTGTTGTTTTTTTTTAGAGCTACAAACACAACCAAGAGCATTTAGAAGAATTTATTTATGCCAAACACAATAATGTTTCTCAACTGTTGAACCTTATTCAGACTTGAGGTTGTGCCCATTGCAGGTTTGTGACCTTGATTTTTTTTAGTATGTATTGTTAGTGTTTTATGTTTGTTTAACCACCACGTGAAGCTAAAAGAGAAATGTACACATCTGTGCACAACAAATATTATTGTATTATTAAATAATTATATAAACCTTGCACCCTGTTTGCTTCCATCTCATTATTTTGCTTTTTAGTGAACATAAAAACCTTGGGAAATATGTTGGTGTTTGTGGCTGGAATGTTACAAAATGTGAAAAGTCAGAATATGAACAGAATTAAGGACACATTTACAGCTTAACATTTGCAGCCCGATGAGGTCCAAAATTTGGTCTTTTTTTTTCTTTCTAGAAATGATGTACATGTTTTATGTTGCCAGGTCTTGGGGGGCAAGCAAGAAACATTCTCTTCTTAATGAAGAAATAATTTGATTTTATTCAAATTTGTCTTTAGGTTTTCACTTTTTTTCTGTCAGCAGGATTTTGTCTTATCAAAATCTAGTTGTCTAATCATAAGCATAATAAAAAAGGTGAGAAACACCAAACATTAGAGAAGTCAATATGTGCACCAAGAATCCATTCACAACCTCTTCCTGCCTGCAACATGTAAGCCTATCAGACGCAGAAAAACAATATTCCTGTTCGCATTACTGGTTTCAAGCGATGTCTGACAGTTGGATGGAAACATAGCTACTGATGACAAAATCTGATGAAGGTTTCAGAAACAGTGATGGCTGTTCTACTGGACAAAACGTTGGAATTTCTGTTCCTAATAAATTCCAAAGTCTCTCTGGCCTTTGTGTTCTGGATCCTAAAAGTGCAGCTAACCTCCCTGGAGCCAAGAGACACCGAGAGGCGTGGCCAAGTGAGGGGATGAGCAGAGGTTAGCTGTGGTCAGAATAAAAGAAGTGCTGCTGCTAACTTATAAACTTTGAAGAAAAGCATTCAACTTATTTTTTTTTTTTGATAAAACCAACTGCTGTCTTCAAAACAGAAACTCAATTTTTTTTTTTCTAGCACAAAAACCTACCTCACTTTGTTCAAAGTTCTCCAAAAAGTAAGTGTTCCCCATGAATAACGCTGATTGGAGTGGTTTCTTACATGCCTGTGAATATGCAGATATTTGCTGCTCCACGCTGTTGCCGCTGAGATTCCTTCATTGGCAGAGAACGCAACACAAATGCGGCGAAGCACGAGGGAGCCGCTCGGCTTGAGGTGCTGAATCTGCATGTTTTACCATCTTCACATTGGTGATGATCAGCGTGAGTTCAGGAATTTCCCAGAATGCCATCCGCTGTTGCGCTGGATGTATGCGGTGTGATGAACCCCTGTGACGCAGCTGTTAAAAATGTAAACTTGCCACAGTCTTCATTTTCCGTCACTGAGTGTCTCTCTGTTCGCAGGGTAAACAGGCAGCCTGATTATTCCGTGTTGCAATCTGTCGGCGTAAGAAATGCTTCCGTACAGTCAGGTTGTTTACTGGGGGAAAAAAATATCTCTTTGGTGTTTGTTGCACATAAAGCGTTCCTTTGCATCTGATTTAACCCACAACTTCAAACACTGACCAAAGCGTTAAGATAAAAGAACCAAAAAATAGCTGATGAATATAAATGTTTCTGGGATAGAAGTTAGAAGATTCAGTTTGGGTTTCCAAGAGCAAGGAACGCCTTCGGAAGCAGGTTTTATTTTTACGAATCATAATTCTTGCAATAACTCTGTTCAATATTACTAAAAATAATTCTACACATCAGAGCAGAGATCTGAGAAAATTTTGTATTTGTGTTTGCATGTATACTAAGGAAAACTGCGAGGGGTCCAACTCATTCCATTCTGCGAGAAATATTGCACCACAATATCATCTTGTGTTTTAATAATTCTATCTTGTACGATATGTAAAAGTAATTCAATCTATATGTCTGTCCACACAATTGAACCTCCAGTTCCCATGTTTAACTCCCAACAGGAAGTCGTGGTTGTTTTGAAGCAATCTGATTGGCTGACATAACATTTGGTTTTTATGCTACACTGCGCCCTGCGGGTTTGGCGTTTTGGTCGGGTTCAGGTGGATGAAAACCTTCCTAAAATTCATCCCATGTGAAAGATATTATTTTTCAAAACGTGTGGCAGAGATATTAGTTTTTAAAAAGACCCCGCTATGTGTGTACAAAGCCTTAGGGACAAATCTTAATTCATTCAGCAAGTCAAACCAATTGTTTGCTGTTTTAACAAAACTGTTCCTTCACAGTTTACTTGACGATAATTTAAAAATGACGGTGTTGCCCGTTTCAGTCGTATTGACATGGGATCTGGGTTTTCATCTGGAGGTCTGCAACCTGCAGCTTCAGAGTCAGGAGTGTCTTGATGGCACTGTGACACACTTAATAAATAAACCCATCAAATATTGCCCTGGTTTTGTGTTTTGTTTCATTCTTTTGTTCTGGGCCTCTATGTAAAAACTCCGGGCCCGTCCTGCCCCCTCCTCCCTGGTAAATGTGGTCTAAAGCTGCCACTAAGTGAAGGAGAAAAGGATGCTGCTATATTTCAGTGTATTTGAGGAGTTTTAACCTGTTTCTGCATGCACGCTGCAACCGCACAAAAGACCTGCAAACAAACATCAAAGCATTTAAAATGCATGTCAGGAGCTGATTTGTGCTCTAAAAGGCACAGATGACAGCAGAAGTGTTTTCAGAGACAGACTGATGGCATCCTTTTTGTTTTGGGCTCCTTTTAACGTCTTTAATGGCATGATGAACGTGACAGATAAAAGGTTAACCTCGTTTTAGTCTGACTAGCAGTTGTCAATATAATTTATCTATAATTATAGTTTACCATAAAATATGTTTAGTGAAGATCTTCGGAAAAGACAATATGCTCTTAATATCTATATTTTTGTTTGTTAGAGAACATTACAGAACAAACAGAATCATAAAGACTAAGGCACACAGCAGACAGGTCAGGAAGAGAGTCACTGAGATGCTTACAGGAAGATTAAGATGTAGAACAATATCCCAAACTTTGCATTCATGATAAATGACGGCTATTCTGTTATTTCTCACATTCTCCATGACTGGTGGAGAACGTGACGAGAGAAAATGGAAGCTCTGCACAAACAATCTTCACTAAACACATAGCTACTTGAATAATTCTTAAGTCAATAAAAATGTGTGCTTTGAAATTTATCAGGAAAAATTTACTTAGGGGAAGCTAAGTGCTCTTAACATTTTTAAAGTTAGCAAAAACGCTAAAGTTCTAAATGGAAAATTAGCTTCGCTATTAGCATTGGTTGAAGCCATTTGCTCAGTCTAGAGATGACTTTGGGATGTGTAAACTCTATTTGATAAAAAAGTAGATGTCATAATTAAGAATATCTTCATATTTGTATATAATAAATATGATAAAACTACTGCTGTGATCCAGCTATGAAAATAAGCACTTAAAAACAAAACGTCTTGGAGTTGACTTGAGGAACTTCATACCTCCTGGTGTACGAAGAAGACGCAGCACAGGACGATTATTCCACCTCCAGCAGTATGATAGCAGAGAAGAGGAATGTGTTGTATTGACTGGTGGGATAAAATGTGTGAGTACTGATGGGTGGAGAGATTGTTGTACTATAATCACAGCTTCCAAGATAACTAGAGAAGCTAATCTGAACACCCAAACAGTAACAATAACAAGGTTAACAGACGACCTGGAATGCCCTGAGTACCAATCTCTCTCTCTCTATCGCTCTTACACACACACACACACGCACACACACACACACACACACACACTGTAGTATGCTGCTCCCCCATCTTCCTCTCATCCACAGCCATCTGGCTCCAACGTTAATGATAATATGATCACAACGGATTTCATATTGTTATTGGATTATCTAAAGGTCGCTACGAGGTCACCGTATCACATTCATTTCCTCTTCGTTATGTAACACCTTTCAAATCCACACAGCCGACATGCTAAGGAGCCTCATGTTTGCATTGTCTCATTATCTGCCAAAAATACCTCAGTATTCATTTAAATACCTGTCCAATAAAAAAACACAAACAATAATGTTGTGCAGACAGTTCCTATCATAGATTAAAGAGGTTTTGTTTTACATGTGTTTCTAGGATAAGGCTAGGCTAGGGGACTTCTAAAACAACTACATACACCTACTTTCATACCACTGATTAAGATAAAAATATAATAAAGCATAATACCTCACTGGGAAGTTAGAGAAATCTAACATTTGCTCAATAGGGAAAAATGGTTTTGTAAAATAATTACTTTTAGACTTCAGTCTTCTCCAATAACACTTCAGAAGACAGAAGGATTTTCATCCTAGCTCCTTCACTGTAGATCATCTTTGGTTTTCTTCAGCTCAGTTCACTGGATCGGATGAGCTTCATTACCCTGTAGACCCAGTGAAGACTCTTCTATCATTATGCATTTTTTGCACTGGGGCTACATAGTGACGCAGTTGGTGGCACTGTTTCCAAGTTTGATTCCCGGCCCGGGGTCTTTCTGCATGGAGTTTGCATGTTCTCCCTGTGCATGTGTGGGTTCTGTCTGGATACTCCGGCTTCTTCCCATAATCCAAAAACTGGACTGTCACTGTCATTGGTCTGTTGGTCTGTCTATTCCATATGAACTCTTACCAAGATTGACCAAAACTTCAGAAGGTAAAAAGTCAGAAGGGCCATTTCTATGACCTTTATTTTTTAAATCGCTTCTCATTGTTACCTATTTTTTGTTCAGAGTTATTAAGAGTCACTGTGAAGGCCCAAAGATTCACAGTGGAAACTCTCAGAGGGACTGAATGATTCTGCTTTCTAATGAGAGAAGTGTCTGAAAAGGTGAGGCTTGGCGTCAGATTAACCGTTTTCTCCACACACCACCGACGGAAAATATATGGTGCGACCACAACACAATCCAAACTTCCTGCCTGAGCCGCCTTTATCTCAAGGAAGGTTGCCAAACACGGTGTTGATTCCGGAAAGGCATCCGCTGCTGTCCATCTCTTCCTTCCTAAATGACCCGAGTGGAGAGCAAACAGCCAGCTCAGGAAACACAACCTGCTGATCTAACACTTCACAGCTGAAATTTTGCAATAAATGATTTTCACTTGCAGACAAATGCTGATTTCAGGAGTTTCTCTTTGGATCACTGTTTACACAGCTAGGTCCACATAAACTCTTCCTCATGTTGAGGGGAATCTTCGTCATTTCATGTTCGGTGAACATGATCCTTTCTTAGGTCTACGTCCAAATATGTGCTAGATTATTTTTTTCTTTCAAGGGGGCTTCCACTGAAAGATTCAGAAGGATTTGCCAAGTGGAGAATAACAAGCTGCACAGCTGTTTGCAGCCACTCCCTCCTGACTTTTCTCCCAGATAGAGTCACAGACGCCTTGTTTGTGCCAAGGCTTTGTTGGCAGAATTTTTGTGGTTAGCAGATTTTGGGAGCGCCACATCGTTTCCAATCCGCCGCTGGTGGTTTTTTAAACCTGTCTGAAATAAACCACATCTGACCCCACATGCCACGTCATCCTGACCTACATCCATCCCTGAGCTGTCTCTACCCTCCTCCCCTCCTCCTCCTCCTCCTCCATGACCATGGCTATGGGGGAAATGAGTTCATCCTCCGACCACGAGACAATACCTCACCCTTCCTCCCCTGCCGTCCATCTGATTCATAGGCTATAAAGAGATGGAAAACATCTCATCTCCCCTCTTCTGCACAACAGACTCCAAAACAAACCTCTGGCTCACATCTGAGTGTGCATCTGGGAACTAGCAAATGTGGTCTCAGTGTGTTTTGACGGGTTTCGACTTGACCACAGTTGATTGTGGTCATAATGACAATGCTTACACTTTTGACTTCAATCACAGCAGACATCCGCCATCTTGGATTTCATTACTATGACATTTCCACTTTTTTTGGCAGAAGGACACATCTTTGAAAATCCATTCATTGTCTTTATGCGCTTGTCCATGCTGGGTCGCATGGCGGGTGCCCATCTCCAGAGGTCATTGGGCAAGAGGCGGGCCACACCCTGGACAGCTCACCTGTCCATTACAGGACAACACAGAGAAAGTGCAACCAGGCAATTTACCAATTTAAAGAGACCAATTAACCTAATAATCACCTTTTGGACAGTGAGAGGAACCTAGAGTAGCCAGAGACAAACGTCATCCAGGCCAGGATTCAAACCCAAAATCTACTTTTTACGAGGGAAACGTCCTAACAACTGCTCCTCCGTGCAGCCGCTTGTAAAATCTACAAAATGCAAAAAATAAAAATAATTAATTATCACTGTCACAATTACACCCATAAAACACTGAGGTAAAATTTTAAACCTCTTTTGCTCATCCCTAACATGCACGTTGTGTTTGTGCTGACTGGTTGTCTAGGTTTCTGCTTTCAACAACACACCAGACAACATGCTTTCTGGCTTCTTTGTGATCTTTCTGATAAACAGCATAAAGTGTTCCTGGAGAGCTCACTGGTATGTAGCACAGCTCGTCCGGACCTTCCCTCAGAGAAGCAAGCTGATTTGTTGGATGACCGGCCGACTGCCTGCCTGAAAAGCCGTGATGAACTGATCTCAGGTCAGACCTGGAGGGAGGTATTCACACTTGAGAAAGTAAAAGAGCTGTGAAAAGAACAGCAGGGGCAGAGTTAATGCAGGCGGAGAGCGAGGAGAAGGTGAAAAAGAGAGTGAGGGAGGACAGAGACTGAAAATGCAATCCAGTGTTAGGAGGGGATTTGTTTTAAAGATGGACTCTGTGTCCCAGACCTGCGGGGATAAAAGCTAGAGTCACTGCTTTGATGTGAACCCACACAAAGGGAAGTGACTCTGACTAACTGGTCCGTTATGTCCCTATTACATCTGTTTTTACTGACTTTTAGAAACATAGGCAAAGTAAGCGCATAGTTCACCTAATGGGCTTTTTTTCCCCCCAATGACTGGATCACTTTGACTCTTTCATTAGTTACTAAATATTGTTCTGACTTCTAATTTACATTCTGATGCTGTTTTTCATGAAGAAAGTATTAACTCTGACTACAAGCTGCACCAGCCTGGATTAGCACAGATTGCCTTTCCAAAGGAAAACATGACAAACATCAGAATTAGATTTGGCCAAATGGTGAAAACAACTTATGTTGTTTCTGCATATCCATATATACGAATGATGAAATGCACAAGCAATAATGAAAACAACTTTGTAATAGCAAAACAAAACCTCTTCTGACCCCGAGACCTTCTTTTTGGCATGTATCTTATAAACAAAACACCTGAACGTTTTTTAAAGTAGTTCCTTCCATTTCTGTTTACTTTTACATACATTTCTTTAATTTGCAAAGATTTAAATACATTTTTTCAAACAAGAAATCTTACAACAGGTAAAATCTGATGCCACTTCATTTTATTAAATACTCTGTAAAGAAGGAAGTTGCGCTCTGTGTCATCTTAAGAGATTTTTGTGTTGTTTTTCTCAGTGGTTCCTGGCACAGCGCCACCACAGGCGAGGGAGGCAGGAAGTGGACAACAGCATGGTCATACTGGGAAAATATAGCCAAAAGAAAACGCTAGTGGCAGGAATGGCTCTTGGTCTTTTTTTACCAACAACAAATGGAAAAATTCAACCACTAAAATTTGACTCTTCTCCATTTTTGTTCACATTTTGTGAAGAAGAAAGTTTGCGCTCAATCTCTTCTACAGAGGTTCAGAGGTTGTTTCCTTCAGTGGTTCTTGGTGCAGCGCCACCACAGGCGAGGTGGTGAACAGGTTTTCCAAAGGGAAACCACAGCAGCTAAAAATATGGCAAATGTTGCAATTTTGGTCGCAACTCAAACCGAGTCTTTCCTGCAGTCAGGCGGGAAAGCACTGCAGCTTAGTGTGCTCCTGACTGTTGAAGAGTGAGTAAACACTTTCCAGTTTTGTTTTACTCCCATTTAGTGAATTTGACGCTGATTCTTCTGATTTTCTCAGAAAATCAGTAGACTTAATGGGGAAGCAGTTTGAAGCAGCACCATGCCACCCAACACATACATGAAAAGAAACCAAAGATGTGAACTGATACCTGATTTCTATTTGGGTCTTCCTCCAAACACCGTGCCATGAAAGCAGCAGTTCTTCTGATGTGGAACATTATGAACAGACAACAATAGCTCCACCTTTTAGTTATTGATGTTGGGTTTCTTTAGTGGCCTCAGGGAAGTAGAAAAGTGTGTGATTATGAAAGTTGAGACCACTGTTCTACTCAATTTCCTGCCAACAGAGAGCCTCTTTCTTTAACCGTGCGCCTTTGATCTATTGGAAGCTCCGCCTCTTTTCAGTGTCTACGCCTGAAGGGTTTGACACACTGACTCAGGTCAGGATCTGGGGATAAAAAATATTCCACCACACCCCATGCTGAGTGTCCTCACATTGCCTGTAACTTGTTAAGCAAAAAAAAAAAAAAAAATTCACAAACAGAACACAACATTTTGATTAAATGTGTTCCTCAATGTAGCATAGCAGTCTGGAGCTTATTATTATTAAAATATGAAAACTATGTTATATTAGCAAATTATATAGACTGTTTTCTAAATTTGATTTTTTTAAGGACATTTACCAAATGGAGTGTAGCTCAGGTAAATAAAAAGTGTTGGACACATTTTTCGAAGTTTAAATAGTACCAATGGGCCCATCAAATTCACACCAGATTTTGACAGAAACCCAAGTAATCAACACTTAAGACAAAGTAAAAGCAAAATAGTCCACAAATATAGTCATGGGTAACAAAAATTGACATAGCAATTTATTTTGGTTTAAAAAAAAATTGAAACACGCCCCATCAAATTTAAATGTTTTCAATATTTAGAAGGCATTTCCTCTGTTGCTATGTGCAAGTTAATAACTACAGGTTTTAATAATAGGCTATATCTAAGGATGTTCTTTCTGGTTTTTCTTTTTTTTTCATATTTTTCATATTGAACAACATGCAAATTTTTTTCCACAGTAAAAGTAATGAATTACTAGTAAAATGAATTTAACTCAGCAGAAAAATAGCCAAAACTGTAATGAATATTTGGACACATTAGGAGAGGATTTAAAGTTGGGACTTGTGCAGATAGCTGAATCTACTCACAACGATCCCTGATCATTTTAAGTTGAGTTGTTCATGTTTGATCCAATGATTGTGTTTGAACATTAGACCAAACGTGATCCAGTGTACATCGGATCATGTCTGATGGTGATAAATGGTTTGAATGGATCCATCATCTGTCTGTCTGCTTCCTGATCATTTTTTGACGGCTTTGTGGATGGTGTGGCAATTTTTAGCCTCTGGGAGGAAATATAGTTGGAGTCTGAGTCGATTCCAATTCCCAGAAGGGAATCGTTGAGATGTCTCTAAGGGCTTTTTAAAAGAATGATTACTTCTAGTGTTCTTTGAAAAGCAGCCTGTTTCCACCCTATCAGAATTGATTCTGCTTTGTTGCTAGGCAGATATAGGACAGGACCAGCTTGGTGATTGGAGTGCTCCTTGGAATTTCCCAGTAGGCCTTGCAGTGCAAAGTTTTTTCGGGGTGTTTTAACACCTGATAGTCTGACAGACTCTGGTTGTTTGGGGACCAGAATATCAACATTTGTTCCATTTTCAGCTGATAGAGAATGCTTTCACCCTGCACTGTGTCAAACCACCAAACCCTTTGAAAAACCTGTTCACCTTCTTACCTGTGGTGGCGCTGAACCAAGAACCTCTGAAGAAGACACTGAGCACAACGTCCTTCTTCACAAAATGTACACAAAAATGGAACAGGGTCAGATTTTAGCTGTTGTAGGATTTCTCTTTATTATTTGCATTTCTCTTGCTAGCGATAGACATTTTGTTCTGGGCATTTCTGAGCCCAGGGCATTCTTGGCATTAACCCAGAATGCCATGCGTTGTAGTCCACTTCCTTCTTTTGGAGCTGCCTCCAGTCAGTTAGGCGGTCACATATGCATATGCAGCGAACCGAGACCTGGGTTTTCAGGCAGACCATTGTTTGCTATTTTGAGCTTCTTCAGAGTTTGAAAACACATTCACACCTCCCCAAACAAACCGGACTTTCTAGACAAATGAATTGTGAGCCTGTTGGAGAATATCATCACTCTCATATGATAATGGCCTTAGTAATTTTTAACCAAAACATAATTTAGGCTAAAAAAATAAATCACTTTAGGCAAAAAAAAAATGCCCCAAAGTGCATTTTTTGGGCATTTTTCAATTATTATTTTAGGGAGATATGACCGGGTCATAGAAAGTCACAGTTCACACAACACATTTAATGTTTCCAAGATTATTATGAAAAGACTCATGTACCAGAAAACAATTTGACTGTAACATCAGCTATTTGGGATTTACCATTTATTCAGCAAAGCCCAGTTACAATCAATGTTTACCCAAAGCTAAATTGAAGAAAATTGTGCTTATTAGTAAAAAAAAAGTCTGATAATGCAGTATGTAGCTCTTAGAACTCATAATGCATTTCCTGTACAGTACTGTAAACAGACATCCTGTGAGAATGCCTGCCTGCACACACACTGCAAGCAGTCGTGTTGTTTTCTAATGTTTTTCATGTTTGTGTTCGTATCAACGCCTCCATACTGAGGTTCCTGTGTGGTTTCAAAGTTGCAGGGGTTAATTTAGGTGATATTCAGCAGTGGAGTCTGTCATAATGCACTTATCAATTATGCAGACCTTGTAATGCACTGCAGCTGTAAGATGTCTCCACATGTATAATTTATCAAAACTGCATTCCTCCTGCATCGTGGAAGCTCGTGTAGGAGCGGACGCCCGGCGGCATTTAGGAGGCAGATATTGTCTCTGCATTTGTGGGAGATTCACGCAAGTCCATGCTGATGGAAAAGAGAAAAGAGGGGGGAAAATAGAGCTGAATGCTTGTTATGCTATACATGGGAGCAGATGGAGAGAGACAAGAGAAAGGCCGAGTCATTCGGGGACGGCGTGAAGGAGCAGGAGGAGATGAGGAGAGGCAGACAGTGAGCGAGCAGACGAGTATATTAGGAAACCACTCAGCCGCTGCAGGCGGCCTGTGAAAACAGGGCACAGAAAGCCACAGCGCGGTTCAGCTCAGGTAACGGCAGCTGTGTTCATCAATACAGCTGATAACAAGACAACGGAGCAGCAGAAACCGCAGCAGAGAGCTGTTTGTCATGGACTCAAAAGAAAACTTGAGTCATTTCATATCAAAATCTGGTATCGTGTTTACCATCAGGCGGTCTGAGAGATTTATATGGAAGATGTTGGGGGTTTTTTTCCCCATCTTTGGTGCCCTGAGATTTGTAAACTGCGACTCTGCAGTGGTGTAGTGAAAATCAGTCGATGGTTGTTTTGAGGTCACAGCATCATGCCACATCATAAAAAAAAAAGTCAGGGGAGCTGTTAGCTCTGTTACCAATGTGGGCATAACTGTCAATATCCTGCTAATTTCGGGGGGGGAAAGAACAAACACAATTTTGCAATTGCAGGTGTTTCCTTTAAATAGGAAATCCATGGAGTCAAATTAAAATCGCACATGACTAAGCTTGTTGAAACATGCTACGTCTTCATCCTCCAATAACGTCCCGTCGTTGTCTTCGTCGTCTTTTCCGCCAGCAGTAACATCCAACTGTTGATCATGAAAGAAGTGTTTCCGCTGCAGTTTTGTGAAATATGCAAATTTCCACACGGCTGAAAAAACCACCTCATCTGATGCAAAAAACGTTTTATAGAAACACATGAGTTTTTTCAAAATTGCTGTGTTTCCATTAAGCAAATACATTTTCGTAGTTTCAATTTACGCAATTTTATGGTCAAAGGAAATGCAGGCAGTGTTGCCATTTTGGTTTTGTTCTCAGAATCTCTATGTGTTGGAGAAATATTTTAATTATCTGCTCGAATTAACACCTGAAATTAAAAGGATAAAAAAGTCACTTTCTGTGTAAGCAAGAATGTGGCTGAATAATTGTCATGTCAAAAGCTGTCAACAGTTCTGGGTACAAAATAAATGTTATTTGCTGCACAGCATCAGAGGGGGACAACGTGAGGAGAGGAACTGGATCTGCTGCATTAACACGTCTTCACCCACTTCAAAATAAGAGCATGAATATTAACATCTAACTACTTGAATTATTCTTAACCAAAGCTTCAAAGCAGATGCCAAACTTCACTCAACTGAAAGTTTACAAAACTGCCAAGTAAATTAGCACTTTAGAATTTATATGGAAACATTTATTTAGGGGAAGGTAAGTGTGCTACATGTTTCGCTAGTTAGCAAAAACGCTAATGTGCTAGGTGAAAAATTAGCTCAATTATTAGCAGATTAGCGAAAGTGTGCCCACCACATTTCATCTGTCTTAAAACATTCTGAAAAGATTATGAAAGGACTAAAAAAAAAAGAAAGTTAGCTAAGAAAAGAATGTAGAAAGAAAATAATAAGTTTGCCATTATTAAACTTTGTTGAATGTCTCTGGTTAAAGAGGCCACATATGAAGAAAACTCAAAGTCATTTTTAGTCGTAAAGATTAATTCAATGTCGAGCAGGATACCAAAATCCGTCCGCGTAAACAATTTCAAAACAAATGCTTCAGTTGGATGTCAGTAGGCCTACTTAGCGCTTTCCTCGAGTCACTGTCCCAGTTAGTCTGGATAAGGTCTCAATTCACTTCTGCTGTCTCAAAATGGTTCAACAGCTTCTCTCGTGTGCTGAAAATAACTGAGAAAGGGAGGATCCCTTTGTTTTCAATCTTTTTGCAGTGCTAAAGAAACTGTTTCCTGTCCTAAAAAGCTTACATTATAACACTAATTAAATAAGGAAGTACATCAAAATCTCACCATGCCTTTCTATACTATGAGTTTGTCTTGGAGGGTTGATGGGAATGAGAACGTAACTCCAGGATGCAGCTGCAAGAAAGCAGCCAGCTGCTGCATAAACTATTAAAGATGCCGGCATCCTGTTTTTCTGCTTTGACAACCCAGTTCTCAGACAGACAGACAGACAGACAGACAGACAGACAGACAGACAGACAGACAGCTGCTTGAATCACCCATCCAGCCATAGCTATCTATGAACATGGATGGCTGTTATGTCATGTAAGAGTTAAGTAACTTTCTGGGCTTCATCACTGATTCTTTGTGATGGAAAAACAGGCTGCGATGCTAATGGAGCTCCAATGCAGAGGGAATTGTCCAACAGGTTGGTGTTGCAATGACCCTTAGTGGATTGGCTGCAACCTTGTTAGACTCATTTCTTGTTTTGTGCAAGTATATGAGACAAACAGGTTTTCTTTTTTTTCTTTTATAAGGTGGTATCTAAGTCAGAGTGAAAGTAGGTTGCATCATTGTGGGTCTTTAGTTTAAGTGTTATTATGACTAACTGAAAAATAAATCAACCAGAAGATGTTAGTGTGAAAACCAGTCATCTCTACCACCAAAATGTTTTTACTCAAGTTTTTATCTGGCTTCTTAATCAGCTAATGATGCTGCCAGGCACATCTACAATGGTAAAAATGATGAAAGTAGGAGGAGAGCATGTCTTGACCTTCAATCCGCAGGAAGACTTGCCTTAGAAATATGTGACTCCTTCAGTGTCTGTCCACCAGCCGTTGTCCAGTCTGTATTACTGGGTGGCGGTAATGGCGGTCCATGTCATTTCCACTACTTCTTCAGGTTCTCACTCAAAGCAGAATCTTGAGTGAAAACCTCTTTGGATGTTTTACCCTTTCATAGCTTTTAGGAATCCATCATGATCAACACAATCTGGCTCATTTGACACAAAAACAACTTTTAATATTTCATGGGGATGAGCTGTGAACAGGCCTTGTCAAGTCCTTACTCAAATCCTCCTTTGGATTGAGATCTGACCTGCAGAACATCGAGCAGGATTTACCTGCTTGATGTATATCTTCAAACCTTCAAACCATTTCTGTGTAGCTTTAGCCGGATGCTTTGGCTCGGTCTTGGTGAAAAATAAATGTTCTCTTAAGCCGTAGTTCCGCTGCAGATGGAAACTAATTGTCCTCCGGAACCATCTACAGTATGTTTTGCTGCGTTCATTTTGTCTTGCATCAAAGTGGAGATGGTGTGTTTGTGGTGATGTGCAGTGTTTGGTGTCCACCAAATATAGTGTCTTGTCTCAGGGCCAAAAAGCTCCACACCAAAGAACTTTCTTCCTCTTGTCTAAGGAGTCTTCCTCTGGCCTTTTGACAAACTCCAGTTCTTCCTCTACAGTGGCTTTCTCAACACTGCTCTCCTAAACTTTTGACTGGTGAAGGACCTGGACAACAGTTGTTGTCTGCAGAGCGTCTACCATCTCAATTGCTGAAGCTTGTAATTCCTTCAGCGTAGTCATGGTAACCTGTTGTCCTCTCTCACTAGTGTCGTTCTTCACGGTCTCTTAGTGTGAGCGGAGAGCCTGATCTTGGCAGATTTACGAAAGCGCCATATTCCGTCAATGTCTTGATGATGAATTTCGCTGAACTTTCTTTTCCATTCATCATTGATTATGATGTTCCGTTCTTAGAGATTTCTTTATATCCATCCCCTGACTGATTCTTTTCATTTACCTTTTCTCTGAGTGTTCTTCAATCTTCATGCTGTAATGGTAGTCCAGTGAATGGTCCTTCCAGACACAGTAGTCATTATTTATTATATTCCTTTATTTAACCAGGTAAACTCCGTTGAGATCTAGATCTCATTTTCAAGAGGGACCTGAGCAAAACATTTGCAATACATAGCAACCTGGTTACAAGATAAAAACAATTAATACATATGCACAAGTATAAAACAATAAAAACTATTTGAAAACAATGACACTGTTTCATAGAATCTTGTTGCATATGTAACCTGCAACTCACAAAAACAGGTTAATTAATTTATACTATATATATAGGAAGTTGGGCCTAATCAGAAGATATTAAATTCTAGGAAACCCAGGTGTGAGCAACAACAGAACACACAGTGTCTACAAGAAAAGAGCAAATATTTAATATAATAAACAATTGTGGATCCACATTTAAAACAGACAAACAAATACTGCGCGCTTTTTAAAAAAATAAATAAATAAATAAATTGAATACTTCAGTCTCCAATGAATTAATTCTTCAGTCTCAAAGTCTCTCAGCTGGTGACCAGTCGGGTTACTATCTACCCGTGCGCCTGGTCCTCTGGGCTGGGGCTCGCCATCCAGTTTCAGGTGAAGAGGGTCTTGGAATCTTTGGCCCTCCAAGCCAAAAGTGTACTGTACACACTCCAAAAAAAAAACCTGACCTATAACAAGGCCAAAGTAAAACATTTTAGCACATAAGATGCTATTTAATCATTTCTCAAGTTCTTCTTATTTTTTTCTTTCATGTTGTATAACAACAAGTTAACAGAACACAATTTTTCCAACATATTAGTAAAACTAAATAGATTAGCTTATATGTGGTAAAAAAAAGAATATAATATACATTCAATCTTAAAATAAATGCAATTACATAAAACAAATACAACATACACAACAATAACAATACAAAATCTTACAATCAATTTTATTTTATATTAAATTTTATAATTTAATAGGTATTTAAGCCAATTTTCACCAAATTTACTTAACCAACTGCCGAGCGCGTGCGATGACTCACCGATGCTCCGAGCTGTCAACGGCTATTTTTCGGGCTTCAGCTGTTCACGGGGGAAACCCTCCGAGATCTAATAAAACCGAATGTAGTATTTTGAATTATATATTTAGTGAATTTATATTAATATTGTTTTCCTTACCAATTTCCAGATTCGTCAATTTCTTTCTACCTCTTTACGGAAACGACCGTCAGCTGTTAGCTCTCAAGCGTTCGCAGCGAAACAACCGTCAGCTGTTCTCAAGCGTTCTGAGCGAAGCAACCGTCAGCTGTTAGCTTTCAAGCCTGTCTGCCGCGCTCCGAACGAAACAACCGCCAGCTGTTAAAAAGGGGCGGGACGATCAACCCCATTGGCCGACACGAAACCAGACCGCGCCAGCCATTGGCTGCCTAATCTGTCAATAGAAGCTAACACTAAAAGCATATTTCACATTTTTTGAAGATTTACGTAATTACCTTTTAGCTATTTTGGTAGAATAAGACATTGAATCAACATCTATTATTTTTTTTCTTGTGTTTTTAAACACTGGGTTACACTGTCCCCCCTTGGAACATGCAAGTCCCTTTGCATGGGATGGGTTGTTTTGAAATGACAGGAATGCTGGAACCCTTAAAAGTGGTTTCAAGTTCAGGTTCTATCAAGGCACTAGTAAAAGCAAGGCTTAAGCCATGGAATAGGGACTGGGCAATGGATATGAGTGGGTTCCCTAACTGGCTATACTGGAGCCTCTTTGGTTGAATGGTTTGTCTCTCTGAACGTCTCACAGGATTTGTGGTTTCATGACTTGGGTGGTTGGGTTTGTCCTCTGATACATTTTGGTCACATACACCTTCACTATGTAGGTTAGGTTCACTTTTACAATCACTACCATGGGTCAACCGTTCAGTATTTACTACTGCTTCAAACTTCTCTTCAGAAGGAACTACCGGGTCACTGCCAGGAACGTCATCACAATCGGGTACATTGCTGAATTCAGGTGTGTTGTCACATTCAGGTAAGTTGTCACATATAGGTAAGTTTTTAGGCCATGTCTGTTTTGGAATCTCATAAATTCGCGTGAATTTGATTGGCTCTGGGACAGGTTGTTCTCTAAGCCAATAGAACTCCTCGTTTTCAGGTTCAGGAAGAGTGAATTCTTCATTTTGCTCAGGGGACTGCCGTGTTTTAGGTTTGCAGACCTGATTTGGCGGAGTTGGATTTTCTTCTGTGGGAGCAAGGAACCCGCAAGGTAGAAGAAGGTCACGATGGACAGTGCGCACTGACCCATCTTTAGTTTCAGACTTAATGGTGTAGACTGGCAGATCACCAGCTTGTTCTACCACAACATAAATGTCTGTCTCCCACCTATCGGCTAGTTTATGCTTACCCCTAAGACGAACGGCTCGCACCAAAACTCGGTCTCCAGGTTCTAGTTTGGACGGTTTTACACGCATGTCAAATCTGGCTTTATTTCTGTCAGCCATTTTGTTAGCATTTTGGATTGCTAGTTTGTAGCTTTCTTGGAGAGTTGTTCTCAGTTTTTCCACATATTGTGAGTGGGACTTAAAACTTTTGTTTTGGAGAGGTAGGTTGAATGCAAGGTCAACAGGTAATCTGGGTTGACGACCAAACATTAATTCATAAGGTGCAAATCCGGTTGTGTCATTTTTCGTACAATTGTACGCATGGACCAATGGTTTTACAAAGTTGCGCCACTGCGTTTTGTCTTTATGTTCTAAGGTCCCAAGCATACTTAACAAGGTGCGGTTAAAGCGTTCCACAGGATTCCCCCTAGGATGATAAGGAGTGGTTCGAATCTTGTGAATGCCCATGATCTTGCAAAGTTCTTTTATTACGTGTGACTCAAAATCTGGCCCTTGATCACTATGTAATCGTTCAGGGATGCCATAAGGAACTATAAAGTGATCCCAAAGACATTTTGCCACGGTTTGGGCTTTTTGGTTAGAAGTTGGAATGGCTATGGCATACTTAGTGAAGTGATCAGTTAGTACGAGCACATCCTTTGTGTTGCTTTGATCTGGCTCAATGGATAAGAAATCCATACAAACCAGTTCAAGCGGTCTGGTAGACTTTATGTTCACAAGCGCTGCAGCTTTTTCCGGAGGGGTCTTTCGCCGCACACAGCGGTTGCATGTTTTGATTCTGTTCTCGATGTCAGCTGCCATACGAGGCCAATAAAACCTTCCTCTGGCGAGATCGAGGGTACGCTCAATACCTAAATGGCCCATATCATTATGGAGACTGTGAAAAACTGCCTCACGGAGCTGCTCTGGTAGGACGAGCTGATGAGTGACACTGCCATCATCTTGGCGTGTTCGGTACAATATTTGGTTGTGCAGCTCAAGACGATTTAGTTCTCGAAGCAACAGACTTATATTTGGAAGTTCTGTTCTGACTGTAGGTGGAACCTTTTTACCAGTCTCAATTTGGATAATGACCTCGCGCAAGCAAGGGTCAGCTCGTTGCTCTTGTTTGAGTTGTTCAGCTGACAGATGAGGCACGACTGGAAGACCACCACAATCATCTTCATTGACAAAGTCATCTGGTAAGGTGTTTACCGAGATGGCTAATGAGTGAACAAGAGGGGTAGGTTCATCTGAGAAACTACAACATAAGGGTCTCTCACAGATGGCTGACACCACCTCTTGGCTTAAACTGGTGTCTTGCTGTGCCAAATGAGTTTGGGTGAACTGCTGTATCCTGTCAAGCTCTTTTTGTGATACAGCATCATTTAATAACTCACCATGCGGTCGCCTTGAAAGACCGTCTGCATCAGAGTTGAGTTTTCCTGCTCTATATTGGAGCTTAAAGTTAAAGGTGGAAAGAGAAGCTAACCAACGGTAGCTCATTGCATCCATCTTAGCTGTTGTCAGAATATAGGTCAGAGGGTTACTGTCAGTAATGACAGTAAACTGGTTCCCATAAAGATAGTCTGCAAACTTTTCAGTTACAGCCCACTTTAGGGCCAAAAACTCTAACTTGTGGGCGGGGTAACGAGCTTCGCTCCTGGATAACCCCCTGCTGGCATAAGCAATGACCCTTGTTTGTCCATTCTGTTCCTGATAAAGGGCGGCGCCAAGCCCTGTGGTGCTGGCGTCAGTATGAAGTGAGTACGGCAGCTTAGGGTCTGCAAATGCCAAGATAGGAGCAGAAGTGAGCTTCTCAATGATGTCTTTGAAAGCTTGCTCACAAGAGGGAGTCCACCGCTCACCAAAGGGTTTTTTCGGATCATGGTACTCAGCAGGCTTAGGTTTGGGTTTTGTGCTCTTACGCAGCGGTGGATAGCCTGATGTTAGATCTGTGAGAGGCTTAACAAGGCTCGAATAGTTCTTGATAAAGCGCCTGTAGTACCCCGAGAAACCTAAAAACGAACGAAGTTGTTTAAGGTCTCTGGGCACAGGCCAGCTACTCAGAGCTTTCACTTTCTCTGGGTCTGTCTCCACCCCTTTGTGGGATACTATGTGTCCGAGGTATCGCACCGAAGTTTGAAAAAACTTGCATTTTTCAGGAGACAGTTTAAGACCGTACTCTTTGAGGCGGTTTAGAACCTTCATTAATCGAGTTTCATGCTCCTCAAGTGTCTTGGAAAAGACAATGATGTCGTCAAGGAACACAAGAACTTCCTTTAAGTTCATGTCACCCATACATCGTTCCATAAGGCGCTGGAAAGTGCTGGGAGCATTTGTAATGCCTTGAGGCATTCTATTAAACTCCCAAAAGCCACTGGGACATACAAACGCAGTTTTTGGTTTGTCAGCTTCCTCTACTTCAATCTGATAGTAGCCAGATTTTAAATCAAGGACTGAAAGCCATTTAGATCCAGTCAATGTAGAGAATGTTTCCTCCAAGTTCGGGAGCGCGTAAGCGTCTTTTACAGTCTGCAAATTGAGTTTTCTGTAATCTATGCAGAGACGGACGTCGCCATTTTTCTTTCGCACAACGACAATGGGCGAAGAGAACGGTGAAGTGGATTCTCGAATCACGCCTGCTTGTTGCAGCTCCTGTAAATGTTTACGGACGGCTTCTAGGTCATTGGGGTGTATGGGTCGTGCTTTGTGTTTGAATGGAGTTTCATCTGACAGTTTAATGTTGTGCTTGACTTGATCAGTCCGACCGAAATCAAGGTCATTTTGTGCAAAAACCTCTGGCATGTTATTGAGCTTATGCAAGATGTGCTCTTTCCACTCAGTACTGATAGGAGAGGACTCAAAGTTAAAAACCAGATTGTGTTTTTGACCGACTTCAGATTTGGAAGATCCCACTGAATGTTGGTGAGAGAGGACTCTCTGGAACGTGTGGATCTCTCCAATCACACATTTTTGAGGGATTGTCACATCATGTTCAGTTTCATTGGTGAGAACAACTGGTATCAGGTAGGGTGCTCGCTCAGGTAAGCTGATGAGACTTGGCTTTACTAGGACACCCCCAGGTAAGGTTGAAAAGGATGGGTGCTCTAGCAGCACGGATCTCTCTGTGGTATTAGTTGACAATGCTACCATGCTTTCCAGGACAACTGTCTGGCCTGCTGGGACTAGCTGAGGGCCTTTGTTATACATGGTTGCTAGACCAAGGCTACTGCCTTTGGTCTGTTTGTGTCTTAACTCTAGCACTTTTAACACTGCCTTATAACCATCTGAAATGAGAGGCTGCAGTCCGGAACATGCTTCGTTATACAATTCATAAAGCACATCTAAGGTGTTAGTTCCAATTAACACCAAAGACTGGGAAGCAGCTCGAATGTTTGGCACGACTAAGGCAAGTGTTGACACATCAGCTTCAATGCCGAGAAACTCTTTTGGAAAAGTGACGTTCATTTCAATGTACCCTAAGTAAGGCACTGATTGGCCGTTTGCACCTTCTACTTCGAGTAGGTCAAAAAGTGGCTTAATCTGATGACTGGACAGATGTTGTTCATAATATGATTGTGGGACCGTGGTCACCTGGGAGCCAGAATCGAGTAAGCAGTTTACAGTATTGCTGTCAATCTTTACTTGGGCTGTACTTTTAGTACCGATTAAACCTTGAGGCAGTTTGAATCTGCCGGTTTTAGTATGCGACTTTAAAATGGCACGTTTTTTAGTCGGCACATTTTGCTTGGGTTCAAGGGGACGGTTTGACTCTGTGGTAGCCTCTGTTTGTCCCTCAACAGAGGCAAACTTCAGTTTAAAGAAGCAGAGCCATTGTGTTGTCTATCCCATATTTGCCTTTTTGCTTTTAGTTCTTTACGTTTTGCCTCTACAAGTGCAGGGTTTGGCTCAGATTCACAATTGGCAACAATATGTCCGTCCTCCCCACAGCGAAAGCAGTACCAAGGCTTGGGCCGTGAACTAGGGCGGCTGTGTGAAGGTAAGTTGGGTTCAGGGTTTGCATGGTCAGGTTTTGTTGTTTGGTTCTTCTTAGGTACTGTTTGTTTCTTTTGTTTCATAACTGCTGCTAATTGGCTTTTTAAATCAGCAACCTGTTTTTTCAGATCACTTAAAGTGTTTGAAGTTGTTTCGGAAAAGTCCATTTTTGTTTCAGTGACAGTTTGTTCATGTGACGCTGCTTTTTGTTTGGTTGCACTAAAGTGTTTTCTCATTCTTGTGCTTTTAACTTCTTGTCTGTTTTCTGCAATACGGAGTAGGAGTAATAGTTCTGCAAACGTGGGCAGATTATTTTTCTTTAACTCCAACTGCAGTTCTGTCAGCAGGTTATCATCCCAACAGCCTCTTTGAAATTGCTTAAGAAGCTGTCTGTCTCTTTCTCGGGGGTCTACACCACCCCGGCGCACTGCAAGACTCAGTGCCACCTGTAGGCGATGCAAGTACGCAGATGGTTTCTCCCCAGGATCCTGCAAAGTGTTCATGAATCGCACAAGCAGTTCCTCACCATCTTCAACAGTGCCAAATGCCGACTCAAGCAGCCTAAGATAGTCATCAACGGATGCATCAGGCCCAAGAGGCCGAATGACATCTGAAGCTGGAGTGAGAAGGCTTTCAAGAATTTTTCGGGTTTTTTCCAAGTTAGAAAGAGATGTGTCTCCCATCATTAAGTCAACATGGGAACGCCATGTTTCATAGTCAACTTCGGGATATGGTCTAGGGTTTCTTCCAGAAAAAGCTCTCAACCTAAGGGTGGAGTGACCATTAGATGTCTTCTCTGTAGTTTTGACAACATGTTCAACCACAATCCTCTGTACTTCAGGTGAGACTAGATCGGTTTGACTTAATATATGAGGTTTCTGATTAAGTTTCAAGGAACTTGGGTTAGGGCTCTGAACAAGCTTAGGAGAGTGGGGGTTATCAATGTGGTGTGGAGGGAAACCAACACTTTGTGTAGGCTCTGTGTCATTATTTGGACATGGGGTTGCAGCTGCCTCAACAGATCCCATGGACTCTTCAAACTTTGACATCACCTCCCTTAAGACTTCTTCAAAATCCTTCCCACTTAACTTAGCTAAGGTCTTTAGTTCAGTGAGGTAGGTATCAGTTACACTGCCCCCTACGGTTTTTGTGTAAACATCTGTTAGGGCGCGGACACAGTATTTAACATCTGGATTTTCAGCTGATGGATACAGGTAAGGCAATGCAGGTGTTAGCTCCTGAACAGCTAAATCAGAGCTAAACTCCACGACACAGTTCTGGTAAAACTCAGATGAGCTATCATCGACTGTTAGTGTCCTACTTATTGTACCACATTGTCGCAAGTAGTCAAAAACATCATCATCCTTTTCAGATCCAGTTAAACCGCTGACAATGACTGCATTTGGTATCTTAATTCCTAATTTTGCAATGAAATCCATAGTACCAATGTGTTAACAGATAAAATTCAAATTGTTGTTCCACTGTTGTCACACAACTAGGCTCCTGGCTGTACTCGCCAAATTTTTTGTAACCTGCAACTCACAAAAACAGGTTAATTAATTTATACTATATATATAGGAAGTTGGGCCTAATCAGAAGATATTAAATTCTAGGAAACCCAGGTGTGAGCAACAACAGAACACACAGTGTCTACAAGAAAAGAGCAAATATTTAATATAATAAACAATTGTGGATCCACATTTAAAACAGACAAACAAATACTGCGCGCTTTTTAAAAAAATAAATAAATAAATAAATTGAATACTTCAGTCTCCAATGAATTAATTCTTCAGTCTCAAAGTCTCTCAGCTGGTGACCAGTCGGGTTACTATCTACCCGTGCGCCTGGTCCTCTGGGCTGGGGCTCGCCATCCAGTTTCAGGTGAAGAGGGTCTTGGAATCTTTGGCCCTCCAAGCCAAAAGTGTACTGTACACACTCCAAAAAAAAAACCTGACCTATAACAAGGCCAAAGTAAAACATTTTAGCACATAAGATGCTATTTAATCATTTCTCAAGTTCTTCTTATTTTTTTCTTTCATGTTGTATAACAACAAGTTAACAGAACACAATTTTTCCAACATATTAGTAAAACTAAATAGATTAGCTTATATGTGGTAAAAAAAAGAATATAATATACATTCAATCTTAAAATAAATGCAATTACATAAAACAAATACAACATACACAACAATAACAATACAAAATCTTACAATCAATTTTATTTTATATTAAATTTTATAATTTAATAGGTATTTAAGCCAATTTTCACCAAATTTACTTAACCAACTGCCGAGCGCGTGCGATGACTCACCGATGCTCCGAGCTGTCAACGGCTATTTTTCGGGCTTCAGCTGTTCACGGGGGAAACCCTCCGAGATCTAATAAAACCGAATGTAGTATTTTGAATTATATATTTAGTGAATTTATATTAATATTGTTTTCCTTACCAATTTCCAGATTCGTCAATTTCTTTCTACCTCTTTACGGAAACGACCGTCAGCTGTTAGCTCTCAAGCGTTCGCAGCGAAACAACCGTCAGCTGTTCTCAAGCGTTCTGAGCGAAGCAACCGTCAGCTGTTAGCTTTCAAGCCTGTCTGCCGCGCTCCGAACGAAACAACCGCCAGCTGTTAAAAAGGGGCGGGACGATCAACCCCATTGGCCGACACGAAACCAGACCGCGCCAGCCATTGGCTGCCTAATCTGTCAATAGAAGCTAACACTAAAAGCATATTTCACATTTTTTGAAGATTTACGTAATTACCTTTTAGCTATTTTGGTAGAATAAGACATTGAATCAACATCTATTATTTTTTTTCTTGTGTTTTTAAACACTGGGTTACACATATCTTTAAGAACTGCTCGAAATAAGTCCAGTGAAATCATTTCCGACATCTTAAGTTCAGACTGCAACTGATTCCACGCTGTGGGGGCCAAACACTGAATGCCTGCTTCCCTTTTTCAGTTCGAAAGCGTGGGACATGCAGAAGAATAATGTTATTGGAGCGACGAGAACGAAAACTGACAGTTCTATGTAGGAGAGTGGATAAATATGCTGGGGTTAGACCGAGTAAAGATTTATACATCAGGATCATTAAATGATTATTTTATACTACAATTGCTTGAAACAATCTTTTCACTCATTGTCAGAGTAATCGCACCAATTGGCTGGACCACTCTTGAATTAAGTCAGTCACTTTGAAGAGCTAAATATTTATGCAGGTACCTATTTTGTGTGGGTTTTTAAAAGGAAATTTTAATTGTTTTGTAGAAATCAGTTTTCACTTTCTCCTCATCAAAAAAGCCACATTTTATTGATTTGTAAAAGTTATAAAAAGGGGCAAATCATCCAATGGGGTGAATGCTTTTCATAGACAATGTACGCATCACGGGATCAGGCAATAGGTTTCACAGCAGACCAACTGCTTTGTCATCTGGATTCAGCTACCACTGTAAATTATTCAACCTGTTATGAAACAGAAGGACATTAGCAGGAAAAAGCAGCTTTAAGTCACTTTTGTCTAATGGCTCTGTGGTGTTGCTGAGCACATCCTGACTCCAGTCAGCCACTTCAGCTCACCTGCCACCTCTGCAGTTAGCCATGCATCTCCATTTTTATTTTCCATGCATCACTGATTATGACATTATGTCCATTAAAAAAAGCAAGAAAACATTTTTATTTTTTTTTTTACTTCTTTGGACTCACAACAGTTCTCAAAACAAAGATCAAAGTAAGACTAGCATGTAGAATAGCTTTCTTTATTCATTAAAAAAATAAAAATAAAATCTTCAGAGCATATGTCACAAAGTGCTGTGCAAAAGTTTTAAATTACCTGTAATTTCCCTGTAGTTGTTTGAAAGGGGTTTTTTTTCTTTGTTTTTTTTTCCCAGTTTTCCATATTCCATTGTGAGGTATTGTTCTCTGTGAGCTAAACAAATAGAAAAACAGACAAGGAAGTGAAAAGAAAAAAGAAATGTCAGGAACCCGGCATACGTGTGTTGCTTATTTGATATGTAAATATCGAATGACAGCAGTTTGAAACACTGTCTTTGTGAGTTTGTTACAGAGCAGAGCAGTCTAACAGTGGGGGTGAATGCTACTTGTTTTATTTGAAATAAGAGACTGGCAACTGAAAAGAACGAAAAGAAAATGCAACAACATCTAGATGCAGTTTTCTGTATCGTTACTCTCAAGTAATTATTTAGTTTCCTCCAACAGGCTGCCTTACTGTCTGAATTTATAACCAATTACATAAACATTCAAACTGCCTTGTTGCTGTCAGAAATATTATAAATTGAGTAGAAAATCTGAATGTAGATGCAACTATTTAGATTTATAGTGATTTTAATTCAACCAAGAAGTCTGCTTCTACAACACAAAGTAAAGATGTATCACTTGTGGAATAAAATAGGTCTCAACTATAAATTTCATGACTTTTTTAAAATCCTTTAATCATGCAACAGGTTCCACACATTTTCTATCTGATTTAAGTTGGGCCTCTAACTATGACGCTCTAAACATTAAGATTATTTCCACTCAGGAAACATGTTCCAAAAATTTCAATATTATTTAAATGCAAAATCTGCCCAAGGGTATAAATTATTTTGTGCATACATTTAGGTATTTCATTTGAAATGGAAATTTAATCAAATTCCTACCACTAGATGGCAGCAAAGTGATTTGAAAATGATCTTTGGTATGTGTGAAATAAGCATCAACGGGTATTAGATATGAAAATGCCCGCTGTGTCATGGTTTGAGAGGATCTTCATATACAAATAGACATATTAATAAAACAAACATCTTTTTAAAAGCTATTTGAAAGGAACAGACCTACAAAATTCATTCCCTCAACGAGCAACAAATTACATCTGATACCTTTAGGGTGTTTTTCCACCTGTTGGTCTGGTTCAATTAGGGACCAAAATTGCAACATTTGTTACATTTTCAGCTGGCGTGGTTAAATTTCAGACTGCATTGTGTCAAGCAAACCAAATTCTTTAAGCAACCTATTCACTTTCTTACCTGTGGTGCCGCTGCACCAAGAATCACTGCAGAAAACCTCAGAAGAAGACACTGAGCTCAACTTCCCTCTTCATGAAATATAAACTACAATGGAGTGGCGTCACATTTTAGTGGTTGTAGGATTTCATGTTCATCTGTAGCCACAGACCATGAGCTGCTAGCTCCAGACTTGCCCATTTGTTATGGTAGTATTTACCCATAATGCCCTATGCTATAGTCCTCTTCCGGCTTTTGGTTTTCACATATGATTCAAGAGTTTAATTCAAACAAACCAAGGCCTAGGTTTTTAGAAAGACCAGAGTTAGATTTCTTTGTCCGCATCAGAGCTTATTTGCTCATTCACACCTCCCCAAACAAACCAGACTTTCTAGACAAACGAACTAGAGTTTGATTAAAGCGGATTAAACAGAATGCACCCATAACAGGAAACAAGTCCAGCAATAAAAACTTTTTCTTCTCATTTATCTTTTGTTATACCAGATAAAGTCTTTATTAGTACAACGTGTCAAGCTGCTGTGATACACAGAAGAAACAAATAACTTTCCAGAAAGTGAGTGATATTTCTAGCTAAGATAAAGTTTACTGGGGGTGGAGGAATAAGACAGGACTTCCACTGAATCATAATATTCAGTGGAATATTAATTTTGGAGGGAATTCTGGTCAGTCTTGTATCTGGACTAAGTTCAACTCTGCAGCTGTTTTCCTCGCCTCCCTCTCTTCTGGGAAAGGGCGAGAGGAATCGGCTGCCAGGAGTCAGTGAGTGTGCATGAATAAGTAGCTGTGAGACAGAATCAGCTGTACAGTGAAAAGGAGGTCACTGAGTTGGTGCAAATGGACAAGCACACAGCCCCATATGTTTTCTAGCTACTATAGCTCCGTGTCTGGTGATGTTTGAGTTTGGATCAGCTGTACATGGAGACCTGGGTGAGGGAGAGAGGGAAAGCAAAACTGGGGTAATAACCAGACAAGACGACAAAACAGAGCCACTGCCTTGGAGATGCGCTGCTTTCCTGGAAAGAATGTGACCTGAAGCAAACACCGCAGCTGATATCCATCACTCTGAGGACAGCACTTTCTCACTTTGCCAGAAAACCTAAGCAGCAAGTTTATGCAGCGCAGTTGGTCAGAAACCCATAAACTTTGAAAATAATCAGTCCGAAGACATAAAACGCCTAAGCTTTTTATCAAAGTTGCTATTCAGGCCTGAATGGCTCGGAGATAAGGCCTCGCATGTGAGCTCAGCTTGTGTGGTGGAATCTGGCTTCAATGCTGTGAAAAGGTCTTTTAGGCTCACTGGTGCTGCCTGGAGAATGTCTCTGAGGCCTTAGGAATGCACTGACATCATTGCTGAGCATTCAGCCAATGCTGGGGAGTTGGCAGTAATCAGATAAGCCAAAGGTCCTCACTGTCCTCCCCGTTAATGTTGCGGTACTCCCTTATGTTTTTGTGCAGTCTTGATCTATGATTCGAGTCAGATGAAGAGTTTTTCTTGGAAAGCCTAAAAGCTCTGGAAATGACGGTTTGCACTGATGACTTCATAGGATTTACACCGTTTAGTCATGGTGCTCTTTGGATGGTAATGTTAGGCTGTCAGCTCTTCATGTAGTCAGTCCATTACTTTAGTCCAGACTGAAATAATAACAAACATGGATCAAGAAAATGAGGAACTCTTTAGGTAAAAGGTCTGTACTTGTATAGTTGTTTATGAAGTCCAGAGGACCCCAAAGTGCTTCATACTACATTCAGTCATTCACATGCTGGTGTGGCCAGCTATGATGGAGCCTGACAGAAGCACGCAAGGCAGGTGAGGTGTCTTGCCCAAGGACACAGCAACTGAGATAAATGGAATGGGGTTTTGAACAGGCAACCCATCGGTTACAGGATGAACTCCTACCACTGTCATCACCATTGCCTCTTTTCAATATATGCCTTTTCTTTAACAAGCTTCTATTCTCATAAGCCATAGTAAAAGTTATTTGTGCCGTAACTATTGCTCAGGAAAAAGACTGTCTGTACAATAGAAAATCCAGTTTTCTTCCAGTTCTTATATGTATGTAAATTGTGAATGTAAAATAAGTGTAAAGTGTCTTCACAACATGTCTCAGGGCAGGGGTGCAAATTTCCAGTCTTCTAGAACGTCTGTTGCTAATTTCCTACAATTTCTAACACCTGAATCCTGAGCTGAATTCCTTTACAGGGCTGAACAATTGAATGCTAATAAGGGAACTCCATTGGATTCAAGTGTTTTAGAGAACAGAAACATTAATATCTCTCATAGCGCTAGCGCCCAGTCAGTGTTGCTCAACTCAGCTCTGTGCAGTAACAGTGGTTTTCCACTGGTAGCTGGTGCAAGCCACCAGCCCTACTTCACTGAGGCTCCAGTCGAATTGAGAATATTGTCGATCACTGATTGGCTAGGGGGCGGAGTCACTGGTTGCAACAATAAGATCAAGTCCCTTTACAATAATCCCATTTGTAAAAACTTACAACAGCGATTGAACAATTTGCTGTTCCAAAGGACAATGGTTAACTGAGCAGACAACGGCCATGTCCTCCATTGTTATGCTGTGTACAGATCACGATGGCGTAAGTTTTAGACTCTGGGACTCCCTGACAATATGACAACCCAGCCCACTAGAGTTGTTCCAGGATTGTAGTGGAAAACCACCCAAACAGTGTAGAGTAGAGTTGAGCCATGCTGCTAGGTACGAGTGGAAAAGGACCATAAAAGCTACAGGACAGTTGCTTTTCATGACTGGACTTGAGGATCCCTCCAGTTGTCTACTGTGGGACAATAAACACCATGTTTATTCACTTTGTTCAAACCTGGCACTACTGTCACACCTGAGCAATTCCCCCCTGCTATGTTTTGGATTTGGATGCACATAATGTGGGAAAAGTTATTTATTTATTTATTTGTAATAAACTTGCAATAAACAAGGTAATAATGCATGTTTATACAACAAGGATATGCTATGGCACTCAGTTGTCTGCAAAACCAATGGAAAAATCTAATGCTATGGCTCCAACATGCAAGATGTGCTGTGTTGTTTTTAACGACAGCATAGATTTAACTTTGCATAATCATCGAAAGCGGCACCAATATTTACAGCAGAGCCATTCACCTACAAGTTAACTAATGCGACAGCTGAGTGATCACTGAGGTGCCACAGGTTCTGTCGCTGTTTTCACCCGGCTGCACCCGCCAGGAGACGGACTGATCATCTGAACGGCACCGTGAGGATGTGCGGCCCTCCTTCCAAACGAACACATAGAAATGAAACGTGTGTGTAGAAAGAAACTCACACGATGCTACACACGTTTCTGTTGGAAGCTATGGGCGTGTTCATTTCTGTGGAAGTGGGCGTGGTGAGATAAGAAGCGGCTGGGGCTTCCACGGAACAAGCTTGTGGGCGGGGGTAAGAGGGCGGCACATGACAGCTGAGAGGCGCAGCGAGCCTGGAGCGGGAAGTGGATGTCAACAAACGCTCCAGGGATCTGCGCCTGCAGAAAGGGAGGCTGTGCTGTTGAATTTCCCTGGAAAAAAAATATTTTGTTGTTGAATCCATAAGCATGAGTCATGGTGATGAGTTCACTACGGCTTCCTTGTGATTCATTTAACCTGACCTGTTGTTTTTTTTTATTTTCAACACAACCTAACTGGGGAAAGAAATTGCACTCTAGTTACATTCCTAAATACTGGATCTATAGATTTATATAAGCCTGAAAAGGGTGTGCCTGCACTGAGAGGATTTTATTTATTTTATTTTAAATTATAAAATTTTAAAGATACCATCAAATTAAATGTAGCTTTTTTTGCCCTATCATATATAGCAGAACATTAACACTCACATCTACTTTATTAGTTTAGCTTCAGTTTTATGTTGAAATACCTCAGCATCATGATAAAACATGATCTTCCTGCTGGCATATTTTCTAAAGAAAAAAGATCAACATTACAGCAGGTCCTGCTGTGTCTCAACCTGACTATCAGTCACATCCAGATGCGTACGTAGACCCAGCACACTTTTAAAGTCGATCTATAATGTTTCATTTTAAACTATTTAAGATAGATCTGTGGGCTTTACAAAACAGATTCATTATATTTTTTTGCACAAAATCATCCTCATATGATGAGATTTTTTTCCCGCTTAGTTCTGCATATTTTGAGCTGTTTTAGAGATTCTGTCACTTTTATGCCAATAAGCTGTTGCTCACCACGCCCCCACCATGGTTATACCTGTGAAAATGGATGCAAACAGATGCACAATTGTGTACAACCATCCCTTTTTGAGTCGGAGTCATGCACACGTTGTACATTGGGGTCTACAACAAAACACTTGTCTTTTCCAGCAGCCATTGGACAGAAAATACAAAAAGTAACATGCTCATCCTCTAATATTGGAGCACACCTGAACTTTCACACTGGGGGACAATAAACAACATTTCTACTCTATTGTGTTCTATTCTAATACAACAGAAGTGATGTACCATTCATTTTAAAACAGAAACTGTCTGTTTTTTTCACCGGTTCTTATTAATGGAGGTGCTCTAATCATTGCTACCAGATAAAGTAAAAGTTGGACGATAAAAGATGGATGTGAGTCCAAGAGGGCAGCAAACTGTAAAGCCTGCAAGGTTATAAAATAATACAACTGTCCTGTAAAAAACAATATTTTCCATCAATAAAAGTAAAAGTAACCTGTGGTGTTGTCAGCATGGCAGATAAGTGGCACACACACACACACACACACACACACACACACACACACACACACACACACACACACACACACACATACACACACACACACACACACACACACACACACACACACACGCACACACACACACAGCACACACCCACACACACACACCCACCAGCACACCGCACTCTGCTAACTCTATCCAGTTATTGCTTTTGGAGTCACACCCAGAATGCTATTCTCTCCGCCTGTTACCATGGAATCACACTGATAACCTTTTGTTAAGATTATTCGCTTTATACAGCAAAAACACTCCTATGGCTGGCTGGTACGTAATGAGCTGATATTAACCTGGGATCTCTTGGTAAACTGCAGTGGAAAAAAAGAAGAAGAAAGAAAGAAAGGCTGCTGACGTGCTGTTGCAACAAGGAAATTAAATATTTGCTTAATTTATTAAATGTCAGATTAAGACTTGAGTCAATATGACCCCACATGTTGCTCAACTCTCAGTTAGGAAGGCTGGAAAATGATCATGGCGGTGCGAGAGGTAAACCTGGGTGGCACCACAGCTGATAAACCCAACAGGACAAGATCCTCATATTTGGGTATTCATTCATATTATGTGGAGTTTTGGTTGTTATTGTTTTATCCCAGCTTTACAGTGATCAAGAAATATTCAGATTTTATTTTATTTTATTTTTTTATCTTTTTTGCAAGTTTCTATTGAAAGACTTTTTTTATTATTATTAAATGCACAACATGTAGTCTTCCTATCACTCTCCATTGCAGTAGATTAGAAATTCAATGTTTGGTCTTAGGCCTAATGTAGCACATGAACATTTGACAATCATAATTTAACATTCATTACCTATTTTTTTTCATCCTTTGACATTTTATGAGCATTTCTGACTTGCTTTAAATTATTTAAATGAATTCATTTTAATTTCTTTTTGCCCATATGTCTCCCCTATCCGACAGTCTGAACAGCCATCGCTAATTGTTGTGCCTTTTTCCTCATAGCTTTGTTTGACTTATGGTCTTTTGACAATACTGTTGGCTCCTGTCTCGCAACATCTTCAAAATCAGTCAATAGACTGAGGAATCCATTAATGTTTTGTTAGCAGTGCGCAAACCTTCCACACTGAAGTCTGATTGTGGTCGAATTTAATTAATAGTGTGAACAACCACACGAAAAAAATGGATTTCAGCTTTCAGCTTCAACTTTTTCAGAAAATGGGTGTTTCCATCTCCGCCTCAGCAAATTCACTGTTTTTGGAAAAACCAAAAACCAACTCAAACGAGCGTAAAAACATTTTTGGGAAGTTGAGGAAGCTGTCTTAAATTTTGCAGTTTATATCAACCTTTTCTAATACCGTAATTCATGATGCATATAAAAAAAAAAGACCCGCTAGAAACATGGCTTCAGACAACAAGACTCAGTCAAGTGTTGTGTCTTGAAGCTTATGTGTGACTCAAATCCGACCATGAACTTGAGTCATCATCTCTGTTGTGATTCCAGCATGACTAATAAAACAAATCATCAGGCAGCTTTTTTCCAATCAGCTCCATTTTCAGTGAGGCTGCTGTCTCAGTTTCCTGTTTTTAGCTGACTGGAGTGGCCCCTAGTGAGGCATTCTGCTGCTGTAGCCCATCTTCTTCCAATTTTGAACTGCTTTGTAGTCGGAGACGGAATTCAGGATACCTTGGTTGGAACAATGTCATTTTCTCTCTTGTCTCTGACAACAAAAAGCCATTTTTGTCCACACAACTTCCAATCACTTGACTTTTTTTTCACACCCTTTTCTGTAAACACAAGAATAAAAATCCCAGTGAATCAGAAGCAGTTCACACCGGTCTGTCTGGCACCAACAACAATAGCAGATTTAAAGCTTAATTTCCCTTTCTTAGTCATTCGAATGGTTTCACACACATCTATATGTCTGAATGGAATAACTACAACATAAACTGCCCAGTTGGTGTTATTGCAGTATTACATTTCAAAAGAAACATCCCTACCTAATATAAAGCTAAATATTTTTGCAACATTCTCAATCAGTGTGCGTTGACCTTTTGTTTTCATTCCAAAGCCGGCCCACGCACACATGACCAAAACACACCCCAGGAATGGTAGGCCTTCATGTGACTTTCAGTGTGTGTTTCCAGGTCTCTGTCACGTGGCTCTATTGTTAGGCTGCATTCTACTGCCACACTTAAATGGTGACTCATAAAGAAAAAGAAAAAGGAATACATGAGTGTGTCTAATACATGTCTCCTTATGACTCACATCCTTTGTTATTTTACTATCTTCATGGAGGTGTTATAGTATCGTAGAGTGCAGTTGTGGGCATAGGGACCTGTATTTACTACCTGTTTGAGGGCTCACTTCTCTTTTACTCTAAAATTCAACTAATGTCCTTTCTCGAATTGCGTTTTGCCGCTTGTGTGCGTCCGCAGCCACTTTCTACTGTCGCTTACAGGAGCAAAGCAGAAGCTATCCTCGTTCACTTTCCTTTTATAAATCAGGTGTGTGTTTCTCTGGGACGTTCTGTGTGTAATGCTACACAACTGCACTTTTAACTCCAGACAGGAGGACAAAAAGCCCCTATGAAATTCTCTCACTTTACCACATAATCACCCACTAATTACTCGGTATCAGGACTCATTTACGTAAAATGGAAATTAGGAGAGAATGTAAAATGCTTTGCTTTCATAGCTGCGTTTCCATTGACCACACAATAGCGCAATTTGAGATTTGGAAAATAAATTTGCTTGGTAAAAAAAAAAAATCCAGTTTTTTAATCAAATGTTTTGGAGCTAGTATGAGGCATTTTTGCTCAACACATGGTGATGAATGTGTTTTAATGGTATCGCGTGAACAAACATATTCACATGTGATTTTAATGACAATTGTAAAATTGTGTTTTATTGACATTAGTGGGATATTGGCAAAATTTTGTGCTCATTTGTAATGGAAAGGCAGCCGCTGTTAGCGATGTTTGCATATGCAGAATAGGTTTAGGGGGGCAAATAAAGAATTCTAAAGTCAGTTTCCTTGTTCACCATATTTGCTCCATCCTGCTGCTGATAAACAGGACTTTATCTGCAGTCATGCAGATTTAAACCCAGCATGCGCGCTGAAAGACGGAACCACTTCCTCCTAACAGAGCAGCAGACCTCACTGTTGAGCAAATGGAAACGGGTTGAGAGAAATCCCCATTGACAACTAAATCCTTTCCAGTTCCCTTCCCACAGGTTTAGTCACTGTCTCATATCAGACAGTCACTGACCTGCTGTTAAGGATGTTTTTGTTGTACTCGGTTCCGCATTGTCACACCACAGCCCAAAACCTCTTCCCTAAAATGACGCAAAATGATACAAAGTTGTGTTCTAAAAAAAATAATAATAAATAAAAATGTGGCCTAACTTTTCTGAAATTCAAGGGTTCAGCTACGGTTTGTAGTGTTGGATGTTTACCTGTGTCAAATAACACCAGGATTCAAATCTAGGACCTCCTTACAGCAGCCCACTTAAAAACATTAACACCACTATAAAGCCAGAAAAGGATGTTTTTGCCAAAACACTACATTTTCACTAGAAATACCACTTCATTGTTTCACACTTTGTTACAACAAAAACCTATTCTAAAACCCAAATATGACTTACAAGAAATTTGACTTCATACTTTAGCGCCTTTAAACTGGGTCTCTGTCTCTTTAAGAAGCTCCTGCTCTTTCTGAAGCCCCACCTCCAGGAAGTCATCATGGCTCCTCTATTAAATCTTTTTTGTTTTCTGCTGTATCTAATTCTGTTTTTAATGTGTTGGTGTTTTCTGAGTAGTTTGTAATTGAAAATTAGAGTTTGTTTTCAATCAACTTGCCTGGTAAAACAAAGGACACATAAAAAATAAATAAATAAAATTTCTTGGAACCAAAAATGTTCCATCAGTCTTGTAAATAAATTTTTTTGGGGGGGTCTGGATGTTTGTAATGTGCTGTTCGGCAAAACTGAAAAATATAGAACAAAGGATTGCGATTTATCACAAACATGTTTTAATGTCTATAAACGCTAAATGGATTCCTAATCCTTGTACAAAAGAAAAGTTGGGGCTACCACAACAAATCTAATTAGTTATTTTCTCTTTCCCCTGTTGGAGAATATTCAGTTTAATAAAAATGGTTGGCCAACAGTCAGGCCTGAAACAAGTTGGCCTACAAGTTGCTTATACTGACTGAGCGCTACACAAATTAATATCTGCACTGACTTTCAAATAACAATCCTTTACAATTGATTACATACTATGATTTATTAGTGCTTTAAAGCCAAATATGTCAAGAGTAGGTTTAGCATACAGCTTAATTTATGTCTCTACAGTAACATAAAACAGTCTAGAAAGTGTGCGACAAAAACCTTTTAACTGGGAAATTCAGCGTTCATGTGTGCACACATATGAGAGGAGATAATTCTTTAATTCATAATAGTTAAAGACATCTGGTGCAGATTCCCTGCAACAGATTTAACTTTCCAAACTCTCAGCACAAATCTAATAGAAAAATCTGCTTGGGTGGTGCTTCAGTGGTGCCGTCATTACATGAGTGCCATCAGAGTAATTGTTGGAAAACGTCTTTAACGGATGAGCTGCACAAGCGACCCGTTTCCCAAGCAGTTCACCAAGCCCAGCAGGGTGCCGCAGCAGCAAGCGGCAGAGAGGCTTTTCTGCATGGAGCAGCGTGGAGGCATTGTGCTGCAAACTGTCCTGGATCGCCCCATTGTTGCTAAATGGCTCTCGAAACAATGGCTTGCATTCCAGTCCCGCCGGAGCCGCAGTCAGCAACTGTATCTGCGCATGAGGTTTTTCACATTTTCCTCCAACGCATGCTTGTCTGTGTGTGGCCTGCCCATCACAGAGGTACCAGGCTCTCAGTCCGAATGATCTTCGATCAGACAGTTATGGAGTCACGCCGGGGGGGGCACCATGTCTACTGACCATCCAAAGACAGACAAAGAGGGAGGAGGTTGATCATTCGGAAAGATCCGCAACAATTCTTTTTTTGTTGTTGTTGTTTTTTTTTTGGAAAAACAGGGTTTTCAAACTAAAAATGATTTAAAATATCAACTAAAGTGACTTGGATATGTGTTTAAAAAAAAACATTGTTTGGCATTATTGAAAAAAAATGCCAAGTATCATCGTCTTCCTAAAATAATGGCCTAAGTCGTGACTTTGGCAACAAAAATAAATAAATAGATCACCCTCTCTTTTTTGCAAAAGATGATTTAGGCCAAAAAAACTTATCAAAGACAATTCATGAGATTAGAGCATGAAGTTTGCTAGAATCCAAAAGGTCAAAACTTCTGAACTGTATTGCAACTTATGTTATAGTTATGTCACAATAAATGGAGTTTACTGTCAAAATATGTGATGGGCCACAAACCAGGAATAAATCAGCACATCAGAGACGGAGGAAAAAGAACAAAGTTATACATTTTTGAGAAAATAGTGATTTTTATTTATTCATTTATTTATTTATTTTCATTTTTAGTTAACTATTTTTGCACAACATACTAGTTGGGATCGTGAAGAATTCCATGCCTTAAACAGCAGTTTTGGTGGTTTTCCAAATCGGAAGTCAAAATGCTGACTTCCTGCTTTTGTTGTGGCCAGTCACGTAAAACAAGTGATTTTAGTGCTTTTCACGAGTTAACAATGCTCATTTTTTACTTTCACAATCAAAACACTTCACCAAAATCCCAAACCATGCTTTGAAGACTCTGTAAAAGAAAACTTTTTCAGTGAAAACTTAAAAAAAGAAACATGAAAAACTCAGAGACAGACCTTTTTTATTATATTCATTAATAATATAAGACTCCAAAGCAGCAGCTAACATTAGCATTGTTAGCAGCTAATAGTTAGCCAGAAGTTGTAACGTATGGCAGTGCTCATCAGGTCTTTGATTTCTAACTGTCACTGCTTATTTTTTGCCCAAATGTTGCCAGACAAATAATAATAAAAAAAAAGAGTGAACCCATATGGAAAATATGTATAAATGTTTCTAAAGTATTTTTCTGTTTTGGTTGAAACTTGTACTTAATGCATAACACAGTTAAACCAGGTACAAGATCTTTAGTAAATTAGTACAAATGAAACTTATACAATTTGAGTACTTAGCAAAACTTTATGATAGTAATTTCACAAACAATTTCCTAATAGAAAAATGTAATATCAAACTTACATGAGTCTTAAAGTTTATTCGGTACTATACAGGGCTTATAACATCAACTAACACTTCCTCAGATGAAGCTGTTCTGACAACAGGTCAGCTTATTTCCATCCACAAACTTAAAAAGAGTCAGGCTGATGATTATACTGAGGTCACCTGTCCATGTTTTGAATAGCGTTGTCTAAACACAATACCAACCAAACGCGCTTTGCATTGCAAAGCCACTGAAGGACACAAGACAAAAGTGAGCAATTGAAATTATTATGCACAACAAAACTTGCACTGTCATGTTTAGCAGGTTCAACCAAACATTGGGTCAAAAACTGGGTCAAAGTTTAAGTTAGAGAAGAGGCTTGAAAGCACGTTATGCTCTTGACAGACCAGCATTTTGAACTATAGCTACACTGCTCTGGTTACACTTCATTTAACCTTGTCAACAGAGATAAGAACGGGTAAGATGATAAAATGAGTCTGATGATAATATCGATGGATTGTTAAATGACTTTAGTTCATGCAAGAGAAAATATTTGTTTTATTTGAAAAAAAGCAGCCTGTTGGCAGCTAAAGAGTTTAACGTTCATCAAAGAATTAGGTCTTACAGTTCATGTAACCAGGCAGTGGTTTATACAGTTATATACTGGATATAGATTGTGTCACCCAGACGTAAAGTCATAGATAGAATATAAAAAGATTATAAATGGTGAAAAAAAAACTATAGATAAATAAAACATGTGACTTAACACTGACAAAGTCAAACAGAGAATCGTAGCTCCTGCTACCTTTGTTTGCCACTTTGCTCTGTCTTGTCTGGTCAGACGATGTGACTGCTTTATTTCTCTTGGAAGTTAAGTATTAACATCAAGACGAGTTCTGAGACTGGAGATGTAGTGCACAAAGACCGCGACACCAAATGCTCCTTAGTAATGAAGAAATGAAGTAACCATCATCCAACACTCACCTACTTCTGAAATCATTCACAGCAAAGAACAATAAGATGGAGAGAAAACGCCATAGAACAGGATTTCCCAGCAAAATGGCGTATGTTGTGTCCCACTTCAAGGAGAAGACCTTCCCCTCACACTATTACATCACCTGTTGGTGCCCAGCCCTACTACTGAACTGGTGTTGCTTCAGTACCAAAAGTATGTAAACAGACCAGTTACCGTTCACATAACTTGAATCTACAAAAAGAACTCTCTTTTCCAGAACAGGTTCCGTTTGCGTGCCTCAGATAGTCTGTGTTTTGTTAAGACGTGCGTCTCCATCCATTTGGAGAACCATAAAACACGTCATTAGTGATTGTTCTGGCAACACCGTTGAGTTGGCGCATGCGTCAAGCCCATGGACAAAACCCCCTGTCGGTGCGCGTAGTATCGCTTTCAGCAAGTCACGTGACCAATACAGGAACTGTTTTGAAATGACACTGAGGCGCCAAACTGTTTATAAGGAAGCAAATCTGTCAACGGGATGCATTTGCCAAAAGAAATCTTGATCTTTTACAGTACAGCATCAACTATGGAGCAGCCACAAGGCAAACGAAACACTCAATACACCACCGGATGTTACAACTGGCGCAAACCACGAAGAAGAAGATGACAGGAAGTAGTTGGATGATCACGGCACGGCATGCTTTTTAACAACGTCTCGTGAGCAAACTGGTTCATGTGTGATTTTAATTTCATTTCTTATTTAATGCAAACATCACAATTGCCAAATTGTGTTTTTTTTTGGGGGGGGGGTTCACATTAGTGGAACATTTTATGCATATTTGTAGTGGAAACTGGGCTGCTGTAGCAGACGTGTATATACAGAAATTCTAAAGGCCAGACCAAAGCTGTATCAAAATTCATCTAAATATTCGGGAGAAGAAACTTCCATCAACAGTCAATAAACATCACAGATTGTCTAATGACCCATTAAGCTCTCACCCTGAAAAAAAGTGTTCTCTTGCCCTGGGAGCCATGCTCATTAAAAAATATTACCATGAGGGGACCCATCACTAATAGGCCCAAGACCTATTTAGAGTCCTAACTCACAAGAGACAACCAAAACGGAATTTCCCCAGAGAAATGATTCACTTGCATGAATATCCAGATTCCTATTCTTTTTTTTTTCTTTTTGTAATATGTTATTGATCATGAACAGGGAGCAGATCAGATTAACCTGCCCTCCCCGTAGGAGGTCAGGGGTCGGGCTGAGCAACGCATGAGGTTAGGGATCCAGGGGGACAGAGGCTGTGAATGGAAATCCTTCTAAACATTAACTTCCAAACTTCCAAACATTGACACTACAGGAGAATTAGAAAAGCATGCCGGTGTCATTCATAGGAGAGTGTGTATTTATAGTGGAGGGCATGATTTGTTCATAAAAGGGAGTCTGGCTTCATGCAGATTTAGTGGAGCTGCATGCAAACGTCTGAGCTGAGAGCCTATAGTTCCTCCTCTATCAGCTGTTTCCACACAGCAGAATTTCCCGTTTCACTCACTGATTGCTGTTTTTGGAATCACACACTCTGGTCTACACTGAATTTAAATGAACATCTTAAAAAATAGCATCATTATCATATTGCTTGTGGAAGATGTTTTTAGGTTTCCATAGGAAATTTGTAATATCCTTTTTAAAATATGTCAATAATTTGAAAAGTTCAGTATGTATTTTGACTTGTCAGGCTGCTTTGTGTGTTTTGCTATTTTGTCATGTGTTGTAACAGGAATGGCCTGCTGTGATCTCTGTTACGGTAAACTCCTGAAACTTGTTGGCCGACCTCTCCGTGGAATGACAACTGGAATTTTACCCTTCGTTTTGTTTGAGGGCGAAAGCAAAACCGTTTTCCTGTTTTCCGTTTGTTGTTGTTGGATTGTTGTTGTTGTTCGACTGGAAAGAAGTTTTATCAAGTCAAAAGATTTTACAGTGTAAGATAGGAAACAACAATTGCTTTGTAGCCTCTTTTCCCTGGGTTTTGCCTTTCAGGAAATAGTCCATAAAGACTAGATGTTAGCCTTTGGAAACTGGTGGTAAATAAATAAACCCAGAGTTGCCAGTGATTGGAGCCACTGTATCCTCAAGATTGATTAAACATGAATGTTGTGTCATGGTCCTGCAATGCGCTGAAAATGTGTTTTTATAATAAAAGCTAAAAGAAAGCAGTTGTGTTTATGTTGCTAACCTGCTCCTGGATCACATGTGGACGGATCTCAGCCTGATTTCACACAACAGTTTTGGATTATTGATAAAAATATGTTATTAGACAATTAACTTAATTTAACTAATGTGTAAAGTTAAGGCGACCAAAAAGTAGTTTGAAAAGAAAAACTCAAAACCTGAATCACTGAACTGGAATGATTGGGTTTTTTGTCTTAAGACCTTCCTATTGCAATCACTTGACTATAGATGGCAGAATTCATAGAGCACTGATTTTATGACCAGGTCAAAATGTCAGTACTAGAACTAGAGAGCTCCAACTACTTAGTATCTGAATGCTAATGTAAGCTTAAATTAAAAAAACTGGTTCTACAGGGTGAAGTAAAGTCATGAGCCCCACCCATCGTTCTACAGTTGACCTCTGGTATTCACAAACACCAAAATAGCCAAAACCTGTGAAAGACTGAAACTCCCCAACATGCTTATAGCTGCCTATTTTATTGGTTCAACCAAACAACATTTCTTATTTCATCTTGTGGAAGAGGTTCCATGCATACCAATTACATGCAAATAACCTTTAAAAATAAAATGACCGTTTCAAAATGACAGTGTGTGAAATATTAATGAGGCTCGTTTTAGTCTCATTAAACGGGACTAAAATGAGACTAAAACTCATTTTAGTCAAACAGAGAAGTTTGACTTCAGGTTTGCAAAGAAGATTTTGCAGTTTGTTCACTCAGAATAATCTGGGTTGAACATTCTTCTTGGGTACTATACAACAAGCGTTTTGATTGGTCAGAAATTAGAACCAGGCGTGGTCCCTCCATAAAAACAGCAACATTATCAAACTACCCAGCAGTTCTGCTCCTGAGTATGTAGAGTCCACACTACAACACACTTTGTTCTTCTTGCCACCTCATAGAAATGACCAAGTTTCTTGGCTTCGACAGGTTTTATCTAAATCAGTGATGTTCAAACTTTTTGGCCAAAACTAGAACACAAAATTCATTACATTTAAAAAGCAAAATAGACTTCATTGTGATTTTTTATTTTATTTTTACCTGCTCAAAAATAAACAACATTTTCAAAGAGTTTCCAAATTCTTAAAAATCCAAAACATAAAAAAACAGACAGTTTCCACATCCTGGGGGTCATCAGTTGTTTTCTATTTTGTTGGTCAAACTTTTCCGTTACTGAGTTGCAGTCTTGGGGCCGATTAAAATAATTTAAAGGGTCACAAATGGCCCCCGGGCCACAGTTTGGATACCCTTGGCTAAAACCACACAATTTATGTCCCAAAGAAAAAAACTCAGCATTTGGTTCAGAAACATTCCAACAGGTTTTGTATTATATATATATATATATATATATATATATATATATATTTTAGTCAAAATAATTTTTTCGAATAAAGATATTATGTTTGTGCATGTTGTAAAAAAGAGCTGCACCATAATAGTAGAACATGATGTTGCAGTACTTTTGTTGATAACAATATTGATTAAAGCTAACCCACATTCCCATTAAGACCTGCTGCTGGTCATAAAGGACAGTGGAGATCTCTCTGAGGGGCCAAATATACATATATATTGAAAAGAAGAGAATAGAAACAAAAACTAGCTGATGAAGCATCCAAGCAGTCCTATCCAAATGATCATGATAAAACATTTTGCGAGGCGTTGTGAACTGCATACCGTTTTGACAAAAATAAATTGTTGCAATATTGTGTGTGGAAGAAAAATGCATTCTAATAAAGCTGCCCTGAAAATCATGTAAATATTTTGGATGATAATTTTTGTTTCAGCTGCTTTTCCAAGTGAAAGGGTCGCCCGTCTTTTTGAATATGCTGCTCCCTCTAAACCCTTCAAAAGCTTCTCCTTTCCACTCTGAAATTGGACATTCTATAACCAGCATTTTTTTTGTTTGTATTTTTTTGACTCATCCCTTGGTGGTTTGCTAGCATGTCGAGGATCATTATCCCGCTTAGAGGTCACCTTCCGGGTCAGCTTCGGCTTTCAGAGCTTTGCCCTCTGATATGCTTTGATGTCTTGCAAATTTCACGGTTGGATCAATAGCTGCCTTTCTGCAGCTAAAGAGGGAACAACAGAAAAACAACAATAAAATGTCCTTCAACCTGCTTCTGAGTTGTCAGTGTTGTTCTGCTGCATTGTCTACACTCCAGCTTTGCTGCTCTCCTCCCGACTGCAGACACATGCACTTTGGCTTCAACAGCTGAGGGTCATGTGATGACTCCAGAAACAACAGTTACATATTTTTAGAGCAATTCCTCTTATCTGGTTAGTCCAATTTTCATCTTTAAAAAAAAAAAAAAAAAACGGAGGAAAAATCTGTCAACAGAAGAGTTTCTCAAAGAGAAGCAGGATTTAAAACCCTTTAAAAGTTTTACCTGCAACAAAAAGGAGTGTTGATAGGAGCAACAAATATGTCACTGGATACTTGAAGTGATTATTTTAAGCATTATAGCAGACATGATGTTTGATATTCCTTGAAGTTTTGCACATTTAAAAGGGGATTTAATATGTAAAATGATGGAACATACAGCAATTATTTCACTTTTAAGAAGCAGAAAAGAATTATTAATGCCTGAACTTTAAGCAGCTAAAGTTGCCTTAACAACAACAAGAACTCCACCTTCCTTACTGATGGATCGATGGTCCCGGGTTTCTACAGATGTTTTCGGGAATGCTCTCTCAAAGACAAGGTAGTGAAAAGCAACAAATGGAAATGTACTTTGGACTTAAGACTTTAACTTACACAACTTAAGTAACACTAAAGGGTAAGAGTTACTGCTAAGAAAGATTCCAAAGTCACCAGATACAAACCAGAATAACAGAAGAAGGCTCTTTATGTAAAGTCTGGACTTCAGCTGGAGGGTCATTACAAGGACCAGGAACGTCTAAAGAACGGGTCAAACGTTTGCATGCACCATGCATTCTTTTTCCTCTGACACATTGTTATACAACAAACAACTTTAGCAAAATGGGTGCAAACATTTGAAAGTTTATGTGAACATTTGTTTAACTCCAAATGGCTAGTTTTCTTATCATCTACTAACACTTGTCAGTGTTAGTAGATTCATTCGAACTGCTGGGTTTCCTGGAACCCATCCGACTTTTTAATATAGTTAATCATTTTGTTTGTTTGGGATCATTATCTGTGTTTTCGTTGCAATACTTTGTGGATAATGTCGATAAAAGACAATTTGGCAATTGCAGTGTTTCCATTACATAAGAAATGCAATTAAAATCACACATGAATAAGTTTGTTCACACTGAAAGTCGTTTAAACCACGGGTTTGTGTCTGGGTCGCCAAAGCAAGCTCATTTCAACAGGGCATTTTAGGATTTACTTCTGCATTTGAGAGTCTTACATCACTTCAGAGTTTATACTTTTACACAAGTGTATTTTTACTTCACGTTTTCATTTCTCTCGGCTCTATTTTTCCAATCCGAAAGTCCCGTCCGTATCCGACCGGGTATTTTATAATTTTCCATTTCTGCTTTTTTTTCCAATCAGGGTCATAACCAGTATAGTTTGCAGCGGATTCCCGAACATACAGGTAATTTACAACATAGGTGGTTTTAGGTGAGATGAAACCAGGATAAACAGAGATGTTGGACGTTGGCAGGAAAATGCAGACTCCATATGGTCTGCCTGTGTTTGTGATTCAAACCTGCAACCTTCCTGCTGTAAAGCATCAGGCGCAAGCCGAGTTCCTGCTTTATAACAATAACAAATGTTGAGCTGGCCAGAAATGTCTCGCCTCGGCTCACTGTGTTCCATACTCCCATCAGATGATTCAAGCCATTAAACGCTACACCAGAAGATGCCTGCGAGGAACGCTTTGCTCAAAACCCGGGGATCATGTTCTTCCATCCTCCTTTTCTCGTCTTATCTAAAAAGAGTCTCTGTGTTATTACTTTCAAAAGGGGACATGCTGTTCTAAACACTGTGTCTCCCCGCACCAAGGTTTTAATTGTTATGGAGAACATCCAGTTTTTCGATGTGAGGGCATCGGGAAGGGACCGACTGCCTGACTGATGGCTGTGTTTGAGGGAAAAACAGAAATGATTTGAAATAATCAGGGACATCTACAGTGGTGTAGCAGACAGCATCTGTTGTACAAATGTAGCAGAAACAAGGACGAGAGACACTTGTGTTGGAGTCATGACAAACGAGCATTTGACTTTTGGAACTGGTTTCCGTCAGAGAAAACAAAACGCTGTTTACATGTGCAACATGTGACAGATATTGTTATTAGCTTGTACTGCTAACAGAAGTTATCCTGGTAACGCTGGTGTTTCCACATGTAATAGTTGGTTTTAATATCAGTTGGAGATGAGAAATCCGAGAAATGAACACAGCATGGAGTTCTGAGAAAGAGTATTTGCCTTCATTTTTTCCGTTTTTTTTTTTTTTTTTTTTTTTTTTTCACATATGATCCATGCCCGATTCCTGCAAGAGGCCAAAATTTCCAGAAAAATGCATCTACAACTCATCGGATTGTAGATGCATTCCTTAAATAGATCTAGTTTGACAACATGAAGTAGGCCTCCTTCCAAAGAACAGACAAAAATCAAAGTCATTGCCAATGCGCACAAATCGTTGTAGATATTCCTCTAATGTCAAAAAACAAAAACTTCTCAATTAAATTAGAAATACAATTAAAATCACATGAGTAAGTTGGTCACGTGAAAAGTCATTAAAAACATACTGCGCCATCCTCCTCTAAGCACTCCCTGCCGTTTTCCTTGTCTTTTTTGAACGCAGTAACATCTGATTGTTGATTGCACGCTTTTTTTGTGTGATGCCAAATAAAATGTTTCCTCTAAAATAAGCTAATTTCAATACGGCTGAAAAACCTCCTCACAAAAACTATTTAACAAAAAACGCAAGTTGTTTCGCAAATGATTCTATTGAGCAAATTTATTTTTGTAATTCCAATGTGCACAATTTTAAGGTCAATGGAAGCTACTGACACTGAGCAGCCAGGAAATGGTGAGTCATTTGTCAGACTTGAACTCCAGTGAACCTCCGTGAATGTCATTAACCACATATGAAGAAAACATTCCAACCTGAGAACCTTCGCATGCATGCCCTGCTTACCTGTGTTTCCACAAGAATGCATCTACAACTCATCAAAGAGGTTTAAAAAAAAACAAAACAAGAAAAATAGTCGATATGCACTGCAGATGTCACTCACTGAAGTTGGGATTCGGTAATAAGGAAGAGGCTCTGCAGAAAAAAAAACCTTACCAGGTGTAAGAAAAAGAACATGATCTCTCCAGTTGGACCTGATGGTGGCGCTGTGATTACCAGGGACTGGTTTGCTGTTGATAATTTGCAGTAACTGATGGTACTATGATACCAATGATGCTCCGTTGATGGAGAATATCTCAGTTCTGAAACTTAAGGCCAGGAACACTTGACCTATGTAGAAGGTCAATGAAATAAAGCATGGCAGCAAGTAAACCTCTGAAAAAAGCAAAATGGCAGTTTTGAAATGGTCTAGTTAAGGTTCTGAAATCTGATGGGGATTTTAATCAGGCTAACAAACCCTTTAATGTGACTGAATGAGGAACTTCCACTATTAGGCAATTACCACTGTTTGGGTGGCATTCTTCCCTTTATACACGTAATCTTTTAAAACCTATATTTTGTGTTAACTCGGGTTATCATAATTTAATGTTAAGTCTGTTTGATGTACTGAAGCATTTAAGAGTGATAAAGTGAAAACAGAACAAATCTGCAAAGGGGGTGAATTGTTTTTTGTAGATGATACAAAAATGACAAGACAGATGACAAGACAAAATTCATGACATGCAGGGCCAAATGTTGTCTATGAATCTCAACTAGTTTGGAAAGTATAAATGTGATTAGGAGATGAGGAGAAACGTTTGCTGAAATCTGCTGCCACTTTGGTTGATTTAAGAGTCATGGTGCTTTTGCTCTTCTGTCATCGAGTCTTTTTTTTTTTTTTTTTAACAGAGGAAAAACTCCCACAAGGAAGAGCAGAAACATCAGGGGAAGTTTATGTTCCATTCTTATCGTTTTTGTTCACCTCCTCATATTTGCCTCTTTCAGAAATAAATCCCAAAAAAACTCGTTTATTAACTCTAAGACGATATGTTTATTTCTAATTCAAAGTCTTTCGGTGCTTTTTTGACTCAAAAGTGACCAATTTCAATGGAACCTTTTCTATATTGAAATTAATAGCTTGAGTTCATTTTTGATTTCTTCATAACCTGGTTATTACCAGAAGAGAAAAAAATGTGTGTGTTTGTATTGTAGAAGAATATTGGTGAATATTCTCAGAATATTATGGAAATAAAAATGTAACATGTAGAACTGTGACCCTGTTTTAGTTTACACAACTTAGGGTTGAGTTGTGGGGACGACTCAACCTCTGGCTCAGGTTTCAGCTACAAAAATGATCTAAAGTGACTAATCTCTAATGATTTAGAGTTGCATCCTGGATAGACGCAAACCCAGAAATGAACTAATGTTGGGTAGGAAGAAGCTCGCAGTTTTTTCCTGCCCATTTACACCCAGAATGCTAAAAGTGGATGTGGAGAAGAGCTGGAGACATGAACAGCAAGGAATAATGTCTGACCGGAGACAAATAACCAGTTATTAAACAAGCCAATAAACTTTACATGTTGTCAAATGCCGTCATCAGAATCATCAAATCACTTTAAATATATTGATCAATGATCCAGTTATTATCAAATAAAGGAAACTCTAAGCCTTAATTTAAAGTGTTTCAGCAGATTTCTGGAAGTATTTTTCCAGATTTGTGGTGCATAGATGCTGAAAGCTGCTTCTTCATGTTTGGTTCTGGTTCTGGGGATGCAGAACAGACCAAACCAGAAGACCTGAGAGGTCTGGAAGGTCGATACAACAACAGCAGATCTTTGATGTATTTTGTTGCTAAGACATTCAGTGATCTATACACTAACAAAAGTACTGTAAAGTTTAAAGTCAAACTTGTGGTCAACTGAAAATACAACTGAATTTTCCCTCTCTGGGGCAAAAATGACCCAGAGAGGGAAAATAATATTCCCTCTCTGGGAATATAAAATAATACAAAATAAAATAATACAATATTCTATTGTATTATTTTGTGTACTTCACTGACAACAGCAAGTGGTTTGCCATGTTGAAGTATGAAATGTCCGCTAGAACCACTGATACTTTGGACAGCCTTTTCTTCTTGGAATCTGGTGTGGATTGTTGTTGTTGGTTGAAATGACCCAAATTTTGTCCAGGCAGTGTGTTCGCAGGAGCTGGGTGTAACCTGGGTGTCCTAATTAGGTTTTCAGTTTGTGTAGCAGAAACTATGTGAAATCGTACATGCATCCTTCTATTGTCTTATCCTTGCATGCTATCTCCATCAGGCATTTGGCAAGAGGTGCAGTACATACCTGAAAGCAATTTATAGAGGCCAATTATAAATTGCCTGAGGTTGACTCAGAGTGCCTGGTGAGAACCTAAGCATGAATGGGGAAAACCTGCAAACTCTGTGCGCAAAGACCCCAAGCTCGGGTTCAAACCCAGGACCTTCTTGCTGCAAGGCAATGGCGCTAACAGCTGCTCCACCTTGCAGAAATATGTGGGGATTGGTAAACCGCTTCAGCTGAAGCTGTCACCAGCAAATCTTCTGCTTCATCCGTCTGATGTTATATTTGTAGACAGATGATCAGAAGCTGCAAAAGCAGCTCATTCCACTGGGATTCTGTAGGAACGAGTTGAGCTGATACAGCCGTCCCCACCTGCCTGCGCAGGATTCCTGTTTAAGAACGACTGACATGACATTGCATGACTGATGGCTCACAAGGAAATGTTTGGAATCTGCCCGTGCAAAGAGTTGTGGGTGCGGCCCATGTCAAACCTTTCCTGCGAGGTGAATTAAGGTAAACAGAAGCATCACTGAGTTGCCCAAGACGAGGACACGCGCATGAGAACTCCGCCAAAAGCCTGTCTTTCCACCACACCCAGAGGACAATACCTGTTGGCTAAAATCATAAATGTCACACTTGTCAGGAATACTGAATGAACTGCGGGGCTGCTGGAGCAAAGAAGCCAAAGTGGAAAAATTATAAAATATGGACAGTTGATGGACGGGCATGTGTAAAAGCACTATAGAGATATGTGTGCAGACAGAAAGATGAGTGAGCTCTGACAAGAACCAAAATAAACCGTGACTTACACCAGGAGGAGTCCTTGAACGACTAAAGAGAGGGGGTTTAGCTAAGCTTGAAGTTTCAATATGGGGATCTCTTATGTCAGAGGTTGACGTGTGCAGGTGTCTCAGGTTGCAAGCCTTACTTTAGCAGATACTTCTCTGATGAGGCCCTCCGATTTACTTAGCACTGGCCTACTGTTTGATATATCTCCCTTTCCACTGGAACTCTTTTTCTGCACCTTGCAAAAGTATTAATGCCCCTTGAATTTGCAACCAAAATGTTAAAGACCAACAAGATCTTTTGTAGGGTAAACAAAGACAAATGGATTTCTTTAATTTATTGGGAAAGCATGACTTGGGTTTGTATTCCCCGAGCCTCTCTGTCAGTGCTGCAGAAAAGTATCTTTACAGCGTGATGCCACCACCACCTTGAATCAATAGTCGGGATTTTCAATGGTTTAAAAACCATGTATACTCTGAATTGCCCTTGTGTATTATTGTGCGTGGTTGTTTCTCTTGTGTGTCATTTTGTACCCTTCCTCGTCCCACTGATTGCGCCTGCAACCCAAAAAGAATAAGGGGATGTAGAGGATGGATGGATGCGCCACATTCCAACCCTAGTGGCTGAAAGAGATTGCCGACACAACTGGGCGAAATGAGTCTCCTCCACTGGGTGTCTGGGTTCTCTCTTAAGGTTCCTACAAACTCTGACGTACTTCACTCCACGGAGGTCCGCGCATACTCGAGGCAAATTCAGTCCACGCAAAGGTAAATTTTTACAACAGCACACACGCACTTGGTGTTGCGCAGGAAGCAACTCAGCAGGAAATGAAACTGTTTTATGGCTGAACAGGCGGAGAAGAAACTGATCTAAGAGTCCAACTAGCTCATCAAACCTGCTTGTATCAGTTTTGACTGTGGCAAATGAAGGAATTTGTTACTAGATATGGGCATCTGGTTAGGACGCCTCCCTGGTGAGGTGTTCCAGGCACTGGAAGGAGAGCCAGAGGAAGACCCAGAAAACCATGGTGAGATCTTTTTTTTAAAACTGGGATTGCCTTAGGATTCCCCAGAGGAGCTGACCTAAGAGACTGGAGAGAGGGAAGTCTGGGATGGATGGATCTTTTTCCCTTTGTATCCTCTCTGTTCTTCATGTGACATTCTTTCCTCTTCGTTGCTTATTCCTCCACTGCTCTCTCTGCTTCAACATTTCCTTCCTCCTGTTTGCTGAAGATGTAGCAAACATCCCTGATGACACATTCATCTTTATTTTCCCCCAGGTAGGTAAACACGACTTTCCCGCATGGCCACTGTTGAGCCACCAGGCCCCTTCACTCACTGCTGATGTCAGGGCCGGAGAATGTAAACAAAGGCTGGGTTCTCCAGAGCGAGCCTCTCCCACGTTCCTTCCCATCGGCCGCTGTTTACAGCAGGGCTCCCTGTGCACATGCAGCAGCGGCTGCGGCGGGGTGTAACTGGTGTAGGAAAGGGAAAGTTACACATCCGCGTGCGTCGTTGAGATCTGACTCTTCGGCGGTTCTTGTTTGACCTGTCCACAATGAGTAGGGTTGGGAGTTTGACAGGGAGTCATTTGTTGCAGGAAAGTAAACAACTGCTGTGACGTGCAATAAAGGTCACTTTCCTGGTAGGATTATTATTACTTTACACAAGCACCCTTATATATTGGCACTGAGATTATTGCTTGTAGCAGTTTAGCATCATTTGTTTTATACTAAGAAATTTGTTCTAGCAATACAAAGCCTGGCCACAACATAGAGGATCCGTTTCCTCATCATTTAGGTCTCCATCCTTGTCACACAAGGTCTCCGTCCTTGTGTGACAAGGTCTCCGTCACACACCACTATGGTGGTGTGCTCTCCGTCAAGAGAGCCCACCACCATAGTGGTGGGCAAAGAGAGCCCACCCAAAGTAAACCTACTCAAAGTAAACCTACTCAAAGTAGGTTTACTTTGAAAGCAGTATGGCTTTACTGCTATCTGATTGGAATGCATCCAGGATTCCTCACTTTGGTTTTCCCAGGATGACCCAGGAGCAACCTTAGAACTCACTGGAGAGGTATTGGTTCTCTGGAAAAGCCCTGGGGTTGTCCAGGAAAACTGAAAAGTAGGAAGACAAAGTGTACCTGTTACTGCCAGAGCCGAACAGGATGCATGGATGATTACTAAATACTGCTGTCATTATACAATCAAACAATTATCAAGTGTTCATTTAATCAATTATTTAACTAAAAGGCGTAGATTGGTTTTTCTGAAGTTAAAGTAAAAGTAGTAAAATTACGTTCTCAAGTCCATGTTGATAACTTTCTGCTGGAAAGCACAAGATGGTATCATCTTTGATGCTGCGGTACAACTGATGAAAAATGTAAACATTTATTTCATACTTGGGAAAACAAGGAAGGCAGGAAGGAAGAAATTAAGAAAAAAGGAAGGAATGAAAGAAAGAAGGAAGGAGAGAAGAAAGGAAGGGATGGAAAGAATACAACATTTAACAGTTAGATCTGTTATAAGACCCTCTGCATGCTAGATGCTCAAACAAATTTCTGCTGCAGTTTTTACATGTGGGTCATCTTTTTTTATTAGTTTCTTTATCATGATAAAGAAAATAATGATAAAGACACACGTTTAATTTGAATTAATTCATCTGTTTTACTTGGCATCACAAAGAGCATTTTTTCCTCCAAATAAATAAAATTTTTGGAACGTTCCCATCTCATCCCAAGTGTTGGGTAATTCACTCATTCAGGAACAGCCTTACTGATCTCTACAGCCCCCATTGTCACAAGTTGCCCCTTCCGCTGACCCTCAGTGTCACCAGGGACGGGCAGTACATGCAGAGACACCATGTACACTGAAGCGAACCCTGCATCTAAAAACAGTTTGTCTCCATGAGGCCGGATGCTAAAATCTTTGAACGTTTGATCCAGAGAAAAAGAAAAGAAAAAAAAAAAAGAAAAGAAAGGAGCCAGAACAACTCGTCCTTTGAGCCCGACCACTAATTAAGCCGAGATGTTTATGTCCAGTGATAAAGTGGGTGGCTTTATTCATTCACTCTTATCACAAAGGAAACATCAAATGAGAAGAATGCAACGTCCGCCTTATCCTGTAATGGCACATTGACAGGAAGTGATAAGTGCAGAAGAGGAGACATGGGAGGACGGAGGTGAGGAGTGAAGACATTCTTCTGCCTTCCTGCCCCTCCCGCAGCCCGACGACTCCACATTCTGAATGCCACGCAGAGACATGCATTCAGCTCATACACACACGTCAGCGCAAAGCTAAACATGAGCATTGAGTCCACGGGCTTTCAGAAGTAAATCCGCTCATTAGGAATGAGAATAGTGAAGTGGATGCAAAACTCTCCAGCTGTTTCAAAGTCAACGAGTCAGGAGAATCCTCATTTACATTGTTAAATGGTCATTTTGACCCAGAGGTGTTGCTGCTGGAAAACAGAACCTCTGAATGCTCATCATCACTGCTGACCAGAACGTCACTCAGAGCTCAGGAATTTCAATTCTCTGCAATTTATAATATTCCATAAATATTCCATGTTTATAGAACCAGTCTGGTTGATCCAGTTCTAGACTTTTTAACAATGTTAGTAATCAAGCTGTAATTACAATAATTTCTGTGTGACTTTTGTTTGGTTTTGCAGCCTCAATTATTACATTCTTTCTAAATAAAGTTACCAAGTGACAGCTGAGCTAAAAGACCGAGAAGTTATAATATGGCAGAAAGGACAGAAAGCCCAACTCAAACTGTAGGTAATGTAAAATCAGCTAAACTGAACACCAAACAACAGTGGGACCCTCGTATTTGCGGAGGTTAAGGATCAGAGTCACCCATGAAGAGTAAAAATATGTAAATTAGTCAGAACCCCTCTAAAATACTTAGAACTGCCCATTTTTTAACATTTTATCAGCCCTACTGGCTTTTATTCTCTGTTTGTTTTTCCACTTTATGATTTTCGTCTGCACCCCTTAAATAACAATCAGACTTTTGGCTTTTTAATGATTTATTCGGACTACTCCTTTTGCTTGGTTACGCAACATCCAAATTCAGTGACTTTAAAATGATGTAAAAGTTTGACAGAAAAACATATCACGATGTCAATAATTACTGATTGTTTATTGTGTTACATATCTGCAATATTACCAAACTGTTTCATCCACAGTTTCCTCTTGAGCTGTTGGACTCATTTTCTGCATTCACTCCCACCCAATCTTTTTATTTTTAAGCAGTAATGAGGCGAAACATGAAACTGCTGCTGTGCATGTTACACAAGTTGTTGCTAGGTAACCATAGGTTGAGTTAGTCAATGCCATCCACCCAGCTTAGTTAGAGTTGAGCCACTAAAGTCTTTCATCTGCCTACATCCCTCAGAATCCTGTGCAGTTCTGGAAATTATTGACCATTCTATTGCTATTGATCACATGTCTATCATAATATATGAAGCTACTGATTTATTTCCCAGCCCTACTTTATTGTGTTTTGTTGGGGGGGGGGTTTGTATGAAGGGTTAAAAGTCTGGGATCATTGACCTGAAGGGTCCAAGATCTGACCCAAGTTCAGATGCTGCACCACCAGTATCCACAGTGAAGTGAGCCTAACAGCAGCATCACATTGAGACACAGCTGTCCACATGGACGAGTCAAACACCTTCTGGAAAAAAGTTTCATCATCATACGAGATAAAGATGGAGCCACTTGGCCCTCAACGGATGCTGGAGCCAAGGTTCAAGTCCTAACACGACAGAAGACTGTACTGACTGCTAAGCATGGCGGCGGTGGCAGCATGCTGAGAGTTTTGTGCATTGCACAAAGGGGATGGAATAGTGAAGTACAAAGAGTTAGTGATCACTGCTAGGGTTTATGAGAGCATAAAGGCGAATGACCCAATAATTCGAGCAATAGTGATTCCTCTGCAGGAACTTTTAAAGCCCGTCTTGTAAAGGCCAGTTAATTTGAGTTCAGTAAGTTCAAGTTGGCCACCTTCACCAGCAGAAGGATGGGAACCTAATCAGAAACCTCAGTTCTTTCCAAGCTGCACTGGAAGAACAATCAAGGGGAGAGAAGAGGAGGGGTGGGTGTCTGGATTTCCTGATATGGGGTTTCCCAGGGAAACAGCTTTGAGCACTTTCTGGGCCATGACATCACCGGCAGCAACACAGAGGTGTTTTCATTCAGCCGGATGAGAGGGAGAAACTGGTGGGAAACCCCCCTCTGCCAGCGCCACGACAACAAAAACTGCTCACTCCTTCTTCCCAGGCCACGATGCAAATCGACTGTAAACATGAGAGGGTGGGAGGAAGAGAGAGCAAAAGAAAGAAAGAAAGAAAGAAAGAAAGAAAGAAAGAAAGAAAGAAAGAAAGAAAGAAAGAAAGAAAGAAAGAAAGAAAGAAAGAAAGAAAGAAAGAAAGAAAGAAAGAAAGAAAGAAAGAAAGAAAGAAAGAAAGAAAGAAAGAAAGAAAGAAAGAAAGAAAGAAAGGAAAAAAGGAAGAAAGGGAAAGTTAAAGCTGAAACTAGAGTGTGGTACATAACAAAACAGAGCGGAGGCAACCTTTAAATGCTTAAGCAGGACTAAACGTTGTCTCCCTCGTGGGGATTTCGTTCAGTGTCCCACAACAGAGGAGGCTATTAATAGGTGGAGTCAGTTCGACCTGCCCCTAACGGGGTGTTTTTTTTTTTTTTGTCAGTTTGTTTTTTCTCAGGACATTGCTGAAAATAAAAACAGAACAGCTGATTACCAAACAGAAAGGAAAGCAGAAACTCCCCTCTCTCTCTCGCTCTCTGTCCCTGTGGGAAGTTTGAGATAATCCCACTGGGCGCATTCCTCGGCAGTGACACTGAGTTGTTTGTGACGCCAGTTTAATATGTCACCGCTGCCGGTTTCCCACGTGGATGAATGCGCACGGGCCATGCTCAACAACAACCCCCACCGCCAGCCCTCTCCCCTCCTCAGCCGCCGTGGGAAGGTGACAGCCGAGAGCTTTCTTCCTGGTTCAGCATATTTTCCACAGAGAAACGTGGCCTCAGAGCCCCCACCACCTTCCACTGGTTCTGACAGTAACAGCATTACAGCGGAGGAGCTGGAAATGATGCACCAGGACCAAGTGACAGACCAACACAAATCTGCAAGGAAATGTGAAGCCAAAGGAAAAGAGTGTTCATGGTGCTTAGGGTTAGGAACCACAGCTAACCAGCAAACACTCGAGACCCCCTCTAAAGACGCCTATAACTACCTATTTTAATCGTTCAAACACCACCTATAACTTAAAATACATTAAAGGTGACATATGCAAAATCCACTTTTTTAGCCCTTATATTCATTGTGTGGTGAGCTGGAGCCTCTTGGAGTGCAGAAAAGTTGAAACTAGTCTACCATTATAGTATAGGTATCTTAATTTGCTGGTAATCTTTTCCAATCTGTCACAGTGGCATTTCTGGAAACTTTTAAAAGGGGGGCAATGGAGTGGCAAGAGGTCTTGGACCTCCTCAGTGAAGGATATGAAAATCCTCCAAATAGAGACAACAAAGTGTCCACAAAAAAGTATGTGTAAATGTCCATTTTCACTTAGTTATTTCATATCTATGGTATTTGTTTGTATTAATGTTTTTTCAGATTTTAGTCTAAAACAACAGAATTTGCAAGAAACTTTCAACTTTTGACATCATCCCTAAATTTTAAATCTGCTGTAAAGGTCAGACAGTTACTCGTTATCTCAGCAGTCTCTTTCTGACATTTACTTTTTACTCTCGACTAACTTCTTGGATGGCAACATTTAACTTTTATTTGAGTAAAAAGTAAAAAGTACTTTAACTTTACAGGTAGAAAGCCAAATACAATTTTTGGGCTGTCTACCCTCTTATATCAGTTTGACATAGGAGGTTTATCGAACCCACTGTCCTTCAAATTATAATTATACATATGATATAGAATTTTTTTTCCTGAATTAATATTTAATTTAAAGACTATAAGAGATAAAAAGATAGTTTAGTTTTTATAAGTGGAGCTGCTAAACAAGGTCATTGACCTCTGACTAACCAATTTCTACAATCCATTTTTCTTTCTCACAGCAGTTTTGTCATCTAAGGTAAAAGGATGCCAAAGTTACAAGTGTACATGTCAAAATGTTCAATTGGGTGTATTAATCTTGGGATTCATGACACTGACCCCAGCATCATGTTTCTGGAGCATTCGACCTCTAAGTGCTTCAGGTAAACAAACAGAACTTTCCACACGGGTGTGCAGGGGTGTGGGTGTGTAGGTGTGTGTGTGTGGGAGTACCCACACATTAATTTATTGTATGGGTACAATTCCAAAAAAAAAATCTCACTTAAGGTTTCAAAGTATCAAAAAGGATTTGGAAGACTTAGTCTGTTTGAGGGCTCAGTTCCTTGTGTGTATGGAAACGACGGACAGAGCAAAAATGTATAATGCTAAGTGAAGTGAAACAACACCAAACATGCGCAACATTAATGATTAGTCTGAACTCTACCAAACACGTTTCTATGGATTTTGACTAAACAGGGAGGCTTCTACATGCTTCCTGGATATGTGCTGCTCAAGTTCACAAATGTCAACAACATTTGCGCAAATCCATAACTTGCTCATAATTACAGTCGAATACCATCGAGCTAAGTCTGGTAATATTTTCTGTTTTTCTGCTTTTCGAGGATAGAGGATAATCCTTTCTGTCAACAGCGTCATTATCCAGACGGAATTCCCTGGATAAAGTAGGAAATGTTATTTCCTATCATCTAAACCCCACAACAGACACATCTGAAGCTGACAACAGCCTCGTCATTGTAACCATTGGCAACCTTGACAGCACCCTGCCTTATTTCACACACCGATTATCTACCACTTCCCCCTTTAACGAGCACAACAATGGCTGTAAACAAACCATAAATAGTCTCTCTTTGATAATCAACTTCTTTAACCGGGGCAAGTGGGGCTAATTCCTCAGAGGAACAGTCTGAGTGGCGCTACACAGGTATGCCAATAACCTCTGACCCTAGACGAGGCCTGTGATGACATGAAAATTGACCTCTGGTGACCTTAGGGGTAAGCTGCAAACCTTGCGTGGGGGCTTTTCCCAGAAAGGTCGCCGTTTGATGTCAGTCAGAGGGTTTTCTCATGGCCCTGTCGGTCAGTTCTGTTGGTGAGGAGGGGGGCAGGAAGCTACCTGAGGAGAGAGGACCACACCGCAGCAGCTCCGTCTTCCTTTAACTGACCCCTAAAAATAATTTCTCCTTTCCTCCTACCTCCCACACACACACACACACACACACACACAGGTCAGCCTGCAACACATGCGGAAGCTGTCCTTATTTGGAGAGGATTAAAAACACTCTGCAGCTAAATAGGAAGCGTGACAGATGATGTTTCATCGTTTGTTTATTTGTGGGGTTTTAACCCTGAAAGACCCGGGCATAGACAAACTTTTTTTTTTTTAAAGTTCAACCTTGTATATAATTTTGGAGGAGTACTAGAAACTAGTGTGAAGTTGTGGTTTTATAAATATAATAAATATTTTATGTTTTTCTTTGTTTCGAAATCTAAAAACAAAAACAAAATGATTCTTCTTTTTAAAAAAAACAACAAAAAAACCTGCAGCATATATCCAAGTTGGTTTTTTTCACGAAAGGTTACATAAGATCTGTGGCTCTCAACAAGTTTTAATTAGCCGGGACTGAGGGCAGAATTGACTCTCTGGTTTGGAAAGGTTGCTGACCCCTGGGTCAGACGGCGAGGAAGAGGAAGAGTGGTCTGTAAGCTGTACATCAGAGCCACCTCTTACTCTAACTATAAATTCCTTGCTGTCAAATCCAAAGTGGTTCGAAACAACGTCCCTGAGGGCTTCATTGTCTAGCAAGCTGATAGGGGTAAATGACACGGGCCGGCTGTGCTTGTGTGAGGGAGGGGATGCTGCTCTTCCTGCTGGGCTGTGGGGCAGCTTTACGACCACCCTGTAATTATGTGCTAATCTTTGTCAATCGTGAAAAAACAGCATGAAGCACCTCACTGTGTTCTAGATCTGCTGCCCCCTCTAGCCACCGTCCACTGCGTCCCCAAGACGGACCGTATCGGTCCAGCTAGAGAACTCCTCGTCGTTCAAAGAGCTGCTGCAGGAATAGCCGCCGGGTGAAGATATACTTCACTTAAACTCCTGCTGTTTTTCCTGACTGCTGCAGGGTGGGAGCAGGTGGGATTTGCAGCAACAGCTGAAGACGTGATTGACTCGTCATGATGACGTCTGAGCAAAACAAGTTCTCTGAGCCGAGCCAGCTGACTGGACCTGTTAGCTAAGATGAGGACAGAAATACAGAAACATTTTTCACATTCTTTATAAGGGGAGGGCAGGTTAAACACAAAACTCTGATTTATTTATTTAATCTCATCTCCCTTTAGTCTGATCCAGTACATGCAACTGCCTTCAAAATTCAGCAAATTAGTAAATAGTGTAAATAAAACCCGCTGATACAACCTGAACTTAGAAGGTGGTGGGATCAAGCTAGAATATTGATAATATCAATATCAAGCCAGTATCAGTATCAGTATCGTATCGATAATAGTGTGGTATTGATACAATACCGATACCAGCTTGATATCAATATTTCAAGCCGTCAAACATCATTTTTGCATTGCAGTTTCTCAACTTAACTAAAAAAAGATATTGGTTTGATTAGTTCTCACATGATGATGATTTTTTTACTCTTTATTTAGGTAAACAAAAAAAATCACATAAATTTGTTCTGTTTTTCTGATCTTTCTGTTAATTTGTTATTAAAGTATTTTGCAGACACTCATAAACTCTGTCCAAATTCTGTCCCTGGTTTTAACAAAATAATTCAAAGGGGAAAAAATCACCAAAACATCTGAGGGTCAGAAGTTTGTTGATAAGATCAAACTTAAAAATTAAACGTATCTGCAATTTACCAGGACTGTATCGGCATCAGCAACACTGGACATGTATTTACTCAGTATAGAATCGTTACCAAAATATGCAGAAGCCGTCTCACACACCTCTACTGAACACCCCTTACCTGCAGCCACACATACAATTATATTCAATAACTTAGAATCTGCGTTCATATGAGGCCCATTTGTATCTTTTGAAAATAAGCAGATTTTAAATATAAGATTCATTAACCCCACGTTCCTGTTTTCTTTAGATAGTGTTTTTTATTGGTCTGATGTAACATTCTAATTTTAAATGGCATTTTTTTAATTACCTGTAAGTGGAAAATCATCATAATTAACAAAAATAAAGGTTTTCAAACATATAATTAATCTAACCAACGCATTTGACTTATTGATAAAGTCTCTGAAATAAATAGACTTTTCAGTAGTATTTTGAATTTATTGAATAGATCTGTAGTAGTGGCAGCGTTATCCTGAGGAATCGTTTTTGTGCTAATCGCTGTAAGGTAGTGGAGACGGGGGTGGAGTTTGGTTTCCAGCAAGTATAACGACCCTGTTAACGAACAGTTTAGATCAAAGAATATTCACTTTCTAGAATGGCCTACTCAAAGTCCAAATCCATATTCAATTGAAACTCTGTTGCAAGACTTGAAATTTAATTTTCCAATTTAACCTGAGTTTGATTTATTTTATATATAAAAAAAAGAATGGGCAAATATATGAATCAGAGGTCACGTTTGAAAAAAACAAACACTTTTTATTATCTTTCTGCTTCATAAACTTTCAAAAATTCACACAAAATTTCAATAAAACACGTTGAGGTCTGTGCCCGTAGCGTGACAAAATACAATAAAAGTCTAAGAGGCGTGAATACTTTTGCGAGGCACCGTGAAATGAAAAGACATAAAGGGGCTAAATGTAATTTTCACTCAGTTAATGTGTCGGGCAGGAAGTATCGTGACTTTCTGAAGCAGGGTGAGGGTGGAGCGCCAGGTCAAGGACGCCTCGAAAAGGCGCGGAGATAAGAGAAGTTATGGGAAGCTCCAAGTTTGTAGTCAGTAAGGATACAACATTGCATAACTTTACAGTATCAAGATGGGGTGGAACATGTGCTGCTTCAGGTGGATACTGTGTAGCGTCCTCTGCAGAAGATTTACAGCAGCAGAATGAAAGAAATGTTCGTTTCTTCACGGATTTGAATATTAAAAAAAAAACTTCATTTTTTGCAATCCAAGGGCCGCAGCATTCAAACTTTGACATATCCGAAATGTAAATACTTGTATTTTTTAATAGGTACCAACTAAGATGTTTTTCTTATAATGTAATAAAAAATACAATATGAAAAGGGAATATCAAAGAACTGTGCATATTTTTCATGCATTTGAATATTTAAAAAAAAAACGTCTTGCAATTCGAGAGCAAAAGCATTCCAACTTTGAAATGTAAATACATGCTTTTGGGGTTTTTTTTTAATAGGTAGCAACCAAGATGTTGGTTTTTATAATAATGTAATAAATAAATAAAAAAAATTGGAAAAATAAATATCAAAGAACTCTGCACATTTTTTGTGAAGAAACATAATCTGGTGTTGTGTAACGTTCCTCTGGTTATGGTTTCTATTTCTCTAGAAAGAGGAAGTAATTCATAGAAATACAGCTGTTGCGCATGTAAACCAAATATCAGAAACTGCGCTGTTTATTTTCCACTCATGGTCTCCAGAGTTCCAGCATATTGAAGACGTCACCGTTAACGACAAAGTAGGCAAAAAAATGTAGAGATGATCAAATGCGTGGCCACGTAGAAATGTCAGTCCTGCTTTCCTGCATGAACCTGCTGCCGTGGCAACCTGAGCAACTGAGACTTCCAGATATTGGTGTGAGCAGCTGGTCCCAAACTAATAATATGCCCTTCCGACAGATGGGGTTGGATGGCTGTCATTCGAACCCTGCTGATCCATGCAGGCAGGAATATCTGGAGCACACACACACACACACACTCACGCCCCCCCCCAAATAAAAACCCAATGCGGTCACTGGTGACGATTTTACGTCACCGGTCATCTCCGTTTGCACACACCTCTTCAGGGCCTCTGGTTGAACATGAACTCACTTCTGACTGCAACTCCACCTCCGCTTCAACAGGTGGCTGCAGAGGAAATCCTTTTAGGAACACACAACTGTTCAGTGTATTGATAGATGATAAGATATTCATGCAACTTGACAGTTTTCACATTTTTGTCACATCACAACCTGAAACTGTAGCGCATGTGAATGTGAATATTTCAGCAAAATATTCCACATGTGGACACAAGGAGCTACTTGGCACAAATGTTTCCTTTTGGCCTGTTTGAAGAAAGAATAAATAAATAAATGAAACAAAAAAAAAGAATAGCATTAACTTCTTAAAAATTTCAGATGGCGGCCATTTTTCCAGATGGTTACCATGGTCGCCAAGGCAAATATAATATGATAAATATTTGCCAAATATGTGCCAAATTATACATAACTGGATCCACAGATATCATGTTTACTGATACGTTTTGGTTTTGTCAAGATGGCTATCAGAGTTGTCATAAAAAATACATTTTTTGACTAACTGAATATTTCAGACATATCTTTCAAATGCTAATACAAGAATCTCACTCGGCGCTGATGTTGCCGGTTTGATTACTTTTGAAAATGGAGAAAAATTAAAGAAATAATGATAGACACTGAAAAATTCAAGATGGCTGACGTGGTCGTCGAGGAAAATTTATTTTTGCTCTACATTTGTCAGTTTCACAGATGAATACTTTTGGTGCCATGTTATACATAATTGGGTCCATATGAATCACATTTAATGATAATTGTTGGATTTTTCAAGATGGCTGCCATAGTTAAGTAAATGTTTGCACTAAAACTGCCCATCAAATTACTGTATTTGGTCTCAAATCCAAAATGGAATTCAAAATGAATCCTGTGCAAATGTATTCAGTCCACCTGAGTCCAAAACACACAGATAATATTCCACAGAAGCATAATTAGGCGAGGATAACTGGTTTTATAAATCAGATTAAAGGGGCCTTAATACAAATTCCTGAAACTCTTTAGTAATTTTTTAATTTTTTTTTAAACTATGAATGAAACCATGTTGAAAACACTGATGTTTGTTAATAAAAACACACACTGCACAGGAGAGAAAAAGCCAGGATTTAGAATAGATTAATCATAAAATAAGTAAGCACTAAATATTAGGAGATTATCCACGAAAAGGCAGGGATTAAAGAGAGCCTAAACTACTCAGGCAGATCATCCCAAATTTCAATCTGGATTCAGAATCAGCAAGACGCCTCTTTGTCTCAGGACGTCATGCTGGATGCAGAAAGCTCTGAATGTAAACAAGACCTCTGCTGCTTTTTTTTTTCCTGAAAGGAAAAGAGGGGGAACTAAAGAGGACACAGATTGCTGTGCTTTTGCTCAAAAATGTAACCAAGCAACAACAACAACAACAACAACAACAACAAAAAATAAACCCAAAAAACTTATGAAACATGCAGAGTGGAAATTCCATGTTATTTATTTGCGGCCTGCTGAATGCCTCCCGAAAACAAGCCGAGCAGCTCAAGAGATGATTTGCATGTAAGCTCGTTTTCACTTTCGGAAGGTATCTGAGGAATTTGCCCCGGGGGCTTTTTGTTCAAACTCGAGCAAGTTTCATTCCACCTACCCAGAATCACCTGCAGGCATCCAGGGAAACGCTCCACTGGCTTTTCACATTCATTTCATGACGCACGTGGTTGGATGGTAAGACTTTTTTTTTTAAATAGCGTCATCTTATTCTTTAAACTTTAATAACGCTTCGAGATTCAGATTTCTTTGAGTCTGATTTCGCAAGTTGTACAAATGCACTAAAAGGGAAGAAAAAAAAATCCAAGGAAAACAAAAGGTGAGTTGGAGCAGGAGGCGCGAGCGTGCCATTCAGACAATAACATGCGCGGGAAAAGCAGGGTGGAGAGACGAGGAGTGATGAGGGGAGGCAGGAGGGGTAAAAGAAAGGGGAGAGGGAGGGGGCATTGGGGCGGGGTAACTGGAAGTCTTTTTATCTCCAGTTTCCCACATCCTGTGAACGACCCACAAACCCGGCCACCCAATTTGAAAGAATGAGCGGAATGCGCCTTTTCTCCTCCTGCGCCGCTTTGATGCGCGGCGGCGCAGTTTGGGAGAGGGGGAGAGAGAGGCTCCACGGCAGCCAATAAACTATTTTGTTTCAATGCGAAAGCGATTAGGGTAAATGACGGCTCGAGTAGATGAAGCCCGGAATGATGAACTGCTTTCGGGTTGTTTGTGCCTCTGTTTGTGTGAAAACAAGCCTCTGCGTCGGCTTGAGTGCAGCTCCAGCAGGAACAGCCAGAAAAAAAACTAAATATTACAGAGAAACCTACTCAAAGCCTGAAGCGGTTATTATTAATCAAGACTTTAATGTCTCTTTATTTTCAAATAACTTTATTTCTAATAAAAGTTCTGCTGTACGGTCAAAGTTTAAAATTGTTATTATTATTATTAAACTATTCTATTTATATTAATTCACATTTATAATTAAGTAAATATCTAGAAAAAACACTGTCCTGAGCCGTATGCAACGAAATTTCGTTCTGTATACACCCTGTGCATGCAAAATGACAATAAAGTCAGTCTAAGTCTAAGATGTATTAATGGCACATACAAAATATGAAATAAAGCATTCTAGTGAAACTATTTGTATTTTTCATGTGTTGAAGGAGGCAGAAACTTTCGGCTTTTGAATTTGCATCTCCCTCCAGCATGAATCCCTAATCACTCATTATTCCAGCCCTTTTTGGCGCGTTTTGATTCCCGCCACGTCTGTCTGGCCCCGTCGGTTACGAGGCTGTCTCTAGTTTCATCCTGTGATTGACGTGCGTGCCTGCGTCCCCATTGGCTCACGGAGTCAAAGGGGGCGGGGCTATCAAAGACGAAGGAGCTTATCGCTACGCCTTCTACTACCGCCTTATAAACGTCCTACCCCCCGCTTTTTTGTTTCCAGAAGCCGGTGTCTGGCCGAGGCGTTGGTGTTTCCACTTTTGTGATCCGTCTCGTCGTTACTCCTCTGTTTACATATATCACGGGGAACAACTGCGCTTTCGCGTCGGTTTCCTTTTGAAGAGAACACATCTGTACGTCGAGTTGTTGTTGTTGCCTTTTTATTTTTTTGAACTTTCCTGGACCACAGGCGGATTTTGCCTTCTGTCTGGATGAGAGGATCCTTGCCGCATTTTTTTTGTTCCTGCAACGTGGACACGCAGCCCCAACAAGCAGCGCCGGGAGGCTCCTTCTATCGGAATAAAACATTTACAACCGTGTTCGCCGAGCTGGATTTGATTTAAGGAATGCTGCTGTCCAAGCTGAATTCTCTGGCTCACATCTCCGCCGTGGATATGCCGGCGAAAATGCAGCTGCAAGTTCAGCAAGGTTAGACGCCCTGTTTTGTGTGTGTGTGTGTGTGTGTGTGTGTGTCCCTCTGCTTTACTGCGCTGTCCATGGAGTGGCGGGGGTTAGAGCAATGGCTGGCCGCCCATTTCTAAAGCTTCGCTTGCTAATTAACAGGGACACGTAGAGCTTTTGGCCCGCTTTGATCTCATGGGTTGTGTTTCTGTTACAGTGAAGGAGAAAGAAGCTTTCGAGAAGCTTTATCAGGTCGGCTCCGTGCTGGGGAGCGGCGGCTTCGGCACCGTCTACTCCGGCACGAGGACATCCGACGGAGCTCCGGTTAGTCCACTTTTCACCTTTTATATTTACATATTGTCATTTTAAAATGGCGGTTTCACATATTTTGGTGTTCTATACGTCTTCTAAAGCGGTCTCCTCTTTGCCCTGCTAGGTTGCTGTCAAACATGTAGCCAAGGACAGAGTGACCGAGTGGGCAGAACTGGTGAGAAACTATTCATATTATTCCGGTGCTTTTCCTTCTGTCAAATACTTTTTATTATTTTTTATCTAATTTTTTTATTTGTGTTTCTTCAGGCTAACGGCTCGCGCGTGCCGCTGGAAATAGTTCTTCTGAAGAAGGTCGGCACTGGCTTCCGCGGCGTCATCAAGATGCTGGACTGGTTCGAGCGGCCCGACAGCTTCATCATAGTCATGGAGAGGCCGGAGACCGTCAAGGATCTGTTCGACTTTATCACCGAGAAAGGCGCCCTGCCCGAGGAGCTGGCGCGGAGCTTCTTCCGCCAGGTGCTGGAGGCCGTGCGGCACTGCCACAGCTGCGGCGTGGTTCACCGGGACATCAAGGACGAGAATATCCTCATTGACCTCCGCACCGGCGAGATGAAGCTCATCGACTTCGGCTCCGGGGCTCTGCTCAAAGACACCGTCTACACTGACTTTGACGGTATGTTGATAAAAAAATTTTTAAAAAAAGCTTTTTTGCCCCCTGGATAAAGGTTACCTAGTATATAGACTGAAGAGTCATGTAGCAGAAATTCCTGGGTTGTGTCATCTTCCTGCGCTCGCTCCAGAGCTGTAGCCTTGTCGCCCCCTATCGGAGGGAAGCGGTATTTTTACAACTCAAAGTTTGTAAACAAAGTCACGTGTCTGCTCCCTCCCTCCCGCACGCGCTCCTGTCTAAACACAAACACAGCCAGTCACGCTGCCTGGCAGCTGAGCTCTGATACAGTCTTTATAAAAAAGAAAAAAAAACAGGCTTAGCTGGAACTCTTAAAATGCTTTCATTTTCAGTATTATAACAACAACAAAATAAAAACATTTATTAACTTAAGGTTGTTGTGTATCTTATTTTAATTACATTCTTGTGCTTCTAATATTAATAACCTTTATTGCTTTTTTTTTTGTCTAACAGGCACAAGAGTGTACAGTCCACCAGAGTGGATCAAGTATCACCGCTATCACGGCCGCTCAGCCACCGTTTGGTCCCTGGGCGTCCTGCTGTACGACATGGTGTGTGGAGACATCCCGTTTGAACACGATGAGGAGATCACCAAGGCACAGGTTCTGTTCCGGAGGAAGATCTCCACAGGTGAGCGCGCGTGCCTCCGCAACACTTGCACGAGTTTTTGCCGACGGTCGTCTAACCAGCTCTCCCTCCCTTTCCCTTCCTGCAGAGTGCCAGCAGCTGATCAAGTGGTGCTTATGCCTGAGGCCTGCTGACCGGCCGTCCCTTGAGGACATCATCAACCACTCGTGGATGCAGAACACATCGCCGTCGGTGGTGCCCTCCACGGTGCAGACGGAGAAGTCGCCCGCCGAGATCAGGCTACACAGCATTGCCCACGAGCCCGCTGCCTTCATGGCCACCGCCGCGGCCCGGTGATGGGGCTCGCCCAGTCCCAACCGAACCGAGCTGAGCTGAACTGAACTGACACGTAGAGGCTTCATGTGACTAAGCGACCCCGGAGGCCTTCGCCGAGCCTCAGTGCCAGGCGTCCAGGAGGGCGAGCTGAGCGGCACGCGGACAGCCCAAGTTACGCTAGCTCTCGCAGCGCTCCGCTGGTATTTCTCCAAAAAACACAAGAGCGGAGGCGTCGGAGGCGAGTTCCGAAGACACAAAACAAAGTGCCTTATGTGAGATTGTTTTAGGCAACGGGAGCCTGAAAATACTTGAATTTCTAAACACAAACAAAAGATGATAACAGACTACATTTACTTCCTCTTTACAAGGCTTGTTTTGTTTTCCCCTCTCATAGGCCTAGATCAGTAAAGCCTGTGTAATTTGTTATTATTTTACAACCACTACTATCACCACTACTCCAATGTCATTAGCAACCAGACGACCTCATAGCGCCGGCAGCAACTCGTGTAAACAAAATCAAGAGAAGAAGAAAAAACACTGGACTTACCTCAGTCTGTTTACTTCAACATCCACCTCTACTCCACCTCCCTCCTCCTCCTCCTCTTCTACTTCCTGTGTTGTACTGTATACAAACACAGGGCTTAACTCAAAGTGTTGAGTCTCTTCAACCTGAATGCACACGACAATGCAACGCAACACACACACACACCGAGATACGAACATCTTCTGCTCTTTAAACGCTGGGATTTTTTTTTTTTTCAAAAGAAAGTAAAAATGTGCCTCACACAGGTCTTAAAAATTCGTTGGGGACAAAAAAGAAATGTAAATAAGATATTTATTATTGTTGTGACAGCTCTCCCATGCCTAATGAGCTTTTTTTTTTTTTCATGGCAGAATTTATTTATTTATTTATGAGAGAATTTCGGCTGTCTATGAATGTATATGTTTCATTCCACAGTCACTGAAGGGCCCACGAATTATTTAAGAGAATATGGAGTTTTTTGTTTTTTTTTGACCATATTTATTATGGCTTGAAATATTCAAAGAGCAGATGTGTGTGTGTGTGTGTGTGTGTGTGTGTAAATAAAGTGTAAATAATGCTGAAAAGCACTTCCATTTTTAATGTATGTAAACATTCAATGTCTACTGATGGTAACCAGTGTCCACCACACGCTGGTGTTTGAGTGAATGGGGTGTGTGTACGAGTGTGTATGAGAAAACTTGGATTGTTTTTTTGTTTTTTTTCACCCACTTGATTTAGAATTGTAAATTATGTTAGAAGCTATTTTTATATGGTTTCAATAAATATTTTTTTTAACTACGACTCTCGACTCCTCTGCATCATTTCTTAACTGCCGCCACACGCGGGCTGTGTTTGTTGTGAACGCCCACACGAGTTTAGTAGGTTAGAAGGTTATACAACTTCCTGTTTGACACTTTTGTCAAAAAACAGTCAATGCGGGAAGCTGACGGGGAGATAAGAGGTGGCAGATGGCGGCAAAAAAGGCCCGGAGTGTTTATGTGGTCGCAGAGACGTGAAAACAAACTTTATTACAGGATTTGTTGACACTGAGGTGTAAAAACCAGCTTCAGTGTCTTGAGCTTCTTCATTCAGTGGTGTGCTCCTGACTTTGTTGCACACTTTCTCTGCATTCCTTGGTTTTGCCTCATAAACAATATTTGATTTCACCCTACAAGTTCTCTGGAATAACCAGTTAATTATGCAACTAGAGTCCCATTCTCACATCCCTTCCTATAAATCAAGTCAAGCTTATTTGTCTAGCGGATTTCAGCAACAACACAGTTCAAAGAGCTTTACATAATGAATAACCAATTATGTCGGGAATAGCAAACAAGCAACATTACATTTTGTCAAATGCCATCATCAAGCTAATGCACATCAAATATATTGATCGATGTTCCAGTTATTGTTAATCAAAGGAAACTCTGAACATGTGGGTTTCAGTCTGGATCCAAAGGAACTCAGTGTTTCACCTGCTTTGCAGTTTTCTGGAAGTTTGGGTTCAGAGTCACATGGTGATATTATAATGTAGACCTTTGTTTCATCTGCGTAGTTATGATAGTTAATCTTAATTGTTACAGTCCAAACCAGCAGCAGATATTAAAATAGAAGGGTCCCCAGGACTGAACCTTGGGGTTCCCCACATGCGACTAATGTCTGTTCCAATGTAGAAGTCACTGTTCTTTAGGCAAGACTCAAACCAGTCTAGTAGAAAAAATCTGCCCTGCACGAAGTCAACCAGTTTCTCTTTGAAGTAGACCTGAAATGCACAGATGAAACATGTGAAAATATAAAAAGAATGTTAAAAAGTAGGAAGGTTGTATTTAATGAAAACCAAAGTGTCCACCTAATAATCTAATTAATTAAAAGCAGTAAATAAAGCACATATGGTTGAAGTCATTGTCTTGTGTTAGCAATAATCTCCTCCAGCCAGGCACCAATTAAACAAAATGGGGTCAGCATCAAAGAGCGCCATCTCCAGGTCAAACGTTTCTGTTTAGTCTGCTTCACCCGCGACCCGATCCCAGGTTACCTGGAAGATTATGGACAGATCGGGTCAACGCCAGGATTTATCCCAGAATTCCCTGATCAGTCTGTTAATGCACACCACAAAAATAAAACACATTTGCTAATAAAAAACCTCAAACTTTTGAACCTTTTGGAGGATTCAGAGATATTTTGTAGAAAATTTGGATTCACTAAACAAGTGTCTCTGTCAGAACCATTGATCAGATCTGTACAGTTGAAAACAGTCATGGCAATTATTTTTGAACTTTGAACAAATCTGTGGAGCTTGTAGTGTACATAAGCCCTACAATAAATTATGCTAGTGTATATTTTGTAAATCAGACAGTATTATTTATACATATGTGCAATTAAACTGAATTAAACTCAATCTAACATGCATCATTTTTCTTCTAAATTGGATGATCAGTTATTTCACATTTTTAACAGACTAGAGGTTAAATATACACCAGGGATGTGCTCTGGTCAAAAAAGTGGCATTCAGATTATTTTTTTATTTGAGTGTAATATGTGGCTGGCAATTCAATGGACCACACAAAGGGCTTTATCTTAAAGACTTGAGCACCTGTCGCCCAGAGATGCAACGTGTCATCCAAAGACTGAGAGAAAATCAGCAAACTGGAAAATTACTGAAACTAATTTGTATTTACATATATTCTAAACTAATTTATATGTGTTTATCCCCACAGCCATCAGAACACATAACTAACTGTCTAATGACCTGGTCGATTGTACTGTACTGTTTGTTGTATGTTGCATATCTGGTACTTTATAGTATCTTGCTTTTATAATGTACTTTTATTATGTTTCTGCTGCTTGGACAAAATTTCTTGAATCTTAAAGTTTTTTAATGGCAAGAAACCAAACTTACAAAAACATAACAATGTACAACGTGGGACAAACAATCTACTTCTACTGACCAGAACACAAAGGTCAGGAAATAAGAACATTTACCAAATAATAATAATTCAACCTGTCATGCTCTACAAGCTCTAAGATCTTTAGCAGATTATTTTTGTCAAACCTCCATGTGGAAAACTTCGTCTTTCCCTGATTTATAGTCGTCTGTACAAGAACGGGAACCAGAGGGCAGGCAGAAAAACAGAGGTTTTGTTCCTGTTCAGTGGACACCTGCTGTCCTTCACTCTCACTGCGGCCGGAAACTGAAGTGGTCCAACCTTTGATTCTGAAGACGTCAGCCATTCAAGTCACACAGAGACACCAAACCTTCTCTTAAGTCTGGGATTATTGGCAGAGAGTCCTTTTGAGTTGGCCTTGGGGATCAGGTCATCTCTCTCAGTACAGGTATGTAACAGTCCAGGCAGCAGGTTTCTCTCTGGGATGGCAGCAATGAGAAGTAAAAAACCAACAAAAAGCAAAATTTTTCAAGCTGGCACATTGGGTGGTAGCATGATGGCGTTCCTCTGTGATGTTAGTCCTGATTTGTTCTTTTTGTTGACGTTTGTTTATAGCTTCTTTGGTCGAGGCGTTGCATGTTTGGACAATTGTTTCCTTTGGATTGTGGATGCCTTTTTTTTTTTTTTTTAGAAACATTCAGACAGTTGCTGTGATGCAAAAATGTGGCAACAATGCATTGTTTTAGCATCCTCCAAGGTCAAATAATACCTGACCCCAAATCCCAGAGGAGTTGGAAAAAAAGAGTAAATATTGAGCAAATATGGTATTTTACTTCCCTTTGGGATAAACAAAATATTTTTTAAATAGATGTGATTGAATCTTGGGGGTTTCTTATCCCCAAGATAAGATAGTATAACATCTGGAAGTACACAAAAAGTTCATGTCAGGTTATTGTTTTCCCTGTGGGTCAGTTGGTCTGGGTGACATAATGCCCAGTGTGGAATCTGCGGTGGAGCTTTGTGGCATTACACCAGTTCTGCAGGCCGTTTATATTTTTGTGTGAGAAAAATAAAAGAGGTTACTCGAGTGTTTCTTTTTGATGCATTAAATAACTATATTTAAAAATATATATTACTCTGCTTTTCGCTAGCCTAAAAACAAAGAATTTCAACAATCCAAGCAGTGCATGATCATTCTCTGCCATTTTGAAAGATGACTCAACTGCATGTCTTCCTCAAGCCTCCAAACACGCTGCAGATTTTCACACGGGTTAATCTGGACACCAGAGTCGTGATGTTGACCGGCAGGCTGTGACCCATCAGGGCTCCTGTTGTCTTGGCTTGATAAGAGTTGTGGCTTTAATCAGTTGTGAGGGTCCTTAAGAGGGCCGGGGGGCGGTTCCTGGACTCGGAGACAGCGCTGGACCCCACTGACAGCCAGGAAAAGATTTACAGCTGCATCAAATGAGGCTGGGTGAAAAAAACAAAAACTGTTCCCATCAGTCCCAGTTAGTGTCTGTCAGGATGGAACAATGTGTGTTTTTACCTGCTGGGGTCTGAGGAGATGGAGGGGCCAGCAGGGTAATAAAAAGGTGGAAAAGAGTCCATGAGTTAACAAACTGCTTCAGCAACCTTAAGAAAACGCTTTTATTTGTACCACAAGAAAACGGCATTCATTCAGGAAGGCTAATATTTTGTGAAACATTCTGAGATGCTTGGATATATAATTCTATCTGAGCATCTACGTGATGTACCAGTAGACTCGGTTCGACTGGGGACCAAAGTGGCAACATTTGTTACTTTTTCAGCTTTTTCACTTTCACACTGCACTGTCTCAAATCAAACCCTTCGAAGGACTTGTTCCCCTGTTAGCCTGTGGGGGCGCTGCACCAGGAACAACTGAAGGACACAACACAAAAACCTCTGAAGAAGACACTGAGCCACAAAATGCAAACAAAAATGGAGTGGGGACAGATTTGAGCAGCTGTAGGATTTCTCTTTTGTCTTTGGTAAAAGACCACGAGCCATTTCTCCAGCTCACACTAGCACATTTGTTTTGGTGGGGTTTTTTTTTACCCAGAATGCCTTGCACTATCATCTGATTCCTGCTTTTGGACCACCATCTACAATAACTCTTTGAAGAATTTTTTAAAAATAAGTATCAGTTACAACAACATTTAATTTCTGTTTGTGGTCAATACAGTATTTCTGAATAGAATTGAAACAAATTGAATAAAGACAGAAAAACACCAGTGGATCCTAACAAATTAAGATGATGATTTGCTTCTAGTGTCGCTTGGACGTTGATGAGCTGTAAATGAGTTGCTATGACAATGCTGTTGTGTCTTTGCACCATTTACATAGAATTTGATTTTTGACCTAACCCATGGCAAAAGCGTTTCCTGTTCACTTTGTGCTGTTTAAGAACAACAGGACACTGACGAGCAAAAAAAAAAAAAAGCTACAATTTAAGAAAGTCTGTATTTTTGAGTGAATTAAAAAGCAATCTTCCATTTATCTACTTTTAGCAGGAACAGACAATTACGTCCTGAGAAAACGTCTCAGTAATGTTTGTTTTATGACGCAGAATTTCTGAAGAAAGCAGGTAATGCCTCAGGGCCTTTCTAATGCTCCCCCCCATTGTGTCCTAAATTACTAACCAAGTAAAGCTGCAAGCTCAAAACTCGCACGGAAACCTCTAATCTGTGGTTTATCAGTTCTGTTTGGTCTCACATCAGCTCATGCAAAGCTTTCAGTCCGTACGTCGGCCCGCGTCCATTCCAATACAGAAGTCTCTTTGCGTGGATATTGGAATCGGTTAAATATAAACGGAGATCACACACAGCAAAAAATGCAAGCTAAAAATAAAATCCCATCTTTAGCATGACAACAAAAGGTTGAATCTTTTGATCTGCTGCAGTTTTCTTTTGTCAAAGTAGTAAAAAAAAACAAAACACGCAGACACACAGCATTTCTCTGAAAGAGACCACATCTAGCTGAAGAGCACACATTTCCACGAATGACACCGCTGATGGCTTCCCCTGTCATTCTGAGAACCGCCTGCTTATTGGGTGCCTGCGCGTCAGCTAGCGCCGCTCTCAACATCTGAAAATTGCCGCCAAAAGAAGAGAGTTCTGCTTTCCTCACTGAGCAGGTCAGTGGACTGCATGGTGGACAATGAACAAACATTCATCCTCCTTGGTTTAGGGTGATAGAGCACAGAGCAGAAAAATGATCCGAACCATTGTCTATTAAAGTCAGTTTTTAGGTTTTGTAATAGATTCTTGATTGGATTTAGATCTGGACTTTGACTGGACCATTGGAACACATTAATACTAAGTGGCGGCACTCGATTTAGATATATTTTTTTAATCGTATTAATTGCTGGGTCTGCAGTTAATTCATCACAATTAGTGACATTTTAATCAAAAAACAATATATCTCAAAATAAACAATTCAAAAACCACTTTTGCTGTGAGAGTATTGAATAGATAGACAAATGAGCTCAACAACAAAGATACTGATTGTTTTTAATTTGTTGTTTACTCTACAATCAGACATTAGTGATGTGGTCATTAGCGCAGGGAAGGTCTGTGCTGATGCAGCATGTTTAGCATTGAGATGCTATGTTAGGCTAACTCCTTCAGCACAGTTTGAACACAATCTTTCCTGGCGTTCCATAATTCTTTTTTTTTAAAAACAGAATTGAACCCCCATGGCTCCGTCTTCCGTCGCTGTCTGTCGCTTGTGCGTCAGATTTACAGATCTTCCATTAGTGCACAATTAATTGTGTTAAAATTTTTAACATGTTGAAATCTGTGTTGTTAATGAATCAAAATGAATTATGTTAAAGTCCTGGCCCTAATGAATGTGATTCAGTTTTTTTTTTTGTTTTGGCTATGTCTCTCAAACATTTGCACCTCTAGACATAAAACTGTTACCCATTATTCTTTGGATAGACAGCAAATGTGAACAACCTTCCCTCTCTTTGCATGATGCTGCCACTGCCATGTTTCACCTTGGGGATGCAGTGATCAGTTAGTTTTATTCCACACAGCCTTTTGCATGCTTTCCACGTTTAATGGGTTCCTGCAGGACTTCTTCTGGGTAGAACAGCAGAAGTCTTGTTACAAGCTAACTTGTATTTTTTTGCCCCTTTTAATTTTTTTTATTCTAAAACCAGTCTGACCTCATTGAGTCAGCAACGTGAGCGACCAACATCTCTAAATATCTCCCTATTTCCTCAAAATGTCAGGCCAGTTTATCCAAAAATGTTCTCTGCGTCTGCATGCAACACCTCTTCTGTGGTATTGTTTGTTTAAAGGACTATCAAATGCAAATCCCACTGAGTTAGAAACAGAGCAGGCTGCCGGGTATTTGCATGGTGAGTCATTGTGGCCCTGCAGAGTTCATCTGACTGCCTCAGTCCGGCACTGAGTCACCGCAAAGCCCGGGTCTGCAGAGTGAGCTAGCTTTCACATCTACACAGCAGCACTATGTTTAGAGAAAGACACTTTCGATAACACGTTTTTTTTTTTTTTCTTATCCACAAGAAGACCCCATGTGTGATAATGAGTCAGTGAGTGTCATTTCTTCTAAACGCAGTTCAGTGGCAGGAACACCACTGGCCCACTCGCGGCCGAAAGCTGATTGGCTCGTCTTCGGCTCGTTCCCGTAAGTCGAGTGCCGCGGCCTCGTTTGTGTGATAGAGAAACAGAAATCAGAAGGGTTGCATAATCGGCCCCCTGCTCCTGTTCCACTTGCTGGACGCAGATCTCTTGGCTAATGCTGCCAGGAACTTCCGCTCAGTCTCTCTGTCACTGTCTCCATCTGTACAGGCCTGTCTTCTCCTTATCTGCCAGATATAGATGCAGGCCCACACATTCCTGTTCACACTTACAGGAAGGATGAACCGGAATTCATGGGCGCACTGGTTAGGCCTGTTACTGATGCTTTTGAGAAACGAAAACAATTTAGATTTATCAGCCATAAAATGTGGTCAAAGTGTTATGCTTTAAAGAATATATCAGATAACAACCTGCACGGATATTTTTGAGGCAGTTCCAACTTTACAGTTTTAAAGTTAATAATTTATGTTTAAATGAATCCATATTGATTAAGAGAAAAGATTACAAGCTGAATGGCATTGAATCAACTTAATTTGTAAATAAAGTCTTCTAAGTATGAACCTCTGGACTTATTTTAAGTTTTAATTACATCATTGCCTATATCCAGTCAGAATAGTCCATGCAAACAGTGGCGTTAATCATTTAAAAAAGTCTGAGTAAATATCACAGGTGGATCTCAAGACACCACCGGTCCCACTGGGGCTCTTTGATTGGATGAGGCGGTAATGAACTGAATGTTTGTAGAAACAGAGGTTAGCTTTCCCAGGAGCATCAAGCTAACGGCATGTTAAAGTAGATTTCTGCCATGTTACAGCAGCTTCAGTCTGTTGTAACTGTAGTAAAGGAGTTCATCACTTTTGTTGGATATGCTTAACATCTTCCCCCTTAAGCTGTTTCAACTCACTGTAGATTATCACTGTCATATGTTTCCATGTGACAAGACACTGATTTTAGAACACACATGTAGGTGTGTGTGTGTGTGTGTGTGTACTGTCCTGCATGTTGTGTGGATTCGTGGGAACAGGCCCACCACCATTGTGTGTTATTAATGTCTAGTGCATCCAGGGCCGGCCCAACGCATAAGCAAACTAATTAGCCGCTTAGGGCCCAAGGGCCACCAAGGAGCCCGCTCAGTGGAGCTGATTTTGTTTTGTTTTCTTAGTAATAATTTCTATGTCATTATAATAACAAAAACACACACTTTCATCATGAAGTGATTGGTTTTTACAATAATATATATTTGATGATGCATGTAGAAATCTAGAGGCCCCTGGTGGCCGCGGTAGGTCATGTGCGCTTTGCCGGTAATTTGAAATCCAAACGTCCAAAGCTCCAGCAGAAGATAAGTTAGCAAAACAATGTCTCAAAAAAGGACTTATCCTTCAGGGAGAAAGAAGAGAGGAAGAATAGAAAAAAACCAAGATAAAGGTTTGCCTTCATATGTCTTGGTAATGTAATGTTTATAAAAAAGATTTGTGAAATTGTTAATAGAAAGTTAGCTTTATAGCTACGGTTCAGTTCAACAGCCAAACATTTATGCTGCGTCTTTGTGTGAAGCTGAGTTTAAACTTGAAATGAGTTGATTCTCCTGCTTGGCTCTGTATATTTCTGAGGTCTTTTGGCTTCAAAATGGTGTGTTTGATAACGTTTGATAACAATAATTACAACTTCTCAATGTTTGACATTGTCTAGCAAAATGTTTTCCATCAGGCTACATGGCTACTGCATTAATATATCAATGAGATGTTCTAAGCTGTAGTGATTTATTGTTTGCTCCTGATCATTTATGTGGCTAAAACAAACAATATTTTTACATCAACTTCTAAGTTATGTGAAACTTCTGTTACAATTATTTGAAGTGCTCAGAATCAACCCAATCCAAAGTTACCGATCTTTAAAAAGCCTGACCTGCCGATTTTGAGTTTGTCTGAAATGTCGCTAAATGTAGCAAGAAAGTCGCTGAGTTGGCAGCAGTGGGGTGAATATTGTTAATTGTAAATGTGCAGACATGACCTGGTGGGCCAGTCTGTCAGTCAAACCTCTCAATGTAGAGCAGAAGAGGACAGAAACTGATTTTTAAACCTTTGCTGACAAAAATAAGATCAGGGGATAAGATGGGTGCCCAGAAATCAACTGGTTGATAAATGTATCCTATATTATACATGTATAGAATATAATGTAAACAGCGCTATCAGAGATGCAATAAGTTCATAGCAGGTGTGCGAATGATCTAATATTCTAACTGTTGATTTAAGCTGGTCACATTGTTAGCAGAAATAGAGGGCCCCAAAACCAAATTTCGCTCAGGGCCCCATGGAGTCTGGGCTGGCCCTGAGTGCACCAATAAGACTTTATGGATGTACTAATATGGCCCTTCACTGAGCATTTGCTAATCAAATAAAGGTTTCATGAATCACAAAATTCATGTTGTGCGTTTAGTGTAGAATAATTTAGTTCATGTTTGAAGAGTCTGAGCATTGAAAGTTTTAAGCTAGGGCAAATTAAAGATGCTCAAGATAGTAAACAATTAGATGGAATTTCCCTTAAGCTAAATCAGAAGTCAACATTAGCTCTGTAATATTTATGCCTGATGTCACGTTGGTTTATGGTAAACTTTGTCAAAAGAACATATTTCAATAATGTACGACGCTTACAGATATTATATGCCAACCATTTTTCTTGAAAATAAAGTTTTCTTTAAAGACAAATTCTGAGTCATATAGGTGAGCAGCCAGGGCATGCTAGTTGTTAGCCTATTGAAGGCTAATAGCTAGCATGTGCAAGGCTATTGTTAACTTATCAATGCTTATCAATGCAGAGAAATTATGCAGTCCAGTAGGTGACCAGCTTAGGATTGTTAGTTGTTAGCCACTCCAAGGCTAATGCTAACCTATCCAATTTTAATGGTTGCCTGTACATGCTAATGGACAGCAGATGAAGTAGGCAATCCAGTAGATTACCAGCCTTTTCCAAAGCTAATGTGAGTAGTATTCTTTTCATTTGCTAGCATCAATGGCTCAGGAAGCGGTGATGGAGTGTCATTAATCAGTAGCTACTGTAGCTTTGGAATGGATAAAACATCCTGTGACAAGGAAGCAGCCACTGGGAACGCAATAGTCTTAATCTTAGCACTAATACCACAACCAAGAGCTAAGTCTAATATTAAGGCTGACTGGATTTATAAAAAATAATTAGTTATATCGAACAACTCGATTCAATGACAGTTCAGAGTAGCAGACAAATATTTCCAATATCTTCTCTGATTGGACCAGAACCTTCCTGTTTCTGAAAGATTCTGTGCTGAAAGTGCTCTAAGTTTCTACATATCTGAGAAGTGAGTATGATGCTATCACAACTTCCAAATAAGTTAAAAGACTTTAGAAATATACCAGAAATGGTATATACGTAGTCGAATCAGATAATGCATAACAAAAAATAAACAAACATCTACTGCAGGGCTTCACCTTTTTCCTTCATATGTGCAACATTGGGGCTTTTAGGGAAGCTGTTATTCAGCAGAGCAGCATTAGATGGGTCAGTGGCATTGTTTTTCAGTAACCCTGGTTTAAAAATCAAGATTTATGAACCATGCATAAATCTTGCATGGTTTATGCAGATTTATGCATAAATCTTTGCATAGATTTGAGGAACACAGTGTTCCTCAAAGCTTGTCTGAAATATCCAAGTGATTCATATCTAAGCTTTAATGTCCAAAAATAAAATAAAAGCCTGTCTCCGTGTTGAAAAGAACAAACTGAATTGCCACAATCCTCAGCAAGCTGCCAGTTCAAATAAAAAGCACCAGCTTCCTCCATAATTTCTCTCTCAGCAAGGTCGGTTCAACCTCATAAAAGGAACACACATGTACACACACGCAGGTATTGGCGGCTGATGTTGCTGGTCAGTCGTCGTATCACTCAGTCCAACAGAACTGAGGGTATGATTCTCCAGAAAGGTCGAGCCGAACTGCCTCCTCATAAAGTTACACAGTGTTCCTGATGTCCCTGCTCAGCTTCAGCCCACCTCTTCCTCATTGTTTGTCCAACTGATGATTCATCCTCTATATGTGTGTGTGGGGGGCAGGGGTGGCCTGCCAGCGATGGTCATTCACATTTTAGGAGTAAATGTCAGACTGAGAAACTTTCTACCAATCAAAACTTTTACCAAGTACAAGGAGTATTACTTGGTCTAACTAGGGGAGAATTTTTTATCTTTAAAGTGGACCAGTGCCTATTTGTAGCTCAGTACTTGAGGGTTTGCATATTTGAGGATTTTTAATGGAATTATTTATGCTGTTTTTCTATTTGTTCCAGAATTCTTTGTAAAGCTTATCTAAGATATAAAAAATAAAAAAGTTCAGCTATTTACCTCTGTTTGTTTTACAATTAACACACTACTTTGTGCTGAAGTAAAAACTTAAACACATCAAAATTGGTAACGTGTGAAAATATATTTGCTACAAAAGGCTTTACATGTTGACGTGGATTTGATACCACATATATTAAAAAATAATAACTGAGCAAGGAAAATGCCTGCTGCAGGTGTCAAAATTAAAACCTTGTTTGCTGACGCACACAGACAATAAAAGGTGGTTAATTTGAAAATGAGTGCACATGTTTTGACCGGAGACGGTGGGATGTGATGTTTGGGCAGGTGCACAAAGCTGTTGCAATTTCGAAACTGCATTTCTTAACAGCACATAGACCTGACTTGTCAGGTTCTGTTTCGCCTCAGTGATGAAATGCGGCTCGGTCCAATCCTTCGTAGCTTCTTTTCACACTGTCACACCTCAAACAGCTTCCAGTCATGCTGCGACACTGGGCAGGATAAAGCAGCAGTAGATAACTAAATCATCAAAAAATGTTTCTCAAATAAACACTTTACACATTCATCTGGTATTTGCCGTTGAGGCGAACTGTTCCATATTTGGACATGGATTAAACACCATCCTTCCGCCGTTCTCTGCTTGGTCTGATCACCTTTACCATTCATAGCTGCGTATCAAAGCGACTAGTTTTCTTATGCCTCATTAGACCAAATGTGCCGGTATAGTTATTAATTCATTTAACACACAAATTCAACAATCAACAACAAAAAAGGTTGAAAACAAAACAAAATTGTCTTTGAGCGGCTGACCGCTAGTTACGGACGATGCTAAAGTTAGCATTTGTGTTTTTATTGAGTCTGCGCTGCATTTGATCATTTATAGTTCAGAATTCTTACTGATTCTCTCAAAACTTGGACGGTTATTTATGGGACAGAGATTCTTTAAAACAAAGATCGACATTTATTACAGGTTTTGTATTTGGGAAAACACAAAAAAGAAATGGAATGTAAGAACTGATCAATAATTAAACATTTCTTTGAAGAAATAAACACACATTCACACAGCTACATAATAATTTTTGCATTTTCCTGTCTCTGTTCCATTTGAATCATATGTGCAAACAAGTAAGGAAAAAGTTCCCCCCCCCCCCCAAGTTATGTGTTAGTTCAGACCAGCACCTTTCAAGAAACAGAAAGTGTTCATAAAAGATACTGCATACTGTCTATGTCCAACTTTCCCTATTTTGAGAGTAAGCTAATGGTACAAATTTAATTGTTGTCTGTATTCACAACAGAATAAAAGCTGACACTCAGCGATGAGGCTCTCCATTGCTGAATGTTGTTGAACACCTCATGGGGGCGTCGACCACAGCTTCTGCGCTGACCCACGTTCCTGCCCACGTTCCTGCCCACGTTCCTGCCCACGTTCCTGCCAACAACAGTGAGGAACGGACTGAGATGGCGATACTCCAAACCTGACGCTAGCTTCGTTTCCATCAAGCACAAAATTGTGCAAATTGAAATCACAAAAATAAAATTGTTTAATGGAAACACATCAACTTAGAAAAAAATATATATATTTTTCTTTTTTTTTGTCATAAATGGTTTTTGTGCTAGAATGTTACTGCTGTCAAAAACGACAAAGAAGACAGGCTCCAGCAGGTCATAAAGCAGCACACAGTTCATAAAACGTTGCGTCTTTCCAACATGTTGAATCCATCGCTCTTCTGTAGCCACTCCTAGGTATAAGGGGCTTGTCACTCCAATGAATGAATAAGACGCTGATGTGTCCTCTGATGATTGATAGCGCCATGGCTGAAATATTAATATATTTAAATACAAATGTCTGATTGAATTTTGACTGATCTGCCATCATTTTTAACGACTTCTTGCATGAATAAGCTTATTCACATGTGATTTTAATTTAATTTCTTATTTGATGGAAACACTGCAATTGCAAAATTGTTATGTTTTCAGGGTAGTAATCTAGACAAAGACTTGTGCACATTTGTAATGGATACGCAGCTGGTAACCAGATAGAGTCATACTTGATAATGGAGAAATGTTTTATGAGGTACAACTACAAGCCAATGCATCTCAGTGCAGCCTTGGTTTCTCTATAGAGAATATTTATTGTCCTACACACTTTATACACACACAATACCAGAGAAATGAAAGTAACAACACAACAATACACTGCAGTTTCACTGAGCCTCACCCACGACTAACTGAAAGACCAACACAAAAACAACTTATAATTGAACGTAGTCATCCTTTTATTAGTGTTGCTTCTTTTTTTGTTGCAATGTTAATGATAGACGTCGATACGCTACATCCAAAAATAGAGCTTTCTTAGAGTAGCTCTAGTTTTTACCAACTGTATTTGTCCTGCAAAAAAAAAGAAAGCAGCAGAGCATAAAATGTACTAATAAAAAGATGATTCACACCTTTTCTTTATGAGCCGCTTTGCTTCACTGAGTGGGAATGCTTTCCTGTGTTTTCATGTGTGAGTAAATCCATCTGTCATTCTTACTCAGCTTACAGTCCCAGGAGGGCCGTTCTGTTGTTGACTTTGTTTTCACATTTTTGTGAATGACTCAGCTGTGTAATGGGAGAGGGAGGGCGAGGCAGGGCAGCTTTCTGCCCCACCTCAGCGCTCTCTCAACAGTCAAAGCGGATCCCACGGTTCCGTGGCCTTCCGTGGTCGTGTCGCTCCTGCAAGCCTGAACAGAGCGGGACAACGAGGCTTGTGTAAACACAAAGTACCACCATGTTGGGCAACAGAACCTGGTGCAATTTTTGTTTCCCACATAGATCACTTGTTGCTGATAAAAGACATTAGTGAGTAAATAACTGTCATTTTGACATCCGTGTATGTGAGTGACTTCTCCTGGAATGAAAGCAAACCAAAAAACTGTGAATTTTTTACAAAAGGTTTTAATTGTTGTTACTGTTTCAGTGGTAACATATAATACCAGACAAATGGAAGTTCAGACAATGAATAACTCACAAATTTCAACCCCTGCAACCTGAAAATAAAAATGACCAAACAGAAAATAAGCATCAGGTAACAAGTTTACATAAACCAGCAGCTTGCTTAATCAACAACTATCCTTTTGTGTCTCAAGCTACATTAGTCATAGTAACATGAAACCATCATTATTCCTTCTCCTAACAGGTTTTGACGAACTTTGCGGTCTCATAAAATCTTTACTACTTCTTCCAAACGAAGGGCAAGAAATTATTTGTATTTGGGTTTTTTTCTTTGTTGTAACAACGTTTCATGGCAACAAATCTAAGGCAGAAAAGCTTGTCTAATTTGGTTTAAATGGTGCCACGTTTGTAAAGGGAGTAAGTTTATGGGTTCAGCGAAAGAGTTTCATGTAAGGGCTGTGTCTAAGAGAACGCTTTCCAAAATCTCTGCCAATGCCTAACTGCTATTGGCGGAGGCGGTTTGATGGTTGACATCATTGGATATAATCTCAAGGCACAGAGATATGAGATTCTGCAACTAGTGGAAGACCCACTTCCCCTCTCTGTGGGACTGAAAGCTGTCGTTTGAGATGTCGTGTCTCACCCCTACCTACAGGAGTTTAGATTGGTGAGGATGGATTGGTCTGCTCTTCTAGCCTGCGACTGCTGTTCAATCTAATGCTGGTTAGATACCTTCGCTAATATCGCTTTTTCCTTCAGGTCTGCATTAATCTTTCATGGCATAGATTCAACCAGGTGTCAGAAACTTTCCACATTGGCTTCATAGCATCACGCTGTACTTGTAGATTCTCCCATTCCACGAAATCGCAAAGACGCGTCAATGTGAAGAGCATTTTGAGACGATTCAAGCTCTGAGATGGCAACCGATCCTGCTGGAAGCAACCATCAGCAGATGGGTCAAAAAGGGATGGACATGTTTAGCAACAATATTCCAGTAGGCAGTAGGTTTTAATTGATGCCTAACTGTTGCTAAATAACTCAAAGTGTGCCAAGAACATCTGATTCCACACCAGTTTACCATCAGCAGCAGCCTGAGCCAGTTATACAAAGCAGGATGGATCCATGCTTTGATGTTCTTTGGACCAGATTCTGTCCTTAACTTCTAAATGTTGCAGCTGAGAATGAGAGCAACTAATGTTTTCCACTTGTTTTGCTGCGCCTGTTTGAATTGTAGTCTTAGTTTCCTTGGATTCACTGACGGGAGTGGTATCTGTTGTGGTCTTCTGCTGCTGCAGCCCATCTGCGTCGAGGTTTGATGTATTCCCCACACTTTGGTTGTAGTAAATGTTTGGGGTTTTTTGAACTAAGGTTACCTTTCCATCATCTCAGACATGTCTACCCATTCTCATATGATCTCTACAACAAATTTTAAAAAAAAGTTGACTGGTCGGAGTTATGCAAGACAGCCTTAATTTTAAACACTACTTAAGTTGGGTCTTATGCATTTTTCAGGCATATAGTGCCATTTTTAGCACAATCAAGTAACTGTGTTATCTTCAGTGGTCATGAAAATGCTGTAGAGATTTGACTTTGAATCATATCCATATCTGACACTTTGAAATTTGCCTCTGTCTCTTTAAGAACCTCCTACTAACTGCGTGTGCTGGAAACAACCCCATGGTGAGTAGGCCCACCAAGTCTATGCCAGCAATAAAATGTCTTAAACATTTCTCTCTCTGACTTTATTGCTCTCTATCTGGAGGCGTGGCTAACACAGTCTGCATTGACATTGTTCACTTCTTCCGCTGCAATTGCCAAACTACAGCCATAGGCAGATTGAAAATCTAAAACATTAAAGAATGTTGACATTATTGTTCACAACTCCTTCTGTTCGCTGAATGAAATTCAACTTGAGAAATTGAACTCCATGGGAGACGGAGCAGTGAGGAGAGATGAGAACCAAGCAGAGTTATCTAGAAAGCCAATGGCTTGGCTACCTAGCTGATAACAAAGCCAAATGTGTTGTGCGGGTGGTATTAAAAGAACTAGAAAAACATTTCAGCCATGTCCCTAGAACAGTGAACAAGTGATGAGAAAGTGTAGATTCAAATTCTCAATGAGTTTAAAACCAGCAGCTTTTAGTGCACTAGTAGGTAGTTATCCAAACCCCAGCAGTGTGAACGGCCTTCATTTGAATCCGGGCCAGAATATCTCAAAGCCCTTGAGAAACACAGATGACCACAGTTCTCTGCTTTCTGCCAGAGGAAAACAAATAAAAAGGAACATTCAAACCCAGAATGAAATGAGGACTTTTATGACTGGAGCTTTTCATCAAACACCCTCCAACATCCTCTTCTCCGTTATTTGTCTTTGTTATTTTCAGTGAGTATTTTTCCCAGGCCTGGCTGGGAACTGTGGGAGTCCAAAACCTGACCGTGGTTACTCAGCGGCTCAGTGTTTGTCTCCAGGATGCTTGCTGGGTTTCCAGGGTAGTGGGAGTAACTTGTCTGCACCGGGGGGTGACCCTGACTTTCTCTGTGACGGTTCCCTGAGCAGCTGATAGGCTGCGGAAAGGGGAGGCAGCGGATCCTTGAAACTGAAAGGTTATGGGAAGGGAAGGTTTAGGGGTTTCAAATGAGTGGTTCCGGACAGAATTACCCCAAAAAGGTTCTGCTCGCTTATGTGGATGGTTTGTTTTTAGCTCATGTTGTGTCTCTTGGTTTTCATAGCAAATGTCCATTTATCTCACTATGTTACCAAAGAGTTTGAGAAATGTTTTCAATCTGGCATTGTTCACTGTGCAATAAGTTAGTCAACTGTATGTATTTTTGAGCTTTACATCATGTTGCCTAAATTATTTTATGCATGTGTGAGGAACCCTTTAATCTCCATGGCAACCATTAAGCTGTGCAGAACACCTGGATGGACCTAGCTCAGCCTTCAAGCGTCAAGCTTTCACGTCACTGAGCAACCTTTCTCCGCTCAGCTCCTTCAGACTAGCCGGCAGCAATTAGCAAACATCTAGTGGAACTCGTCACCTGCTGAGCTCATCATACGAGCTACTTCTCAGAGCAACGCTGCTATAAACGTGGTTAAATGGTTAATAGAGGAGTCATGTTGTGATGACTTCCTGAAGGCGGAGTTTCAGAAAGAGCAGAAGCTTCTTAAAGAGAGTTTCCCAATTTCAAGGTGTTAAGTCAATTTCTTTTAAGCCTTGTTTGACATATACAGCGTTTTAATAACTGAAGGTAACAGAGTGTCTTGATTGTGCGATAAAATTGCACTATGTGCCTGGAAAAAAACATAATACTGACCCTTTAAGGTATGTGTGGTGTTTGAACTATTAAAACAGGAGGCTATATGTATTTTTAGAGGGGATCTCTACATGTCATAGATTATTTTTCTGTGAATACTGGTAGTTCATCATACCACTTACTTCCTCTTCACAACTAAAAGCTACTCCGTGTTTGTCTATCAAATAAACTTCCAATAAGACAATGAGTACTGCATACAGTGGAAGGGTTGGTCTGCCTAGAACAACATTTGAGAAACTCCTGTGTTTGATTGTAGTACAAGGGTCTAACAAGTAGCTTCAGATCTAGAAGGGAACAATTAATTCTGATGAGACAGAACCACAAATAGCTTAGGACCACATCAAATGCATGCAGGTATGTCAGATCTGAGGAAGAGTCAATAACCTGAGGGCTGAGCCACCCACCTGGGGGAAACGGCCAGACTGGGTCAGCAGGGAGGACCTTTTTTGGAACCCAGTCAGGATTTAGGCGTTAAACCAGATGGGATTAGGAAGAGGAATCTTGTGAAGGTCAGCCCCTCTTCCAGCGTCCGTCCCTATGTGAGAACCTTGCTGGATGCTGTGGGAGTGCCGCATTCCTCCCAACCTGACTCACCGCGCTGCACACCGCGCCGGCTTCTGCCAAGACCTGTTAGCCAAGGGACACTAGCATGCTCCCACTCCCTGTCATCCCAGGACAAACAGTCCCAGCCAGAAGAGGTTCTGGATTTGAAGGGGGAAAAAAAAGTGTCGGTGTAGTGACTACAAAGGGGAGGAGAACATGCAGTCTGGATCAATAATTTGCTCCAGGAAGAGGAAACTGTGTGTTTGTTCTCCATGTGGTAGTATTTGTCAGTTCTGCCAAAAAAGTGGAACGTGTTTTCTTTTGATGGCATTGTGAAACGGAACACGGTGTATTATTGCCTCCAGCTACAGTAATTCCTTCTCTGTACAGTTCCAGGCTTTTGCCAAATAGAATTACTTTCACAATAAGCAGTTGTTATTGCCTTGCCAAGAGCTTGCAAGTAGCAACAGCGACAATGATGATGATGGCGGTGATGAAAAGGCTGGGTGGGTAGACCAACGGCACGGTGAGCAAGATGAGAAATGTGATTAGCCCGGCTCAAATGTAATTAAATCTTTCTACCTTTTGCACAGTTTCTTTTTTTTTCCTTTTTCGTTTGTTTTCTCTTCCTGTGTGTCATAACAAATATTTGTCATAACCTCTCTGCCCACGTGCATTCCCACTCGCCCCTCCCTCCCAGCCTGGCTGGCTTCCCGTAAAGACGCTACCTCTCATACTTCCTCATTCCTGAAAACCCAATAAAGAGCAATGGTGTGGCAACGCTCAAGCTTCTGCCTGCAACGGCCGCCTGGAGGGGCAATGATCTCCAACGGGTGGAGATGAGCTACTTGGGAAAGACGGATGACGAGCCGGAGGCTTTTTCAAGTTGCTGTTGTCAATAGTCGAGCTGAATCAGAATTTACGGCCAACAACGCAGTGTGCAGAAGAAAGAAAAAGATACAGGCGCAATAAACAGGTTTCACATGAGCAAGTGCGTTATAATCCCCTTTATGAATCATGTAGAACGACACAGGCAGGTGCAATCTTGTTGCAGAGTAACAGAAAACGTATAGGAACATAACTATCACTTTCTTTTCCGTGGAATCCCACAAGTCCACTCGGATGGTATTCCCACGATTCTCTGTTTCAACGGTTCCAGCATCTCTAAGGAACACACAAGGTGGAAATTGGCATTTGTTCAATTCAGTTGATCTATATAGTTCCAACTAAAACAAATAACATCTTGTTCAAGCACATACACACTCGAGTTTGTATTTCTACCCATATTAAGACTTTGCATTGCCCTCCATTCTGCATTTATGCATTTATGCATTTATTTGTAACTGCATTTATGCCTGAAACAGACATTTACCTCAACCCTAAACATTACTAGTCTATTCCTAACCATAACCTTAACTAAAACTGAATTCACACCTTACCTCTAAACTTGACCAGCCATTGGTTTCCATAAGGCCCATCGGTCTTCAGAAGGTTAGCAAATATGCCAGAAATAGTCCTAAATAGAATAGCTACAGAAGTACACACACACATACACATTTCTCTATTTTTGCAGGGGCTTTCCATTGACTTTAATTCATTAAATTATCCCTAACCCTATCCTTGACCTCACTTCACACCTTGGTCCTAAAACAGCTCTTTGTTGTGGAGTCTTTGGTCTCCATGTGTTACCAAATGGTCCTTATAATGTATCAAATACCACTGATCACACACCTACACACACACTGTGGGTATAAAAAGTTAGACACTTCAGTAGAAACGTCAGTTTTGTGACATAAAAGACAATGATTGCCTTAGACCTTTTATGTGACCTATCTACTTTACATTCATTTGAAAACAAAATATTTAAAAAAAAAAAAAAAAGGAAAACAGCTGTGGTATCCTGTTTACATTGGTGTGCATGCCCTTAAACTAATAAGTTACTGCATTGAAGCACCTTTTGGGTTTTTTCCAGCATCGAGTGTTGTTGAGCAGACTCACACCTGCCTTCAGTTCAGCTGCCCAAGAGGGACTTTCCTGAATATCTGCTCATTTGCCACAACTGTAAAGTTAAAAGTAATCGCCAAAATCTTATCTCTTTTATTACGAAAAACGCAAAAACAATTCTATTGTAAAAACTAAATACTCAAAATTCAAATGTATGAAGAAAATGTGGTTATTAAAAGATGAATAGCTTTTATTGTTGCTTAAATTTTCCATTTTAAGATTACTTTAATTTCCTTTATTTATTTTCTGATCAGGGTTAATGTCCTTTTAATTTGTTTTAAGGATATTTCACCATCAGTCTGGTGAAATAAATCTGTGCCATTCTTGAATTGTGCAGTAGGTCCGCATTAAATCATTCCAAGGGCCACATATTGTCCCAGGGCCCGCAAACTTTGGACACCCCTGGGTTAATTAGTTTCTCTAATTCGTCCAGGATGTCCAGCTGGAAGAAATGTCCATATTTGGGCATAAGGAAGTTGCAGATCAATTTCAACTATATGGGTGAATTCAAGTTCTATGAATAACAGTAATTGAAGAAGAAAACTTCAAACTCTGCAAAATATATCTAATGATACTCCTACATTTATGTATGTATGTATGGATGGATGGATGGATGTTTAAATCAAACTGAGCTTATGTGATGTGGTTTTTGGTTTTTTGCTCTTTTAAACTTAAGTTCCTGTTTTTGTCTAAATGAAAGGAGCTCTTGTTTTAGAAATTGATGACCTTTCAGCGGTTTTAACTGTTTCAGAAAGAACCCTCATTTCCGGCCTTTTTTTCTAGGACTCAGTTCCACAGAACTGGCCTCACTTTTCTTAGACTACAGGAAGTGACACGGCTACTCCAGGAAGCAGCAACAAAAAAAGAAGCTGCTTATGCAAAACCTATGTTTATCTTTTGACTTACGATAAACTGCATGTCATTCTACTATTTTTTATTTCCTTATTTCTATTTGCTGTTTTACTGATTCATTGTGTCCCAGTCTTTAGAAGAGTGGGTTTTTGATGCGACCCTTTTTCTTTTAGTCTCATACAGATGTAAGAAAATGGATAAAACTGTAGCAATCTCAACCAATCTAAACTAGAAATGGAGAACATGTGAGTGAGTTATTAATAATTCTGTTATAAATTCTGAGTGCCTCATGTTTCGTTGTGGTTAATACTAAAACTTCCTTTTGTCAGTAATTTTGTCATTCCTGGAAATCAAGCTAATTTAGCTCTATTTTGACTTGAACTTCTATTTCTGTTACTCTGAAGCAGAACCGGTCCAAGACTGTGTGGGGCCAGAGGCATAATTTTATCCAGGGCCCCCTCTTCCAGTAAAACCACCACAGCACTAATATGACTTTCAAATCGACTCCGCCCCTCTCCTTTTTATTTTTGTTGTTTCTGGTAATTTCGCATCATGTTTTATTAAACAGGTTTGTTATTTTTGTTCTGAGTCGGGCTACGTCAGTTCAGAAAAACACAAAACTGTTTTCAGACACGTACTTGGTAACCTCTCGATTTAAGGACTGTTTGTTAAAACAACCGACTGCAGCAGCATCTCACTTCAGCTTACAGATGTTATATAAACACAGGACAGCATATTATAATTATCATAATTCTGTTCAGTAGATTTGTTTGCCATGTTTTGTTTGTTTGTTTTTGTGTTAAGTAAAAATGACAAGTTTAACAGAAATATTGCACAAACGTAAGAATGCTTGTTTCAATTACGAATGTGAGCAAGTCTTTATAGATATTCTGCTAGTGTGAAAAAGACACAAATTCCACACAAATTGCAGAGTTTCTATTAAATGAAAATTTAATCAAAATGCCATGTAGATAAGTTGGTACACGCGATAAATCGCTAAAAATCATAGCGGCGTTGGATGTAAACAGATGCATTGGACATATAATTCATGCACGTTGCTGGCGCTCTTCTATCAGCCATCAGAGAGCAGCAAGCCTTTACTTGTTGCTGAGTGGGGACGTGTGAGACGTTTTAAGAAACTGTAGTCAGTGATTTTACAGAAGAGCTACAGATTCAACATGTTCAATTAAAACATAAAATTCTCAAAAAATTCTCCTAAAAACAAACCACTGTCCTCCTACTACTTCCTGTTGCCTTCTTTGTCATTTCTGCCAACGGTAATGTCCAGCTGTTGATCATGTGACTTATGATATGAGTGTAAGTGTAATGGAAAGTGTAAGTGTTTCCATTGCTGTTTTGCGAACGAAATCTCAATACAGCAGAAAGCCACCTTATCCTCTCGCAAAAGCTTTTTATAGAAAAACATGAGATTTTTGTTTGTTTGTTTTTGTCTGAAATTGCCGTGTTGCCATTAAGTAAATTTATTCCAATTTGTGCAGCTTCATGGTTCATGGAAATGCAGCTAGTGTCTGCATTGCTGCTGTGTTTGGAATATTGGAAGTCCAATAAGTTCCCTAAGCGTACAATAATACATCATTTTAAAACCAATTATATATCAATATTGATCATTTTGACAACTCAAGGACCTGCTGAGCACAGAGTATGAGTTCAAAGCACATTCTCCCTGAGTGACCACGTAGTCAGAATCTTAACAACTTAAATAAACTTGCAGCCTGGAAACCCAGAAATGACTCGTGGTCTTTTCTCTGACTTATTTTTTCACACTTCTGCAGTCTCACTGCTGCTTTTAAACTTCCTGGCAGTAAATGAAAACAATGTGATGGATTTCCTGCTGACACGCTGCCGGCCAAACAGGCTATCCGGCTTCAGGCCTGATAGCAGCTGCTGAGTACGGACGATGCTGTCGGTGGATGCTGACCGTCAATTATATAAAATCCCCCCCCCCTTCACCCCTGACTGTACTCTATGAACTTTCCAGAGAGCTGTTTGTGAATCAGTCGTTTTCAGCAGAGGAAACTGGGGATTATGAGATTGATAATTATACACTAATAAAGAACTGGAGAAGGTACAAAAACAGGAACCGACCTTGACTCTTCCTGTGGGGCTGTTTTTTTTATATTTGAGGTGTATGCCAATGCAGAGGAACATTTTGTTTCCTCTCAGCCTGTTCAGGTGGACAATACTTTTGCTGTAGCTGGAATGTACATGGCAGCTCTGATGTGTTGACAGTGTCTGTCGGTCTCTGGAGTGTTCTTGGAATCCGTCAGAGCGGGAGGACATGAACATTACAGAGTGCTGACACACTAGGAGGCGATTATCATCTTTATAGCAAGCGAACATGGCCCAGCAGCGCTATCGACACGCGTGGCTGTCTCCAGACGGCGCTATTGTCAGATTTTTAACTCGGAATGCAAACAGAAGCACAAACAGCGCCAAAGAGACGGATCAAAGACAAACGAAGCAACTGATAGACCAGAAACAGTTTTCTAGCAACACAGAAAGTTCGTCCACAGGGGTCACTAATGTGAAAATGAAACAGGGAGACAAGCTGTCCGTCTGGATGTGACTAAAATAAAGGTCACAGAGTCTTACAGTGACTCTTAACAGAGTCTTGTTTTATTTGCTGTTTGGCTTTCAGGGTCACATTTGCGTTGCAGACTCGACCCTGGCAGTGGAACGCCGAGGCTCACAGCTGTAAGGACGGGTCTGTGTAATAAGTGGGTTTCGGTTCAATGTGAACAGTCAGAGTCCCTGCTGCCTGTGTGGTGGTTGATATACACAAAGGAGTCAGATTAATACTTGCATTCAATTATCACCATTTTTTAATAGAGTAGAACAGAATAGAATATACATGTTTGATCCCCAGGGGGAAACAGCTTATTCGTTGACAAGCTACTCCATCTAAGGTATTAAATATTAAGAATACCAATATAACTATAAGAGATCAAGTTTACATAAAATATTATATGCAAGTAATTCAATATGCCGGAAATAAATAAATAGCAAGCATGCACACGTGTTAATATAAAAACAATCTATGAAGTGCAGAGAAAGTTTGAATTAAGCTGCTCAGACTTGGGCGTTGTAGAGTCTAATGGCTTCAGGCAGAAATGATTTCTTGTGTCGCTCTGTGGTCCACTTTGGCAAAATGAGTCTCCTGCATAATGATACTGATATTTATAAAAGCTTGTTTTTATTAAAAGCTGGAAACTGGTTTTCTTGGCAGATTGCTTGATTAAAAGATAATTCAGACTTTTCAAGGGAGGTTCAAAAAAGTTAACAGGTAGCTCTCCTGATGACTTCATTTAATATCAATCCAGATTAATTGGGCAGCTAGATTAAAGATAGCTGTTATCTTAGGGTGCATTCACACCAGGACAGGCCGCTGCTCCGCTTGTTTGGTCTGGATGATCTTTGCTTCCATTGGACAGAAACGTCGGGAGCAGGATCCTGTAGTGCTTTCAGTAGTAGTGTTAACAGCAACAAAGGGCAAATTTTTACCGGAATGCCCAGCAACGGTGGCTCGTATAGTCCAAAAAGATGCATATTTCCCATAGTTGGTTTGGCTCGAGGTCAGACTGTATTCACACTAGAAATGAAATGCATCAGAGTTTCATTGGTCCATTGGAAGCGGACCAAGACCACATCAAGAAGGGGGTCCGGTTGTTTGATCCACACCAGAATGTGTGTGTGTGAGGATTTGGGTTTTTTGTGTATTCATTTAGGTTTCTGTGTCTATTGAGTCTCTGTGTTGTCCTGTCTACCCCTTGATTGTTCCCAGCTGTGTCTCGTTTCCCTGATTACCCTCTGTGTATTTAATCCCACCTGTGTTCCTTGTTAAGTCCTCCTCTCGTCTTTTCTGCTGTCAAGTTTGTCGTCAGTTGTGTTTGTCCTGTTACCAGTTGCTACCAGTATTGAGCTATTAGCCTTCCGCTCATTCTGTGCTGCCTGGATTTTGTACTTTGTACTTCTAACTTCATTATTAAAATCATCATTTAACTCGACTATCTGGGTCCACAGCGTTTCCCCCACCACTCAACTGCCACAGTTCATGACAGTGTGAGTGTATTCACACCTGCACATAAGGTCCGGACCACGGGGGAAACAAACTCTGGTCCATTTAAAGTGGAAGGTGCCAATACACCCTTAAAAAGAATCCAAAAACAAAGTGAGACAACTAAAACAATTCCAACCTCAAAGAAAAGTACTGGTTTGTGCCGTCTAGGGCCTAATCCACACGTCCCCAGATATGTTGGAAAACTAATAAATTTTTATACGTTTTGGTCTTTTATCCCCATGAAAACTCTGTTTAATCAGCAAAAACAATTATTTATAAAACCTTCCACCAAAGTGGAGTTTTAAGAAAACTCTTCATTTGTGTTTGTGCATGCTCTTCATGACACACATCAAAATCTTAAAGTTACAGTAAAAATACAGGTTCAGGTAGTCCTGACGCATTACGTCAGCGTAAGACACGAAAAGCAAGAAAGTCCTTTCGTGTTGAAACTCAGCATGACCTAGCAGCTTTTCACTACGCTGTGTTTCATCACTACAAGCTCATATTCCTTCACAACACTGGAACTGAAAATGATTTGCAAAAATATATATAAATAAATAGAACATTACACAAATGTGTAATTGTGACAAGTAAAATGTGCCAATTCAGAAGGCAGGTTAGTACAAGGCGAAGTACAGGTGGAGTCATGTGACATTAATTGTCATCAACAAAGAATTAGAACAAATTTTATGGAGAAACAAAACCCTGAGGTGACCCCCATGAAGTGTCAGGGAAATGTGGCATATGAAAAATGATTGACATTGCAAAAAATTTAAAAAGGATTTAGCATGTATCAGTTTATATATCATTATATATAAAATAACGATGTGTTATTTTTTCGGCTCAATAAACAGAAATGTGCCGATATTATGAACTGATATTTACCACCACCATGTTGGCCATGTAGTTTTTGTGGGGCACCTGATGCTGCAGAGGATTGGGGAGCATAAAGAAAATGTCTTTATGGCTGAAAGGGAAAGATAATTATAGAAAATCTAAAAATATCAGTAATCGGCCATGACAGCATTAATAATTTCAGATATTGAACGCGGCCCAAATCTTCCCATCAGTGCATTCCTATTGAATGCCAAATTTTTTTAGGGTTCAATTCAAAGTATCTTTTCATTTCCATTTCACAAATATATGCAAATTTGTATATATCTATCATATAAGATGTCAATGAAGCACATCGATGAGGGCTAAATGAATGACAAAAGCTAAGCAGTAGGAATGCTTTGACCAGGCAACATTTCTAAATTTGTCCACAGCCTAGAAATGCGGCACACGGGAAGTAAAAACAACCTTTCTGGACACGTAGATCTAAAGGTAAATGAGGACAGAAGCTAAATGTATCTTTTGTTGTTCACTGAGAACAATCAGCACTGATCTCAAAATTGGAAACTGTGGCCAGAGGTACATGGAGAACCCTGGAGGCCGTGACAGTTGTACTTTTACTTCAAGCAATTCTTCATTTGTAAGATGTGGCAGAAAATAGCAGGAGCGAAGTGGTGGGTGCTAACTGTCGTCACTGTGTCTCCTCGGATAAACACACACACACATATCGCATTTTTACGAGAAGCTGACATTGATTAAGCGCGCTCTCACACTCTGAGATATTGGGATCTTGCTGACGCTGTCGCTCCACCGCTCTTCCTCTCCACAGAGCTGGAGCAGTGCGGAGAGCAGGGTGACTGTGACCCACTTCCATCCTGCTGCGTCCCACATCCTGACTCTCTTCCTCTGTTCAACAAACTAATCCACACGCTGTCTACTTACACTTTAGGCAAGACAGGTCACTGGCTAACTGGGCCAACGCTTGTGTAACTGGCTTATTACACTGCAAAGGTTTAGCCTCAGCTGACAGAGCTGTCCTTTTTAAAGCCTGAACAATAAAAAAAAGAGCTGGTTATGAAGGAGGCTGATTGCTCTGAGTGCAAATTGGAAATGGAGTCGCCACCAGATATTTACACTCACTATGTAAAAATACCAACGATACACATTAAGGGTGTTTTCATACCTGATAACATGGTAGACTCGGTTTGATTGGGGACCGAAATTACAACATTTGTTATATTTTCAGCTGCTGAGGTTCACTTTCACACTGCACTGTCAGACCACCCGCACTCTCTGAACAATCTGTTCCCCCCTCATCTGCAGTGGCGCTGCAGCAAGATTCACTGACGGAAACGACATGATAACCTCCAACGTCCATCTTCACAACATGTAAACAAAAATAACGATGATTTAAGCGGTTGTAGGATTTTTCTTTTTGTCTTTGCTAACAGGCCATGAACCAGGTTTTCCCGAGCGCAAGAAACGCACATAGTTTTTGGTTGTATTTACCCAGAATGCCATGCTCTTTTCTGCTTTTGCCACACTCTCCAGTTTGCTTGGCGTTCACATGTGGATTTGAACTGCACCAGCGTTCACTTCACCCAAACTGAGCCCCAAGTCTTTAGAGATTGCTTTGTTGGTCGGCGTCAGAGTTTGATTGCACATTAACACCTCTCTGATCAAACCAGACGTTCTAGGTAAATAAACTAAAGTTCAATTAAACAGACTAAACCACGGCTGGCGTGAACGCATCCTTAGTCTTTGAGATTATACCTTAAAAATATCCACAGTTTACTCAGCTCTGATAAATAAGTTTATAAGATGCTTAAAAAGCCATGACATCATGACATGGACTTTTCCCAGTTTTTTAAAGGGATGGTTATTCCCATGGATCTAAACATCACTGAGGAGTGTAATGAAAAAGGAATCTTTCATTTACCTCGCATTTAGCAAATAGACAAGCCTTTGGTTATACTAACTAACCTAAGACAGGAAAAGTTCAGCCTGATTTTATGACCCACATAAACAACTAAATTTCCCCTTTTTATACAAAATCTGTGTAAGAATCTTGCTCATCTGGATTAAACTATCTACAGTATGTCAGATACTCAAACTAAATAGCAGAATTAATTTGAATTCTCGTGACATTTGATACAGTAAGGAGATTCTAGTCTGACCACGTGCAGGGTGAGAATTTGTGCTGCTTTACAGTAAGTGCAGCGGAGTTTCCTGTATGGGTTTTCTTCAGTACTGACAGACACCCTCCATTCTGCCAGGTGACCCTGGTGCACTTCAAGAACGTGTCGCCCATGTCAGCACATTGACTTATTGTTGTCAGCAAGAGACAAAAACAGGAGGCTGACAAAATGAAAAGAATGCATTTTATTTCTAAGCTGTCATGACGGAGGTGCAAATTATGGATTGTGGGTAGGTTAGAGTTAGGATTGTGAAATTCTTGTAGACTCCTGTGAGGTGTGTGGCTGTAGCACTTTTGCAAGACATTGTAAGCTTCAGAATTTAAGGTCAATTTTCTTTATTCGCCACACAAAATACCTCAAACCTGAGAAGGTAACAGCATTAAGAATGTGAAACCATGAGGATCGACCGTGAGACTGACAGATAAGATACAGCTGTAGTTTCTAAATGTTATTAATAACACACACTAATTTAAACAGAAAAACACACAATTTAATCCTACATCAGATAAAAATGTCAACATTTTACAGTGTCTTTAACTTCCACTTTGTCACACTGAATCTATGACTGACTTTTTTTTTTTCTTTGACCTTATACAGCACATTGGTTTTTACAGATAACCAGGTGGAGCTGTTGTCTTGTTATTAAGCCTTTTGTTTTCATACTGGATATACAAAAATAGTCACACTTTAGGAAAGTCAAGTGTCTCCAGTTGACCTAACACGCATGGTCCTGGGTTGTAGAGATCAAGTCTTAGTTCCAGAAGTTTAACCACACATGGACAATGAGGTTGACATGAAGGAGAGTAGATAGGGTGGATGAGAGGACAGCAAGATTGGTAGGTAGGTAAGGATGAGAAGGAAGGATGGTAGGTAAGTAGAGAGTAATGGTGTGGATGGATGGGAAGGAAGTGTAGGTAGGTGGATAGAAGGTAGATCACTAAGGAAGGAGGGTAAGTAAGTGAGTATGAAAAAAGGAAAGAAGGTAGGTAGACTAGTACCTACTAGTCTACCTACCTTCTTTCCTTTTGTGGGTAAGTACATAAGGTCAGATAGCAAGGAAGAAAGTATGGAAAGAAGGAAGGATGTAAGTAAGTAGGAAGTAATGATGTGGGTGGATTGATGGATATTAGGCAAGTAGGTGAGTAAGGAAGGAAGGAAGCAAAGAAGGAGAGTAGGTAGGTAGGCAGGTAGATAGGCAGGCGAGTGAGTATACATGAGTGGATGGGGTGGAAGAAAAAATAAAAGTCAAGGTGGACAGTACGGAAGGAAAGAGGCTAGATAGGTAGGTAGTTAAGGATGGGAAGGAAGTATGTAGGTAGGGAGTAATGGAGGGTGGATTGGAAAGAAAGAAGTTTGGGTGGGTGAGTGGGTGGATGGCATATTGGTAGGTTGGTTGGTTGGTGAGTAAAGAAAGAAGCAAGGAAAGTGTGTGAAAATGGAAAAAAAGAAAAAGAAGGCAAGGGAGGAAGGTAGGCGAATAGGGGTGTATGGTAAGGAAGGAAGGTAGCTAGGTAGGTGAACAGATAGGTAGGAAAATGGTAGGTTGGTGGGTAAGTAAGGATGGATGGATGGAAAAGCAAAGGTCTGAGACATATTTCTCACAGCTCTTTCTTTCTTTCAGCTGACACATGAGCTGAAAGATGTATCATCCTCCCATTGATCATCTGTTTCCAGTCAAAGTTCACTGATGGGCTAAGGAAGCAGCTAAAGTCCAAGAAAAACTTTGAAAGACTTGCAGGAAAGTCTTACTCACAACACCATAACACATATGAAGAAATGAGTGATTTCGCAAAACTGTAGCACTGCACTGCATGTCCTTATTGATGCAACCCATTTAAATGCCTCTTCCGTTCTCACAAACTGTTCGGAAATGGACATTTTGAAAAGACAAAAATCCCAATCTTGCTTGATAGAGGATCACGGTGTCTCTAAACTGGGACCTGTTCTGTAGCAGTTGTGTAAGTCCACAGATGTTCTGAGTGAGTGATATATTTGTTCTGCCAGGCAGGTCAGCACCTGATTGGCAGTGTGAGTGAGGTGCTGTTATACTTCAGCTGTAATACTGACCGGTACAGGAGATCTTTTCTGCTCACAGCCATCACCATCTACAATAACCCTTTGGATAATTTTGGAATGAGTTAAAACGACATTTAATTTCCTTTAGGGATCATTAAAGTATTTTTCCATTTGAATTTTGAATTGAATTTGATCACAGTTAATACATAAAGCTGCTGTAATACATACACAACATTGGCTCCTTCTGGAGAAAGAATGGCTGGAGAAGATGTTTGCAGCTTATGCACATCATAAATAACCTGTATGTGAGCATTTTCATTTGTGTAGATTATTTTTCACCGTACAAAAATATGAATATTTCAAAATGTATTTAGTAATTAATAGAACAGAGAAGCAAAGTAATTTGCTACAGTCATGGGAAATGTCCTCCAAACAGGTTTTAATGAAGATGAGATTAAACTGGGAAGGAGATGTGTTTGGTTTTGGTGCCATCTAGGGTTTGATATATTGAACTGCAACCAGCTAAAAGTGGCAAGTTCTGGAGTTTTATTTCTCTTTACACATACAATATAACATTTACTCTGTACAGTTAAAAAATGTAAAAGAATTGTTGCATGAGTGAGCTCCCTTTAGACCAGGAGGACCCAACTGTGGCCCTTAGTTGGTCACTCAACTAAGAATGATTTTGTTTGGCCCTCCAACCACAATTCATAAATGATCCAATAACTGGCAACACAAGCAGAGAATCAAAACAAACCAGTTTAACACAACTGGCATAAACACCTAGACAGCTCTTACTTTGAGACGTCTTCTGGATCCACCAGAAGACGTCTGGTTGACCTATCCCACCTTTGATGGTTGGGACGGACCCCACACATCTCGAAGGAATCCTCAGCTTGCTTGTAGTGATCAGTTCATGGTCGATCTGCTGGTGGTTCCAGACACCATTAGTTGTAGCGTCCCGCCAGCAGCCAAACAAACTGCTGTTCGGAGGCCATGGTCAGGCCATTCCTTTTCTGCTGCCCTGTTTAGACAAGAAATGGCTTCCATAACTACATCGGTGTAAAAACAAAACTTGGAATAAGGTTTCCAAAAAGTAACTTACCGAAAAACAGAAGCAGCTATTTCAAAACGTAGCGCTCCAGCGGCCTACTGGTTCACTCTGTATATCAGCAGGTGGGTCGAGGCGCCAAATTACTACACCTCATCAACACCTTGACCATTTCAGGTGGTCATTCAGGCTGGGTGTCCATGTGAATTCGGTGTCTTCAGAGAACAGAGATTATATATATATTTTTAAACCAGGTTCCAGAGTTGACGGATATCAGAAGACTGGTTTCATGTCTGCACATGGACAGACATGGATCATAAACAAACATGGCGCTGTTCGGCCTGACAGTTTACAGTCCAAACACAATGTAAAACCCACCCAGCTGCAAAATAAAAAAAAAAGACAAATCTCAACCTATAATAAAACTAATGTTACTAGCAAGAGTTGAAATAAAATATGTACATTTGCTGTTTTTCTCAATTATTCTAAAACTATATTAGGAATGCACTGACTTGTTCTTAGAAAAATGCTAATTTTCATAACTTAAAGAAAAAACAATTCTGCAGTCCTACATTTTGATACAGAATATAAACTGCTGCTCCTGTATGTCAGTACTCTTATGGAGAGTGAAGAGCCAAATTACAATAAACATGCAATACTTTTAAATGTGTCAGTTTATTAAAACTCTTCACTCTCCATAGATTCTGGATCCATCTTTAAATAATATAAGTTTATCCATAAATTGCTTATTAAAAAAAAAGTTTTCTCAAATCCATTTTTGATTAATTTATCCAAAGACAAGTCAACAGATGTGAATTAATTGTTCAGTTTAGATTTCATTTTAATGCTGATCATGAACTCTGTTGTTCTGATGTTTCTGCTGGACCAGAACTTTATTTTCTTGTCAGGATCCACAATTCTGCAGATCATCACCAACTTCAGCTGTTAGCTTTTGATGAATCTGAATCAATTCAATTCAAAAATACTTCATTTTTCACAAAGGGAAATTAAGTCCTAGTTGATCCACAGTAGACAAACAGCAGTTTATGGACCTTCAGAACCAGAACTAGTACCAGACTGCAACCCAAACAGCATTAGCTACTGGCTGAATGTCACTTTTTTCACTATTAAATCATTTTTATATAGTTCGGTGTTTCCCAACCCTGGTCCTCGAGGCTCACTGCCCAGCATGTTGTAGGTGTTTCCTTTCTTCAGCCCAGGTGATTTCAATAGACAGGAACGAGCTGAACTGCAATCAGCTGAAATAGACACCGGAAAGCAAGCAGGGAAACATCTAAAACATTTGAGTTGCTGATGGCTGTGGGAAATTATAATCTCCTGTAGCAGTCTATATTACAGGAACGTGAAGAAGCCCCTGACTGAAAATACTGTCGTAAAACAGCCTCGTGAAGACGATGATGAGGGTTTCTAAAGTTTAAAGATTTTATGAAGAATCCCTGAACACTACCACACTTTTTTTTTAAAAGAGGTTTAGTTTTTGTAATAGATCTGTTGTTCATTTGAATTAAAAAAAAAATACATCTATAAATGTTGAAGTTTTGAAATGATTTACCAAGCACCTTTTAAACATGTGTGAAAGTCAAACAGATGTGAAAGCACTATAAAAAAAATTAAAAAAACAGACAATGCAAATTTACATTAGAACCATTTAATGTTTTCTTTATGATTTTGGTCCAAAGACATTTAGTTCTTAATTTACTTTTCAAACCATTGTAATCCTGGAACTACTCTCTATTTAATTTCTTTGATGAATCTCAACTGAAAGATAAAGCCATGTTTTAATGTTGACATGATCACATCAGAGATGAAGAAAAATAAAGATTTCTTTAGATTGTAAACCAACATTTGATTTGTTTATTTTTAAAAAAAGTAGCAGTGGATTGTTTAATGTCATTCACTGTCATTGTACACACATAGATGTAATGTATAAATCACATTATCCTTTGCCGTGTAGAGAAAACAAACTTTTTCAACTAATACATTTCTTCAGTCATGATTATTTTCTTCAGTGAGTTTAGTTAAAGCGACAGAAATCAAAAATGTAGAAAATTTACAGTGAAGAATAACTTAAGGGTTGAGCTAACAGGAAGGGGTTTTATTAAGGGCACTTTCCTCCTTTTCTGACATTTTCTATGAAATCAAAATAAGTACTACAATTTTTTATAGAACTTTTGTGAATAAAAGGCGAGTTTTCTTCAACTTGAAGCAGATAGTTTGTATTTGGAAGCAATCACACATTAAACTGAAGGCAGCTTAAACTTCCAACAAAAGGGCTACAATGTGTTGAATGAACCATGTTCACTCAACACTTTTCAAACTCAGAAATTTCCTAGATTTTTATAGAGAATTTCTGAGATCAAGTTTTTGGTGGATATTTTCAAATGTAAATTTGTAAATTGTACATTTCCATGTGTCCCTAATAGCAGAACAGCTCCACTTACTTAAACTTTAATCAGTCAACTCTTCCAGTAGTGTAATTAGGATCCCCTGCCACCAGAGGTCAGTATTTCTTCTGATAACAAGCTCTCTGCAAAACCAGTAATACATGTTTTGTTTTCTTTTTAAGAGGAGTATCAAATATTATATAGAAGGATTTTATGATCTGAAATAAAAATGTATTAAACACAACTCTAACTTGCACAGAAAGAGAATCTGATGTCTCTTTCTGTGGACTCGGGCTGAATCAGTGTGGCATGTTTGTGTGCCTTAGAGGAGTAGAGGATTGTCCAGAACAGCCACGCCCGCGGCCACGCCCCCGTCGGCATGCTCTGAGCTCTTGGTCCTCAGCAGGTGGCCCACACACTCGTTCATCACCATGTGCGCCCCCTGCCTGCCAGGAAGCAAGGACACAAGAGAGAAACATGCTTTACTGCACAGAGAGGATACGCCTGCAAAACACGCCCCCTGCTGGAGGGGATCACAAAGAATGTGATCCGTTATTTTTGCACACAAGTCCAAAAGACTAAATATTCATGTTGGTCCAACAACTCGTGGAGAAGAAAAAGTTTTCTGGCAGAAATGTATCTCTTTTAAGCTGCCGGAAGCCAGAGACTGAGAAGTAAACTAGAGCCATGTAAAAATCTGTCCAGAACTGACAGAGCATAGATTAGTGAAAGCTAAAGGTTCGACAACAAAACATCTTTATTGTGTGAAAATAGCCATGCACTGAAGAGAACAAACATCATTGTACCTTATGTAGGCTCCAAACACTCCCAGTTCACTGAGACAGTTACTGATGGCGAGGGGAGCGTCTCTCCTCAGTAGGTAGTTCTGAATGGGAGCGGGATTAATTTTATCCATCAGGATGTATGCCGTCCGCTCCGGGCTCCCCCTCACCTCCTTGAGAACCTGGACGATCTCCGAACCATAGATATTGTTACCTAGAACAACAGAATGGATTAAGGTTCAACAGCACTGGATTTGATTAGAGCGGTCGACTTCAAGATGGAAAAAATTAAACCAGGATCAGAGATAGGACTACACTTGACTGCTTAGGCATTCATCTTCTTTAACAGAACATCTTTGATAGCTGAACTGTGATTTGGACTACAGCAGTGGAAGAAATGTTCATAATGGAGAAACTGACACACAGGCTGAAACTGCAAGAATCAGAAATGGACAGAAAATGAGCTAAATGGATAAGAAATGATGCTGGATGGTAAACTGTCTCGGAAACGATTGCGATCAATGATAACACTGTCATCTTGAAACCATTCTCAACTAATATGACAATAATTGCTTATTAATGCAAATAACTCACTCAAAGGAAAAAAAATAAAATTCTAAAGAATTCTTACACTGGAGCTGAAAAACATTTTAAATATTCAAAATGTATTCTAACGTTTCAGCAACCTAGAGAGCATTTCAAAAAATAATAATCATTCAGCTTAGACAGGGAAAACAGGCAAAAGTGGCAGGTAGTGCAAACTACTTTGTAGTGGGGGTCAAATGTTTTCAGCGTTTCTCAAAATTATAAAATAATAAGTTACAAAAATAAAAATAAAAAAATGACTTCAATTCTGAACTGCTTTATCTAAAAGTTGCGGTTTTCAGATATTCAACGTGGAAAATGTGCCCAATACTTTGTGCTAACTTCTGAGTTAACACAAGAACCTAGTCTCAAGTATTTGTTGCCCACATTTGCAGTTTACTTAAAACATTACCTATCAAGTTTTAAAACATGCAGGAAGTGTTCACCTCCAGTCTCTAAAACTTTCAGACTTTTCCTAGAAGTCTGTCGTACTCCAAGAAAGAAACTCCAACTTAGAAGATCATCAGGTTAAATAAAAAGTAGCTGATATATAAGGAAGTACTACATGCAGATCCGTTTTTTAAATACATATATTTACCTCCTCCTTCTCGCTGAGGTTTCAGAACAAACCGGTTTGGTTCTGCCAAAGCCATTGCTACAGTTTTGTCGCCTTCTGGTCCCTGCAGACAACAGAACCACAACAAGACAGAAAGAAATCAGGAAAACATTTTTGTTGTATTTTACTAGCAAAACAATTGGATAAAAATTCCCTTTGCTCACCATGTCCAGCGTGTAGAGGCCAGCGAATGTTTCCTTTATCTGTTGCACCACCTGAGGCTGATCAGGGAAGAACCTCTCCAGAACTCCAGGTCGGGCCAACACCTGCTGGACCTTCTTGGTTCCTGCCAGGTGAGTGCTGATGTCTGGGCATTTTACAGCCTGAGAGCGCTCCATCATGAGACGAACATCCCAGCACTGCAATTCACAAACCACAAATATGATTTTAAACCTCTACTGTCTCCTCCATGCGCTCAGAAATATGCTGCCATTTTTCCTTTTCTTTGTTTTGTTTGTTTGTTTAAGTCAACAATTAAAGTTGGAAATTTCCGAGAACCCGAAGCCCCCGTTTTCGGAAACGACTACGTAAAAACGCGAGTTCACACGATAGGATGGAGTGACACAGAAAGGGCTGTAGTAAGCCTACCTGGCCAATCGGTGGCGCTGTAGAATTGCCATGAACCAACGCAAAAAAACACAGAACAGCAAACAGTGCCATGTTTGTTATTGAGGAGCATTCGGGTTACAGAAAGATGGACCACAAAGCTAACGTTTTGAAATGCATCCACTCTTTAAATATGGATTAAAAAAAAAAGATCATTTCTGGTTTCTCCAAACGCTGAATCAAAGAAAAACCTAAAATTGTCTTTGTGTGGACGCAAACAATGTCGGGTGAAATACATGCCTGCTTTCTTCTTTCTAATCTGTGCTTCCTACTCTGTGAGCCTCAGCATTTCTGGCGATGTTGTGTTTAGTGTAAACTTTTGCTCTCTACTGGCAACAGTTTCTGCCCTTCAAACAGTCCTTTGTGATATGAATATTGCACACACCGATATCGCGGTGATGATGAGACATTGTGCAGCCGTGTCTTGAAAATTGCTCATCCCACTCTGTTTTTGTTTTTTGATTTCCCTAAAAAGTACAATGAGGCTCCAAATTAGATCTCAAGACCTTTCCTTAAACTCCACAAAGAGCAGAAACTGATGAAGAGTTAAGCCCTAGAAGTTTAATTAATAGCGTTCTGAATGTTTAGCCTTTTTTTCTGAGTGTTTCCTTTGTAATATGTTGTTTTATCAGACTTGATCACTAATTTCAGAATAGATCAGTGAGTTTACTTACGATTCAATTCTTGATTCCATTAGTGAATAACTCCAGTGATCATACAATATTAATTTAATTATTAGTACTGATAAATTGCCTATTGATAAATACACCAACCCTCTTCCATCTATCGCCCTTTTAAATTTGTTACTGATGATAATTTAGCTTAATGTTTATGTATAAAGTGCTACATTGGTTCCATGGCAGCTCAGTTTTTGTCTGAACCAGTTTTGGGCCGAGTGCTGCCCGTTTTCTCTGAACCTACATTCCTGACTGATCAGTGGACACACTGACCAGCAGAGCGTGAGAACAGTTTGTTCTTCTTTGTTCACAGGAAACAGGAACATGATCAGACGAATAACAAAATCACTGGGCAGAACTTTACAAGTTGACTTTTTAAAACAGATCACCCAGTTTTCCAGGATCTTTGGCCTGGGAGAAAATGATCAGATAAGTTGGTTTCAGTGTAGTCATAACATCAGCATGAAGTAAAGATGTGAAAAAGTCCAACCCATATCCCTCAGAGTCAGTGTGTACCCTGTCGGTAATTAAGTTGGGTCATACATTTATTGTGCATTTTAGAGTTTAATCAGTGTGGCTCTCTTACATAACTCACCATGAGAAACAAACCACCAAAGCAGAAATGGAGAAAAAATAAAAATAAAAGCCTCCAATTTCTGAGAACTTTGTGATTTTTTTTTTATTGGCCAAGTATGCTTGTTGAAGTCGTGAAGAAGAAACAAACCTCTTTAAATAGCAGCTTTTGGTGGTTTTATAATGGTAAACTCTGAGTTTGAATTCAGTTTGTTTGAGTCAGTCTGAGCTGTTTCCAGGTGGCTGGAAGTACAGCTGCTTCACATGCTGAGCTTCATTGGCTATTCAGACACTGGTTTCAGCCAATTAGATTAACATTCAGTGGCCATAGGTAAAAATTTTTATTTCTATGTTTGACAGCTGAGAATCCACTCTTTCAGACTATGTAAATAACTCACATACTGTATATATCTACTGTAATACTGAAGAACTGGAGCTGATTCTGCGCTAGAATGTTAAGTTTGGTGTTGAGATCCCACAGCATAGCTGTGCTCTGTGTGCCCACTAGTGTGATTCTATAGGATCAGATGTAAAAGAAAAAAATGAATAAAAACAAAAAACACAGCAGTGTGCTTTTTAGAGTCTGCATCAACACAATCAGATTTTAGACCAAGTTCAACATTTGTTCCTAAAAATTTTTTAATTAGCCGTTTATCATACATAGAAGAATAATTGAGGAATGCAGTTGTTTTGAAATACCTGTTCATTAGTGTAGTTCTGTGGCATGTAACCATTCCTGAAGTACACCACTGCCACCTCTTTTCCATCCCTGAAATTAAAGTAAATTATTATTACTTATCCTAACATCCAGCGATTAACTGGGGTGGAGATAAACACATTCCTAGAACTTCTTGATGTGGACAGAGATGACTTACACCAAAAGCCTCTTGTCCGGATCAAGAGATCCTGTTTTATAGACGTCATCAAACCGTTTTCTTACTGTGGGAATGTTTCTGAAACACACAGAGTTTACAACACCATGACCAATACATCCAATTTCTCCATTTATGCAGATCCAGTTTATACTATTTAGTACAGAGGTGCTGAGAAATTGTCAGATTTTCAGTCTAACTGCCCTATGGCCCGAACACTGGTGACCCCTGGTCAGATAAGTTATCAGTGAGCTTATCATAACTAAAGCTAACAACACAGTAACAACACTCTTCAGCATTAAAAAGGACTACACGATATTGACATAACTGGTTGTTGAATATTGTGATAATGATCATATCAATTAGGGTGTGCAGAGAGGACCATCAGGGCTGAAGTTGCAGTTGAAATTATACAGGAAAACCCACACATCCTGGACACAAACTGTCGAAACTTTAACCTTCAGGTCAGTAGCTATGTTTTCTCTGGAGAGTTCATTCATGAAAGAAGACAGATTAGGACTTCTGTGGGTTCTGATCATGTCATTTAGATCATTTTGTTTGGGGTGTTTTTTCTTTCAGTATTTGAAGGGGCAGTATTATGTAAAATTGACTATCATGTTATCCCCTCTTCAAAAATATAACTTGAGTGTTGCTTTGATTCTTTCTTGCAGGTTTGAGAAATCCTTTAATTTCCAATCATCATGTTGTGCAAGACGCTTGGGTGGACGTAGCTCCGCCTTCTAGGACGAATGACCTGACTCTTACCTCTTCCAGAGTTCGCTTTCAATGTATCGTTGATCAAAGATGTTCCTCTGGTCTACCTCCACCAAAAACATGACCACCGCCCTGAAACAACAACAAAACACTCATGGTAACACCGTCAGCTTCCATCACAAAAAATAAAGTTCTCTGACTAGAAAGATATCAACATAGACAGCTGAAACTGTTTGTTAACATGGAGTTTACTGAAACGGTATTTAGCTGAAAGGGTTTTATTATACAATTTATTATATTGTCCACTCTGGGGTTTGATCCGCTTTAACCACAGCCTGCAAACAGACAGTCTTAAAGTTGTCATATTTGGATATCTGTGTGAGTTACCTCTCTGATCCGTACAGCTCCCAGGCTTTGGCCAGTCCTCTGGCCAGACCAGCTGCAGGGTTGTTGTCCAGGATTCGTTGACTCTCCTCCAGCCTCCCAGCCACCTTCAGGATGTGTCTGTGGAGCCGGAGGGAGGGAACCTTCTGTAATCTTTACACAAGTTTTGTCCTCTTTTCCATTTTTAAACAGTTGTTTTTTTTGTCTTGATTAAACAATGTACTATATACATTCAAGCAGGAAATTTCTTTCAACAAAAACCAAAATTCCCCTTTTCACACAAGCCACTTTAAAACAGGTTTCATTTTGTTACTTTAATTTTGATTTGTTCCTTTTGTGAACTTCTCTTCACATATTATCTTTTTTGGTTGAGACATTGTTTTCTCCTCTACTCCAACAGCTCTGCCCGGCTACAGTATGGATGAAAGTTAATTATTTCCATCCTTGTTCAGTAAAAATACAAACCTGCGCAATCTGTTGCTGAACAACTTACCTGTGTACATGTGGCGTTTGTGAAGAGAGGCCGCCAAAGCTGGCAGAAATAGTATTGATCTCTATCTGCTTCAGAGAAGAATTTTGGTCTTCTCTCTGGTCCAACATGTAATCAGAACGATTAAGACCCAACACGATGGACTGCAAAAAAGAAAAACAAGAAGAACACATGTATGAAGGTACTGATTGAGGTCCAGTGATGAACATTCAGTTCAAACGAAGCAAATATCTTAAGTCATTAATACTTTAAACACCAAAGGTTCATCACTTTTAAACTAAATAATGCAGAAAGAGCAGAGCTTCAGTGAGTACTTTAACCCTTTAACAACATTTAACTGAGAAGTAACTGTTGCTACGGGAGATTCAAGGATTTTTCAACCATTGATGAAAAAGAATCAAGGCAACTCTCCAGCAATGTTTTCGATGAGGGAATAACATTATAACATGATGTAAAGCTCAAAAAGGTCAATTTTACTGACTTTTAAAAAACCCATTAAAGCACCAGAGAGTCTTAGCTCACCTCCTTGTTTTTCGATAAGTTTTCAGTTTTCAATTTCTAAGCGTAAAATTTGGATTTTATGGTTTAGAAACCATATTTTTTGAGTACATTTTGACTATAACGAGAATTTTATGCATTACTAAAGACAATAAATCAATAGGAATATTAAAAGCTTTGAGAATGGCACAGATCTGGTTTTGCCATTTTAACATTTCTTTTAGTTTTTCAATTTTTCAAATGGCTTTCTTTGAAAATCAAATATAGATTCAATATTTTCCCATCAAATTTTCTTCATAACATTTGAAATTCAAACTAGAGTACATCATATTAACTTCTGGGTCATTCCTGCTTTCAGAGGACTAACTAAAATAAAGTGAGAGGATTGTTCTGTCTGATGGTCAAAATACAGTTAAAACTGATTTTAAGATCTAAAACAAACATTTTAAGCTAATGTTTGTAGCACACATCTGACCACTTTGACCACATTATGTAAAACATTGTGAACTCTGACTGCATAAACTGATCAACATTTCAGTCACTGCAAAACCTTTTGTCCAGGATTGCTCCTGTAAAGGCAACCATACCTGAGATCTTCCTTCTTGTAGGATCTGCTGGTGGATCTTGAACAACCTGGCGGTGAAATCATCCACTTCTATAGTGCTGTAAACAAAAAAATATATATATTAAAGTCCTGACCAGGTAGGAAAAACAACATATGATTACACTGGGTTTATAATAGTTTTGGATTTTTAATTAGAGTTTAGTTTTATTTCATTGTGCCTTTTTGTTTTTCTAATTCAGTCAGTTTAAATAATTTTTCAGAGTGGGTTTGCTAGATTTTATAAGCTAACATTAGTTAAATATTGTTTAGTTTTAATTAGTGATAGTAGTAGTTTTACTTTACAAAACTTGCAAAATTTTGCAAGTTTTAGGTGCAAAATTCAAAAAGGTCAAAGTATTATATTGTGATTATGAATACATCAATTGGGTAAATAATACGCAACAGAAGATCCTTTTTTCAAAACATCTATTTAATTATTGTTGTCAACTGACTCTGGTGTTTCCTTACAACTTTTGTTGTCACCATTTTGCAGACTAGCATAAATGCCGATGGTTATAGAGCGACGTAGCTTGACGTAAACTGCTTGTGTGTGTGTGGGGTGGGAACATCAATTTCGAAAGGCTAATGTCTATATTCACACACACTAAAAAAATATATACTATAATTTTAGTTGCAGTTAGTTGTAATCTTTCCCAAATATTTACCATTTTATTTTGTTTGTTTTAGTTAACTATATAACCTTGTTTCCTAGCATTGCTTTGCACACAAAAACATATCCGTTCCATGAATTGCAGGCGGTGCTGCTGCCTCCTACCTGGCTAAAGCCTCCTGCAGGAAGTCCATATCCTGGCTGATCTTGTCCACCAACGTGTTGAAGTGGGTCTGCACCGCCAGAGCCTGAAGGAACACGGACTTGGGCACAGGCGAAGGGAAGAGAGTGAAAGGAGCGTATGTCACCAACTGCAACAACAAAAAAGAAAGTTGTGAGACGTAGGAGATATATGGAGACAAAAAAAAACAATCACTGGGTCTAAGAGGAATCAAAGCAGAAAACTAATTGTGCTGGAAAAAAACTGTTTAACTAGACAGACTTTATGATGGCTTCCTTTTATTGTCATTTGAAATTACAGAGCAAATTCCTGAGACACCTGCAGTAGCTCAGACTTAAAAGACTAAACATTCTGTCAGTGCTTTAATCAATGCATCTACTGATTTGACCACAACAAGCTGCGTTGATTATAACAGTCTAAAGAACAACTAAAATGACATTTTTAGAAAAACACCTCAGATGAGTTTGGGCTCTCCTCGGTCCTCATCAATACTCCCTGAAGAAGTGCGGCGTCCTTTGCAACTTCGACTAACTCTTTTATCAGTGCAGCGTCCATCATCACCTCATCCGGGATGCTTGAGGCCATTCTAGGAGAAATACCAGATTCAAAAATAAAACAGATGACAGTTTTATTAAATTTGTTAAGTGTTTCCATTGCCAATCCAGGACAAAAATGTATAATAATAACTTAATTGACAAGAAAAATCAGGTTTTGCTGATAACAAAAAAAACTGTGAATCTGTTTAACAGGTGAGAAAGTGCTTGTTTTAAAAGTTAAGGTCCGTTTTAACAATCATCTGATATAATAGAGCATACATCACATTTTTCCAGTTTAGAAATTAATAAGAAATATTTACAGCGTGAGTGTCCAACTGTTCGACATAAAAGTAGAATTGGTAATATTCCAGAAAATTAGCAAATTACACATTAGAAACCAAGAACTTGGAATATCTATAATAAAACGATCAACGCTTTACTACTTTCTGAGGTTTAAAATAAAATTAGAAAATAACTAAGTTACAAATAACAGAAAAATCTGCATAACATATGAGCACATTTACATTTTCTCTAAGTTTTGTTAGCCAGCTCTAGGTTGAAGCCACTGGCAGGTGATTATAGCTTGTTAGCTTCCTACCTTAGCTAGCTACAGCTAGAGCATCGATGTGTTCGCCTCGAAATATTCACAGGAATATTCAACAGTATATGGATACTGATACACCTCTTACAGTCTTTTAAATCCGCATAAAAAACGAGGTTTTTTAGTTGTCTCCTAATGACAACTGAATGAGCTGCTGTGGACAACAGGTCAGCGTTTGTAATATTTAAACTGAACACGTGACCTATTCAGGCGCCCTCAAACATATTCGTTTCTGTGTAAAAGCCAAACAAAGTGCTTACTTAGTTCAGCGCGTAGTTTCGACACATACAGCCCCTTTGAAATAACTACAGCAACTGAACAAACTGTAAAGTTCCTCTGATTCATGAGTGAAGCTCAACGGTGTGTTTAAAGTACCTCGGAATTTATATTCCAAGCTGAAGTCGTTTGGATTTTCTCGCTTGGTATTTTCGGACAATTCATTTACTATGAGCAACCAAAGGTCAGGGACAAATATATGACCGCCGAGTAGTTAAAAGGTGCTACACATATCCTTACGTTAATGCCATGTTGAGGCAATAAAGAATGTTTCAATGTTTCTTTAAAATAATAAGCCAAAACTACAGTCTCTTCCGAATGCAGCAACTCGCATCTACTTTCCACTAGCCAATGGCGATGGGTCAACGTAAAACTGAACAGCCAATCGAGTCTTGACGTAACAAAAGTAGTGTACAGTGTAATGTTCGGCTAAATATTGCTGACTAAAGGTGAAACAGCAGTTTTGCTTGGGCTACTTCGTACAAGAAGAAAAGTCGGTAACGTGTGACGTAAGTGACTAATTTTTGGTGCGTTATTAATTGCATTTCCACTATTCCAAGAGTTAAACAAATAAAACCATAAGCAAATATTTGCATACAAATATTTGCATAAAAAGACACATGGCCAGCGTTTTTGTGACTGACTGAGAATCTTCTGTTTTGGGTTGGGATTATCAAAATTATTTCTAATTGCTAAAGGTCACAATAATGATGCAAGTATACTTTCTAGAAAGTTTTTTTTTACCACTTTGTTCAAATTCAGATTTTAGTATTAAAATGTCGGCCAAACCCGAGTCAGTTCTACCAGTTCTGTCATGAGGAAGGAATCGGAACTCCAGCTAACTTTTATGCCAAACATATAGTAAGAAACCTAACATATTCGACTTACGTTAAACAGTTTAAAACACTTTAAAGAAAGCTTTTTAAAAAAACAGCTTTTTTGTCATAATTCTGAAGTTCAGCAAACAGACAAGTAAATTAATATGAATATTTTCAGTTCAATCATCAGAAATATTTGGTTTCATCTGTTGGTACAGCTAAAGTGGATGTGCAGAGTGCATAGTATTGTGCAGAGTTATGGAACTCAGTTATTTATCATCCTGGCAGAAGAATGAATTATTCACAGCATGAAATAACATTATCTACTGTCAACTTTAATGAAATAACAAAGTGAATATGTTCTGAAGTAGAAATAATGCCCATTAAATATATTATTTACTTTTCTAGATCGTTGCTTAGCTGAGTTATGCAACTTCATGGATAAGACCCTTGCAAAAAAATCCAATGAAAATCACATGGTTTCACATGTGATCACATGTGCAGCCTTTCTATCATGGGGTTAGCTCAGATTTAAATGTTAAACTGTGCAAAAAGTAGTACTTGTGACATTATATTTTCATAATGGTATATGTGAATCATTTTTGTGTATTGTACAATACACAAAAACAAAACTATTTAACTGTAATTTAAAAAAGAAAAGAAAAGTCAGAGAATTATAAACCTGCTCCACACAGATAGAGGGAGCCAAAGTGCTTACTATCAAGTAAGAAAAAAACTCTACCTTCCTACTTCCTCCTTTCCATGATTCCTCCTAAATACAGAGGTTTCTCCAGGCTGGTCAGCTGCTTGCAGTCAAGACTTTTAGCCCAGCACAGAAAGAAGGGAAGAACCGAATAAAAAAGAAACAAGTTCCCTTGTTTTGCAATTTACTCAAAACACAGTGATCAGGAGTCACTGATCTGTGACAGCATGTGATAATGTTCTCTTTCTGTTTGTGGTTGTGCTTGTAGATGGCAAGTGGCCAGATGTCGAGGGACGAAGCCCTGGAATGCACCCGCTGCAGGCATGCATGCCATGTGATGCTCTACTCTGAGACGGCATCTCAGCTGTTTGGCAGGATTCCCATCCGGTACATTGTACTGGTGAGCACAGTTTGGGTGGTGACTTTCTTTAACAGCCTTGTGCACGAACCAAAATGAGCTCCTTTGTGTCACATATAAACATTGACATCACCTTATTTTAAGATAAACCTCCTGACGTTTCCCTATGTCTCTTTGAGTGGACATCATGAGTATTTGACAGGCCTCTGTCACCTCCAACAGATGCAGATGCGCTTTGATGGACTACTGGGCTTCCCTGGTGGGTGAGTTTCACCTATGGCTGTTTAGAAATAAGCTTAATTTAACCTGAGTATAAATCAGCCTGTCAATCTGTCGTGTTAAACCGGAACGACTCTGGAGGAGCTGCAGATATCCATGGCTCACCGGGGAGAATTTGTAGACTGGAAAATGACCGGAAGAATCAGAATCAGCTTCATGGGCCATGATTACATTCACAAATGAGGAATTTGACTTTGGTTTCAAGCACTCACAGCAAATAGACATTAAGTATAAATATGTCAACTTTAGAAGAGATAAAATAAAGGGTAAAAGGAACAGCATGTACATGTATGTGTTTGAGTAGCCATTTTTTAAAATAAAGAAAGGCAGATTGTGAGAGTGCAGATGTGTTTATTTTGCTTTACAGTACAGGAGCTGAAGATTGGAAAACAAATGTAAGTTTTAGATTTCTACATATAATGTGAACAAGTTAGCTTATTCTAACCCATCTCTATGAGCAGCCACCACATAATGAAGATATCAATCTTTCACAGCACAGCAATAACTTTCACATATTGTTTCTAGAATACTGAAGCAGCAAAAGACAAACTATAAAAGATCATCAGACATGCATGAGGCGTCCCTTTATACAGGAAGGCTCTTATTATAGCCTTTTGAACACACTGTTCATCAAACCGCTTAGTATTCGGCTAAATGTGAATCACGCGTGTCCTTTTGTCTGTGAATTACAGGAGTGACAGAATTGCTGGTGCGTCATTCACCGACATGTTGACCTTATGTAACGAACCAAGAAATAATTTTCTTGTTCTGACTTTAATGTCAGATTTCTTTTTTTTTTTTGTCATGTAAAGCTCTTTGAACTTCCTTGATGCTGAAATGTACTTCACTAATACATTTTTAGTGAACACTAATGAAGTTTGAGGAAGATAGTGATATTAAACAGTTTTTGTACAAATGAATAGAAAGTTATTTGTTTTCCCAGATATCCAGCCATGTTTGCAGCCATTTTGCACATCCTTTCTTTTGCCTCGATAAACAAAAGGTTTTGTTGTGTCTCATGCTTCTTCTTTGGCACCTCAGATTTTCTGGGGTTCACCAGGGCTCTACACTTGAACCAGAATTGTTCTTTGCTTACACACACATTTTATGTCAAAATTTAAAGTGTTCTTAGTTTACTGCTAATGCAAGACTATATTTATTAGTGAAAATTTGGGGGCTGCAGTTATCAGCACTGCTGCGTTGCATCAACAGGGTCCTTTTAAAACACTGCAGAAGTCTTCTGATTGAGGAAATGGTGTAAAGCTGCAATAACCTGGTTTCAAATTGTTTTTATGTCTGATTAGCCTCCATTAATAACCTACACTGTATTTACTTTTTTAGTTACGATATTGTCATTGTTTCTTTCTATACCTTGTATTATTAGAAACACTTTCTAAACAATGAAGTGACTATGTGAATAGGTAAAGTATGTTGTAGTCCTTTTCAAGCTTTGTTGTTTAAGAATCATTCAGTTGTCTTGTGTGCTAAGCAGGCCCAGCGGCATGAACACTGGGCATTGGGCACATTGAGGGGCATTGCCCACCCACAGAGTCAGCCGTGTTCCCCCCCTGGACTGGAAGCTGTTTGTGGTTTTTTACCTTAGAACGGCCAACACTGTGTCATTCCTATATCAATAGGGGCTTCCGCACTTCCCATATCTGTGTCTTCTGTCACTTTTTCAGCAGTTAAAACTGTTTAATCTGTTGTTAACATGTCGTCACCTGTTTTTCCTTAGCTGCTAAAGAGTCTCGTGGAAGTACTGGGTTGCATTATCATTTCGATTGAGTAACGTCGACCCTCACTTTTTCTACACATTAGTTTCGTTAATCCCTCGGAGGAAACCCTGGAGGCGGGGCTTACCAGGGAATTACTGGAGGAGTTGGGCGTGGCTGTGCCAGTTTCTACGGAAGACCACGTGGAGTCTTGTTTTAGCCCTCCTCGTTCAGGCACCTGTTCCTCTTCCTCCCGCCTCATCCTTCACTTCTACGTGAAGAAGATAGAAGAGGAGCAGATTCGGGAGATAGAGAAAGCAGCCGCGTCCACCGCAGCCGATCACGGTCTGGAGGTAATGAGCGATGAACTGCAAGTGACTTGCAGGACCCCGCGCTCAGCTCCCGCATCACCTCTTCCTCTTCTTCTTTCTCCATCCAGGTGCTGGGAATGGTCCGAGTCCCTCTTTACACCACAAAATCCGGCGGAGGCCTCTCATGCTTTTTGTCGCACTCTTTCATTGGCGTTGCTCGCTCCCAGCTGCTGAACTCTCTGCTCCGCCTCCACCTGGTGTCCCCTGGGGACCTCCGGGAAGCTCTCAGGGGCTCCCAGAGGAGGCACGCGGAGTCCGCGCAGAACCTGCAGGCGGTCTTTAAACTGACAGGGGAGCAACCCTAAAGCACGTCGGCACGTGCGCTTCCTGACATAAACTCTCATCTGAGCAGTTTGACCCTGAAACTTGCAGTTGCTCACACACACACACACACACACACACACACTGATGACTCATCATTGGTTTTTAGTGCGTTAGCTTTTAAGCATCATTTCCTTTACCATTTATGGAGACAAATTCGGTATCTGGTTTTCAATCTGTTTCTCTCTTTTCATTCCTTTGTAACACATTCTTGATTTAACATTGAACAGGATTGTTTTTTTAATGAAGTGCCTTATAGCAGTACTGCTACTCTGAACCTTTCCAGATTTAGTCATGTTGCCACCAGAGTATTCAGTGATCCTGTTGGGATTTCATGTGAAAAGGCCAACAGAAGGTAATATAACTGTGAAATGGACAGAAAGGAATAAATATATGGTTTTCACAGATTGCTATGAATAAAAATCTAGTGAAACAAAATGTCTTGAAGAGTCGGTGCTCCAACGATCCGATACCAAGTAAATTCAGGGCTCATGTCACCAATACTGATACCAATATTTATTATTCAGTTTTGATATCTAATCAAACTTCTGACCTTCAGGTTATTTGGTTGTTTTTTCTTTGAATAATTTTGTTCGAACCTAGGACACAATGTGGACAAAGTTTATATGTACCTACAAAATACTTTAATAATGTGTGCATTTTTCCTAAACAAAGTGAAAGGCTTTTACTGACCTTGTCATCTAGTTATCTTGTAGTGCTAAGTTGTAGCAAAGCATTGCGTCCCTTTTTTCTTTTACACATCACACGTACATTTAAGATTTAGCGCCTTATATTGATAACTTGACAGCTAAAACCAGCGTTGGACGTCATCAGAGACAATCATTTCATGATCCTGATGTATAAATCTTTACTCGGTCTAACCCCAGCATATTTATCCACTCTCCTACATAGAACTGTCAGTTTTCGTTCTCGTTGCTCCAATAACATTATTCTTCTGCGTGTCCCACGCTTTCGAACTGAAAAAGGGAAGCAGGCATTCAGTGTGTTTTGCCCCCACAGCGTGGAATCAGCTGCAGTCTGAACTTAAGATGTCGGAAATGATTTCACTGGACTTATTTCGAGCAGTTCTTAAAGACAGGCAACAAGATTCTATGAAACAGTGTCATTGTTTTTAAATTGTTTTTATTGTTTTATACTTGTGCATATGTATTAAATGTTTTTATCTTGTAACCAGGTTGCTATGTATTGCAAATGTTTGCTCAGGTCCCTCTTGAAAATGAGATCTAGATCTCAACGGGGTTTACCTGATTAAATAAAGGTATATATATATATATATATATATATATATATATATATATATATATATATATATATATATATATCACAGTACAGTCTCTTGCCCTCCAGCAGGGGTCAGGGGGGTGGGATCTTCTGTGTGTGACGTCACAATGGGTTCCATCCAATCTGCCCTGAACTACTTGGGAATGAAAACTAGCCTAAAATCTCTTTGTGAAAAGCTGCTAGAGCCCCAAAAGCTACTGCACGCCCGCTTTGTTGCCATACCTCATACAATTCAAATTAAATAAACTGAAGCTCGTGATTTAAATGTGATAAAACGTGAAAAAAGGTTGGGAACTCTTGTGCCTGGCAATGCAGTACGATAGGGGTGAAGTACCAATGTCTTCAATTCAGTAACATTAACAGAAAAACAAAACAAACAAATATGACAAATGGAAAGACTAACATAGAAGATGCGAGGCTGAGTTGCCCTATATGGTTGTGTGCAGGCAGCCTTGTGGCTTGTCTCCGTCTGCCAGCATCAGAGGGGCACGTCAGCAGAAATGCTTCTGTGTCCTGCCGGCCAGGTAGAGAAGCCCTTTGTCTTGCTCTCGTGTTTCACGTATGAAGTTATTACAACCACGGCGCTGCATGAGCGCTAGGATTAATTGTGTCCATGCCATGCGGCCTTGCAGGCGAAGATTTGATTTCGTCTTAAGTGTGCCCTCGGTGCACGTAAACCAGATGCTGGGTTAACCTCGTTGCCTGGTTAGAAGCAGAAGACAGGATGCTGCTGATTGCATTGAAAGTTCACATTCTATCCACTGAACATTGGCACTTGTTTTTTTATTTTGCTTCCACATTCTTATTTTGCTATGAAGCAGCAGTAACACAGGCAACTATTAATAATGTGCACAGATTGGATTATATTTTGAGCCAGAAATGGTGAAATCTGCAAGTGCAGCTGTCAGGAGATTTTTTTTCTTTTTTTTAAAAAAAGGAACACATCCGCTGTCACAGACAGGAAACGCGGGGAGACGGGCGGCTCGAAAAGAAGAAACAAACAAGTCTGCAGGGAAACGTCGCTCTTTCTTTCTCCTTCGCCATCACTTGCATCTTGCTGTTGTGGTAACACAAGGTCATCGTCGGAAAGCAGGTTTTGGAGCAGAGATGGAGGAACGGTAGCGCAGGCGCGGGATGGAAGGAAGGAAGGATGAGGAGAAGGATGGATGGAGGGAGAGTGGGAGATGCTGAGGGAGAAAGATGGTGTATTCATAGCAGCAGCAGTATTTATAGCCGCCCAGAGGAGAGGAGAGGAGAGAGGGGGACTGGAGAGGGGAGGGGGCGTGGCTTGGGCTCGGGTTGGGGCTTTCTCACTGATGCGTACGGCAGTGGGAGGAGAGACGCTGCTCTGGCGTGAGCAGAGAGGCTATCTGGCATATTTTGAAAGATGGAGGGGGAGGGCCGTTTGTGTGTGAGGGGGTGTGCGCGTGTGTGTGTGAGGAATGAGAGAGAAGAGTACTGAGCTGGGAGAAATCTGTCAGATTCAAACACACTCCGCTCTGTGTGAGCACGCCTGCCTTCCTGCCTGCCTGCCTGCCTGCGTGTGTGTGCGTGTGTGTGTGTGTAAGCGTAAGTGTGTGATACGAAAATAAAACAAGGGATGAGAAGAGAAGAGCAGAGGAACAGCTAGAAAGAGGCAGAGGAGGACCACAAAGTAAGGTATGTACAGCTGTCATGCTGCTTGGTTATGATAACAACCTGTGTGTGTGTGTGTGTGTGTGGGTGTGTGTGTGTGTGTGTGATCCACAGAGTATGAGTGAGAGACGTTTATTTGTAATAAAGTCCTTCTAAATGCATCCTATTTTCCACTTTGTTTTTTGTTTTTTTACCACTTATGTAATACGTGTGCACCATTTTCAGATTGTGTGTTTACATGCTTGTGTAATTATCCTGAGGTGTTTCCTGTGGCCTTTGTATGAACACTGCCTTAACCATATGGTCACATTCACAGCAAACAAAAACTGCACATAGAATTCAACACGCTGCTGTTGTTTTGTTGTTTTTGTTGTTGTTGTTTTTCTGCGGAGCCCTTAATTCCCCCATCAAATCCCTGCCCTCATCATCAACACTGTGCATGCAATAAAAAGATGCAGATAAGCAACGCGTGCTGCGAACTGCTGCCTTTCCCCCGTGCAACAGTGACGATGAGGAGAAAAACTGCAATATTCAAAGATTAAACAAATACTAGTTTTTTTGTTGTTGTTTTTTTTTTAGCTAATTTACAACAGAACTCCTGGTTGTCAGATCATGGTGTACCTTGATTTCATACACATGCTCTATGGTTCAAAATGAGCAACCTTATTTAGATTTAAATCCCTGACCTGAAAGAGCAACAAGGCAAAAAGGTTGCAGGCTAACACCGTCCTGTCCTCCCTCCTCCACCTTGTGTCGAGCTCTATTTTTCTTTCTTTTTTTTTTGTGAGCCACATTTGTTGCGCTGCATGTGCCTCCTTTTTGCTGCACTCGCATGAAGTGCATCATGTGTTACTTATTGAGAGCTGCCCCACTTCCGTCATGTGGCGGTTAGCCTGCGAGTGGCATCTGTGACATAACTGGAAACTCAAGATGTTGATATTTTTTTTTGTCCCCAAATTTGGATCAGGAGTTGGAAGCACAGCTTTGGCCATTTGGGGAAAACAAATTAAAAAAAATCCTCCTTTCACATTTTTTTTGTTACATTACAACAAATCTACATGTGTTTTACTGGACTTTTATGTGACGGCTCAATAATGCATAACTGGCGAGTAGAAGGAAAATGATGCATAGTAAATAAAAAATCTAATTAATCATCCTTGGTAGCTTCCAAAAGATTTTTCTTGTATTTAACTCCATTCAGGCTGCATAGTGGTGCAGTTGGTAGCACTGTTGCCTTGGTCCTTGGTTCGATTCCCGGCCTGGGGTCTTTTTGCATGGAGTTTGCATGTTCTCCCTGTGCATGCGTGGGTTCTCTCTGGGTACTCCGGCTTCCTCCCACAGTCCAAAAACATGACTGTCAGGTTAAATGGTCTCTCTACATTCTTCCTACGTGTGTGCATGGTTGTTTGTCCTGTATGTCTCTGTGTTGCCCTGCGACAGACTGGCGACCTGTCCAGGGTGAACCCCTCCTCTCGCCCAGAACGTAGCTGGAGATAGGCACTGGCAACCCTCCCGACCCCATTAGGGACAAAGGGTGAACAGAAAATGGATGGATGGATGGATGGATAGCTCCATTCATCATCAAACCCTGAAGAAGGCATTCAAACAGCATGATGCTGCCACTACCTTATTTTATTTCAGGGATGGTGTTCAGACTCATGTCTTTCTTTGGACAGTGTTTTGAATCTAGACCAGGAAGTTCAGCTTTTGACAGTCCTTTCAGGACGTTGCGGTCTCAACTACTAATACAAATAAACTCATCGTACTCAAAATTTGCTGCAATTTTTCCATTGCACAATTAAAAAGTACTTAAGGGGAAAGTAAATGTTGTTGCTCTTATTATGCACTTTTCCTCATACAGTTGTTGTGGATGCTGATGGCTGTGGGTGGGAACGATCTCCTGTAGCAGTCTGTATTACAGTAAATCTGAAATAGTCTCTGACTGAAGACACTCTTCTGTTGTATGACAGGTTCTTAAAGGGCGGAGTGTTGTCTGTGATGTCCTCCATTTTTTGAAGGATCCTTCTTTTGGTTGTAACTTGTGGTGGGACTTGGTCATTTTTTAAAATGGAGTTAATTGCAGGCCCTGTAATTATTTCCATTTTAATTGAAAACCATATTTTGACAAAAATAAGCAATATTTTCAATTCAAAAACTATTTTGCGGTTAAATTATTGAATAAGCTCAACAACCAAGATATTTATTGCTTTATTGTTGTTGATTGGTGCAAAGGGCGGCCTGTGGATGCTAACTTTAGCATTGGGTGCTAGCTGCTATATGTTTAGTATTGCGCTACTATTTTAGGCGTGAATAGCTTCACTGATAGGTTAATTCCTATTAGACAAGTTGAGCACAAAAACAGCCTTTTCCAGTGTCCAATCAGATCAAAGCAAAAATGAACCCCCAGTGGGCTGAGAGAAGCGGCTTCGTCGTCCATCGATGTTGTTAGCGGATGTCGCTTGTGCGTCAGATGTGGGGGCGTACCAGAAACGCAAATGCAAAGGTTCCCTCTCTGGACTATTGAATGTAAATTTTAAAAAGTTTGATTAATTGCATTGAAATGTTTAATGCCTAAATATAACTAATTAATTAATCAGAATTTACACATTAAAGTCCAAGCTGTACTTGTAACATTACAAAATATATAAAAAAAAAAGTAAGAGGTGTGAATACTTTTACAAGGCACTGAATGAAACACATGTATGGTTCAGTATTCCTTTAGTGCAAACATTCAAAAATTTGATTGCCAATGGACCGATGAACTAGCTAACAGAAATCTAACTCTAAAACAGCAAAAACAAAAAAAGAAACTGCATATTTGTAGTATTTATATCCTAATAGTACAGTGTGTGCATCACAGCTCTGAGAGATACTGACTCATCCTTCTACACAGTATAAACAAGGATCAAAACTGACAGTAGATTCAGATATCATCAAGCTCTGTGTTTCAGCTCACTTTGGGAACGTTCCAATACTGAAGAAGAATCCAAGCTTTGAGCTGTACCAGAAAGATCGATGCGTCCAGTGGGCCTGCCTACTCTGGCACACTGACCCATCTGTTTCATTTCGGTTTTCTTTTCCCGTGTTTGCTCTCTACTGATACCATCAGGTATGCGTTTCATAAACATTGCCTATATTGCTCTGCATTAAAAGTCAAGCATGTCACGACAACACTGGAACCCTTTATAAACTGCCTGGCATCAACTGCTGCAGACAGGGAACAAGTCCAAATCTAAGAGGCAGTTTATGCCTTGCGTGTGATGCAGAAAAAATTCAATGTTTTACAATCCGTATCAAGTCAACATCTTCAAAATTTATTGCATGTTCTGTATTAAGCGCATATCTGTAACTACTTGTGCCGGAGGCGTGTTTTAGCAGAGATCAGAGGCCTAAGCGACTTCTGAAAGCGTGAAGGAACAGAGTCATTCTCTGCTGATTGCGCAGGAGTGAAAGGCTGTGGTGGCACAAGACGACAGAGCTTCCTGTTTCCGGTGATAAATGTTGCTTATTCGTGTCTTCATACACTGAAACATAGTGATTCTCAAAATGCTGTCAATGAAATCTGCTGTGGGCCCAAATTTCAAGGTGCTCTGCCTTTTGAAGGGCAGTCTGGTGAACTTTTTAAGGTTCTTAAAGATCCATTAGTCAATAAGTAGCTAGGACACCTCTAGTTGTGTGACAATGTTTTACATAGTAGCTTCGACAAAGATGCAACACATATCCCTCTCAGCAGTAAAGCATGTTTTGATTGAACATCCTCTTCTGATCTGGTGATTATTTTTTTGTTCTTCTCATTTTAAGGGTCTCCATAGTGGCTCATCTGATTCAATTTCATCTAGTCAACTTACACCAACTCTCTGCATATTATTACTCTTCCATCATTACATCCAGGAATCTTCTGGTTATTTCCAAGCCATCTCAACCTTTCCTCTCTAATTCTTCATTAACATCTTCCACAAAGCACCAGAGGCTGGGACTTAAATTGTATTTTCCCTGTGTGTATTTTCTGAAAATAAAGGGGCAGTATTTGGTTGAGCCTGTCCATTGCCTTCCTATGCAATTCCACTTGATTCTCGTCTCCCTTCAGTTGTTTTATTGAGCTTGATTTATCACAATGAATTTCATCCTGGCCAATCAGTCTGGCAAGAAGAGGATGTGAATGAACCAATTGAGTCAGTGATGGCCAAAATACTGAGCAATTAAAGTTCCTTCATGGCAGTGGGGGATGGTTGTTTACAGCACATGCATTTTCTTGTAAGTTTCATACAAGAAATATGTAATGTGCCAACATCGAGTTGGCACATTACATATATCATGGCCAAATGTTAGCAATTGGGAAAAACTTTACTATGGAATCTATGCTTCCAGGCCGCTATCATTTCTCAAAAGCAGAGTATCCAGAGCCTTTGTACGAAGTGAAGAATAGAACAAGAGGCTTGGTTTTACCAAGTTACGTAAAGAAGTAATAACGTCTAAAACTCACAAGATGAGACGAAACACAATACCGAGTTCACGACAATGAACCATCGGTTGTTTTAGTGATGCTTTTTGCCTCCTTCAGCATCTGAACACCTTGCACTGCTGTTTAGGACGTCATGCTTATGTATTGTTCATGTCTGTCACCACGTCACCATTTGTTGTCTCTACTGGAAACCCGAAATGTTGCCAAACAAATGATTAAAAGGGTCATTTGAGCAACTTCTTGTACAACTTCATCAGGTGAAGCAATGCTGGCCACAACTGGCTATTGCTCTGGCTATGTGATGTAGTGTTGAGAGACAATCTCCGGCTTGGAGATTTATGCTTTAAACACACCGGGACGTGGGCAGAGCAGGAGGTCATGCACATCATTTTTTCCCATCAACACATTGCACTGTTAGCACTGAAGCGCCATGAGACACAACATTTCTCTGGACTTCAGCAAAGGGCAGTTTCATTTGCACAAATGCCTATTTTCTTTGTCTGAAATGTCGGTAAATACAGCAAGTTAACTCAGCGGGGTGACTGCTGTGGACTGAAAATGTGCAGACATGACCTGGTGGGCCGGTCTGTCAGTCAAACCTCTCTAAGGGAGAGCAGACAAGGACAGTGATTGATTTTTAGACCAATTTCCAAAAATTAAGGAAATTGGTGCAGATAAATTTTCCAGTAAATCTGTGCATAATTTTTTATGTTTCATTATATATCACAGTGCCATCTGCAGACACTCTGATACATTTTTAACTCCAGCCTGACCTCATATCTCTTTTTCTTTACTACTGTTATCTAGACTTCAGTAGATCCTGCAGTTCTGCTTATTATATCAATGCATGAACTGACATGATCATCAGAAAGTAATAATTTTTCTTTTTCTTCTGAATTTTTTTCCTTTCTTTCTTTTTTATTACATAATATCTCTTGGTATAACATACTTACAAGAAAAAGTTTTTTTTAACCTTAAATTAAAAAAAAATGCATATATTTGTTTTTCAGTTTTGGCTTAATTCCTTCTCTGAGTCGTTCTTTCAGCAAATGGCATGTTTTAGAGTCTGTATACTCCAGTTCACAATTAACAATTGAAAATATTACTAAATTAGTTGACGTTTGTTTCAATAATCAATTCATCACGATTGATCTGATTAACTGTTCCAGTCCTACGTTGAAGTTTGTGGTTGTAATGGGACGAAATCTGAAAAAGTTCAAAGGGCGCGAATATATTTTTGCGATGCTGTGTCTCACTGATTCCCGAATCAGCTTGAAGTACAATAAGCTCACCATGTCTAAGCTCTGCCTGCACCTACAGTATCCACTTCCATCCATCCATCGGAGCGGCAGCCATCACACCTGTCTCCAGCTGACGTGTGGCTGACAGCACCAATTAGCAGGACACCAAGTTCGACATCTTCATTCACATTTCAGTGCTCTCCTGCAACGTCTGTCACCAAGACGATACTCGAGCACCTGCACGCGTCAAGTCCTCTTCAGCAGGCAAGCGCTTTATTTTCCCCAAAAGTGTCGCGGCTTCCAGGAAACAAGATCATCTGACCGACAGAAATTCGTTTCCATCCTTTTCAGTTTGTCACAGCCTACGTTTGGCTCTATCTGAAGTTTGCAGGGCTTCAGAGAAGTGAGAAGAGGATTTGATTCTCACAGGAAGCTGCTTCTAAGAGACAGAGCTCTGGAAGAACTGAACAAATTTGCTAAATGTTCTTCAAAGATACCCACAGCATAAAATTACAGTACGCGGTCAACAAAGCAGGGGGTTGTGTTGCTGTCGGCCGCATCAGGAAATCCCCTCAGAGTATCAGGACGTAATATCTGACACAATGTCCCCGTTTGTTGTTGCTTGTTCTTGGTATTCCTGTTTTCTTCCTCTGAAGAAATTGGTAGAAAATTCCATGGAAATAAAGATCTATTAGTGTACATGATGCACCATTTCCTCTCTTGTCATCATTTTACTTCATATTCACTGTGGGTATCACATTTCTTCTTTCATTAACCATGACTTCAAGCATGAAAAGCTGCTCTCCAATAACCTCCATTTCTCTGTCCTCACTGGCCTTTTTTGCTTGGAGCTGTTTCTTTTCCCTCCTCCTGATCTCTTTCTCCCACAACCCCCTCCTATTTCTTTCTCAGATCATTTACTTCCGTTTTGTTCTTTGAAGATTGGGGTCGCACGCTGACGAAGCCCCTCCGCAGACTTCGCCTCGCCGCCTCATTCGCAGAAATCTCTTTTGCGCGTATTTGTGCCGCTTCTGCATTTACTCTCCGCTTCTGAAACCGTCGCTGAAACATGTCTGACTCACATCCACCGCACTGTCCTGGAAGAGGAAACGAGAGTACGGTTCATGGAACACTTAAAGAAAAGGTGGTCGACTTCAGCTATGTGAGGCTGACGTTTGAGGCCATCTTTGTTCTCCACTTTCTTGTTGGATCGCTTCAACGTACCTTCCTGGACTTACAGCAGACAACTCAGAACCTGTTTGTTGCAGGAGATGGTTTGGTTTGGTTGTCCAAAACCTGCTTTAGAGTCAATGAAAGCAATACACCTTGACACCCATGACGCACTGAGACACAGGATGTGAGAAGTGAAAATGTCTGTTTGCTTTGAAGTTTGTGTATTTATGTCTCTGCTTATGTGTTAATTCTAAAAGAATGACCAAATCAAACCACACATTGTCAGTCTTTAAAAATAACAAACCTTTTATAACAAACCTGTTATCTCATCCTTCATTCATGCAGCCTGAGGTGCCTGTGTGGATTTCACTGAGGACTTCCTCATATGGTCCAAACACATTGATGTTGCATGTCTTCCCAAATTGCTTTCAAGTGTGAGTGTACACACACGTACGCTTCTGTCGAATAGACATGTGAAAGTGAGGCTGAATGACGCAAAGATTGTGGTTGACAGCTGGTTGGGGTTGATTGAATGGTCTCTCAGAGCCTGATTGTCATTGTTTTTTGTTGAGGCCAAATGTGGATAGGCTATAAAAGTCCAGCTTTCAAAGTAAACAACGACCTGCTGATTGTAACTTGAAGAAAATGTCCATGGTCACTAGGGTGGCAAAGGCACCTGTAACACAGGGGCTGAGTTTTTATTTCCCTTCTGTCCTCTTTCCACCATCTCCACATGCTTACATAGGAAGAGGGATTGCTGCAAAGTTAATAAGTTGCTTTAAATGAATTGACTTTACATTGACAAACCTTTTCAAGCTGGCATTATATGATCACTTGAGTGTGACTAAATTGTGAAGCAATGTAGATTTAATTGGTCTGTATCTAATATGAGTGATTGGTGTGCATTGGAATTAATTTGACTGATCCGGAAAGAATCTGGACCATTCTGGATTGTGGCTTGTAGAATTCCTTAGGATTACATTGAATTTGAAGTCATCCATCCATTGTCTATATTTCCCTAACCGTGGAGCCTATCTCCGGCTGTCATAGGAAGAGATGTGAGGTGTGCTACACCTGCAGCAGGTCGCCAGTGTATTTCAGGGCAACTTAGAGACAAACAGGAAGGGTAAGCATGCATGCACACACTCACACACTGACTTTTTAAATATGACCTGTCCAGCAGTGTAGCACTCAGAGCTGCTGTCTGAGTGCCAAGATGAAGTCCAACAGATTTACTTTCATAATAGGAGCATTACAGCTTTCGCTACAATGCTCAGTTCGATAAAGCCGCAGAAAGAGCTTTATCAAGTTGACGTAGATGAAAAACTTTATTTAAAACTGCATTTCAAATGCAATGGAAACAGGGAGGGAAACAAGAGAAAAACAAAAGGAAGAGAGGTGGGTTAAAAAGGAAAGAGGGAAACACAAAGTCTGCTTCTACACATGCAGAAAGAGAGAGAGAGAGAAAAAATAACAATGTCACTGAAAAGCACACGGGTCTAATTAAAACAAGATGTATCTAGTGGCAACCACACTAAGACAGAATGTAGATGATTCAGGGGGGCCCAGGCCAGACCAATTAACCTTGTATGTTTTCACACTGTGGAAGGAAGTCAGAGAACCCACACAGGAAAGTGGAGAACATGCAAACTACATGCAGAAAGACAGCAGGCAGGAATTCAAACCAGAACTTTGCTTCACAGCGCAGCCTTTAAGTTGAATTGGTACTATGTAAATAAACTCAATTGAATTGAGGCCTGCTTGGTTGGTCCCACTGTCCTATTGCTCTCTGTGTTGCCCCATGAAAGACTGATGAACTGTCCAATGTATACACCACTGCACTGCTGGAGATAGCACTCCTCCCCCATTGACCCTGCAGGAATACAAAATGAATGGCTGAATGACGTTAAAGCTGAACAGAAATTTGCAGAAGAAGAAAGTATGATAGCTGTTGGTACTGTTGTAATACCTCAAACGTAGCAGGAGGAATAGGATTGTCTTTGCTATTTCTTCAGTGTAGAGTTTTTTGTTTCAGTGTGTCTGCTATTGATTTGATTTTCCTCAGTTTTTGTGCTACAAAATATAATTTTAACAAGGAAAAGTGAAAGAACAAGTACTATGTATTAGGTGCGCAACAATTTATCAGTGCTGATTTTCTTAATTTTGGGAGATCGGATCTCGGCCAGTGATTTCATGTGAAGTCGATCTTATCCACCGATCTTTTCTACCTCAGCAAATGTCTAAATGACGATCACTGTCTCTGCTCTGACAGACCAGCCCACCAGGTCATGTCTGCACATATCCAGTTAACAATAGTCGCCCCAATGTCACCAACTCGTCAACTTTCTTTGTTATATTTATATTTTTGACAAAACAAATTAGTATCGGCCAAAATGGGAATAGGCAGGTCAGGCGTTTTGAAGATCAATAATTGACCAGAAAACTGTATTCGGTGCACCTCTATTAAGTCTAATTGTTGCATAAAGTAAAAACATTTTTATGAAATTTAGCTTGAATTTTGCAAGTACACATTTATGTTTACTGTCATTTATATGATCACTAGCATATCATATCATTAGCTTAAGTTGCTTGGAAATGTTTAAACTGATGCCAGCTCATTAAAGCGGTGGGACTGCTACTAACCCTGGATGACCCAGAGTAGATCATTGATAAATTAAAACCATCATTTGAAAATGAGAAAGAGGTAACCACAGTGTTATGATGTGCTAATATATTCCACATAAAGGTCATCTGTCTTCCAGGAGTCATTCCTTAGTTGCAGAAAACTTCTTTTTTTTTCACTCCGAGAATCATATTTCACTCTGATTCAATTCTTGCGTCTTTAGTGCAGTAATGTGCTAACACCACAGGCAAATCAGACCAAAGGTCTGTTTGTTTCAGGCTCTTTGGTTGCTAATTTTCTCATCTTACGTCCCAATAATACTAATTCCCAGCTTTTTTTTGAAGTATTGCTTTGACGGGCATCCCCAGCCACCGACCTCGAGGCGGCGAATGCCCTTTTTATTACCGCCGTTATTCATCACCTCTCATCCCCCCCATCCCCCTCATGCTTCATTTTCATCACTCTGCTCTCTTACTGTCTTGGTCGTCTTTCTTCCCTGGTGTCACTGTCCCTTTCCTTTCTTGTCACCCTGATCTCATTTGCCCTCTTCCTCTGACTCTTTTTCTCCGCTCTGATCTGAGTAACCCCCCTGGGTCCCTCGCGGCCCCTCTTGTCACCGTATCAGCTCTGTCTTTAATCGCACTCTCTGTTTCGTCTTCTTCTCAGGCCCGTTCACCTATGGATCAGGGAACCCCCCCCCACCCTGGAACTCCATGGACAAATCGACCCTACTGAGAACCGTCTATCAACCCTGATGCCGACGCGCCGCTTGCAGCTGTAGAGCAAGAAGGCAAAAGAGGGAGGGAGGCCAACGGGGAAAGGTCAAAGATTACAGGGCTGCAGCAGAAGCTGAGGTTGAGGAGCAAGGGCTTTGGGAGGGAAGGTCAAGGGTCGGCGGATTAAAGATGATGACTTCACATGGAAAGCTGAGGAGGGAGAAGGGCAGCCTGGCGGAGTACGAGTCACAAATGAAGGGTTAGTGTCTGCGTACATGCACCTTTCACCATGCATGAGTGCATTAAAGACGCAGTGATGCGTGATTGTATGCATCCATGTAGATCCTTGTATGCAGGAGTTAGCGCTCCTGCATACAAATGCATCATGTATTCAACATAAATAGCCCTTTATGGAGCTGACATGTCACAGAAAGTGAAAGAGGCAGTATTGTGTATTTTTCAGGCACGTAGTGCCATTTTATAACACAATCAAGTGACCATGTTAACTTCAGTTGTTAAAAAAATCCATTTATATCAAATATGACTTAGAAAATATTTTGCCTTCCAATTTAACGCCTTGAAATTGGGCCTCTGATTTTTTTTTTTAAACTCCTGCTCTTCATGAAACTCTGCCTTCAGGTAGTCGTCATAACATGGCTCCTCTTTTAACCCTTTAACTACCTTTTTACCAGCATTTCACTGAGAAGAAGCTCCTACAATAAGCTCAGCAGATGTTGCAATACCACCAGGTGTTTGCTAATTGCTGCTGGCTAGTCTGAATGAGCGGGGAGGCAGGAGGGGGGGCTGCAGGGGAGGGCTGCTCTGTGAGGCAGAAACTCGGAAGCTTGATCTCCCTGGAGGAGTTGTGCCTTGAAGGTGGGGCTAGGTCCTCCCAGGCGATTTGCAGAGCTGGATGGTTGCCATGGGAGATTAAACAATTGCTTAAACATGCATGAAAGAATCAAGACAAAACTCCAGGTGTGTTTTTGATGAAGAAATAACTTGATATAAAGCTAAAAAAAAAAACATAGATTTTACATAATACTCCCCCTTTAAAACAACTTCTGTCTGGTAATTTTGCAACTTTCTTCTGTGTTAAAAAGGTTGTCCTGGCGATATGAGGCAAATGCATGACAACAGCTTGTTTATGTTTGCTACAGTCTGGAATGTGCGTGCCGCAGCCGGCTGCCTCTCTGTACTGTACTACAACAGGGGGTATTTATAACTAGTATTAGCAATGTTGTCTCCTCACATCGAGTCAGCCTGGAGCAGTGTACTCAGAGCAAGAGGGGAAGACTAGAGTAAAGAGGAGGAGGGGGTGATAAATGAGTAGGAGAGGAGGATGATTAAGGGATAAAAAGAGAAAAAGTAGAAAGTAAGGAGGGGGAAAAAGAATGAGGGGTGAAGGAGCAAATTGAAAGCAGTGACATCTCAGAGAGCAATGTTTGTCTTAGTCATTTTACATTAAAAGTGCAGCGTAGTGGATCTGCTGTGTTTGCTTACAAGCTTGTGCATATAATGTCATGTTATGCTGGATTACAGCAGGCGATGATCCACAAATTGCAAAGTAGACTGAAACACACCTCTCAGAGACAACATTTTATTCAGGATTTTTACAAAAAGAAGAGTCTTTCATTATTCAGGAATAAAACGGTGCTAACAGTGCTTTGGGCGTTTATGTGATTCAATGGGGGGCACTGCTAGCTAAAAGGTCAGTGTCAGTTATGCTAACTATAAAGCACTAATCACAAAACATTGGTTCTGCTAATGCTAAGGCACAACATAAACACACACACAGTGTTTAGTGGAAGCTAATGCTAAAGCGCTCTTCAATTCAAATGATATCTGTCCTTCAAAGACTACAACCCCTGAACACCAATTTAACTTTTACCTCGTAATGTACATTTTCTATAATGTCCTTTGATACTGTATTCGTGTTTGTCTTGATTTTTAGTGTTTGTCCTTAATTTCTTCCTGTTTCCTGTTTGAAATCAAGTTAGTGAGGGAAAATGAAAAAGAACACAATGAGAGGGAACTGCTGTGTAAACAGTCACTTCATAATAACTACTTGAAGAATTGTTCGCAGTCAGTAACCAAAACCTCATGGTTGTCAAATTTTATTCAACTGAAAGTTTACCAAACAGTAAATTGGAGCGTCAGAATGTAACTGGAAAAATTTGCATAGCGGATGCAAAGTTCGCTAAACATTTGAAAGTCAAGAAATGCACTAATAGTGCTGAACAAAAAATTAGCTTTGCAATTAGCACATTAGCAGAAGTGTGCCCAAAACTATGACAGACCAACACAAAGCAGCAAGGTCATTTGGAACTCTTAACACTGCACAAAACATTTAAACAGTGCTGTTAGCATCATGGTGTTGGGATGTTATTCATTTCCTGCAGGCTTCACAAAGTGTTCTGTGGTAGAATAGCTGCTAACTCAATCACATTCTGACATATTTTAAACAGAGAAGATAGCAATGTTTTAAATATCTTAAAAACTGGTAGAACTTTGTGTTCAGTATTCAGTGTTATCTGGCAATATCCTGACCAGTTAAAAAAGTTCTGGTAAATTGTCCTACAAAAGCAACATGCAGACGGTTGTAAAGCACAGTTCTTTCATTGAGAGAATGCATATAAAATAGTAAATATGCTCTTTTTTTCATGAAGTTGTTGGCAGTGGAACTCTGTTAACTGCACTACTGAACAAAGTCCTCGTGCTTTTGTAGCTTCGCTTAGATTTGCTTCCAAGGAAGCAGCGTTTCCCACGTCATTTTGAATACTGCCCAGCAACATATTCCTCCGTTTTTGACAGTCTTTTAGTGTCTTCCTCTTGATATTTACTTCTTTTTAGTCCTTTTCTTGCACATCAATGTTTGATAGATCTCCTCATGATGTGCAAATCTGTGAAGACTTGACTTGTGGCAGACAGAGAAGCATGTGAAGGGTTTTAAAAATAATCAACTGTAGCAGACTGTTTCTGAGAAATAAAAAAATTAAAAGCTGAGCAAAGGTCTGACTTGAAACTGGAGAGATGCATTTTTCATAGATATAAATAAAGAAATGGGAACTTGTTGTACTATTCAACTGTGTGACAGTCAACTTTAAAATAGATACTCCGCTAAATGCTTGTCAAGTCTGTCTAACTAATTTTGCCCTTTAATTGGTCACCATTGTTTTGTCCCAATCAAGATTTCTTTTTTTCTCAGATACATTGAACGTTAAGAATTTGGCAAAATCAGTCAAAATTAATGCCATGGTGAAAAATGCAGTTCAACTTAAGCGTACTCTGCCCCCTTATGGACTTTTTAGCTAGAAAACAAATCTTACTGTCAAAGATAACCTGTGTACAAAATGTAGTTTTAAAAAGAGGATTTCATTTATTAAGGGAGAAAAGCTACTGAAACCAACTTGGCCAGATGTGAAAAAGTAATTGCAATCTAAACTTATTAACAGACTGTTTAACAGGGCATAGAGTAGCTGTGTTTCCATTAAACATAAAATTGCACAAATTGAAATTACAAAAATAAAATTGTTTAATGGAAACACACCAAATATTAAAAAAAGACCCACGTTTTTGGATAAAAACCTTTTGCGTTAGGATGAGGTAGTTTTTCAGCCGTATCGAAGCAGCTTTTTTACGTCACACAAATCACGTGATGAGCAGCCGGATGTTACTACTGGTGGAAATGACAAAGAAGACGAGAGGAAGTGGTAGGAGGATGATGGTTTGTTTTTTTGGGGGGGGGGGAGTGGTTTCGGTCAATGTGCAGCTGACTCCACCAAGGTTCTCACAGCATGCGCAGTTCATAAAAAGTTGTGTGTCATTTCAACGTGTTGAATCCATCGCTCTTCTGTAAAATCGCTGACTACAATTTCCCCTGCAGATGAAGCCCCTCCCAAGTGGGTGGGGCTTGTCGCACAAAAGCCCAAATAAAACGCCGATGTCTCCTCTGATTGGCTGATAATATGATGAGCACTAGTGCCATGACTGAGTTATGACTATATCTCATGTAACCGTTTACATTCTTCACTGGCATGCCTTTTAATTAATTGTCACATGAACAAGCTTATTCATGTGTGATTTAATTTAATCTCTTAGTTAATTGCAAAATTGTGTATTTCCGACATTAGCAGAATAAAGATTTGCACACCTTTGTAATTGAAAAGCAGCTGGTGTGTATCTTTTATCAGTAAAGAATGTATATTACAACCTAACACACTGTAAATATGATTAAGCATGTTTATTATATAAGTTTAATGGAAAGATTAATGACACCTCTTGTTTGAAAATAGTATCCTATCTCTGTTCACGGTGTTTTCACGTGTCTGCATGCTTCCAGGGTCATTATTAATATGTATTTATTCTGTCTTTCTCTCTGTCTCTCTGACTTACCAGACTTGCGGGCCCAACTGACAGACCAGATAAAGATTTTGGACTCCCAGGTGGAGGTGAAGCAGCAGCAGCTCTCAGACCTGTCTGAGTTTCTCAGGCGCCGAGGCGACATCGAGACTGAATATGCAAGAGCCCTCGACAAACTAACCGAGAGGTTCACTCACAAGACTAAAAAGTAAGGGATGAGCTTGCTGTCTGGTCTCCAGAGAGCAACCCATGGCGCCTGTTTCGTGTTGTCAAACAGGCGTCCATTTAAAGGACGGGGCAGTGATCATGTCAATGTCCATCCGTCCGCAGGAAGGAGCAGTGGGGTCAGTCTGTGTGTCAGGTCTGGTCCGTTCTGCTGACTCAGACCCGTCTGGAGAGCCGGGAGCACGCGGCGCTGGGGGACACCTGCTTCAACACGCTCACATTGAACCTGACACACAGTGCCGAGGACGCACACCGGCTGCACAAAAAGGTGAAAGCAACGTCCGCCGTTGCATACGCAACTCTGACTTTACGGAACAGCAGAGCTCCAAGAGCTTCTTTGTTAACTTTTGTTCGTTTGGTCCAATAGTGAGATCAGCAGCCTCATTCGTTTATAAAGTGCTCAGGACGCTGTTTGAAATTACTGCTTGTCAATGATGTTCTCTGAACCTTTTTGCACTTTGAAATTTGAGCTGAATGTTAATTAGGTTTCAAGAGTTGTTTCATAGCAGCTGAGAGCTTTTTTTAAATTTTGGACCAACCCCAAGTGGAAGCCGTTCAGCTTCTAAACTCTGAGATCTTATTGCAAATGATCCAAAAAAAAATACATGGTGCACAACCTTAAAAACAACAATACAATACTGACTCTTTTTAGAAAGATCACACAATGCCTCAATTATTTTTCTCAAAAGAAACATACTTCTTTGAAAATGTATTCTTTACTTTTCATGATTTAAAAAAACATCAAAGTAAACCAAACCCAAGTAAGGTAAAAGAAAATACCTCAAAGCAATTTGATGTCTTTGCAAAACAACAACTGTAATCTTATCCTTCCATAGGTCAGTCTCTTTTCAGTTATATTAATGAATATAATTCTTTTTAAATTCTTTTGTATACAAGACTTCAAAGTTCTAAAATTTAAGTGAATTCATTTTGAGTTACAGAGAATATGATTATCATTATTAATTAGGTTCAAATTGAAATAATTACTTTATTTTATGACTTTCCTCTGAGGTTGAAAGTCTCACGTATTTCCTACTTTTCCCCCAACGTGTCACAAATGCCATTAGATCCAAACACTTCAAGTTTCATCAGACCAAAGGACAGAACTCCTAGCAGAATATCATTAACATTAACCCGTTTTTTTGTTTTGTTTTGTTTGGTTTTTAAATTAGCTTTGAATTAATTGCTTCTTCTTCTCTGGGTAGTCTTTCAGCCTGTCACTGCAAACTTTAGTATTGCATAAGTTTAAATGAAACATTGCGAAATAACTGATCAGAATCTTACAAAGCAATGGCATTATCTGGGCTTTACTAAATTTTTCACAGGCATAATGTTCTCATAAACATTTAAATATGAAGGAAGTACAAATGTAATAATCCTCTCTCTTATTGTTCTGGCAAATTCTTAGACGTTGGTTAATGTAGCTGACTAATGCTAGCTGTGATCCATGTTGTTTTGAAATGACTCTTCGGTAAAGTTGGCTCAGAACACATGTTCTTATCTGGAGCCACATCTATCTGGCTGTTAACCAACAGAAATGCGTTCCTCCTTCTTTATAAAACAGTAAGGTGATAGATTAAATAGTTTTTAATCATCTAGTGTGTCAGTTCTGAGCTCCACTCTGCTCTTTCACACACAGACGTGGCTTTGAAGGAGATCTGATCCTCAGACGAAGCTGAGGTGACTCATTGGGCTTCTCCTTATCTGTTCTTCCTTTGTAAATGTCATAGCAAAGGTTCAAAAAACATATTTATTAGAAAAAAAACAGATGTACTATCTAGTTAACCAAGGAGAGAGAGGGCAGGTTGTTTCACATGTTAAACATATAATTTATAGACATGTAGTACATGAGATCTGAAAACCTTTCAGTACTCCCACATTGTCCGTGTACTCTCACTGTTTGTTGTCTTTCTGGTGTGAAAGTGCCTTTAGATTACATCCATAACTTGAGGTTATGAATCTGAAGGTAAAGTGGAAACAAAATGTAGCAAGAATGTGTTTTGTTTTTTGTTAATTACTACATACAGTATATTTTATGTTTGTGGGAAACAGAAACTGCATTTCTATATGATATCTATATATCATAGTCTAGATGTTGGAACTTCTGCTCCCAACTTTGACTAGATGAGTAATTAAAGACACAATTTTAGTTTTTAAACCCTGCATTCAGTTCTGCAGAGGACATAAATATACTGCTGTGCTCTGGAGCATAAGTCATTGTATTATTTATGAGAAAATGTCCTAGCCAAAAGTAGAATTGGGCAAGAGGAATATGCTCGGATAAATAAGTAGCCTTCCCTTTTCTCTGCAGAAGAAACCCGGTTGTTTCTTTGCCATTGAAATTGTCCCTTTAATATGTATAAGTGCCCTAAAACTGTTTAGCAGCCTGACCACATTATATCAGTTCAACTGAGCTATCTTAAATGTTGCTGATGCAAAGAAACTAATTTAGACATGCATATTTTCTATATTTGTGCTTCCACATTGCCAATGTCCGGCAGCTGCTGTAGCAGATATTTCTTAAATTATTAACTGACATAATGTGTCAGGAAAAAAAACACTCACGGACTCAGACACCAAATTCCTTTTCAAAGACGCTGCTCTTCTTTCTGACATCATTAGCTCGTCTGGATACATGTGCCCACATTCATCTGTTAGGAGCTTTGCTACATTAGTTTTGTAAAGACCTTGATACTCTCCTACTGAACATTAATACCTCTTGACTCATTGTTAAAGGAACTTATCATGGTGGCTAATAATACCAGTTGCTAGAGCAGCACCTCATAAAGAGTAAATAAAACACTTCTAAACTGCTCCCTTACTGTAGCCGCTAGCAGTGCTGCGGTGCTAATGCTAGCTGGGAGATTTAGCTCCCACTGAGGTATTTTTTTATTTCTGTTGTTTTCTGTAACTGTTTCTCTGTACTTTTTTACGAGCGTTTCCTGTTCGGGAAATACTATTGTTGTCTTTATTTACAGTACATGTAGCTGTAAAGTTTTTCTTGAGGTAAATTGCTAGGCACAAGTTATCCATATTTTAGGTGAATACAATATGTTTTTCACTTATATTATGCTGTAGCTGCCAGTTGCAACTTCTGTTTTGTTTCATTAGCAACAGCAGAAAACAGATGTGACGTCTTATTTTAGTCTTAGTTTACACAAGTCAAAACTTACACACTTGGGAAGACTAAAAAAAGCCCACCAAAGTCACTGTTTTAGCTGACTGGCAAAAGGATGTTGAAAAAATCATTTTGAACGGTGAAAATAGAACCCACAGAGTCACGCTCTGTATTGTGTATAGATACCATTTATAACCGGAATAAATACTAAGAATGTAACACTTAGTATTTAGTGTTACATTCTTAGTAACACTAAATACTGCACTCTTATCAAATGTTTTGATAGAGTGGAGCTCTATCAAAACATTTTAGAAAATCATCACCCATACATTGATAAAATGACAGACAAGACCACAAAAATAAAAACCCAACTGGCCACTATAAATGTGTATATCTTAATATTTACACATACACTTTTCACATTTTTCACGCTAACAATCTACACTTGTGCACGTTGCAGAGCAAAGAGGTGGGAATCCAGATGCAGGACGAGCTGCTAAAGGTCACCACCGAACTGCAGACGGTACGTAACACCAGTTATTAGATGGCGTGTGCAGGCGGAGTTAAAAATCTGGGACGTTAAGAGGACAAGACTTTTGATTTTGCTCACGACACGTTTTGTTGTTCTGCATTCCAATGAAGGCTCTAAAGACCTACAACCAGTACCACACAGACTGCCTGATAGCTGAGGGAAAACTGAAGGAAGCCGAGCGTCTGGAAGAAAGGCACACTGGGAAGTCGGCCGAGCTCGGCCCCGGCCAACTGGCAGGGCAGAGGCGGAGCTCCGTCAAGAAGATGGAACGGTTGATGGAGAAGGTGAACGTGAACGTCTGTTGAAACAGAAACAGTGAACAAAACCACAGGAAGTCTTGAAGTGAGGTTTCTGCAGCGGAAACCGCTTCCTTTTCCTCTTTGAGCTAAATGAGTTCAGGTGTTTTCAACATCTGCAAATGGAAATTTCTGCTGAGTTTTAAAAGCGAGTTTCCTGAGTTGTTTTTTTTAATGTAATTTTTCATGTATTTGTGTGAACAGAGACATGGAAAAATGCAGGAGACCCAGCTGAAGTGTACAAAGGCACGGAATGACTACCTGTTGAACCTAGCTGCAGCTAATGCAGCCATGAACAAATACTATCTGCAGGATGTCAGCACTCTCATTGACGTAAGAAACATTACTGGGGATTTATAAAACTACTCAGAAGTTTGTTTGCTTTTAAGTGCAGTTATGTTCTTATTATGATGAAGGGTTAGGTTTGTGATCATTTATGTTGATGTTTTGTAAATCAGAAGCTCTACCAATTTAGTTTTTGGAATAGTTTTTTTTTTTTGGATCTTAGAAAGCAGTAACAGTTCATACATAGCAAAGATTTCTCACAAACCTTTCACAAGATCTACATAATTTTCTCTTTGCTTGGTTCTCCTGGCAGTGCTGTGACCTTGGTTTCCATCTGTCCATTGAGAGAGTGATGAAGTGCTACCTGGCCAGCAGGTGGCGCATTCAGAAGACGGAGGAGACGGGACTGAAGCAGCTGGAAACTGCTGTGACATCCCTGGACCAGAGTGGAGACAGGGATGGGTTGCTACAGCAACATGATTCCGCCTTCTGCCTTCCGTTCAGATTCAACTATCACCCACACGAGGGTGACCAGGTACTGTGACTCTTTGCTGCTATGGCGTCCAGTGCCAAGATGAAACATCCTGGTTGTCCAACATGAGCTAAAAGTATTTCAACCCTCTTGAGGGTTTTCACTTTTAGTTGCATTTGAGCCACAAGCTTCGGTGTAAAAGCATAGTTGGGAAAGGGAAGTAAAACGATTTATGAGTTTCAACATTTTTACGGATGAAAATCTTAAAAGTGTGGTGTGCTTTTGGATTCAACTGACTCAAATCTTCGAAGAAGTCTTTTATGGGTGCGTCTCTCATCAGACTGCAGATTTTGCTGAGTTCTTTCCAGCATAGCTCCAGTTGTGATAGAGAGTACCTATAAACATCAATTTTCAAGTCTAATTCACAATTAGATTTAGGTCTGGAATTTGACTGGACCCTTTGAATACATAACAATGCTTTGATCTAAACCAGGGGTGTCCAAACCTTTATCACGTCAGCCAAAATCATCAGCTCGAAAGTACTTGCAGATCTAAAAAAAAATATTTTTTTAAAATCTAAAATTGCAAATGGGATTTCTTTTTATCTACTCAACAATAAATTAAGCATAAACTATCCGGGAGGGGGGGCGATGAATACAAAGGCACAACATAGTTTTCTGTTTATGCTTCACATTATTGTGAAGCGTTAACGTTATTATATAAAGTAATTTAGAAATATATAGAAGTCTGTTGAGGTGCTTGATGGTCCTTCAGTCCTAAATTTGACTTCTAACTGTCCTCAGAGGTATTAGTGTGTTTTTGTGTGCTAAGGTTGTTCTTTCCTGTTTTGCCCTGTAAACTGAGAACTTCTCGCCCAATGATGGCTGGAAATAGATCTAAAGAATTCCTCTAAAAAAAAAAAACCAAACAAACCTTATTTTTTGGGTCACATTATATTTTTGTAACGTTTTAGGTGTGCGAGGTGAGTGCAGAGAGCCAGGTGAGGTATGAGCTCGAAACCAGGTTCCAGCAGCTTCAGTCTCGACTCGCCTCCGTCACCTTGGAAACAGAGGAGGTCAGTGTTTTTTGCGTTATGACTGCAGGCAATTTGTGTTTTTGGATCAAGAATTGCTTGATGGAAACACGGAAAACACAACGCGATCACTCCTCCCGTCTTTTCAGATCAGTAAAACGCTTAAAGCCACGCTTGCTGCCCTGCTGGACTCCATGTGTGACAGCGAGTGCAACCCCTCCCCCGACGTGTCCGCCAGCCTATCACACGAGCCGCCCGGAGGAATCACAACCACGGCGAAACTCTCCCTCGCCAAGCGTCGAGCCAATCTGCAGGAGACAGAGACTTACTACTTAACAGTGAGTTGGACACAGTTCACTAAATAAAGAATATTGAACTATTTTCCCAATGAGAAAATCATTTTTTGAGTGAGCTAGTTGTTGATATCTCTGTTTTTTTTATTATTCATTTAGAAAGTAAAAGAATTCCTCAACAGCAGCTCTCTGGCCTCCAAACTTCAAGCCAAACACGATCTTCTACAAGATGCCATACAGAAAGGTGCTCTTCATATACTTATACAGTGTATTAGAAGCAGCTTAAACCCAACATTGCTAATAATCAGCGTGGAGAATTGTAGAAACGCATTACCAAGAATCTGTCTGCTTTCACAAGGCCCTTCAGGCTGACAGAGAACGACGGGCAGAAATGAGGAACTAGCCGAACACTAATGGTTTTCACACAGTTCTGTGGAAAATTTATGTGAAACAAAAGATCATGACTAATCTTTCCTCTCATGGTGTTTCATCCTGTTTTAAAGTTATTTTTACTGTGTCAGTACATGACTAAGCTGCACTCTCTCTTGGAAACGGCTTGATATTGATGAAACGTTTGAGTCCACCACTGCTTACTGAATTATTTGTAAAATATATGAACGTATATCTCGATATGTCACTGAATATTCCTTTTTTTTTTTCATTTTAGGTCTCAGTCAAATTCCAACATTTTCCATAAAATCTGACTATTATAGAGTTATTTTACAAAGAGGAGGGCATAAATGTTTCCATTTCTACAAATAGAAACATTACAGCTGTAATTGCATCAAATAGTGATTCAACAAAAAGCATTGATTCAATAGGAACTGGACATACTTTTGGTTTTATTTTAAAATATTTATGTCTAGAAATAACATGTGTGACGTTCCTTCCACTTTATACTTGCTTCTCAACCAGATTTGACCTTTTTCCATAAAATTTCACTCATATTATTGACCTTTGTGGTCATTAATGTGACAAAGTGTAAAAAAAATGTACATTGAGAGTGAGATTGTAATTGTTAAGGCACTTTACTAGCATTCCTATTGCATTGTTTTACTGTTACGCTTGTAGCAATAGTCTTCCCTGTTTCACACTTCTTCTGTATCTTCCTTCCAGCAGAAGCCGTGGACAGCGACCCCTCCAGGTAAATGGGCTCCATGCGCATGTTAAAAAAAAAAAAAGTGTGCCTGAGAGAGGACAGCTGAGAAGTCGAGGGGAGGGGCACAGGAAAGCCATGGAGCAAATTTAAACCAATTGATCATCATTATGTTAAAAAAAACATTACATTACAATGCATAAGTATTTATTCTCAATTTTTTTCATTATATTTTACTTCCAATTATTATAAATGTAGGAAAGACTTTCAGAAACACTGGAAAAACTGTGGATGCATGCCACATTGCTAAAAATTTCAAGAAAGTTAATTGGAAGGACGAAGTAAATAAATGAGTGGTGTTTTAAAAGGGTTTGCACAGATCTGTCCGACATCATTACGTCTTGATTACCAGCATTTCATTTGTTATATTTCCCAGAATGCAATGTACTACTCGGTCAATCCGGGTTCGGAAGTCCAGGCCAGTTTCCCAATTCTGCCACACACTCTTCACCACAGACATACTCTCCTACATAGAGGTAACACACTCCGACGGCAGCACACACACGCTTTACTGCACCCCCACCCCTTTTTTTCAGTTTGCTGCACTGCTGCTCAGACCTCCAAAATAAAATCACAGAGAAAATCCCGGTGCTGAAGAACGGAAGGTGGACATGCACGCTGCCGTCATGTGTCGTCATGCTCCAGCTTATTGCTGCCTTTCTCTCCTTTCAATCCAAACTCCTCTTATCTTCCCCCACAAACCCCCCGCCGCCCCTTCGCTTATGAAGAGGATTTGAAACGCTGCCCTCTTTGCTTCCTCCTCTCGACTACTCTATCAAGTGTGTGTGTGCGTGTTTGTGTATGTGTGTGCCTCTTCCCACTGCCTTTAAATCTTTACTTTCCGTATTCTCGTTTTCTCTCGCTCTCTCTCTCTCTTTTCTAATCTCTGCATTTTTTTCTGTGTCCCTGCTTTGCTGTTGGCATGGTGCAGGAGAAGAAGGAGAATGTCTCGGACCCAGGTACACAGCCACAGCCGTGTCCGGTGTGTCGCTTCTGTGGGCCATTTTTGGAGTTGAAATCCTACGGGGAAAGTTTTAAGCCGAAATCGACGGTGGTGTAGGAAGGCACAGAAAATGTCTGAAACGGTCGACTCACTCAAGAACTCCTTATGACTAGAACGTTTTGAACTGTGACTGAATATTAGGGGCAGGCTAAGAGATTGTCTTTTTTGGGGGGTAATTACAATTATAAAAACATCATATTATGACACTAAAGTCATAATATTAGTAGGATAAAGGCATATTATTACCAGAAGAAAGCCGTAAAATTACTAGAGTGTTGCTTTGATTCTTTCCTGCATATTTGGGAAATGCTTTCATCTCCATGGCAACCATTGAACTGTGCAAAACGCCCACTTAGACCTAGCGCTGCCTTCAAGACACAGCTCCTCCTCTGAGCTGCAGTTCACAAGCTAACAAGCTTCAGCCTCACAGACTCCCCCACTCAACTCCTTCAGACTAGCCAGCAGCAATTAGTTCCTGGGCATCAGCTGAGCTCATTATACAAGTTACTTCTCAATGCAGCACTGGTTAATCCAGGAGCCATGTTGTGATGACTTTCTGAAGGCGGAGATTCAGAAAGAGCAGGAGTTTTTAAAGACACAGTGGCCCAATTTCAAGCCATTAAATCAGAAAGTAAAATTTCTCTTAAGTCATATTTCATCTATATAGCATTTTTTAGCAACTGGAGTTAACATAGTTATACTTGATTGTGCTATAAAATGGCACTATATGCCCCTTTAAGCCAATATCAGTAATTCTATGTATTTTTAGGGAGTCGCCAGTCTCTGAAACTGTTGCTTTGGGGGTTACAGGCTGAAAAATACTATTAGATAAGAGTAGCATTATATTAGCCTTCTGCTTCAACTTCTTCCTGTTTCTTTGCTTTTTTTGCTTCAATTTTGTTACACATTTTAACATTTCTTTCTCCTCTATATTTGACTGTATCTTCACTCTCCATCTGCATGCCTGTCTTTCTTCTCCAGAGCTCTGGGCAGCAGATTCCTGTGGTGGTTGAGAGCTGCATTCGTTTCATAAACCTTCATGGTGAGTCAGTTTTTCTGATATAGCAAGCAGACAGAGAGGGAGACAGAGAGCTTTGGATGATGGGGGTCATGAGTAGGTGGAACTGCTCTTAGCTTGGGTACATGTCTGTCCAGACCTTTAGCTTCAGTGAAGATGGACTTTGATGTCAGGGCGTGTGTTGCAGGCCTCCACCATGAAGGAATTTTCAGAGTCCCTGGCTCCCAGAGGGAGGTGAACCTCATCAGAGATGCATTTGAGAGAGGTAAGTGATCCATCCAGTCCACCACAGGACAACAAAGAGACACACAGTAAACATCTGTGCACACACTTACACCGAAGGGCAATTTAGAGAGACCGGTTACACTAACGGTCATGCTTTTGGACCGTGGAAGGAAGTCAGGGAACCCTGAGAGAACCTACATGTACAGGCAGAACATGTAAACTCCATCACCCAGAAAGACCCCAGGCTGGGACTTCTTCTTGCATTGACATAGAACCTTGCAAAATTATTTATACACATGGAACTTTTTCACTTTTTGTCAAACAGCAACCACAAACGGGTATTTTATTGAGATTTAGTGTGATAGACCAAACATAAAGAAGCACATAATTGTGAACCTTTTGCATTCATTTAGCCTGAATTGTAGATTCACAGATTCACAGGGAGCATTCACAGAAAGTTTCTTCAACGGGGGAGGTGTAAAAGTGTAATCGAATTGTGATGCAGACCAAAAAAAGCAAACTCTGGTCAACCTAAAGACTTAGGTTTGGTTTGGGTTGAAGGGAACGCTGGTGAAGTTCGAATGCATATGAGGATGCAAGCGGACCAGAGATTACTCCAAAAGTAGGACGTGGACTATAGTGCAGAGCATTCTGGGTAAATACAGCCAAAACAGATAGGTCTAGTCTAGCGCTAGCAGGAGACATGACTTGTGATCTTTTACCAGAGAAAAGAGAAATCCTACTACCGCTACAATCATTTTTGTTTTACATTTTGTATAGAAGGAAGTTGTGTGCAGTGCCTTTATTAGAAGTATTTGAGTGGTTTGCTACAGTGGGTTTTGGTGGAGCACCACCACAGACAAGGAGGAGAACAAGTTTTCAAAGGGTTTTTTTTTGTTTGACACAATGCAGTGTGAAAGTGAACCACACCAGCTGAAAATGCATGTGACAAATGTTGCAACTTTGGTCCCCAATCAAACTGAGTCTACAGGACTGTCAGGTGTGAAAACACTCTTAGACTGACTTTTTGTGCCTGTTCTTCGTTGCTTAGTAACTCAAGCCCATCAAGAGTGGATGGACAATGTCCCTGAAAAGCAATTTTTAAGTCTTGCCACTAAATTAACTCCCAATATATTTAACTCTGGTCTTTGAATAAGTCTAACACGTGAATCTACTTTTACCTAAACTACCTCATTGTAGCTTTGGCTGTATGTTTAATGTTGTTGCCCTTCAAATGTAACCATGTACTCTTATTGCTCCACAATAATGTTCTACTTTGCAAAAAATCCCAATTGAAAAATTTCAATTTATTATTGCAAAGTGAAAAAATGTGGAAAAGCATAAGGCCCTATATTAATTTTAGGCCTAGTCCACACATAGCCTGATATCTAGGAAAATGAATACATTTTTATGTGGGTTGGTCTTTCATCAACACGGAAATTCTATTTAATATCAGTAAAAACATTTATTTATAAAAAAACCTCATACTTGAGTTTAGATTTGAGAAAACTCCATATTTGTGTTGCCGTGTGCACATGAGAAAGGATCTCTGATTACAGTCTGTGACAAATAATACGCCAATATATTCATGTACTTGCTTTGACATGATTCCCAATTAACATAGTCTTGTGTTTTATTAGCTTTGTATTCTAATGCAATATTTAAATGTAGTTCAACAAATGCATCTGTCCACACAAATGATCCCCCTGGGGCCATGTTTAATTCCTAATAGGAAGTCGTGTTTTGAAGCAAACTGATTGGCTGACGTAGGTTTTAGCTTTGCGCTACACTGCCCTCTATGGGTTTGGTATGTCTTAAACAACACACAGTCATGTATTTGTGCTGGTTCATATGGATGAAAACCTTTTTGAAACCGATCCCCCTGTCTACAATATTATTTTTTCAAATGATGTGGCAGAGACATTTGATTTTATAAAGACCTGGCTGCGTGTGTAGCTTTCAAAGCCCATACATGTAGCCGGGCCTCGGTCACATCGTAAAAAGCTGGTTTTTAGAATTGTTTAGGCTTTCTTGTCATAAAGAGCTATCTTTTTTTCCCCATGCACTTCTTCTAATTTCCTGCAGGGGAGGATCCTCTGTCAGACAGTGAGTGTGACCTGGACTCTGTGGCCGGCGTGCTGAAACTGTACTTCAGGGGGCTTGAGCCTCCTCTGTTCCCCTACGAAAGCTACTCTCCGCTGCTGGAATGTGTCCGTAAGATGCCTTTATGTGACCTCTGTGTCTTTGTTTTGGTGGTACCTGTTTTAAAACCATGCAACAGCTTGCATTCACAGATACCTGCTTTCAAAGCCCATACAGTTGTGATGCAAAAACTTTGTTCTTGAGCTGAATATTACTTAGATTTTTTTAAGTGACCATCTCACACAGATAGTCATTGATTTAAGTCACATTTTCTGGGGTTTCTGGCTCTCGGTGAAGCTGTGACTTAATAACACATAATGTTTTCTCAACATGTTTCTCATCTGATTCCTCCCCGTGTTGCCCAGAAATCGAAGATGAGACTGAGAAAGCTGCCCAGATTAGAGTCGTTTTTTCTACTTTCCCACGGCCTCTCCTCATCGTGATGCGATACCTTTTCGCTTTCCTCAACCAGTAAGCTGAAACCGAGTGTTTGACGTTCTCCTCTTACTAATATCCACCGATGTTTTGAAACTACTGGTCACTGTGCTTGGGTTTGCTTTTTTCTTTTTTTTTTTGGTCACAGCGTGTCTCAGTACAGCGATGAGAACATGATGCAGCCCTACAACTTGGCTGTTTGCTTCGGTCCGAGCCTGCTGAGGGGGATGGAGTCTGACGACGCCGTTGCTATGCAACCACAGGTCAATGATCTTGTTAAAACCATGATCCTTCAGCATGACAGCATCTTCCCCGGCCAATCAGAACTGCCAGGTCCGGTCTACGAGAAGCACATGACACTGGAGCAGGAGTACTGGTGAGCCCCGAGTGACAATATGAATGCAAACCTACGATGAGTCGTCGCTCTGCATTTTAAAACAGACAAAAATCCCCAATTTTCTTGTTTGATTTTTACAAGAAGACTATGTTTTACACATCATTAACTGTTGAAGGATGTGTCCAGCATAGAATATTTCTCTCACGTTTAATTAGTTCATATATTATGCTTTTTATTACTGTATAATTTCTGGTAGTGTAAAATAATCCAGTTCAGGCTTGATTGATTTAAGTATTTTAGTATTTTATTTGATCAAACATGTTGTAAACTCATTTAAAAAACTAACTCTTTAGTGTCATATGGTAAATGGACTGACCACTGTAAGTGAAAAATTAGCAAAAAAAAATGTACGTATGGATTATCTCATTGCATATCATCCGTTTAATCCTCTCCTGTTGTCTTTGCTCAGACAAACTGTTTTATAATGGCTACATGTTCAAAGCAGCTGCTCTCATTCACATTTTTTAATCCTTTCACCAACAAAAAAGACTACATGTGACCCGTGTAAATAACATCCAGAGATTGGTATCCGCCTCCCCGGTTATAGTTTTGTTATTTTATTTTAAAGTTAGAGGCACTGGATAGAACAGTTCCAAATGTATAAAGCAGCTTTCCTCTCTGTCCCTTTTTCACAATTCATCATCTTAAAACAGGATTGCACGGTGAAGCTAAAAGGCATACTGGTGGCGCTCACATGCTTTGTGTAAATACAAATATGCTTGTTACTCACTTAAACTGAACACAAGCCTGCAGCCTCTCAGCTATGTGTGTTGTGCCAAAATGGAGAAATCACTAAATCATTCTTTCTAATTCTAAGTCTTGCGTGTGACGTAAGCACATTGTCACAAGTTAGGACTGTGGCGTTGCAGTTGTGGTTTGCGTCTCAACCAGTAGAGGAATTGAGTGTGACCACCTACTTTCTGTTTTTCTGCTTGTGTGCAGTGAACCAATCACAGAGGAGGGAGACGGAGAGACCGAGCATCTGCCCAGTGAGGACGGTCAGTGCACACGCCAACAGCACGCCAGGCATCAAAAAAGCTTCCACATGAATGCAACACAAATGATTATCTCAATCAAATTTGTTGTGATTTCATTTGTCCTGTAGAGTGGGAAGCAGTAGCTTTGTTTGACTACGTGGCCAGATCTCCAGCAGAGCTTTCCTTCAAGCAGGGAGATCCTATTGTCCTTTACAGCAAGGCCTCGTGTGATTGGTGGAGAGGCGAAGTTGGAGGAGTTAAGGGCCTAGTCCCACACAAGTACATCAGCATACTTGACGTGTGAGTGATCTTTATGTGTCAGCAATTCCAGCTGGCATTGCAAAGATGATATTTGATAAAAGAGATTGTGTTTCCGCACGGCATTTAATGCGAACCAAATGAAAAGCTGGTTGTCTATATGTGCCAGGGCAGCTTTACTTTAGTGGAGAGATACTGGAGATGGCATCCTAAATGCTTGGTTGGGTTGCATTTGGCATAAAAGTAGTCAGAGTAATAAGCAGCGTTTGTATGACCTTCAAGCTGTTGGGTGTGTGTGCAGGTTTAGACTGTCTGTAGAATTCCCAATCACGTTGTTCTTGTCACACCAGTATATTTACGTGGTCAGTTTTTATCCCACACTCCAACTTTTGTTGTTTCATCTTTTTCTCATTAAACATGAAACAATATGCTTTATATATACATCCCTCTGCTTCTCCTCCTCTAGGTCGGAGCGAGGGAAAAGAGAAGAAGGTAGAGTAGGCGGAGGCAGCACTGGAAACCTATCAGCAGAAGATCCACATACGGAAAACACAACAAGGTATACACACAAATGGAAAATACTCATGCTCAAGCACACGCTCACTCAAACACACCTATGAATGCTATCACAGACATCGTAACAGTTGTAATGTGAATAGATTTGTCAAACCAAGGAGTCTGAGGCTAACCAAAACTCTTAAAAAATGAGCAAAATGAAGAACACCTCCAGTTCTCATCATTGTACACCCCATGCAAGTCTTCAAGCCTACAAACGCTAACAGACACTAGCCAAAGTCTTACCATTTCGGCGTGTCTCGACAGGATGCGGGTAAACAGCGATAGTGCTTCGTTGCCAGGGAGACAGAGAGGAAGTGAGGGGAGCCCGAGTCGAAAACCACAAGCTTCTCCTGCCACAAGACAACAAATACCAGTGTAAGGCTGCACACCTCAGGCACACATCAAACTCTGTGTGTGCGTAGCACGATTCAAATATTTGCAGAAGGATGACACTGAGATAGGTCCAAGTGAATTGAGAGAGGAAAAAAACTGAAAGTCAAGAGACATTTAGCAAATCTGGTCAGGCTCAGTCACATCTGTGCAAAGCAACAGATTACATAACAGCCTGAATTTAAGTGGATGGGACAAAGCAGAGCATCAGTCTAACAACGGCCGGCGCAGGATGTAAGAAAAGGTGGAGCCAATCTCTGTCCACAAACTACAGTCACAGCTGTGACCTGAAACACCACACAGATTACTGGATGAAAAGGCAGAGGGCAGGAAATTGGTTGTTATTTCTAGTTTGACCACATGGTGGCAGAGATGTCTCACCTTCATGGCGGCAGACAAAATGATCATTTAGAATTACAGGAATTTGAGGATTTGGGATTCACATTGTTAATTTACATTCAGATGATAGTCGTTTGACAGGTTTTGGAGGTAATTCTAAGTCATAGTGAACCTTATTAACCATTGTAAGATGCTAAATTTGTATTTTATCAAAAAGTGCTCACAGGTCAAAAAATCTAATACAATATAACTAATCCCCAAAAAAACTGTGATTTTTTTGTACCTTAACATTAAACTATAAAAGCAATAATCTAATTAAGCAAATAAATTTGTGAGATTTTTTTGTCGGACAGTTAATTATTGTAGATTTAAAAACTTTAAATGTTAGTTCATGCATATGTTTGATTTATTAAATGAATGACCTCCTGTTTAGAAATTCTTTTAGAAAAAATTGGAAAGTATTCTCTACTCATTACCGCAAACTAAAAAGTTAGCTACTTAACCCTAGAGCACTAATTAGTTCCATTAACACTAATTCACTATGCCAAGATGTTAGTTAGTGGAAGCTAATGCTAAAGTGGTAAGATGCTAAATTCAGCTAGGTTGATAACCACCATGTGTCACAAGGAGAATGTGAGGAGGCCCTAAACATTTCATATTTTTGCATACATTTGTTTAATTAATACCTCCTGGTTGCACACTTTTCATTTGCTCAATAAAGTTTATTTAAAGGAGGAAACATCTTCATCCACTTCAAAATAAGAGCATGAATATAAACACCAAACGTTTTGAAGATTTCTTAACCTTCATCAACCACAACTTTGACACAGCTGTTAAATTGTATTCAACTGAAAGTTTCCAAGTAAAGTAATGCTTTAGAATTTATCTGGAAAACTTAATTTAGAGAAAGCTAACAGTGCTAAATGCTTTCAAAGTTAGCAAATATGCTAATGCGCTAAACAAAAGAAATTAGCTCCTCTGTTAGTGCATTAGCTCTTAGCTGCTGCTCCTCTGCACTCAAAGAACAAACAGACAAGAAGCTCTGTGGTTTGTGATGATTGGGTTATTTTTCACCTCTCCTCCAGGTCTCAGGAACGGAGACACACTTTGGACACCGTAAGGCAGGCCAGCTGCAGAATCCCAGACAAGCCTCCATTTGTTACAGCAGAAAGACCAGCAGTTGACAAGGTAATTGTCCTACTAAGCTGGATGTTTTGCTGTAATTCTGCGAACTCTTCAGAAACACACAGGTTAGGTACCATGTTGGGTAACCAAGTCTCTATCAAGAATGTATATGCCTTTGATTCTGGTCAGCTGACTGTAAGGGACAGTATCATGTAAAATTGACTATTGTGAGCTTTACATCATGTTACAATGTTATTCAGAATCATACCTGGAGTGTAACCTTGATTCTTTCATGCATATTTAAGAAATTCTCTGATCTCCAATGGCAACCATTCCAAAACACCTGCGTGAAACTGTGCATCTACTCAGCTCACTCTACAAGCTACTGGTAAAAACTATGTTAAAGGGTTAATAGAGGAGCCATGTTGTGATGACTTTATGAAGACAGAGTTTCAGAAAGAGCAGGAGTTTCTTAAAGAGACAGCGGCCCAATTTCAAGGTGTTAAATTACCAAGTCAAATTTCTTTTATGTCATATTTGATATATATATAAATAGAAAATTTTTATAACAACTGAATGAAGTACAGTTACTTGATTGTGCTATAGAATGACACTATGTGCCTGGAAAATATATAATACTGCTAATTTAAGGGTTAACACACAACTAAAACTGTTTGGGAAATTATCAAGTATTTATGGTCAAGTTTTAGTGCAAATATCTTAGTAAACGTAAAATAAAACTAAACTTAGAATTACCTTTTCATCAAGATATAGGGGCTAGTTTGAAGTAAATAATTCCTTAATATTGATGACAATGTTCTAGTTCCATTGGCAGATTATTTCACTCAACATGGGAAAAATGTCTTGAAACAAAATGCAGAACAAGTACTTTTTTAAATCAATATTGAGAAATTATTGCCTTAAAACAAGCTCCTATATCTTGCTGGAGAGTTACTTGTAAGTTCGTTTTGTTTTAATTCAAGAGTACTAAGACATTTGCACTGGAAACTAGACAAACAATACTTGGTAAGATTTGGTGTTTTTGCAGTGTTCTCATTATTAAAGGGAAAAAGAAGCATCGACATCCTGCCTGCTGCATAAATGAACATGTTCTAGAAATGCTTTTAAACATAAAGGTTAAAAAGTCTACATCTAGCATTTCTTCAGTGGGTTTTTTTTCACAAAATGTCCACAACAGAAAGACACTTTTTCATGGTATATTACCAAACAAGTATTTGTTTTGTTACCGGGCTGCAAATGACATGTTCTTTCTTAATTATGAATTAATTGGGAGTGCATCATAGTAGAAAATATTGTTAAAGACATTATATTATCTGCTTCCCCCCTCTTGTTCTCACGCAGGACATGATTAGCCGGCAGATGAACTCTGTCTTTAAGGAGCTCCTGTCCCGTCAGCCTCCCGTGCCATCGTCTCCCTTCCCCCCTTCTGTCTCCGCTACTCCTTCCTCCTCCTCGTCTTCCTCGATTGCTCCAGCCGCCCCCACGGCTAAGAAAGTATTCGGCCTGAGAAGGGCAGGCCCTTTTCAGTCCGGACTGAGATGAAAGCATGAAGAACTGTGGAATTATAGGTTCATTGTTTGAAAGTGAAGATCTTGAATTTTTCCCCCCTTTTTTCTGTTTTATGGACAACAATAATTGCGTGTGCCATATCATAGTGCCACTAGTCTTGGTGCCGTGTAGGTGTATGTCCAGTGTGTCTGTTTTTTCAACTGGTTTTTGTTCAACTTTGTTTTGCTCTCCTGACTTTTGCACCTTTTTTTTTTTTTTGAGAATCAGGGATGTGGATTCACCAGTGATATCACCAGAAAAACTGCTTGGTACGGTACTGAGTGTACATAAACAACAAGAAAATACTTAAGCTGCCCCCTAGTGGCAGGTCTGAGATCAGCACCCCCTAATGATTTGCTCTAGAAAACTGATCTGGGTCCTGTGCCTAGGAGTGCCTTCGCGCCTTTTTTTGACGTTTTTCACTTGAAAACACCAGATAAGTTTAGACTTTGTTTATGAAATTAGAATGTGTACCGGTATGATGTCAGCCCAAAAGTGTTCCGAATGATTAAAAAAAAACAACAACATTAGAAACAGAAGTCATTTGAAACTTTGCCAACAACTTTATCACTTTTTCATAGTACATTAATGATTACCTTTTAAAATTAATTTAAAACTATCTTTAGTCCTTCATGACTTATTGCTGGTAAGCCATTGGGCTCATGCTGCTTTTGCGTAACTTCGGTTTTAAATGGTGCCTTCAAATGGAGCCATGCCTGTGGTATTCTCAAGTTATTTTATTTCTACACAATATTTTTCTAAAATGTGTTTAGGAATGAAGTCATGCAAAATTTAGTGAAACTGTTACAAAAAACAGTAAAGTTTAGCTTTAAGAGATAGAACACATAAAAGTGTGGACAGACACAAATGTCAACCAGACCTGAGCAGTTCTTCCATTGAGAAAAAGGTATTCTTATAAACTTTTTTTTTTTTTTCCAAATGTTGGGTTTATACTTTTAATCATTTCTTTTGATAGACAAGAGAACAGGTTGAGGCATGTACTAGCTAATAAGGATGTGATATTAAAAATTAGAATTGTTCTTGTTGCTACTGAAAAACCTACAAAATCAATTTAATGTAAGGAAATTTTTCACCTGAATACCTTTTGCCAAGTTCATGTGATTTTCTGCTCCTTGTATAGTAAAATGTTATCCAGCTCAATTTCTGGAGTCAAACTTGCATGCTTTGATTGTGAACTCACTAGATTCGTATTAATGCAAGTTAATGGTTTCCCACTTTGCTTAACTCAACCAGTTAGCTCCTGTAAACCAGTACATGATACTAAAAACCAAAACGTTAAATAAACCCACTGGATTTGCCAATAAATACAGGACACAGGCAGTACCATTCTTATTCTTTTAATCTGTACTTTACAGTAAACAAGCAGCTACTGTTGCACAAGCTAGGCTAGCAACGTTAATGGTAAAGCAAAGTGTAGAATCAACAATAATAACTAGCATACTTGGCTTTAAAATTATAAACATTATTGTATTCTTTAGAGCATTTTTATCATAAGCTAATGCAAAAGTAGGTAGCTAGCTAGCTAGCTACAGTTACCTTGTTGTTAGCATAGTATCGTTACATTTTAGCTGTGCAGTTCCCCTTGCATTACATTCAAATCAAGTTTAGAATCTAAAATATTTTTTGCAGCATTACTCGATGGGGTACGCAAATAAAAGGGATTTGTTTTATTCCTGTTGCTAATAGCAAAGATTTTGTTTGCGACTACTGGGTTTGCTAAATTAGGAAGCTAACACTGGGGGCTGACCACACTACTGTCATTTAACATCAGCTACGTAGTGCATCACAAATTATTTTACGTATTTTATTCAAATCAAACGCTGTTGATAGCGTTGTTCTTTAAGGTTCCATTTTATAACGAGGAGAACAATATTGTTTTTACATACTGTGGAACATACAGACTGAAAACACATTCCCCTCTATATGTGATGAAAGGCCTAAATATGAGGCCAAAACTCAGGGCTTTTGCAGTTAAAGATGAGCTAACTCAGATTTAGCTTTGATAGAATAAGTATGAGTTTCTCTCTCAGGTCTTTGGTTGACTTATGGTGACTTCCATTTGAGCTTCAAAGTCGGATTTACTTCGTTACCCAACACCCTCTGGAACACCCTCTGTTTTGGTTGGGATTCTGATGGGAATTCGTTGAAATCTAACAGCTCCCAAATACAATGTCCAGGAAGGGAGCTCTGTGCATGAAAATGAGGGAACACTGATTTATTTACTAGGGTTACTTATGTTCATAAACATCTTTTACAGACTATTGACCAGTTTTTTTCTTGCCGTCCTAGCATTACCTAAAATGTTTACCTTACATGGCTTGCAAACGCCATTGGTTTTTCAGGCTTGTTTGGCTTACTGTGGAGTCAAGTCAGATGTTTTGCCTTTATCTGCCATCTCTTCCAACCTTCAAGTCAAATGGAATGCACTGTTACCCTTCAACTTGAAACTGTGCCCCTTGCCTGAAGAGCCAAAATGGTCCCTATATCAGAGGTGTCAGTGACTTGCTCTGGTTTAAACTGTGAAACCAATATTGGCATCTTGGAGCCATAATACAAACTTGTTTTTTTTCTTTCATCTACCACTCTTTTTGATCCCTGTTGGCATTTAAAACAGTCTAATGCACTGGTCCAATTCTAGCGTACTTCTGAATTTGATTTTTAAAAAATATGTAATTGAATCATTTTTACATGTGTAATTTCTTCATTGTCCTTTTACACTCATGTAAAAATAGAAGTAGAGTCTTTGTTTTGAAATGATTCTTCTTCTGTGGTTAAAACATCTTGATATTTTGGATCACTGTTTGATGATGTTATTAAGTTTACTGTGTTCAACTGTATATGTGGGTAAGAATTATGAATACAATAAAGACGACAAAGAAATTGATGATTCAAGTTTTGGTGTGTTTATACAGTATAGAGTGTTTTCCTAAGCAAGCACAGTATGATGAGTTTGAACATTACACAACTTAGAACCTATCAAAACATTAGCATGATTCTTTCATACTAAAATGTTATATTTTTTACATAAAAAATATAAAATACCACAATCTTTCCTGTATTTTCTGTACTTTTAACCAATTCTTTAAACAGAAAGGGAAGATGGTGTTCATTTCCACTTTGCTCATGTCTAAAATCACAGTATGCTTTCACTAATATTTCACTTTTGTGCTATGTTTCTACATTGTGTTTACAACGACAGTAGGTGTGACATTGTTTCAGTTTCTGTGTTAAGACCACTCCCCCACTGAAATGTGATCTTTTGGACCCATCCACTCCTCCTCCTAAAATAACCCCTTTCCCCTACAGCCAACCAAGACCCAGACACAAGAAATAAGTCATACAGTACCACATTAGCACTTACTGTATATCACTCTAAAGACAGAGTAGACCACTGTTGATGTTGGTGTGCTTGGTGAATATGGCATATAATCTCTGAAGGGCTTGGTAATGAATCTGATGATCTTTGTAACATTTTTGATTAACTTGCTGCAGTCTGTCCCTTCTCTCTGCAAAACAAATCTGTCTTTACTGATACAGGACTAGGAAAGCATTTTAAGTGAGGTAAGTAAGACATGGTTTAACCATATTAGAGATTTAGCAGACCTACTTTGATGGTTACTCAACAAGTCAAGAAATTGCATCGCCTCATATTTTATCCTGTTGTGTTTTTGTAAACATATATTTTAATTGTTGGGTATGTTCAAGAAACCCCAGGTTTGACACCGCTATTTAAAACTTCAATGACATATGTGTTCTGAATTCTATGCAGCTTTTCTAATGATATGAAACGACTGCAGCATATGCAAATCAGCTAAAGAAGTCCATCCTAAAATCACCAGCAGCTATTTACAGATTTCGGTATGACATCTTTTTGGGGGGCTAAAACAGGTGGTAGTACAGGGCTGAGCTTGCTGTTACAGCCTAACATGACCACAGTCTACTGGGGAAGTGTGTGTGTGGGTGTGTGTGTCCAGTTCTGGTTAGTCTCTCAACCCATCCAAGCACTAAACAGATGCTTAGAACAGATAAATATGTGGATGTGTAATAACTTTCTCCTGCTGAATAGAAACAAAACTGAAGATATCTAAAGAGAAATGATCTAGAGTCAACACACAGCTTCTGTTATTACAGCTGGAAACTAGCAATCAGACCCAAAATCTGGGTGTAGTGATGGATTCTGACCTGAACCTTCAGAGCCACGTAAAGACAGTTACAAAGTCGGCCTTCTATCACCTGAAGAACATTTCCAGGATTAGAGGACTAATGACCCAGCAAGATCTAGAGAAACTCATCCATGCATTTAAATTTAGTCACATCGATTACTGCAACAGTATACAGTAGGACTGCCTAAAAGATCAATCCTTTTAGGCAGACCTGATCCAAAACGCTGCTGATGGTATTCTCACTAAAACCAGGAAGCTAGAGCACATCACCCAGTTGTAAAGTCCTTCCACTGGCTCCATGTAGCTCAGAGAATAGACTTTAAAATACTATTGTTAGTTTATAAACCACAGAACGGCTTAGCACCACAATATGGCAGATCTGCTGTTGTTGTATCAACCTTCCAGACCTCTCAGGTCTTCTGGTTCTGGTTCTGCTCTGCATCCCCAGAACCAGAACCAAACGAGGAGAAGCAGCTTTCAGCATCTATGCACCACAAATCTGGAACAAACTTCCAGAAAGCTTCAACGTGCCTTTAAATCTAAACTAAAAACCCAGCTGTTTAGAGTTGCTTTTGAAACATCATAATTAAACATTAATCAACATTCTGATGTGTAACAATGCCACTTAATAAAATGTTTCAATTGTTGACTATGTTTTCCATAACTTTGTATTCTTGTGTTTTTATGATGTAAAGCACTTTGAAATGCCTTGCTGCTGAAAAGTGCTATACAAATATATTTGATTGATTAAATACAATATCCCATGTCTTTGGGTTCTGTTGCTATAACAATGTATGAAATGTATGTTTTTTCTCTAGCAAAGATGATGATGGTGAGCGATGACTGTCTGGTGGAGTGTAAGATTGATGACAGTGATGAGGAACAGGTGAACACTCCTCCCCCTCCCCCAGAATTTGCATCGAAAGCTTCAACTCCAGCTCCAAAAGACCCAACCCCTCCCACGAATTCTCCGAGTCCCGCTCCGACCCGACCTGTCAACAGAGACCCACATGGCATCAACCAACACCTTAAGGTCAATTGGTCAGTCGGTCGGCCCTTCCTTCCGACTCTCCTTTCTTTGATATAACAGTGAACCTGTTATGTCATAAATTTCTCAGTTCATTTGTCTCATGTGGAGTACCTCAAAGTTTGTCCTTGGTTCTACTTAAATTTGAATCACAAGCTGCGTTTCCATTACAAATGTGCACAAAAATCTTTGTTGCTATTCTGCTAATGTAAAAAAACCCCCAAAAAACCACAATTTTTCAATTGCAGCATTTCCATTAAATAAGAAATTTAATTAAAATTAGATTTTAATAAGCTTGTCATTAAAAAGCATGGCAGTGACAGTAAACAGTTACATGAGATATATTCATTAGTTCAGCCATGGCGCTAGTGCTCATCATCTATCAGCCATCAGAGGAGACATCGGCGTCTTATTCCAACGCCTGAATAAAAAGCCGAATAAGACGTTTGAGCAACTGGACCCTTATACTTGGGAGAGACTATCTATGCGCCGTTTTGGGGAAGTTGTAGTCGGTGGGATTCAACACATTCGAATAACACAACTCTTAATGAACTGTGCGGTGCTGTGAGAGCTCTGGTGGAGCCAGCTGCACATTGTCGAAAAAAAGAAATCACCATCCTTTTACTACTTCCTGTCGTCTTCTTTTTAATCGTTTTTGCCCGTAGTAACATCGAGTTGTTGATCACCTGACTCGTATGATGTGAAAAAAAATGTATTGATATGGCTGAAAAGCCCTTTCATCCTACCGCAAAAACTCTTTAGAGAAAATCTTGAGTTTTTTTCAAAGTCGGTGTGTTTCTATTAAGCATTTTTTTGTCATTTCAATTTTCACAATTTTATGGTTAATGGAGGCACAGCTGCTGTCATGTTCTGGTTGAGTTGTCTCGGAAAAACAGAGCGTTTTCTCAGTCTCTTTTGATGTACTAAAAGAAACCAGCTTTCTTTTAGTACATCAATTTAGCTACAGATTAAAAATTTTCAGCGAGTGTCCAGTGAGAGGTGGCTAATCCAGTTGTCAAGAAATGTTGTCCTTCATGTTTTAGATGTTTCCCTTACCCATCCCACCTGACTCAAAAGAATGGTTCCGAAGCGTATGTAAAATCTGAATATTATTAAGCAATTTAATTTCAGAATCAGTTCACATTAAAATAACGAAAAAGAGAGTACATAAAAGACTGACAGATATATTTTTCTAACAGAATACATTTCTTGTTCGTCTTCTGTAGGTGGAGGTCAGAGATGTTCTGGCTGAACCTGCCACTCCTCATAGCATAGATGGTGTGTGGACCTACAGTCTGGTTGGCTTTGAGAAGACTCGCATCTGGACCTATCGCTGCCTCTCCTTGCTGTTTGCTGTGCCTCTTGCGTTCCTGTGTGGACTCTTCCTAGCCGTCCTCGCCTGCCTACGCGTCTGGTATGTTCTGACCAAATCAGTCATTCAGTGACACATTCAATTCCTCACTCACTTAACATGCAAATTGCAAGTGACAACAGTCTAAAAATATATATTTATTAATATGTTATTGCTTCAAATTTGCTTGCTGAAGCTAGAGTATCAGCTTGTTGCTCAAGAAACTTAAATGGCAACAATCTGACTCTATGCTGGTTCGGCTCGCTTTTACATTGTAAGGATTTAAAAATATTTAGATCTCATATATATTCGTAAATAATATGCACAGCAGGTATATCCTTTTTTTCTCCTTGATGCGATTAATACTCCAATTCCATTTTGCCACTGTAAGCATTTCCCACATTCTCAAGCAGACCAGTGTTCCGACTTCGGGTCGGTACCAGAGTATCGACCTGACCTATCGAAGCAGACTATCCTAACAAAATGTCATCCAGTTAGACCATTTAGACAAATTGTTACTTATGATTTCTTTTCTGATGTCTTTTTTCCTCTCTCCAGGTTCCTGGTTCCCTGCATACAGCTGAGCAACACCTTCCTGCCCTGCTTGCGCTCCTTGGTTATATGTGCTGTGAATGTCTTCATCTCCCCTTTCTGTATGTCTCTGGCACTCTGCTGCACTCAGATCTCCATCTCACTGTCCAACAAAGACTTGGATCGAAAGAGAGATAAAGACACTGTGTGAATGTAAAGAAAAACACAATAAGGAAACTTGATTGAAGAAGTGTGTGAATGGGAAGTAGAGTGCTTTTATTTAAATGCACGTGATTTTTTTTTTTATTCTAAGTTTTAACATTTTTGCAATTATTTTATTTAAATAAATTCTTTTGATAAGTCTTGTGAAGAAATCTGTTCTTAATATACTGTCCCATTTTATTTATTTATTTTTTAATCATTGGTAAATATGTGATTATAGGCTTGTATGATCTCTTGTATGATCCCTGGTGAATACTTTAGGAGAACCCTCTTTTTGAACAAAGCACTAAACCAGAAAAAAAGCTACTCCAGCTGTGTTTTACTTACATATGAAGTTCAAACTTCAAATAAGAATAACATCAAACTTAACTCAACCATGTTCCATCACCTAGTAATGTGGCTGACTGCTATTAGCAAAGCTAATAATAATAATATTAGTCTCTGTGTTACACATTTTATCAACATGTTCACTAAAGGAGGTTCTAGCAAATGGTTTCTGATCTCCTGACTGGTCTTATGATTTTTGACGTTTTAACTGAAGTATTATTGGAAGTGTATTGTATCATAGTAAATGTCACTGATTAAAAACCAACGTTTAATTTGAAGGTGTAAATCCACCTCTTCAGCCATCCCGGGGTTGAGAAAGGCGACTTCTCCCTGACCAATATGGCAGGTGCGACAACGCGTCTCGTCTTCTTTTTAAATTACCCAGCATGCACTGCGACGTCGCCATTTTTCTTGTTATGGTGGACTGTCAGCAGAGTCTTCGCAGTTCTGGAACAATCTATAGTTAAATTCGTATATTGAACGCCTTTACTCGCTGTTTCTTTGTTATTATTCATTCCGAGGGAGCTTCGAAGATAAAGATACCGACATGGCGCAGTACAAAGGAGCTGCCAGCGAGGCGGGCAGAGCCATGCAGCTAATGAAAAAACGAGAGAAAGAGAGGGAGCAACTTGAACAGCTCAAACAGAAGATAGCAGAGGTTTGGAACGTCTTAGATGCACGTGCTTATGGAAAAATGCTCCTGTCATTGTCAGCGTGATTTACTTCTGCTTGCTAACAAGTGTCACCTATCAGTTCCTTGTTTGTTCGCAGTTATTTTTGGGATAGTTTTCCCCCACAGAGTTACGCTTCGTACCTGGTTTTTACGTCCTATTCAAAATAGTATCGAATATTCTACATATAGTTTAGCTACTGTAACCCATGGACGGGTGTTTGTAATGTTAAGTGTTCAAAAAATGATATACAGTGGAGTTAGATCAAAAATATACGTGCAAGTTGTGCGTTTTCATGACTGAACATCCAACAAAAAATAAAGACGCATATGAATATTAAATTCTGTGTTGCAGTGACGTATGGTGAGGTTCTGACTCCTCTGGAGTCTGATATACAAATATAGAAAACTCAAAATGTTTCAATTTTGGCCTTAATAGAAATATTTAGTTGTTTAAAAAACTTTTAATTATGCTTGAATCGATTCCATACTGTTTAGCTGTAAGAAAAATAAAATAAAAAGTCAAATTAGATTGACTTTATCAAAATATTTTTGGTGAATCTCAGTATTTTGAAACTTATTTTTATTTACATTCTCCGTGTTGTAAAAGTCATCCTTGTTGAATGTTTTCAGTCTTTTCAATGCGTAGAAGATCTCCTGTTGGCTTTTGGCCTTCTTGGCTCAGCACTGCCCCCTCTCAGTGCAGTTCGGTACTTTCCGCTGTGCCAAGAACATTTTCAAAGCATATCTATTTCATATCAGAAAGGCCGCATATTACACAAATTCTATCAATTACATTAGACAAACTGGAATATCAACATGTGCAGCACACATGTTGATGTGCGTGAGTGAGTTAGTGCTCTAAGTTTTGGAATTTTTGGGTCAAGCAATGTTTGATTTTTATTTCTTTGTCTCTATCTTGGTGCATGTTGGTTGTTGCAGGACAACATGGTCAAATCCAACATTGACAAGAAATTCTCTGCTCACTATGATGCTGTGGAAGCAGAGCTAAAGTCCAGTACTGTCGGTAAGTATGTTTGACAATTTTACTGACATTGTCTGAAGACCCTTAGTAATAGTAAGCAATGGTGTTTATTGTTTGCTTTTTCCAAACTTTTTGTTCTTCAATGTCTGAAACAGGCCTGGTGACCTTGAATGACATGAAGGCCAAGCAGGAGGCGCTGGTGAAGGAGAGAGAGAAGCAGCTGGCCAAGAAGGAGCAGTCCAAGGAACTGCAGCTGTGAGTGAACACATTTTGATTTAAAAGATCTCAGTCTCTTCTGATCAGTCTGACGTCCACAAGCCAAAATAACTTCACTCAGGTGTCAAGGGGACTTAATTAACTAGCTATCAACAATTCCAAGATGGAGAGGCCTCAGCAATGACTGTAGAGAAACAAACGTTGCTACCCATCAAACTTGGCAAATTTTCCAAACAATCAAAAGTCCATAGTTTCACTAAAGGTTATTCACAATGGATGGACAATAAATCAGTAACAATATATATCTCAATAGACACTTGATCAATACCAATGATATTGACCATTGATAACTTTAGCCGCTCATTTTCTCACGGTTACTTAAGCAGGGTGGGTGGCATCAGCAAGATCTGGTTTTTATGACGGTAGAGTGCCACCACTTTGTAAAAATCTCCAGAACGTCCCAAAAGTTCTCAATGGGGTTTAACATCCGGACTGTGTTCTGGCTGATCTTTCACAATCCATTGGCAGAAGAACAAGAATCTTTTTGCTGCTAGGCAACAGTGCTACTAACTACATTCATCCTGCTTCCTCTGTGGTTGGGTTCTCTCACCTACAGCAGGAACACAAACACTTCATACCATCTGGTATGAAGTGTTTGCTGCTGTTTGATCAGCAGCAAACACTTCATACCAGCTGTGTTGAAGTGTCTGTCTTTATGGAGTGGTTGAGAAAATCCACCACAACATAAGACCCAAACACAGCAATCAGCAAGTCTTCAACAGAATAACTGACTGAAAAACAAGAATCAAAGTGTTGAAATGGTTCAAAGTCCAAACCCTGATGCAGTTAAAAAAAGCTTTGTTGTGACCCCAAAGTAGCTCCACGGAAACAGATGTCTGAAACTATGTGAGAAACTGATAAAGTCTAACAGAAAATCTGCCTGTTTCGCTGCTAATGATGGTTCTACAACCTATGGAGGGAATGCACTTAGTTTTTTCACACACAGCTTATCTTCTCCATTTTGACATTATCTTTATTTATAATGTAGTTATAACAGCGTTAACCTGAAACATGTAAACGCTGCATTGTTTTAGCCATATCCTGGTTTATTCTGCAGAGGTCGCCATATATCCATGTTTCCTTTCTGCTTTTTTTCCACCTTCAGCCTGCAGATTTCTAAAAATCATTCAGGGTGAATACTAACAAACTTGTATGCTGATTAATCATTTCTCTACCCCAAAAAAGGGTGACAATTATTTAATTATTTAACAACTCAATAACTTTGGAACAATTACATTTTTCCAGTAGACAGAATAGCTTAGAGTCTTTTTGTCCTGTTGCACAGATCTGCATACACTGATCCACTTTTTTCACTTCCGACACCGACATCTGAGGTTTAGTATCAGCCAATACTGATCCGATACAGGAAAACAGTTCTAAATTGACTTAAAACATTTCTTTTCTTGGACACAGATGTGAATGTACTGAATTACAAATTTATTTGATAGCTCTGCACTAGTGCAGCACAAATAAACACATCAACAGCTTCATAAGCTTGATCAAACATGTAAAATCATCTTTAATGTGTTCAGTTGGCGCAACTGGCAGTATAGCAGCCAATGCAAAATAAAGAAATTGAAACTGGCAAACACAATTTTTTTTGAGTAGTCTATTTAAGCAAGATATAGATTTAATATGATGTAAAAACCAAAGCATTGTCCTGGTTTTGCTGCTTGTTTATTGAGCTTTAGATGAGCAAATTAACTTTTGCATTTTGTAGGATTATTACTTTCTCTCTAATATTGGCCTGTTTTTAAATGCAGTTTTCTTTAGATTGTTTTGAATTTAATTTAAAATATATTTATTCATCAATAGCATTTCTGTAAAAAAGTATTTTAGTTGGGTTCTTTGGCTGATGTTGCTGGAGTTTACAACCAAAGAAAAACATTTCAGTCTCCATAGCATTTTCTTTCCCTGAAAAAGTTCCACTCAAATCATTTGAAGATATTTCTCAAAGTCCAGGCTCAGGATTTTACTGCATGTTCCTTTGGGGAGCTTTTCAGGACTGGGCTGGATTTCACCCCATCTTTCATCTGCTTGAAAGAAGTCATGATTTACCTTCTACCTCATAACAATGTTGTAACCCTCGGCTTTAAATATGAAGCACAAATAAATACGTCATACGTCAGGCGCTGCAGAGGGTGGTGAAAACTGCCCAGTATATCGCCGGGGCACCGCTCCCTGCCATCAAGGACATCTACAGGAAGCGGTGTTTGAAAAGGGCCGGGAAAATCACAAAGGACTCCACTCACCCAGCACACACACTCTTTTCCCTCCTGCCCTCTGGGAGGCGCTACAGAAGCCTACGGACCAGAACCACCAGGCACCGGAACAGCTTCTTCCCCACAGCTGTCACCCTTTTGAACGCCTCCTGACATAAAACATAAACTATAAGGACTGTACTCCCTTATCCTCTCATACAACAATAACACATGGACTATCCTCACACACACACATCACGGACTGTTTTCTTCACACACACATACAACCTGTAAATTTTATCTGCCATTATTTATCTATAATCCATTCCCTAACATTGTTATATATTCTGTATAATCTGTATAATCTGTGCATATAGCTCCCATATTTATATTTATACACAATATCTACAGTATATCTCTTACTATAACCCCTTATAGTCCATACATACATAGTCTTGTACATCTGTAAATAAATATTTATATCTCATAGAGCACTTCTGGATAGATGCAAACTACATCTCGTTGCTTGTACTTGTGACAGTGCAATGACAATAAAGTTGAATTCTATTCTATTTATGCACTTTTGAAATTATATGTGCAATACAATTGATGACTGCTAAAAGAATTATTGCCATTCATTGTTTTTGTTTTATCCAATAATTTATCTGCTTTGACAAAACCACTAAATGTTTAGTAGAAGTGGAAATGTTAAGGGATTTAAATTGGAAGCAGACTCACAGGGAGACTGGGCTTTGTTGGCCAAAGGCAGGACCATTTGTTTTGCTCAGCTGTCAGTAAGGCTTCAATACAAACATAACCTAAACAGCAAATTGATGCATTTGATAGGACTGTTTTCAATCTGAACCATTCCTCCAGCAGCCGTTGTAAATTAAAAAGCTGAAATTAGACACATTCCCTATACCTTATTAGGTCTTGTATTCTCCTTGGAACTTTTGCTCCGGTTGAAAACCATCCAGAGACCACCCACACAACCCGTGTGTTTGCTCTAATCAATCTGATGTTTTCTAGCTGATTTAAAGGCCTTTATTAAACTTTTTTTTATCTTAAGGTAATGTGAGATCAGATTCTTTATGGTTTGGTGAATTTTCCTTTTTCGTGAAGCAACTTTATTGGCCACAGTGTTGCTGTGATTTAACGCCTTCCTGTTTCTTTAGCATAAGCTCCAGCTGTGTTCCAACTACAACCTTTTATTACTACTTTGGAGTAACCAACTTATAGCCTTTGTAGTTAAAAATTATAGCAAACTGGTCTTGACTAAGGAACTAATTTTGAGAACTCTAAAATTATTTATAAATGTGTACTGTGTTAATCCTGGACACACGCAAACTGCCAACATATGAATTGTCTTAATGTCTCCCACTGTAATAAATAAACCCAAATTTACCACAAATTTACTGTTTACAGCTCTGTGTTCTTTACTGGAATGTCTAGTAAACCAATATTCTGTTCATTTGTTTTTTTTTGTTTTTTTTTTACTGTTTCCAGCAAGCTGGAAAAACAGAAAGAGAAAAAGAGGAAGGAGGAACAAAAGAGAAAAATTGCCAGTTTATCTTTTAATCCTGATGAAGAAGAGGAGGAAGATGAAGATGATGATTATGACGAGGACGACGACGATGACGACGATGACAAAAATTACGAGGAAGATCAGGATTGTGAGTATTTTGATCGTTGATTCTTCCTCTTGAATCAGTGGCAAAACTTTCCAAAAACATACCTAAATATAAATTTCACATTTGCATCATTTCAAGAAAACTCCTTGGTGTTGCAGATTTGGGCTATTTCAAACTTCCAGCCTTGTAGGAACGGTTTTGTGTGTTTTTTTTGTTTGTTTACAAAACAAGGTCAGAAGAACTTGACTGGCTTTCACACAGAGTTCTGATCCCTGCCTTGTTAAAGTTCTAATTAAACAAAGCAGATAAAAAGATGCCATTCCTTATATTATTTTATGTCTATTGCAGGTGTTCCAGTCAAGAAGAAGAAATTGGGCAAAAATCCAGATGTGGATACGAGTTTCCTTCCTGATCGAGACAGAGAGGTCCGGTCCACTCAAACCTCCAACTTGGAAAACCAAACTGTGGTCTTCCTCACAACTTGCTCTGCCTTATGCAGCTGGAATGTTGTTAGTTTAAATCAGTCGTCCCCAGCTCCCAGGCTGCGGACCGGTACCAGGCCGCACAAGAAATAATTAAATATTTCCGTTTCGTATATTATCTGAAAATAGAGGATTTTTTATTTTGAAAATCCTTTAGCCAGATTCTCTCGGTTACGTCTAGCTCGCCAACATTGAGCCCACAAGCAGCTGAGAAGTTTCCGGGTTTATCAACTGCTGTAGCAATTTCGCTCCAACTCCTCTCCTCATCATTTCTGTTGATATTTCTTGTACGAAATGCTGAATAAACATTCATGCTGTTTCCACTGGACTCTCGGTTGCGCCATGTCAGCGGTTTGGGATTTCCCTCCGTGATTACGTCACTGCGCTTTCTGATTGGCTACCTGTCACATTCAACAGGTTGCGTTCTTGCTTCCAGTTGGGGAAAACCCCTCGCGCTGAGATAGTCGGGCCAAGACAATCCAACATGTTGCATATGCCCGATTTTAGATTCCCGACGTTCTACGTAACCACACAGGCAGGATGATCGGTTAAAATTATCGTAAGCGACAGTCTTAGAACTCGGAACGTTCTAAGATTGTCATAAGGGGAAAATCGGGGCAGAAAATGTAAAATTGTGCCATGTGAACTAGGCTTTAGCGGGCACACCAACCTGAAGAACCCTTCTCTGACGGTTCACCCCCTACTCCCTCTCCCAGGCCACAGTAAAATTGCCAAGCCTTGACCGGTCCGCGGTGATAAAAAGGTTGGGGACCACTGGTTTAAATGACATTTTGAATTACATTGGTGCGTAAATTTTTTTCCCAGTTTTTCATTTCTTTTTTTGCAGGAGGAGGAAAACCGCCTCAGAGAGGAGCTGAGACAGGAGTGGGAGCTGAAGCAGGAGAAGATCAAGAGTGAGTGGTCAGACTTTTATTTTTATTTAAACCTAAATCATGCAGCACTCTTTTACGGCATATTAGGACCATTGTAAGTAGAAACAAAAAGAGTACATTTCTGCTAAAAAGACATTTCTGGGCTCCAAAGTCAAAAATGTGTAAGGAAAAAGGTCTGACTCTTTTGAGAGTCTCTGAAATTAACTTTTTTTTTCTAAGAAAATTTCTGAGATTTATCTCAAAATTTGAGTTTTTTGGCAGAAATCTACTTCCCCTTTTTCTTTTTATATGCCGCCATACTCTTTGATGTGTGTAACCCACATCTTTTTATGAATTTCTGTCCTTAGATGAAGAAATTGAAATTACCTTCAGCTACTGGGACGGCTCAGGCCACCGGAAAACTGTCAAGGTAAACAGGAGGCTGAGTTTGATGGCAGCGGCCGTTTTCTGGAGTTCTAAAATGAGAAAACAGGAAGTCTGGACCGGCACAATGTTTGTGTTCTCGTCTGACCTTTTTGGACAATGCTGTAAATTTATATTATATACAAACTTTAATTGCTGTAACAGAATTTAAGGTACGGTATAAATTTAAAGAAAAACAATCTCAGAGAGGGATAAAGTGTGCCTTAATAATTAAGTATATCTACATAAATCATATAGTTTACCAAGTGTGACCTTTGTGCTCGGAAATAATTTCTTCTTTTGTTTTTTTTACAAAGGCGCATTAGGGCATTTGTCAATAGAAAAAAAGAAGAGTAATACATTTTTGCTAAAAAAAAATTTTGAAATTAATCTCTGAATTTTTCTATGAAAGTCAAGGAAATTTCTTAGATTGACAAGTTTAAAATTTGCTAGAAAAAAGTCAGAAAATGTGAGATCAATTTCAGGAATTTGTAGAAAAAGTAGGAAAATGTTTGACTTTGAAAGGTCCAAAATTTGCTAGTAAAACCCAGAAATTGTGAAATGAATCTCAGAAATGTTCTACAAGAATGTGGAAATGTTTGCTTTAAAAGTGCAAAATTTGCTTGAAAATTTCTGAGATTAATCTAAAAATTTCCAATTTTTTGGGGGGAGGAAATTTATTTATGTGTTGTTTTTTTCTAATTATAAAAGCCCCAATATGGTATTGTAGTTTTTTGTTGCTTTTTTTCCGTGCAGCACCATCATATTTATTCTGTGTGTCTGTGCTGCAGATGAAGAAGGGTAACACCATCCAGAACTTCCTGCAGAAGGCCCTGGAGGTCCTCAGGAAGGACTTCAGTGAACTCAGGTCAGTCCAGAGCCAAGAAAAAATAAACACATTCTTGCATTTGTTAACAAGAGTGTGTTAATGGACAAATATTTTATTTGCAGATTGTAGCCAGACTTTCCTTTGGGAATGTGTTGCTGAGATGGGGTTGACCATTACGCGTTAATATGTTTTGCAGTCCCAATTTAAAACCGATGTTTCCCCTCATATTTTCCACCTGCTCAACCCAGCCTGAGATCCGCAGGGCAGCTGCTCCAGGGGCGTTTGGGACTAGAATAATTCTGGGTTTGTAGGTAGTTTAAAAAAAGAAAACCTGCTACCAGAAGGCTTTTGGGTTCTGGAGAAATAAGAACTTCATAAAATTTTGATATGGGGTTGTTAAGTGCTCTTCTGGCTTTTGTTAAAACTTGTTCAACTGGGTTTAAACGTTTTATTCACATATGTCGGACAAAAAAAAATCAGTAGGTAATCAAAGTGCCTTGATATTAGACTAGAAGGAAGGTCATTATGCAAAATGTAGTCTGAGATGTTTTTTCTTCTCTATTTTAAGCTTTCATTGTTTCAAACGGTTCCTTCATTCTTTGAATAAAAAGTTGTTGTTTTTTACTTCTTTATCACTCTGTTATTTCCTATGTGGAATCATCCAATTTACTATGTCTATGAAGTATGAAGGTTTATTTTTTATTCTATACCACTAATGGAAGAAGTGTTAATGTTTCACTTCTGTGCGTACTTTAAAGTCAACACTTCTTCTCTTCAGGTCTGCTGGGGTGGAGCAACTGATGTACATCAAGGAAGATCTCATAATCCCACATGTGAGTCCAGTTTTTTTTTTTCTTAATTACATAGTTATTTAGGGCTGCACAGTGGCGCAGTTGGTAGCACTGTTGCCTTGCAGCAAGAAGGTCCTGGGTTCGATTCCCGGCCGGGGTCTTTCTGCATGGAGTTTGCATGTTCTCCCTGTGCATGCGTGGGTTCTCTCCGGGTACTCCGGCTTCCTCCCACAGTCCAAAAACATGACTGTTAGGTTAATTGGTCTATCTAAATTCTCCCTAGGGGTGTGTGTGTGTGTGAATGGTTGTTTGTCCTGTATGTCTTTGTGTTGCCCTGCGACAGACTGGCGACCTGTCCAGGGTGAACCCCGCCTCCCGCCTGGAACGTAGCTGGAGATAGGCACCAGCAACCCTCCCGACCCCATTAGGGACAAGGGTGAACAGAAAATGGATGGATGGATGGATGGATGGACATAGTTATTAATGACTAAGAATTAAAACATTTCTTTCTTGAGTATTGAAAGGAATGCTTTGTAGGAATGTTGAATTAAACTGGTCCTCATTTTCTTGTGTTATGTAGCACCACAGTTTTTATGACTTCATTGTGACCAAAGCCAGAGGAAAGTCTGGTAAGTTGACTACAGTCACATTGAACAACTTTATGTGTGCCATTCATCTTCAAGCTGAACTATTTTCACTCTACCTTACAGTTGTTAATTATACTTTCACACCACCGCTGACAGGACTTTAAGATTTACATTTAAAAGGGTTAGTTCTGATTATTTTTTATTGTTTTATTTTAAATTGGGGCTTTTGAAAGAGTTCCCTTACTTGTAGGGGATAGATGCTGAATCTCTGTGAGCTTAACCAGTGTAACTCCACGTAAAAGGAAGACTTTGTTTGGGCGACAATAACAAACAGTTTTAATCTACTAGCTAACAAAAATAGACAGCATACGTCTGACTAGCTGTCATTATGGACCACATAATAACTGATGATTAAGAGGCATATTTACGTTACGGGTAAGGGAACTATTATGGTAAAATAATGTTATACAACCACGCTCTTAAAAACATCAGAGCTAACTCTTTAGTTCTGATTAGCTTTAGCTTAAAGTTTTAAGCAATAAACCTTTAAGCTAACATTGCAGTCTCACTTTAGTTTTGTACTAGCTTAGTTTTTCCCCCAAAGCATGTCAAAGTGAAATGAGGTTTAATAATGTTGTTTGATTTAAAAATGTGTTTTGGCTAACTTGCTAGGAATAAATAATACCATTGCTACCATCCTTTAGGTAAAACCTAATAAAGCCGTATTGCACCACTGCCACCTATTGGTGCTAAGGTATACCTACATCATTCAATAACACTGGAATTTTGCAATGAATAAAAAACACCAGCCAAGTTAGGCGATGTTTCAGACAGTTTGAGCAATACACTTAGCTATGTGCTACTCAACTTTGCATTATTTTTGTGTACTAAATACGGCGAAATGCTTGTTGTCTGATCCAGGGGTGGTCATTTGTTGAATTGTTTATTGTTATTGAAAGGATTTCTAAGCGCAACAAGATTTTTGATTTGTTGTGACAATAAAGTCCAGTAAATATCTGAAAACCCCAAAACTGCACGTAATGAACGGGATTGTTACTTTTACTGTTTTTGCCATTGTTGGTTCTCTGAGAGCATAAATAACAAAAAAAAAAATCAAGTTAAATACAGTTACTATGCTCAGTTCAGTGATTTAAATCACTTGTCAGCAACCAGACATGTGTCACCATTTCTCTTGTTAGCTGCAGCACCTCACGCCACTATGGAAAATCTGCATCATTTGAGAATATCTTGGTTAGAAAGTGCAGCTGCTAACGAGACAAAGTCTCAAAACTGATGCATTTTTGTAGGGGTTTTTTCCTGACTCTTGTTTTTGTGGCAAACGCCTTTAATGGATATCAGAATTTTTCCCCCTGAGAATAAAAAGTATTCTGTTTAGAATGAAAAGTACTCTGTTTTCAATTTGATGGTCTGGTTTTGCATTCTTGAACCAAGTCATATCAGCCCTTTGTCCTTCCACTCTCATTGGCGTTAATTTACACTGAAACATAAAAATACCCTTGAGTTGAAGAATTGAAAGACACACCACATTTAAGAACATATATTCCCATCTGTTGTCATGTTCAGGAATCTTTTTTTTTCCTGACATAAAATTTCCTTTTACAGGCCCTTTGTTCAGCTTTGACGTCCACGATGATATTCGACTGGTGAACGATGCCACTGTGGAAAAAGATGAGGTGAGGAGCGTACTAAATAAACAGGATATGAGTAAGGCTGGAATAAATTATAAAACGCCAAAATCCCAGTTGCATTCCATTGAAACCGCATGTGAATGTTGGTACAAAGCTACACACAGGAGGAAGTTATTTATCAGGTCAGTAAACAGACAAGTTTTTGGATCCACAAAGCCTATTATATCACTGATCATCTCTTCAACCCATAAAGCCACAGGCAAAAACGGATTTACTTCTCAAATTCTGCTGCCATGCCATCAGCATCTCTCTGTGTTCAGTTAGGTAACAATAACCAAGAAACTTAATTTTTTGAAATATATTTTATCAAATTGCTTCAACTGATTACCAAAGACCAGCACTACTTAGTCTAAAATATCTATCACCTCATGAAAGGCTAGAAAGGAGTAGAAAACGTTATTTGTGCCACCAAAGGTAACAGAGATACATCTTCAACAGTGCTCTACATACACATGTGAAATATTCAAAAAAGACATCTACACAAGATAAAACACAGACGCCCAAAGCCGTGTCAGAGGTCACTCGGGCAGAGTTGCGCCTCCACTGGACAATGCAAGTGGGTGCAACTTTTGACATGAGAAGAAGCCGTTATTCAGAAATGTTGCATATAGTTATGCAACATTTTAACAGACTGTTTCACATCCAGCGTTCTGTAAATTAGCCTCGCTTGCACTTTTCAGATTTCTTCAGAACAACCACAACTTCCTGTTAGAAATTAAATATGGTGCCAGGAGCTTCATTTTTTCAGACGGATATCCACGCTGAATTACTTTTAAATGGTGAATTAGAATATAAATATATAATAATAATAATATAATAAAACACAATGTCTTGTGTTTCATTAAAGACATTGTCGATTGGGAATTGTGTTAAAGCAAGTATATACTGGTGAATTATCAGACTGTAATGCATGGGACCCTAAGTCTCCATTTCCTGATGTAAGAAAACACATAAAAATGTTTTTCTTTTTATATAACGCATAAAAATGTGTTAGTATGCCCAGATATCTGGCTACATGTGGACTAGACCTAGCATTCTTTTGTATTTAGCTCTTTCCAGTATTTCTGAACATGAGAGAAAGTGACAGATTGTTGCATCCTAAGTGCACAAAATAGCATTATATGAGATGCTTCCTCCCAGCAATTGTAAATAAGTGTTTACAATCATCCTGGTATTGCACAGTTATTTTTCTGCATTGTTTTTATTTGTAAAATGTGTACATGTACATTAAGAATAAAATGTACACATGTACATTAAGAATGCATTGCTTTCGATGCTTTGTTAGCACACTTCCGACAGGCGGTTCAAGCACTGTGCAGCACGTTTCTCATACATGCAGCAACATGTTGAGGATGTTACCTCATCTTTGGAGTCAGCTCTTGACAGCACATGGAAGATTGTTGGAAAACAACTTGTTCTCTTTGCAGCTGTTAACTGCTTCACACCAGAACCTCTTATCATTCTGTGATAAACGTTGGCCTTTAATCCAGCCGCTGTGTCTATCCAGCTCACAATGAAGCAACACATTAATTCCCAAACTTCACGATGAAATGGCGTGATGAAGACTCGTTCCAACAAATGGAATGTTATCTAAGAAAATAGAATGAAATGCATACAGATGTATTCATTCATAGCATTGGTGTGAAAAATGCTTTTCATATGTAAGCTGATTAGGATAATCAAACATTTTCAAACAACAGTAATCTGAGGGGGATTTGTTGTTCTGTTTGCCCTCCAAAAACAGAAACATGCAACTGATTCAGTAATTTCCCAGTATTACTGTTTGGTTTGTCAAAGTCAGGGTGTTGGATAGTAAGAGGGATTCTAGGTTTTGTCTTCATAAGTGAGGTAATAGAAAGTGAGTGCTTACAGACTGTGCTGACCAAAGTAAGTAATACAGCATGAGGAACCTGTGGTTCAGATCACCAGGTTCTGGACTTTTGTTCACTGTGAAGGATGAAAGTGTGGTCTCTGTGTTACCATGGAAAAAGAATCAACTAAAGTACTAGAAGCATAAGAATGTTGATCCTTAAATACTGTGGGAAACGTGAGACAATGACGTCACGTCAACAATCCTGGCCCCAGTTGAGCAGTGTGAATTCCACAGCGATGGTGCCAGCACCATCACACTTCAAAGAACTACACAAAATCAGCTGTATTTCGACCTGCATACAGGAGGGTTTCTCCCAGGAAACTTGCTAAGCCTGTTAGTAGAGGTGTGAGGGCAGCCATCCAGTGGTGTACAGTGTCTTTGAGTTTACCATTACTTTAATGTTGACAAGAAAATATCAATATAAGGCATTATTAACAACACCTAAACACCAACTACAAAGACTTAAAAAAGGCAAACATAAAAAAATTAAATATGAACATTTTTGCACTTCAGTTGTTTCATCTAATTAAAGTGTACAACATTTTGGGATTCTTTATTTGTGACTTGTCACTTAATTTGCTAAGTTATTAGTGTGTAGCCTGATGGTGGTGCAACTAAAGCTTGGTGGCTTATAGGTTAGGTTAGGTTAAACTTTATTAATCCCATAGGGAAGTTGAGGTTATCTAAGGTTATAATACACTGAGGAAGACCCTGAGTCAGGTACTTCTGTTCAGTTGCCTGTTAACACAAATCCCAAGGCAGTCAATCACATAGCAATAACTCTGTGTTTTAAAGCACCTTGAAGAGGTGAAGATGACATGCAGAAATGTAAAGTGAGCATCAGAATGGGGAATGGAAGGGGGTTTCATTTACTAGAACGTTCAGTTGTCACTCCCAGCCCTGAGGATTTAGACGCTGTTTGGATTTTTTCATGTTTGGCAATAACAAGCTTTACAGAATACTTATCTGTAAAGCTGTTTCCAAGTTCAATACATGGACACACATGTTGAACCTGGAAACAGATGGGCTGCAGCAGTTGACGTCACCTTAGGAAAGGATGGGAAAGCTACAAGTTCCCCAAAACTGAAGAATAACAGATTAGAAAAATGTTACCTGGTCTAACCAGTCTTTGATTTCAACTACTGTGCATTCAGACTGGGTCAACATCAGGGAGTAAACAAAATAAAAGTATGGCTCCACTCCACAAATCTTGGGCCAAAAGAAAGTGATGCCAGAGGGCTTTGTAGATGGAAGATTATAGTTAATTGTGTTGTATTTCTCTCTGTGTAAAGTCCCATGCAGGAAAAGTGGTGCTAAGGAGCTGGTATGAGAAGAACAAGCATATCTTTCCTGCAAGTCGCTGGGAGCCGTACGACCCCGAGAAGAAATGGGACAAATACACGGTAAGACAAAAAAGACCTTAACCTTAGTCTCATAGTCTCCATTTACTCTAACTGAATACTCAGTAGTAAAATGTTTCTTCATGCAACATTTCAGTATAATATAAGCTCTTTGAGTATGTCTCTACCATTTTTGCACATCTGTAAGTTGAAATTTGTTGTCTAGTCTTTGTTGCCACTTAGCTGTATTCATCACAAGATCCAAATAATTGAATTCAGGTGTTGCAATTACTTTACCAGTCACAGGTTCATAAATTCTACCACCATTACATGCAAAGTTATTCTACAAAGATTTTTTAAACAATGAGTTACTCAGAAGCTTAATGAATTCCGTTGTTGTACCACGATAGGATAGTTGACTGTTAGTGGTATTATGATAAAGTGGAAACACTTGGAAATGACAGTAACTGAGCTATAAAATGGTAAATCACACAGAAGTGTCATCAAAATGTGAGACACATGGCATACAGAGGTCACTGACTTTATGCAGAGTGGATAGCTAAAGACTGCTATCCATTCTGCAGTGGATAGCAGTCTTCGTCACCTGAAGACCATGTTTGATGTCCAGAGACGTGTTTTCTGGAAATGATGTATTATGTCCATGTCTGACAGTCAAATGGACTGATCTGGGTTTGACAGTTGCCAGGAGAACTGCACTTCTATGGTGCTGCTTGAATTGTGTCTAGGTTGAAGTTTGGTGCAAAGATGGCGTGGAACTGTTTTCCAGGAGTTAGGGCCAGGCTCCTTAGTTCGTATAAAAATAATTGCATAATTGCAGGGCGTCATCAACCATTTCCCAACTATGTAGGGTCATTTTGGTAATGATCCCTGTAAAGCAAAGCTGAAGAACTTGACTAATCTGCCCAGAGTTCCTACCTCATTCTGATAGAACACGATGTGTTAGTTCATAGACTAAAGACTCACACACAATCGGGCGTACTGTGCGTACACTGTAAGTCGAGTGGACTACCTACGAATGGTAAAGATTTAATAGATGAGCATATTGATTGCCTATATTTCTTATGATAAATTCCTTCAGTTCTGCAATCAGAACATGGACTTTTTCGCAGACATTTCCAGCCTAGTGTGAGTTTGCCTCAAGTACACACAGGCCACTGCGAAGTGAAGAAGGCCCCAGAATGTGGGGGCCTTAAGGACTAGGTCACATGTGCCCAAATCTGGACCTCAGGATTTACTACCCTGCAACTTTCAGCTGCCTCCCTTTGGCAAAAAATGGAATCAAATGGTTGAATTCCTTGGTTGTTGGAATTAAAGCGACATTCATTTGAATTAGCATGTTGAAGAAGGGATACATCTAAAAGTTGTAGGATGGTTGCTCTCAAGGACTGAACATGGGCACCCACGGTTTAGGTCTTCGTGTCCAACATTGGTGTCTGACCTCACAAATGCTCTCCTGGTAAAATGGTCAGAAATTGACTCCTAAACCTTCTGGTTTAGAATCGCAGTTGCAAATTTCCTAACTCATTTAGTCAGGTGCACTGCCACAACATTTATGTGAAGCTAAACTTTGATGTAAGCAGCAGCTACAACTAAATGCCACTTGTCCAATAAATCTAACACTCTAGTAGCTAGTTAAACAGGAAAGCCAGACAACTCTACAGAGCACAGTCATCACTATAAATGTTAACTGTCGTACTATTAGCTGGAGGTGACAGGTGGAGGTGGAGAACTGAACTCACTGTTCTTTGTTTTTGGACTTGATTGGTCTGAAGGTTGAGAGAAGACCAAGACCTCGAAATGTGGCCGCATGACTGGTTTCAGGTATCACAGGACATGGATTTGTGGTAGTACAGTGACAAAATATGGATTTTTCTGGAACTTGAGTTCTTTGTGAAGCTCTACATGCAGAAGACCAAACCGTAGAATGTTCTCTGTATTAATCACTGCTGTGCTCATCAGGAGGTTATTAAACCGGTTTGCTCCATCAATTCCAGATGGTGATTTATTTACCTTTGGTTACTTGGTCAGGACAGCAATATCACCTCACATGCTCTGTATGTTGTTACATTTATTGATCGACTTTCATCGGGACAAGTAGAAACATGTCTCTCCTGAAGTTTTGATAGTTCTATTGAATTTACAACTCAAAACCTTCCAGGTATGTATAAAAGCAGAAGAAGTCATGCCTATTATCCTTTCTGTGAGCTTTCAATAAACGATTAACTGCTCAGCTAATGTGTGACATGCTTTTTATTGTATTTATTTTCTTTTTTGCAGATCCGGTGATCACCAACATCTACCTCCAGACTCTTGCTGGAAATTTTCTGTTGAAAAAACTCCCCTTATTTTACTGTTTTTCTCCATCAACCCCTGTTCAGTAGCTGATAGTTACGTATTTAACCTTAGTTTTTGTAAATCTGTTTTTTTTCTGCTGCCTGTAAATAACCACATCCTGTAAATGGTTAACAAATAAAAACCAACATGATGGAACATCAGTGCTGAATAAAAAGGATATTAACCCTGACAGACTTGTGATTAACGTTAGTCTGCTTTAATGCCCCTGCTGAAATACGCTCTTTTGGAGCATATTTAAACAGCATGCTAAGATGCAGAAAGCTGTGTTTTCGTCTTTGGGATCCAAGCAGGGGCGGTTCTAACCGGTGGCCAGTGCCCTGCAGAACTGGTCCTGGCCCTTGTGCTGAAGAATTAATACACAGTCAGTTTCTTATATGTGTTACATAGTAATGGTAGCTAACTGATACGTTGGACCAAAATCATTTTTTTTTACTTTCACAGTTTTACTTTTGCAATTAATTAAACATGAAGCTGATGCTGTTGCACTTGATAGAGTCACAGTTTTCATTAATAGCTTCAGAGCTTTCATTCTTTTCTCTTTTTTTTTTCTGTGTCCGCATGAAAAAAAAAAGAGTAGAACCGCCACTGGAGCTAAGCGTCCCGCATGTTTCCGGCTCCGATCCAGGTGGACCACATCTGGTAGTGTCACGCTGCCTACGCAGCCACTGCTCCACCTGTGGCCTCGGGACACCACTCCCCTCCTTGCCGTTTTCCCTCCTCCTGGCTTCTTGTGCTTTCACAGCAACTGCCCTTAAAAGTCGGGCTTCCGACAGAGCGCCTTAGTGTTTTTGCCGCCTGTGAACGATGTCGTGGTTGTGGTAGCAGCATGTGGGGGTCGGCGCTAACTTTGTACCTGCTGCTGGTTGCGTCCCAGCCTTTGTGGGCTCAGACGGAAGTCCCGGTTTCAGCCGTCGCCCCTCAGAACTGCAGCCTGGAATGTATCCGACAGGTAGGTTCGCCTGTCCGTGGAGGCTCGCTTCATGTGACGCTCTCCGCTGTAGCTGAGGAAAAGCACACAGCAGAAACTGTTTGACTGTTTGGGGTTTGCAGTGTAAAATGAAGCCATACAAACGTCGAATATGAATAGTTGTACGACGCAAGGTCACGTTTCCAAATTGTACTCGTATGAAAAGCTATATCTAGCTTGGAACGCATGACTGGTAACGGAGAATTTAACAGAAGAAAAAACTGTTTTCACTTGACCTAAACCAGCAGCTCTGATACAGAGGAAGACATTAAATAATCCAAAGAAAATTCAATTTGCACATTATTTTAACCACAGCGTGGGTCACTCTTCTTTTTGTAGTAGTTTTACTACACCGTACTTTTATTTCAAGTAATATTATTTCACAATTTATTGTCTAATGTTCTATCACCTGAGCCCTCTGTACTATTTAGATATCAAAACGGAAATGAACAAGATTGTCACTGGACGTCCTTAATTAACTGTGTTCTAACATAATGTTTGTTACAATAATGTATGGGATTAGAGTGTAGACTTTTCAGGAAAAAGATTAATTCAATTTGGAATGAGGCTGAAACATATAATGTGGAAAAAGTGAAGTGCCACGAGTATCATTACCTACTATATTATTTTCATAGTTTGATAACAAGAACAAATGAATTGGATACATTTGTTTGCTGTTTTGTAGTTATGTGATTTATTTGAATGAATCTTTTATTTTGGAGTTTAAAAAGAAAAACGTGTTTAAAATCCCAGAATTTGCACATAAAATTATGTTTCTCCGTCTGTCACACCAGTTTCTGAAACAGAATTTTTACAAATGACTTTTTCACTTTTACGGGTCTTTTCTTGACAGATTATTTTTACCTCAGTAAAAATATGTTAATGTCCTGCTGAGCTTACTTAGGTACAATTTTTCAACCCACGTCATGTTTTCGTTTTAGTTAATATCTGACTTCCAAAGGTTTAAAATGGTAAGTGTGCATAATCTCAAAGTTAGCAAGAAACGTTTGTTTCACATTAAATCTAGAAATAATCTCTAAAAGATTTTTCAAGATGCAAGAACATTGTTTGGAGGTAGAAAAAGTGGTTCAGATTTAGTCAAAGGGAAAAAAAACAAAAAACTGATTTTTGTTCTACTTAAACATACAGTGACGTTAGCTGTGATTGAAGCTTGTTTTGCTTCCTGCAGCCTCCCCCATTATTTATTTTTGTATCAGGTTTGTCGAGATTTTTGGCGCTCATCAGCTCACCTGCCAGAAGGAAGGTTAGACGGTATGTATTTATGCTCAAGGCAAATACTTTTTGTTTTTACACAGTGATGGGTTGGACAGCATGAAGGTAGAAGCACTCAGATTTATTGCTGCCAGAGCATGAAGTTTAAATAGTGTGAATAGAAACTAATATATATGGTCACAATTTTGGAAACCCTTTAATAAAATGGAGTCTTTCCAAAACCGATGAAGAATTCAAAATAAAGCTTGCAGAAAATGAACGTATTGATGGGATCATTTGACTTCATAAATTACTCGATTAGTGAAAGATTTACACCTATTTAATAAAAATATAAGATTCATTATGTTTTTATTTTTATAAAAACTGACCCGCACCTAATATCTACCAACTAACTGTACTTTCTTTGTTGCAACAAAATTTAAAGAAAAAGCTGCCCTGTGGAAATGTTCTCAAAATGTAGATTCTCCCCTTAACTAAATATTTTCTCCTACTTTGTATTCACTTTCAGATGGCCATCATAACTTCATTTTATTTATTCAAGTAAAAAGAAACATTTTCTGTAATTCAAGATGCCTTTGAGTTTTGGGGACTTCGTGGTTTGATATTTCTGGGGTGTTTTTTTTTTTTTTTTTTTAACTTAGCAAATGTCTTCTTCAGTGTGTTTTATCATTTCCCTAGAGTAACAGATTTATCTGTCAGACAATAATTACTCCTTATTTAGAATGAGCTAAACAGGAGAGAATTTAAAACAGTTCCATCCTGTTTGTACTGCATTGATAAATAAAAACATTGCAATCTGCCAAAAGTACGCTGCCAGTGCTCTTACTGAGATGACGATGCACAGATGTTTGGAAAACTAACACTACAAATTTTTGGTCCTTCTCCCAGCTTGGAAAATTTAAATTCCAACCAACGTAGTTTCAACAAAATTTGTTCACTTCTGTCTGATTTTGAATATCATGTTGCTCCTAATGAACTAAAATACTGAAAACAAACCAGGTCCTAGCTGAAAGGTTTTAAGTGGAAAAACATAAGACTCAACAAATTTATTATATTTTTTACTTTATTATTCATATAGTCAAAATATTGTTGTTTTAAATAATTAAAACACTGTATAATAATTAGTATTTAAAAAATGTCAGTCTAGAATCAGCCCCCGTTAAATTTAAAACCTGCCAGTTCAGATTGCAGGTTGACATAAATTTTTTTTAAAAAAAACACCTGATAATTGAACATGGCTGTGGACAAGTTTTAAACAAAATCACAAATATGACCTGATTTGGTAGTAAAGCATAAAATCTGACTTAAGGAGTATTAAATATTTCACATGTATTCTAACAACTTGAAGCCCTTTTTTTCCCAGTCATGTATATCAACTGTCTCAAGATGAATCATCGCAGCTTGCTAGCAGGTTAACTAGCAGGTTAACTAGCAGGTTAACTAGCTTTAGCGGTTTAAATATGGTAACAAGCCTAAATTTTTGATTTTTATCAAATCTTTCTCAACCTCAAACCTTATTAAAGCTATTAACTTTTACTAATGATGTATATATTCTTAATGAAATTTGCATAAACACGTGGGCTAACTGTTCTCTCTTGAGCGCTGCGCACAATATGAGAATGTCCAACGGCTAACTGGACCAACATCTTTTTCTTACACTTCAATCTAAACGGAAAGCAAAAATACATTTTGCTTGTAATGCATTATGTTCATCTGTGAACATTGTTTAATCAGGTTGATAAAAATGAGGAATGCTAAACTACTGTAAATACAAAGGTTGTACAACAGCAATATAACTACAGTGGAATTAGTTAATAGTGGATTAGTAATAGAAAACAAGTCAAACTTTTAATATTGCAGTTGGATGAAATTGTTCTGCATTGTTTTCATGACAGGCTGAGCATCATTTCAGAAGAAGGACATATAAGGCAATAGAATGTTCTAATCATTGAGAAGGCTGTAGACTGAAGAAATGACCATCTGGTTGGAAGTCGAGGATTAAATTGTATAATCGAAAGCAGATGAGCCTCAAAAAGAAAAGGGCTTAACCAGAAACTGCTGGAACTGAATGTGAACTGAATTAAATTAATGTTGTTCAATCACAAGAGAAACAAAAACATGGAAGCTCTGAGGCACCAACCTAATAAGTTCAGTACGTAACTTTAAAGTGCCTTGTGAAAGTTTTAATAGCCCTTGAATTCCACATTTTGTCATGGTTAAACCACAGGCTTCGATCTACTTTGTTGGTCTGTTTTGGTCTTGAACAAAGCAGGGAAAGGATCCATAACGCCGTGTTTTCTTTTTATATAAAAGACGGGGTATAAATATCCAGGCTTTACTCTGTAGAACTACAAATTAAGGTCTTGGGGTTTGTCTCTACTCTACTCTTCTTTAAGGCTCTCTTTCCTGGACTACCAGTTTAGACGGTTTGAAGTCATGCCAGACTTTTTCCAATTTTGCATGGTTGAGCAGTTCTCTGTGAGTTGGTTCTGAAAGCTTCAGATAAAGGTCATTTCTATCCTAAATTATCTTTCAGACTGGAAGCAGTACCAGATACATTGAGCTCTGAATGTATACATTTGCCTTGTAACAAAGGCAAATGGAACAGAGGTCAGTGGAGCTTGCATTGTACTCTTAAGTTAAAAATTGTTGAACTTTGACCGCAGTCAATGATACCTGCATAGGCATCTGTGTTGATACCTATGCAGCCAAAACAGACAGCATAGCTTGACTTAGCAGATGTTTTAACTGTTGCTCATCGGTCCTATTTTCAGATGAATATAAAGTTTATATTTCATTGGGAGTCAAAAAACCAAAATCTGAAGGAAAAATAAATAAATCCAGAAGCCCAGAATCCACATTGCTCAAAGTCCAGAGTGAAATTTCCATGTTCAGTGATAGTTTGACCAATACCAGCATATCTGCTGGCATTGGTCCACTTGATTTTCTGAATTCAACCACCTGGCAATTTTAGAGCACTTGATGCTTCCATCTTCTGCCAAGCTTTATGGAGATTTTGATTTCATTTTTCAACAAGACTTGGCACCTGCCCACACTGCCAAAGGTACCAAAAGCTGCTTCAGTGACCATGTTGGTTGTAGGGACCCGGAAATTCAACCACACACAGGAGAATGCAAAGGAAAAAACAAGTTTAATTTATTTTCAGATTCTGGTTGCTGTTCAGGATGAAGTCATCAAACAGCACGAAAGAGAAGGGAGAAGGCTGGTGATGCATGGATAAAGGAGGGGTGTCTTTTAAACATTCAGCTTAACTGACCTGTAGAGCAGTGGACAGGTGGAGCAGAGGAACTGAGGGTAGGATGACAGGGAGGAGCAGGCAACCAGGTTGAACAGGCTTCTGTGGAAGCAATGAAGATCTCCACAAGGAGATCCAAAAGGCAACACCCAGGGACTTTGACGGTAATCAGGCAGAGGTCATACACAGGAGGACAGAGAGAGCAAACTTAACTTGAGGGGCAGGCAATACAACACTGAAGGCTTGGAAGGAACAGCTGGATCTCTACTGGATCATGGCTGTCGATAATCTGGCAAGGAGATAAAGGCTGAGAGATGTTTAAGTAGGGCGGGGCCCTACTTGTGTTTAAACTGTGTTTAAACACAGCATAGACAGGACAGAACATGAATCACGACCGTTGGTACTGTGTTTGATTGGCCAGCAAACTGACTGCAGATACATTGTATCTGCATTGTTGGATGAAGGCTTGGAGAACCACAGGCTGATCCCCTTAATGCTGCTATACATGTTATAGTTCATGTTACTTTAGCTGTAATAATATATCACATTATTTTAGCAGCATTTGAAACAATTACCACTTTTTCGGTTTGTTTGTGTTCTATATTTCTGTGTAAATACCATCAAACTTTGGTTCCAAGGTTATCGTATAGAATGTCATTAGGCCAGTATAAACACAGTGGTTGCATGTGTGGTCCTTGGATTGTTTTCACTGAGAGCAAAAGTCCCAGCGGAGTAGAAGAACTCCCCTGGAAGGTGTAAGCATCTCCTATTCCAGCTTTTTAGTTTACATCTGCTGCTGGCGAGCTGGTCAGACTGAAAACCATCCAACTGTAATAATCACCTGTTTTAAGTTACGTTTTTGTTTTACTGTTAACTCAGGGAAACAAATGGTCCTGCTTGTGGATGAAAAAGCCCAGTCTTCCTGTAGGTCTGCTTCCAATTTAAATCCCATCAAACCTTTTCACTGTTAATTAGATCTACTGGCTTTGTCAAAGCAGATATATGATGTAAAACTCCATGCCTGTAGGTAGACCATGTGCAACAAGTTTGTGGTTGAATAAGCATGTCAAAGTTGAAAGGAAAAGAAGGAAATTGGAAGTTGGTAGGTTTCAATTTAAGGAACTTATACAATATTTGAACAAGATAAGTCTCCAGAACGGCTTTCTTTGTTCACCTTATTTTCTAAACAAAAACGCCAAAGTTTTGTTTGATGCAGTTAATATGATTGTTTCTCCTCAAGTTCATCACATGCTAGTATTTTCAAAGTCTGACTGAACCAACTTTGTAACGCTCTTGCAGATGGAAAGTATCAAAGCATACTGTCCTTAAAGTTTGAGAGAGGAGGCATCTCGGGAAGTTGAGATTTTCCAGCTGAGCTCCATGAAGCAACTGGAGATTCATTATTGGCCTCTTGTTTTCCTTATGTTGGTCTGCAGACATTCGTTAGGAATTCAAAGAAAAAGGAAGTTGAAACTGAATCTGACCACAAACCTTCTGCTCTGCAGGGAAGACCTGAATGTGAATACTGCAGAGTAACCGGAGATGACATTAAGAAGAAAGTGGGTCTTGTCTCCCACCATGGTAAGTCACATTCAGCCTGGCGGCACACACTGAATGTTTGAATGCTTTTTTATTTATTTGGGTTCACATATTTTAATTCAATTTTAATTTAATGTATTCATTTTAAATTTTTATTTTATTTATTTCAAACAGACAAAAAGCAAAAACAAGAAAAAATAAAATGTAAAACAAATGATCATGCCCATCGGCATGCAATTTAACATTATTTGTTGGAAAAGGAGCAGGCAGAAGATACAAGATCTTATTATTTCCTGCTCCTCTCATACTCATAATCTACACACGTTTAAATGTATTTCAATACATAGTATTTAAGTTTACTGTGGATTTTCTTTGGACCTTTTATCTCCATGCTGTAATGGTAGCCAGGAATATCGATTTAATCAATTATCAATGTAATATTTGGTCTAGAACTTGATGTTCTAGACCAAAATGTCACAAGCAGATGAAAGAAAGGTGATCAGTTTTAATAAAATTGACCAGAAAGTTGATACAAAAAAACGTCACTTTCCAAAAGCATGTTGCTACTAATTTGTTGTGCTATACTGTCACATTGTCACCCTGTAATTAAAATAATAATAATTTTGCCATATTATTGATCCTCCCCAGGCTGTATCCCATGGCCTTGCTTGGAGCTGCTCGGAGATGAAGACCCATCGATCTGTGAGCATTATGTCCAAGCACCGGACGATGTGAAGGTCGAGTTCGTACACGAGTCCAACCCTAAATCTGACACCGTCATCGTCTCCTGGAAGCCCAGCCACTATGGTATGTTCACTCACACTCTTCACCTAAAAACACCTTCTGAGGGGTAATGCCTTGTGAGTCATTTTGGGTAATTTTCTTTCTTGTTCTTTTAGCAAAGCTCAATAAAAAAAAAAGGTAAAGCATTTCTCAGCTGGAGGTTAATTTCCAGTTTTATATCATCATTAGGCTAAGTGCTAGTTCAGCCTTCTTCTCTGTCAGCCTCCATTTTAATGCTTGATTTGAACAAATCTGCAAAGCGTGCCAACTTGGAGAGCTTGTCATAAAACCAGGCGCCCGTCCAGATGAGTAGTAACTTTAAGCTCTTCCAAACAAGAACAGGAGAAAAAGGTTTCCTATAAAACAGTTTCGCTGCCTAAAGGAGAGTTGTTAAACTAGGAGGTGATGCAACTCTGTAGCAAACAAGACATTCCTCTTAAATGTCTTGCTTTTATTTTAGAGCAACGTACAAAAGTGTTTATGCAGTTTGAACGTTTCCTAACTTGTTGTATTACAGCTACAGACTTTACTGAGTTTGACTGAGATTTTTTTGTGCCATGAAGTTGTACTACATAGTTCAGACTTCTTCTCTGTCAGGCACCTTTTTAATGCTTGATTTGAACAAATCTGCAAAGCGTGCCAACTTGGAGATCTTGTCATAAAACCAGGCGCCCGTCCAGATGTGTAGTAACTCATAAGTAAGGGTTCTTTTTAAAAAAAAAAGAAAAAAAAAAAAAAGAGCCATTGCATTCCAGCAGCAAAATAAGGAGAAGTAATAAAAAGTTATTATCAAGACTAGAGTTAATCTATGTTCCTATTATTATTATTATTATTATTATTTGGCCAAACAAATATGTAACTTCAAAACAGAGTTTGTTTTTCTTCTTTCATAAACAATCACTAGAAATTTTTTTTTACACATATATAAACATATAGAAAATCAGACAATACGTGTGTTAAAGAAAGTATAAAATAGATAAATATAAATGTAAACTAATTTTGGACAGCAAAAAATCAGTCTGAAATCAGTTACAGAGTGTATCTCAAAATACTTAAAACCACAAAATGAAACAAACTGATGTGGTTCAGCAGAATATTAGCTTTACAGGATGTTACAAAGTGTTTCCCCTCTCAAGTTGTCTTTAATAATAGAAATAAACCCTTAGTTTCACCATAAGAACTGGGAATGTATTCACACAAAACAACACAGTGGAAGCTAAAAGACCAGATCCTTACAGCATTACATTTAAAACTTAAAATGTAATGCTGTAGAAAAAAACAACTGTAGTTTTACTATGTGATAAAACAAATACACAGTTTTATTTTCTCAATATCGAAAACATACTTATTTACAAACTAAGCATACCTTGTGCCTCTTGGCTAATAATTAATAATTGTTGTCTTTAAGATGTTGTTCATTAACTCATAAACCAGAAGTTTCCTTTTCAGAATAAAGGCAACAAACCTAAAACTAAGTTTATCGTAGATAAAACAGATAAAGTAAAAGCAATAAGCACTAAACAAATAAAGAACTTTAATTGGGGATTATTTACACATTATGTATAAAACGAAGAGTCTTGTTTTAATATAAAATGAAATCCTCCTTTTAAAAAGGCTCAACGCCAAAATATGTCATAAAAACAACAAAAGCTAAAGGCTTGTTAACACTCACGTTCTCACTAAAACCAGGAAGACAGATCACATAACACCAGTTTTAAAGTCCCTCCACTGGCTCCCTGTAGCTCAAAGAATAGACTTTAAAATACTGTTGTTAGTTTACAAATCACTGAACGGCTTAGCACCACAATACATTAAAGATCTGCTGTTGTTGTATCAACCTTCCAGACCTCTCAGGTTCCGGTTCTGGTTCTGGTTCTGCTCTGCATCCCCAGAACCAGAACCAAACGAGGAGAAGCAGCTTTCAGCATCTATGCACCACAAATTTGGAACAAACTTCCAGAAAACTGTAAAACAGCTGAAACACTGACTTCTTTTAAATCTAGACTAAAAACCCACCTGTTTAGAATTGTATTTGAAACGTAATCAATTACAAATTTAATGATGGAACTTTATTTAATGTCGTGTTTTGATTGTTGATTCTATGTTGCATTGTGTTTCTGTGTTGCCTTGCTGCTGAAATGTGCTATACAAATAAAATTAGATTTGATTTAATAATGGTCAAGAACTTTGTTCATTTTAATTTCTTCCATCTGTCACAGACATCTCTGTTGAAGTAATGACCGTCGGTCAGTGTTTTGGTTTTTAGCTTTCATGTTCCCGCAACTGCGACCGCCGGCGTTATCGTAAACAAGACGACATAAGACCCCTAATCCAGATGTGTTGTTGTGGATATGAGTTACCTTGATTCTCTCTAAAGACTTCCTGAAAAACAAGAACTAAACATTTGTCATTTACTCCCAGTAGGCTATGACCGAATCTTGGGTACAACTGAACTGTATTTATCGTACACCTGTGACACAGAGACTGTTTATCAAATATTGCTGTCTGCATATAGCATCATTATGTTAATGTTATTAATTATGTTTAATAAGGATGTTTTCTTGCTGTTTTGTTTTGTGCTTTCTGCAGGAATTGCCTTCTTGCGAGGCTTTCAAGTGTCTGTGCAGGCGTTGGGAGGGACTGCTGTTGCCTGCCAGCTGTTGCTCTTCAGCCGTAACATCTCCCTCTCTGCTGCTCATGCTCAAACGGTATAAAAGGCGGCATTCCCTTTGTTTCTCTTCAAACCGTCCAGCTGGTTTGCACAATGAAAGCTCACACTGATTTATGCAAAAGGCTACTTTTACTTGAGCTTTTACCGAAAGAGAAAAGTGGAAGATTTATGACAAATCACTTTTTAAGATTTTTGAGTGTTGATGCTTAGGGACTGATTGATGACTTGACTGGGAGTTGGAGAAAATCTCTGAGGATAAAACAATGTAAAAGTTTCAGTTTTGAGTTTAAAAAAAGTATTTCATTTACTATTTTTTAAAAATCCACCTGAGCCTCTCCAAAACATTAATATTATTTTTAGTCAGAAAAAAACATATTGGTGAAATTAAAGAATTACTTTACGCTAAAACCTGCCTGGGCATTTCATTCTTTTTTTTATTTATTTTTTATCACCCCGCAAGGGGTCTTTTTGTGGGCTCTAGTGTCCCTTTTTCAAAGTAGGCTGACAGGAAAGGGGGAAGGAGAGAGAGGAAGACATGCGGTAAACGTCGTCGGGTCCCGGAGTCGAACCTGTGACAGCCGCGTCGAGGCTTCGTTGCCTCTGAATGTGGGTCGTGCTAACCCCTCCGCCACCACGGCACGCCCGGGCATTTCATTCTTAACTGTAAATATCATTCAGCATTTTCATATTGGCTGATTTAATTCCCATTTGTAGCTCATTGATGAGACAAATTTCAAAATTTTAAATCAAATTTTTAATCATTTAGTTTTTAGCTGCCACTTTTCTATATATCTAGCACCTAGTTTGCTGAGCAAATGCTTGTAGCTTGTATATTGACCCTTTGCTACTGCGTCAGCCAATCGGGTTGTGGCACTTTGATGGACGTCAGAAGTGAGGGACGGGTGTATTGACTGTGATTGTTTTTCCAAATTCCTCTTCAAAGCATCAAGCTGGTTTGTCCAACTTGGACTTAGCTAGCCTAGAAACCGCCCCATGTCTTCTCCCTCCTGATGTGTTTGTTGTTTGATTAAATCGCTGACTTTGCTTGAATTCACACCACATTATTTTCATCACTATATCATAAACAGCACTGCCCCTGGAGCAGACTTGAAAGCATACAAAGTCTAGATGTTGAACAGTTTTTTCATACATGATGGTGGGGCGTTTTCTAATGATTAGGTACATAACGGTACCTAATCATTAGTAACCATCATACATGATGGTTGTTAATGATTAGGTACAGATCTAACCCTTAGATGAAGTACGTAAACATTAGTCTTCTTTGCTGCAAATCTGAGAATACACCAAGAGCTGCCAGTCATTATGGTTGATGGCTGCTTTCCATCTCTGTCTTCTTTCATCGTCAAAAGGTTTATAATAAATTGAGAAGTTTGGTTTGCATCATTATTCAGTCAGCAAAGCCAATAATCCTGGGCACAATACAGTCATTCCAATATTTTTAAACGAGTCCCATTGTGCTGGATTTAAAAAATATATACGTATATATTATTTTTACAGTTCTACAAGTCGGACCCATTTCCCGGCCTCTCCTTGGGATCCCAGTATGCCGTTACTGTCATGGCTTTGCCGGTTCCTGAGCAGTGGGACAAGTTTTACCAAAGTTTCTACTTCAACACTCGCTGTAAGAAGCTGTAGGCTTGGTATTCTGTCACAATGTGAAACCTCGATGCACACAGATGAGGACCTAACTAGTTGCTTCGTAGCAACATTTATTGTTGTTTGTTTATTATTTATTGTGTAAATTCATTTTAGATTGTATCAGTCATGACTTCTCATCTTGTGTGTGCTCACAAAACTTAGCCCTCCTCTTTCTATATTGGGTTAGGTATAGTTACAAGTTCTCTGTCTTTCCAGCATGTGCAGAGAAGAATGGTTTGGAGCAGTGTAAGCAAGGTAAGAAACACAAGTTTATTGTAACCTGAGAGGAACATTTCCTCTTAAGATCAACTCTGCATTTAAGTATTTTGTGAAACGGTTGCAGACTGGTACCCGCAGCACATTAAGGTCCAGCAGGACGACTCGGTTGTCATTGTGACTTTTAACTTGGCTCCACCAATCATGGGGATCAGAAGGTACTTCTGTCTTTGCCGTGGAGACGGAGAAGTGAAATACACAGACATAATTCTGGTGAGTGTGTTTCATTTTTCTTTTCAATTTGTAGTAATTTGGCTTTAGTTTTAACCCAGTTTTAAAGAATGAACATCCTTTCACTCCTAACGCTCTTACTTGCCCTTTCACTAAAAATTAACAACAGCACCCCCAAGTGGTCACACGAGGTAAATGCTGGGTGGGTGTTTGGCCCAATTTTCAATCAGTTCTTTTCTCAGAGGGGGAGAAATGCAGATCCTTTGTCACTGATGTTGCGTGACTTGGATTCTGTTTGTAATATTAAATTTTTTAAATTATATTTGAAAAAGGTTTCTGTAGACTTAGATGCCCTGTTTCCACTTACACAGGCTGTAATTCCATCTCCAGGCTGCCCCCTAGTGTTTAGAAAATGCATTTATGTTTGGTTGGACAAACATTCCCTTAGTTTTTGCCAGGGTAGTTATCGCAGTTTTCCTGGCTAATTTTATAGAATAAGTGGAAGAAAGTACACCAACATATTCACAACAATGCAAGTATATATAATTGTCCTAATTTGGAAAGATAACTTAAAAGATGCTGTTGCATTGTTTCATTGTAAAACAAAATTCAATAGTTTTATTTTATTTTTTGGAGAGGATGACTTTTTCAACAAAGGTATATATTATGGAAGGATTTATTAAGAATTAGAACAAATGGATTACGTTTTTTTTCAAATATAGGGCAGTATTTGTCGTTAAATGTTGCCCCCAAAATGAATAAATATATGTAAAGATGAGATACATTTTTTTCTCTTCCTTCCTGTTTCTAGTCTTGCGACATTGATGTGACTTGTTGAATTTTTTTTAACATCCTTCCCCATGACAATCCTCAGATATTCCGGGTCTGTGCATTGTGTTTGCATTAGTTGGTCTGTTTTATTTTTTATGCTTTGAATATGTATAATAAATGGAGGAAAAACAAAACACTGTTGTGATTTTTCTTAGGATTCCTTAGAAAACAAAACCCACCACAGTTTTCAGCTGAGTGACCTTCATGAAGGAACCAACTACACCTGTGAGGTAAGACTCTGCTGATTTTTGACATTTAAAAAAAAAATTATTATTGTTACAGCAGCAACATTAATCCATTTAGTGTTTCAGATAATTCCAGGTATTGTTAACAGACAAGAGTTTGTAACCTAGCCAGTGTCATGTAATGTCTGTCATGTTCAGGCTGGATGAAAAACCTTTGTACCCCTGAAGTTTTTGGGGTTTTTTACACTTTATTACATTAAATCACACTATAAATTGATTTTATTATGAATGGTAGTTTTATAGATTATTCAAACTCGTGCATGATTGTCAAAAATCTGGCATCATAAAGACTGAATAATCCATCCATCCATTTTCTAACACCCTTGTCCCTAGTGGGGTCGGGAGGTGCTGGTGTCTATCTCCAGCTAACATTTCGGGCGAGAGGTGGGGTCACCCTGGACAGGTCGCCAGTCTGTCGCAGGGCAACACAACCATGCACACACACACTCACACCTGGGGAGAATTTAGAGAGACCAATTAACCTAACAGTCATGTTTTTGGACTGTGGGAGGAAGCTGGAGAACCCAGAGAGAACCCACGCATGCACAGGGAGAAGATGCAAACTCCATGCAGAAAGACCCCGGGACCTTCTTGCTGCAGGGCAACAGTCTGGGCCACTGTGCAGCCCAGACTGAATAATAAAAAAGGAAGAAAAAAAAACAACATAAAAAAATCTTGCATTTTAGACAAATATTTATTTTCTTACTTATAAAAGGATTTGAATCATACGAAACCCCTTTAGGGACATTTAGGATTTTTTTTTTCTTTTGCATTCCCTCGCAAAACTTTTGCATTATCTCGAAATAATGTACTGATTAGTTCATGCGGCATAATTGAATACTGTAAGCCTATCTGACGGTGGTCATTCTGCTTTCTGCTTTAATATAAAGTCTTTTCATATATGTTAATATCTTGTTGTGAAATATCTGAAGTTTTATATATCTTTCTTTTGGATAGAAATGCACCACAAACCTATGATTTAAACAGAAACTTTCTGTAAGTAGGAAAGAAAGAAAAGAAATACATTTAAACTCTTTGGACTATTTCTGAGCTTTTATCGCAAGATAATGAAAACCTGTCAGATGAGACAGTTTTGATTGTGTCTCTTTTGTGTTGGCCTGAATGGTTTAAAGAGCCGTTTTTATGTACAGTTCCATCACAACTTTACACAAACAGACATAACAATGCATTGAATAAATCGATTTTCAATCTTTTTTTGCACCAAAGAGTTAATAATATTTTTTTTTACTGAGGATCTTTAAATGTGTATACACTTTAAGTTTTAAATTGACAATTGTGACTACATACAAAATAGACCAGCAATTACATTAAGCATATAATGCAAAATACATTTTTCCCCCCCTATGTCCCATCAGGGGCTCTGTAGAATCATTTGTTTATATGCATTTTTATGTATTTATAATTGTGTATAAAAAACTTAAGTAACAAATCAAAAATCTGTAGAATGTGGTGATTTGTTTCTTTCCGATTAATGCATTAATTGCCAGACTAATTGATAGATTAATCAGTAGCAAAACCAACCGCCCTAGTCATGTGATCAAATGTAAACACACAGCAAAATGTTGAACTTATAGTGGGAAGAATCAGACTGATCGCTGCTCCTGTTTTCAGATTTTGAAACCTGAAATGAACTTTAATGCTAAACTTTCTTGCTTCCGTCACAGATTGCTGCTAAGGAAGTAGACGCAGTAAGAAAGCGCTTCAAGATTTCTGTCCAGAAAGGTATGGAAGGTTTTAAGGAACCTTCAGTTCTAAATTGTCAGATGTGCCCAGGCTCTAGGAGTTTTAACAAGGCAGAGTAGTGAAGTATTACCAAGTCAGTATGTGGGAATCAAAAGGCCCACACTTAAAAAAGCAGGTCGATGCAACATTTTACAACTATTTGTAAATGTTTTTAATATTGTATTATTGTCACAGTTTTTTAACTGGGGTGTGTACATTTTTGAGATCAATTGTATATACAAAAAGATCTAAAATTACATAAGTTGTGCTTATTAAGGCTGATCAGTGCGAATAATTAACTGGCAGAAATGATTTTAAAACGGTACCTTAGTCTTCTTAATAAGAGTGGAGTTAATCCTGTAAAGTATACATGCATTTAAAAAGTCTCACTTTCACATATTAATGACTTTTTAAAAATTCTCTTCTTCTTATGGTTCTGAAATTTGAACAGTCTTGAGTAAAGTGTTTTTAGAAAACATGGACATTAACTTCCCTATTTAAACTTCCTCCATCAGCAGAGATTCTTCCCTCTACTCCTCCATCCTTGGCTGTGGTGTTAGCTGTGTGTCTGGCTGTGGTCGCTGTCTTTGGAGTCCTACTCGCTGCTCTCATGTGTTGGAGGTCAAAGGTGTACAGGAAGAAACTCGATGCAAACCCAGGTGCAAATACATGCTAATTGAACCGTGCAAAAACAAACTTTGGCTTGACACAAATGTGTAACATGTTATTTTTGTTTCTCATCCAGAAATCGACACCCTGTATGAAGAGCAAGACACCCTAAAAGAACCGGTGGTGTTGCCTGGAAACAGGGCGACTCCTCCGCGTCTACTGATATGCTACAGCGGATATGACGGAGCGGCTCATGTCAAAGCCGTCATGAAGTTGGGAGCCTTCATACAGCAGCACATGGCGACCCGGGTAATCTTTGCACACACACCCCTACACGCACACACACACGCACACACACACAAACCCAAGTGCTTAGATTCAGATGTTTTCAGATACATTACATTAGGCTGCAGTTGCCACAAAATACAACTTGTATTAACTTGCACTGTGTACTTTTCAGTGATGTTGTAGTTCTTCTTGTTATATATAAATATATTGCTAGTTGCTATGGTTTGTTTTTCTCTCTCTTTCTGCAGGTGTAGAAACAGACTTCTAAGCTGCTGGCTTCTTTCTCTCCTCTGCTCTCATCTCCTTTTTTAAACATTTTTTACACTTTCCTCCCTTACTTGTTTCCCCCTTTCTTTTCCATTTAAAAGAATCAAAAGGACTTTCTAAAACTTTGCTATATATATATCAAGTGGAGCATCATAGCAAAAGCTGTAATGCTCCACTTGTGAAGATAAATGTGTTGGATCTCACCTTGGCACTGACAAAACAATTCTTAGTAGGGGTGGGCGATATGGACTTATAATTTTAGCGCAATATTTTGTGCTACTGTTGTGATAATGATGAAGATTTTGATTTTTATTAGTATTCATTACTTGTTTGTTAGGTAACTGTATGGCTGTGATTGCATAGCATAGCATAGCATTCATAGCAACCCAAACACAAATATTGTTGTTGGAAAACATTTCCATGTGAAACGAGTTCTTCAGTACGCTGCTTACTTAAAAAAGTGTGATTTATATCACTAAGCTTTACAAATTAACTGCATTCAATCATATTTTTAAATGTACTCATATTTATTGGCATTCTTTTGGAGCAAACAGTGGAGAAAATTGCAACAAAAAAAAAAAGATCTCCGATCATACTGTCAGTTTTTTTTATTTACCACCAATAGCTGAAATTTATCAAGACAACAATAAATCAAAATTCTTATCTTGATAAGTTTTTCACGATAAAATGATAAACAATATGATAAATGCCCACCCCTAATTCTGAGTGTCACACTGTCAAACAGGACATGTTGCAAACATTAAAATATCTCCACTCTTTGAATCTTGTCTGTATTATGTATAACTCCAGCAAAATGCTGTCTATTTCATTAAGTGGAAGGTTGTACTCTGTTCCATTCAGACAAAGATATGACCTTCTAGAAACAGTGTTTTGGTTAAAAACCTGCGTCAAACATTTTGAGTCTTGGAAATGCAAAACTGAGAGGCATTCCCTAAAGAAATATTGCTCAAACCCCCAACAATACACCATAGTTTGGGGTTGCCATGCAACAAAATTTAGGAAAACTGTAACTGCTATGAATACGCATGTCTTCACAGGTGTGTCTGGACCTTTGGGACTATCTGAGCATTGCCGAGGAGGGAGTTGTGGCCTGGTACTGTCGGCAGATCCGGGAGAACGACTTTGTTCTGGTGATCTGTTCTCCGGGACTCAGGCAGAGATACGATCCGGAAGTGACTCACGACGACAGCGTGGATTTAATGTCGAACGCCTGCAGTTGCGGAGCCATCGTCCAACTTATCGGCGAGGAGGTGGGACGGGCCAAGGCCCGGGGAGAAGACATGTCTAAGTACATGGCGGCTGTTTTCAAGTACTGCGAGGAAACGGACATCCCCACTGAGCTGAGGCTGGCAGCTCACTACACGGTACCGCGCGACCTGCCGCTGCTCTTCTCACACCTGCACGGAGTGGCCCTGCACAAACCCGGCAGTTACCTGAAGATAAACAACATCACAGAGAAAAGCTACACCGGCGTCCCAACGGGAGCTGCTCTGCAGCTGGCGATCCAGGAGGCAGGGACGGCACTGAACGGAGAGCAGCAGCAGATGGAGGAGCCGAACTATGATAGAGTGGATGCCTGAACATAATCGCAGTGGGGAAAAATGTACATTATCATTTTGTAGTAAATAGGTGTTATAAAGGCTGGAAATTCACACCAGATATCAGTAACAACTCAAGGGAGAAGTTCAAGGCATCTCTTGTATGGCAAAGCTAGTTGCCATACAACTGAGGCAGCAGTGGAAGTAATAAATACCGCCACCTGCAGGTGTAAGTTAGAAGTCACTTAAACCCAATGGGTTTTTTTAAACGTTTTTTTTTTTTGCTGAAAACTCACAATTTTGCAGTAGCGTGAAAAAATAGAGGCGATCTGTTGATTTTGCATAAATTTCCATAATCACGGAATTTCAAAAAACTGGAGGGACTGAGTAATGTTAACTGATGTTTGGCAAATTTTGGATGGTTTCTCAGCTTTCTGTGCCTTTTTGTAGTTTGTTTTCCAGTCATTTCACTTTTTTACACATAACTAATGTCCTGGGCTCATTTATTTTGATTTCCTGTTATGTGGGGATCTCTTGGGTTTTTACTGATACATGGAGTGAATTTCATATCAATAGCCTCCTGAGAAACATAGTTACTGAAAACAACTCAATATCTTTCCCCACTAATTATTATGCATACCTTATATTCCAGTTGGACCTCAGATACATGCAATTTTGCACTATAACTTATAACTTTATGCATGCAGTAACATACAGGAACACAATATAAGTACTGACACCGCTATGTAAAAACTGTGTAATGTTTTATAAAATGCTGCTATGATTTGAAACACTTTGAAAATAAGTGTTACCTATGGATTTAAAAAAACCTTTTTTTTTTAGATCCCCAGGTCAGTGTTTACAGTGTTTACATTTATGCTTTATTTATCCTTGTGCTAATCTCAAATTGTCCAAGAATGAATGAAATATCTTATAATTGTTTCCTTTCCCATTTTGAGAACATTTTCAGTTGAATGGAAGGTTTATGTGTAAATTGTAAATTATTGCATCATCGAAATATTTTTGTAAAACATATTTTTACTACTTACTAAATTTATAATAAACAATAGTTGAAACCAAGTTTGCCTTTCATTAAAGTCAAGTTTTGATGCCCATGCTGTGATTCTGTCTGACCGACTTTTGAAATATAGCAAAAAGTGATTTAATATCAACAGACAACAATTCTACACGTCATGTTGGACTGTTTTTATGAGTTGCTTAATTGACTAAATAAAATAGGCTCTAGAGCAGTGGTTCTCAAATGGGGGTACGCGTACCCCTGGGGGTACGTGGAGGTACTGCAGGGGGTACGTGAAGCTTTTCAAAATATCTTTAAAAAATCAGTAGGCTACTCATAATAAGTCTTGGGAAAAATTATTTTGTAAAAAGTTCGATAAAATATAAATGTGTGTTCATACACTGAATTTTATATTCAGTATTTACAGGGTATTTACAGCACTGTACCTCTTTTTTATTCCAAAAATGTTTTGCCCGTGTCAGGGGGTACTTGACTAAAATTATATTTTTAAGGGGGTACATCACTGAAAAAAGTTTGAGAACCACTGCTCTAGAGGACAGAAGTCATTTGCACTTCAACACCGGACTTTACGGCCGCGGTTGACTCCGTGGTGCATTCGGGTTTGCTCGTACACCACAGGATGTGCCTGGAAATAACGCAAAACAACTCGTCAAATGAGGTAGGTCTTATTCAACAGTTGGTGAATAACACCCTTAAATGGTTTTATTAAATGACGAAATCTGACCACAATCCCAGTCAGTTCACACACACACAAAGAAATCAATTTGATATTAACACTTTTACCCTACATATTCTTGGAAGCAAAATGAAAGATTAGGAATGCAAAGTATAAGCAACTATTATGACTTTTATTTTTTAGCAAATATGCATAACTTCTTCCTCTTATCCTTTTTTTTGTCAGTATCTAATGAATTATCACTGTCTATTCCTAAAATGCAAAGAAAGGTAACTGGATATGATGGAACATTTTATATAACTTGCCAAATTTCTGCTTAAGAAAATGTTTCTTTCAGAAATGTGGGCTAAAAAATTGTTGATGTCAAAACTCCACTCTGATATTGATGCTGTCTGAGGCAAAGAGTCAGTTTGGCATTAGTGTTGATTTTAAAAAAAATTGGAGGAGGGTGTGAAGAGTTATTCAGACATGTTCCAGTTGAATGATCTTACAAATAAATATGCATCACTTATTAAAAGCTGAAATTTAGATTTTATTTAAATTCAAAAGTGCTTTATTAGAAAATGAAATGTTATTTTGCTCCTATTATACAATTTTCTTTGAATAGTTGTTCTAGATCACAGGTGTCAAACTCCAGTCCTCGAGGGCCGCTGTCCTGCAGTTTTTAGATGTGCCACAGGTACAAAACACTGGAATGAAATGACTTAATTACCTCCGTCTTGTGTAGATCAGTTCTCCAGAGCCTTAATGACCTAATTATTGCAGGTGTGGTGCAGCAGAGGCACATCTAAAAGTTGCAGGACTGCGGCCCTCCAGGACTGGAGTTTGACACCCCTGTTCTAGATGCTGATGGCTGGAAGTTTGAAACACTTTCAGGTTAAAACCATTTTAAAAGCTGGTCTGGTAGTAAATAAAATAAACCCTAATAATTCATACAATTAAAAACACGTCAGAAAATCACCTAAACATGCGCAAGAATGTTGTTTGTGAACATTGCAACTCGACTGTGGTGATATTTTATGATAACAAAGGTTGAATAAATAACTTTAGAATTTTTCAAAACCTTTATTCAGCGCCTCTCGCACCTGAAAGCACCACAATCTTGCGCCATAGCCATAAAACAATGTTTAGAAGCGCAACTTACGTGACGGCGTGGAAATGTGGAAACACCGGTCGGATCTGGCAACCCGGTTAGCAGCTGGCTCTCTGGTACTGCTCGGTTCAGTCTCTCTCTGACAGGCAGGCGGCGTGGAAACATGGTGCTCGACTTGGACTTGTTTCGGACCGACAAAGGCGGTGACCCTGAAATCATCCGCGAGACTCAGAGGAAAAGGTTTAAGGACGTTACGTTGGTGGATAAACTGGTGGCCGCTGACACGCAGTGGAGAAAATGTGAGTGCGAAAAACACCGGTGCTGTTTGAGTCATGATAACTAACGTTAGCAATAAGGCTAATGTTGCTAAGGCTAGCGTCGCTCCCACAGAGAACAGCACCTTACCAAAGCCAATTTCATGGGGGTAAATAGATACAATATCACGAGAAGAGTTGACATTTTCTGCTGTAGCAAAGCAAAGAGCTAGAAGCGGATATAAAACAAGTTTCTGTGGGTTATTCAGAAGGAAGCTAATGCTAGCTTAGCTAGTGTAATGTTAGGACTAGAAAAGAGCCATATGGTTACCATTCAAAAAGAACTTAAACATTATGCATGAAGAGGTTAAATGGTCAACTAAATATAGAGAAATTAATCATTCTTAAACTAGATAAATGTAAAATTAGGTTTAATTCTGAGTAAGCTTGACGATGTAGAATCTGATGCAATCCCCGGCAGCATCAGGTCAACCTCACCCTGCAGAGCAGCTACTGACTTTCATTTTGGTTCAGAATAACGCTGATATTTTTATGCATATTATAAAAGACCCAAATCCCAAATGTAATATTTAAAAAATTCTTAGTAAAGTCATGAAAGATTTTATAGATTACAGATTTTTCCACAATGCACTGACTGACTGACTGATGTAACTTCTGACAGGCCGCTTCTCTGCAGACAACCTGAACAAAGCCAAGAACCTCTGCAGCAAGAGCATCGGGGAGAAGATGAAGGTATGGATTGTCCTTGCTAAAGTATTCACCGCTTTGGGTTTCCCCCCAAAGTTTTCCGGGTTAAAACTGCAAACTTCAGTTGATTTCACTGTGGTAAAACAACAGTTTTTTGCGATCGCTCGTATGAAAACAAGAGTCGACACTCAGAACTGAAAAGACTTTTAGATTAGAGGCAAAACAACAACAGAAAACGCTTCTGCTTGTAATGTTGAGTAGATATTTTCAATCATAATTCTGTGTCATTGCAGAAAAAGGAACCAGTGGGGGACGATGAGTCTGTACCAGAGGAAGCCCAGAACCTGGAGGACCTAACAGCTGAAACGCTGTCGGTGGGTGTTACGGACACATCCACGCATGTTCTCCTCTCTTTTTCTCGCTCTCTTTCTTACTTTTTTTTTTTTTGACTCTCCTTCTTGGATCAGGCGCTGACAGTAACACAGATCAAAAAGGTGCGTTTGCTTGTGGACGAGGCGGTGGAGAAAACTGACCGGGAGAGGATGAAGCTGGAGGCAGAGAGGTTCGAGTATCAGAGGGAGATTGGCAACCTCCTGCATCCGTCTGTACCGGTCAGCAATGACGAGGTAGGCAGTGGATCACACCAAATGAATCTAGTAATAATAGTGTTTAAATCTGCAGGTTCATCAGGCTCTCGCATATATGTTCATGTCACACACACACACACGCACAGATCAAATATTTTCTGATTTCTGTGAATAGTCAATCAGTATATACTCTCTGGAGAATGGAGATCCTTACCTTCTCTTGACTGACATTTTGAAAAAAACTCCCAATATTTCCAAATTAAGATAAAAGATAAAACACAACTTGGCTGTGATATGCTCAGCCTTCCTGTTATCTGCTGACACTCCTGCTCTCTCTCTTGTATCGTGAGTGAGGTTTTAGCTGAAATAGCTTCCTAAATGTACGTGCCTCCCATGGAGTCAGCTTAAACTCTTCTCTGAAGAGTTGCCATTTGCAGCTACTGGAAATGACAAACACTGAGTAGTAATGTATTCACTGAAGAGTTTCGGTACGCATTAAAGGATTGGATTTTTAAGCTTCCAACTTGCTAGGTCGCTGCCCATCAGGCTGAAAGTTTCCTGATTTCAGTCAGAGCATCACTACTATAACCTCAGTGTTACATTTCAATTGGACAACATGTAACAGTAGATGGATAGAAACATTAGCTGAACACTTGGTGATTTTGAACTCTTCCGTCAGGATGCAGACAACAAGGTGGAGCGTACCTGGGGCGACTACAGCGTCCAGAAGAAGTACTCTCACGTTGACCTGGTGGTCATGATCGACGGCTTTGACGGAGAGAGAGGAGCCGTTGTGGCTGGGAGCAGAGGTTACTTTCTAAAGGTGAGCTCCTCTGTGTGTACTAAGACAGGATTGCTTTGTTCCTCCTCTACGATAAAAATGTTGCGGCCCCAACTGTGCAGACATAACTCGCCAAGAAGAACATTTCTGACCGAAGTTTTAATCCTTCACCTGCATGTTCCGGAAGTGGCTGCTAATTTTTTGCTCTCCCGTTTTGCTCCCAGGGGCCCCTGGTGTTCCTGGAGCAGGCTCTGATCAACTTCGCCTTAAGAATCCTCCACAGCAAGAACTACACCATGCTGTACACGCCGTTCTTCATGAGGAAAGAGGTCATGCAGGAAGTGGCCCAGCTCAGCCAGTTTGACGAGGAACTTTATAAGGTTTGTAAATCTCAACTGAATTCTGTAGTCTGTTTGTTTCAGTAGAGACTTCCTGTCCTGCAGCTGTTCTTAATGGGGGATTAAATAAGCTGTTAAAAATTCAAAAATCAGATAAATTAAATGAAAAATGGATCAGTAGGGAGATGTTTTTCTGTTTATGAAACTAGTCAGTGCACTACAGTTGCAATGGTTCCCTCTGGTGGCCATAACTAATAACTGCATTTTCTACATAAATCTGGAAATGATCACCGGCTAGCTTTTTAAATAACTGTGATTTTTGTTAGGTTTTAATATCCCTTTCTCAAGATGTCTGCATTCTTAAAAATTCTTAAATTAAGGCCTTAAGTCCTCGTGTAGCACAGATTAAGGCCTTAAAATGCATTTTTGATAGAAAATGAAGCCCATTAAAGTAACCAAAACTGACCAGGTTTTCTCCAAATAGAAAAACAGTTTGAGTAATATTTTTTTTTGCTTTTAAGTCTGAGGTTCTAAACACCATTGATAGTAACAGAAAACTAACACAATCGAAAGGTTAAAGTGTCTTAGATGCTCTTAAAAAAGTAAGTTGGCTATAAAAACATAAATCACAGGTCTTCAGTTTTGTCTTGTCTATTTAATCTTGTATATTCTAAGTATTTTTGCCTGACTTTCTGTCAGGCAAAAGTTTGAGTCACACTCAGACGGCTTCGTTGAGTTTCAAGACTCAAGTTGCTTGAGCCTACTGCTAACTAGCTGTTAATATGCCCTTGCTAGCGAGTTAGCTATCTGATGCCAACATGCAAATTCATCACCAATTGACTAGACGACATTTGGCCATTTCTGTTGTCTTAAATTCCATTCATATTGGTCTTAAAATGAGCTTAAAAATTCTTAGATTTGAGTTGGTGAAACCTCCACAAACTCTGATTTCATTTATGTCCCAAAAGCCATACATGTATTAGAAGTAAAATACGTCATATGTATATTAAAAAAACAAAATTAAATAAGCGTATGTTTCTTCCCACTGTCTTTCGGACATGTTATGTTGACATTACTCTTTTTTCTTGTTGGAATATTTTGATTGTTGCACTGGTTTATTTTGATTGAAATTCAAAATATCTGAGTCGGACAGTAAACTTTTCTTCCAACAGCGAGACAAAAGCAACAAATCCTGCAATTTTTCTCCACGTAATCCAACAGGGAAAGCACAATGCATCTTAAATCTGTTGTAATTGTCGTGTCGACTTCCTGCCTCCCGTCCCACATTTGCTCCAGGTGATCGGTAAGAGCAGCGAGAAATCAGACGACAGCTCCATCGACGAGAAGTACCTCATCGCCACCTCGGAGCAGCCAATCGCGGCCTTCCTGAGGGAAGAGTGGCTGAAGCCTGAGGACCTGCCCATCCGCTACGCCGGCTTCTCCACCTGCTTCAGGCAGGAAGTGGGCTCCCACGGGAGGGACACCCGCGGCATCTTCAGGGTGCACCAGTTCGAAAAGGTCAATGACAGAAATGCTAATCTTTAAGTGTCTGGCAATTCAACTTTTTGGGGCAATGATTCAAATCAGAAACAATTTTTTCCTACTCAAGCCGTCTAGAGATTCTGTTTAAATTATGTGACTGATGAGAGGAAAAGAGAGTGCGAACCAAGGGTGTCCAAGGTGTGGCCTGTGGGCCATTTCTGGCCCTTGGAAGAATTTTGTTTGGCCCCTTGCCACAAGTGGAGAATGGTAAAACAAATGTGGCAAAAAAACCCGAAAACAATCAGAGACCCAAAAAATTTGGAAATTGACTCTTTCTTTTAACAAGGCAACAGTCTGAAGGGTTTTTATGCTTTGGATCTATAATAATATACAGATTTTATTTTTTAAAAAACGGCTTATTGTTGAGCAGATGAATCTAAAAAAAAAATCACAGTAAGGTAATTTTTGCATTTTTAATTTAATGGATTGTTGCCCAGCAGTATTATAAATCTTACTGGTCTTTTTGAATCTATAAGTGACAGTTTAATAGAAAAGAAAAAAATAATTTAAATCAGATTTATGATTAAAATGGTTGAGATAATGGGGAACTATACAATTACCATGAAATAGATGTAATTTACACTGTACTACAACAAATAAATCATTTAAATTTTACAATATTAGCATTTTTGGAGATGTGGAAATCTCTCTAATCTCTCTAGAAAGGATGATATCATGAAACATTTTAAATTTCAAAGGATATATTTGTTGGGTTGTCGTCTAGTTTGTAAACACAAGGAAGGTTAGGGTTATTATAGTTTAATCAACAACATTTTCATTTTGTAGAAAAAGACTTTTACTGGAGAAATATCACTCAAAAAAATGTTAAAAATTACAACTAAATCTGAAATCCTCTGACATAAATTGCACAAAAGAAGGCGCAGCATCTTTAACAAGCGGCACAAATTTTCTGGCACTATTGCGAGACAGAAGGCAAACAGGAAGGAGAGGATCTGCAGCAAAGATGTAGAGAAAAAAGAAAGTACTCCATGTAGAGAATGAGGGAACGATTCAACAGGAGGAGGATCACTGAAAACAATAATAAAGTTAATTTACTCCATATTAAATTCTTGTTTTTTCAGTTCAGTTTATTTCAGTCATCCCTTATGTAAGAATTTGTATTTCATTACAAGAATATTGCCATAATATTAACACAAAAAAGATGCAATTTTACCATAACGCCTTAAAATTAAGTCATTTTAATGAGGAAAAAGCTTCTGATGTGACTTTCAAAAATACACTCTGCTGATAAAGAGTTAATTTGACACTAATGTGTTAAAAGATTAAGTATTTTCTTATTTATAAAACTTCACAAGATGCTCAACATTCCCCATCATACGTTTTAGTTATTTTTCGCGTTGAGTTTTCATAAAAGTATTACCGAGTTCTCCTAATACCGGGACTGCTTTCTCGTAAAAAAACAAAAAATAATGGTCTGACTATAATACTTCATCTTAACGTTGAAATAAATAAATAAATAGAAGACGTGATACATTTGTCAAACAAGATAGCAGGTGAAAAAAAAAAATCCAGGTTTTTCAAAAATTTAAACTTCAAATCTTGTAAGACGATGTGTCAAACAGAAGGCCCGTGGGCCAAATCTGGCCCTCCGTAGCTTTTATTGGGTCCCCTATACTGCAAATTACATCGAGGTTCCTCCAGTTCACAAATAAGCAAAATTCACACAAAATCAATATTTTTTCTGATTTTACTGCAAATGTTTCTCAAAATTAATTCAAAAACATTGGGTTTAAGTCAGTGCTGCCTCACCTTTACTTGATGTCAAGTTATAGGGTGTGATCGATACAGCAAGCAGTAAAATGTGACTTTTAATATCATACATTAGCGCAAGTATTGTAAAAGTTCCTTGCAAACATTTCTAAATCAGCACCATAAAATCTGTCATTTTAAAGCAGAAATTACAAAAAACATTCACAAAATCCTGGAGAGACTGATCAGTGTGGAAAGATGTTAAATATAATTTAATTTTAAGAAACCCTTATTGAATGCAGAAACAAACAGCTGTTTATTAATATTTTAAGAGTTTAATGGGTTTTATCAATATATTCTGGTGTAACCGGCCCTTTAAGAGCATTCAGATTTTTGATATGGCCCAAAATGAAAACGAGTTTGACTCCCCTGCTCTATATGGTTCCACACTGCATCATTTTCCATCAGGTTATGTTTAAAGCTGCTGTATGTAACTTTTATATAAAAAACTTTTTTTTTTAGTTACATATTTGTTGAAACTGTCACCATGTCATGGCAGTATGACATCAGAGAGATAATCTGGACAGAACTAGGAATTGCGATTCTCTATAGTTGATGTATTTTTGGTTTTGTCTTCATCTCTAGCTAGCGGTGGTATAAAAGTCATGTTCTACGTCGACGTAGATGCAAACGTCATGTGAAATATTAGCAGTCTGGCAGCTCTCAGACTGATTCTGGTTTCTGTTCGTGCAGATAGAGCAGTTCGTCTACGCCTCCCCTCACGACGGAAAGTCATGGGAGATGTTTGACGAGATGATCGGAACAGCAGAGGAGTTCTACCAGTCACTGGGAATTCCTTATCGCATCGTCAACATCGTCTCCGGTAAGGTCTCCAGCGGTGAGAGCCTGGAGCTGACGCGTCGGCTTCGTGGAGTGTCCACTTCATGGTTGTCGTCCTTGCAGGGGCCCTGAACCACGCAGCCAGTAAGAAGCTGGACCTGGAGGCCTGGTTCCCCGGATCAGGGGCCTTCAGAGAGCTGGTCTCCTGCTCCAACTGCACAGACTACCAGGCCAGGCGGCTCCGCATCCGCTATGGACAGACCAAAAAGATGATGGATAAGGTGAGTGCTCGGATTCAGCATAATCTATAAACAACTCTGGGTGTCATCGTACTGGAATGAAAAAGACGTGATTGACAGATCGTGAAAAATAATTCAGTCATATTATTTAGAAAAAAGACATAACTTCTGTTAAATCAGTTAAAGTTGCTGTCTGCGCAGATCTGGATTAATATGGAGAAAAAAATAAGATTAAGGAGAAATATTTGTTTTTCCTGATCTAATTCCCCCCTTCCTCTCTTCTACTATACTCCCTCTTTTACTTCCTTGTTTTCCTCCTTCCCTGTTTTGTCCTTTTATGCTTTTCCCCCTTATGTTCCTTCTTCCTCTCTTCCTTTTCTTCTGTTTCCTTTACTTCTTTGTGTCCTTCTCCCTTGTTTTTCCTTCCTTGCTTTTCCTTCTGTTTCTTTTTGTGCTTTTTTCTTTCATTCTTTTTCATGTTTCCTCCTCTATTCTGTTTTTCTTTCTTTTGTACTTTCTTTGGTTTTTGATCCCTTTCTGTTTTAGTCTTTCATTTTCCTGCTTTCTTTCATTTGTGTCTTTTTTTAAACATTCTACATCAGTCTACAGTTTAGATTAACTGATGTCATATTAATCCAATAATATTATCATCATGTATCTTTTAAAATATGGTGCCATGCGTAAAGCTTATGTTTTAAAATGAGGAGAAGTTAAGAGCTTTTTCTCCATTAGCAGCCAACAGATGAGGATCAATTAATTTATAAGAATTTCCTTAAGTTTTGACATTTACTTTCTTAAAAAGTTTGGTCATAAATGACAACCAGAATGTGGGTGGTCACAACTTCCTCCGTCATGACAATAATTTTGCTGGTTTTTATTAATTTTCATTAAAACCAGCTGATTCTATAGTTGTAGTTTTGATTTATTTTAGACCTATAGAATTTTTACTTCAGATTTTATTTTCCAGACCGTCTGATATTTTTAAGTTAAGATCAGTAAGTTGTATTCTGAATGCTGCCTTGGTAACACCAGCACTTTGAGCAGTCCAGCCTCCTCCAGGTAGACCAACGTGCTAAACACTCGTCTTGTTCTTGTCGTGTTCTTGCAGGCAGAGTTTGTGCACATGTTAAATGCGACCATGTGCGCAACGACACGCGTCATGTGCGCCATCCTGGAGAACTACCAGACGGACGAAGGCATTGTCGTTCCAGAGAAGCTCAGGGACTTCATGCCTCCAGGTAAGACTGGGCATCAACTGGCCACGCAGAACACGTCTCTGTTCTGGACGCAGTCCGTGAGTGACTTCTTTCCTTTCTTTTTTTTTATTGTCCACCTGCCAGGTTTGACGGAAATCATTAAGTTTGTTAAGCCGGCCCCCATCGATCAGGAGATGTCCAAGAAAGCAAAGAAGCAGCAGGATGGAGGGAAGAAAAAGAAGAAGATGGAAGGAGGAGACCAAAACCTCCCCAACGCCATGGAGAGCATGTCTGTCAACGACTCATAGACCCCGTCGGCCTCCACCCACCACCAACCTCACCGCCCCAAACTGAAGGAACAGTCTCTCCTGAACTGGGTTAGTTTAGACTGGAAAAGCAGGAAACGGCTATTTTAAATCGTGTTAAACGTCATTTAAGGGAGGCTTTCCTGTTCCGTCAGTCTCTGCCTAAACTCAGCAGGAAAAACTTCTCACAACCAGTTGGTGCAATTCTGATTCACATCCATATTCACTTTATTCAGTTGCTTTCTGTGATCGATTAAATTCAGATGAGCCGATAGTATCGATCATATTGAGCAGATCTAATCATTCGATATGCAGTTTTAACATGTTTGGCAGATGTCATTAAATCCACTTGGTGTCTGTGTTGGGCTTTCCTTCCTGTCATCTCATCGCATTCATCATCACTGTCGCTGCTTAACGTCAATGATGTCTGATATTGACGTTCCCTGTATGGACTTTGATTTCAAAATAAATGTATATGAATGCATATTGATGAAATGGCACTTACTGTACGCAATAAATGCAGCGGATCTGATTCTTTGTGGGGGAAGTTACTGAAGTTGCCAGAGTGTTATTAGAGGCACTGTTGTCTACAACATCAAAGTTTACTAAAAAATATATATTTTTTAGTAAACTTTTCTTATGACAAGAAAATAGGTATTTTTTTGCCAAAATCTTTAGTGAAAATGTGGCTATGCCATAGAAACGCTACTTTTAATTCAGGGACATAGAAGTTTTAAATTTTATGCAATTTATCTTAACTTTTGTTATTTGGGGCTGGAGGTTCTACACTATTAATGCACCTTGTGCTCATCAAACAGAAACAGCATTGATTAAAGTGACAGTAAAAATATTTTCACTTGTAGAGTCATTAATGGTAATGATAGATCATTGTGTGCTATTAGAAAAGATTGACTGAAACAGCAAAATTCCAAAATAACTTTTCAAAAATGTTTTTATACTACCTTGAGGTGATTTTTGGCTTTTCTGAAAAAAAGTTAATGTGCTAAAAGGGGAGATGAAAAACATTTTCTGAATAAGTTTTGACTTGGCTGACTTTCCTATCCACTGCTGGGGTCCAAACCTCCAGCACAGAGGAATGTCCGCCTGACGTAACCAGTGAAACGTGTTCTACGCTGGGATGGGAGTAATGGATCGCCCCCATCCTCTGCCTTACCACAGACACAAAACTCTGAAACGTTTCTCTACATGTTCAAAGGTAAAAAGGTAAAAATCCTTCCAGCCGCACAGCATCCAAAACCAGAGGAAATAATGTTCAAAAATACTTAAAAACAGAAAAAATATTTATCATATTACTATTTTTAATATATATATATATATGTATATATATATACTGCGACAGACTGGCGACCTGTCCAGGGTGTACCCCGCCTCTCGCCCGGAACGTAGCTGGAGATGGGCACCAGCAACCCTCCCGACCCCATTAGGGACAAGGGTGAACAGAAAATGGATGGATGGATGGATGGTATATATATATATATAATATTACCAGAGAAACTTTAGGAACAGTCTGTCCCAGATTGATTAAATAAAAAACTGGTTTGTGAATTTATTAGTGTCATTAAAATCATTAAAATGGTCAGCAAAGCTTCCCAACAGCCTCAGTTATCAGCTGAAGAGCAATAAGGAAGACATGTTTGTTACTCATTAACTCCAGCAGACTTTCTACCCTTCGGTCTGGACAGCAACAAGAAACCTGAACACTTTAGTAAATTCACCAAAGGTAAGATGAAATCTTTAGCTTTTCATTTTGTTTGACAAACTTGTACTTATTTTCATATGTACTTGCTGCTGGTTTCAGATTTTCATTTGGGAACAAGCCAAAAGATGAGCGACATTTTAGAGGATGAAAGTGATATCTCTTTCACTGTAAAGGTAGTTTCTTATTTAATGTGTTTAAAAAAATAAGCACAAAAAGCTACAGCGTTTGGTGTACGTAATACTGTATAAAACTGAGATAATGAGGTTAATTTCGAGAAAAGGCTGTTTCTTGAACACCACTTTCTGTTTCTAACCAGTTTCTTGGCCGGGTTGAGGTGGTCCGGCCCTCTGGACAGCAGATCCTGGAGGAAGCTGTTCAGAGTGTGAAGGTCAGGAATTACTGTCACACTGTTTCAGATCGTATCTCCACAAACAGTGTGTGTCTGAATCATTAACTTCAATCAATTTTTTTTTAAACTTGAGCAAATGCTATTTTTAAAGGCTAATATGTCAAATGTGTTTCAATTTTCAACCAACCTGTGAGTTGACATTTTATTTATTCCTCTCTCAAGAAGCCTGAAAAATTCAACTCAGAAAAAGCAGCGAAGAAGAGCAAAGTCCTCATCTTCCTGTCCATGAGTGGGATTGACATTTTGGAATACAAAACCAAGGTGTGTGAAAGAAGCATTCTGATTGGCCACTCCAATGACAGTACAGCCATGGCCCAAAGCCTGGTAGTCACTTTTTTTTTTGTTGGTAAAACTCAGAGGCTTCAGTTTGTTAGCTGGAACTTCATATTGATGTTGAACTGCTGTGCTAGGCAAAGATGCTAATTAGCTTAATGTTAGAATCATATTCCACTGTATTTTTGATCAACTTACCTTATTTCAGTTTGCTAGTACAGCTCTAAAAAATTAGAACATTGTGTAAAAGTGCAGTAAATCTTACCATTCATCTCAGAAAGTGAAATGGTCATTCATTCATAACGCGTTGAGTGAAATATTTCAAGCTTTAATTTTTTGGGGGGCAATTTTAGTGATTATTGCTTTCTGGTAAAAAAACAAACAGTGTCTCCTAAAATTAGAATATCACATTAGACCAATAAAAAACTAGCTATTTGCTAGACCCTATTGGCCCTATGGAGAAGTTTTGTCTGATTTAACTTCAGACAGTGGGGGAAAAAATATCTATGCATCTTTTATTCAGTGTATGTAAACTTCTGGTTTCAACTGTACATTTAGTGCCTTAGTTTCAATGTTCTCCTCATGTTTGCTGCCCTCAGTTCCTCCTGTACTCCTGCCCTCTGCCCACCGTCTCCTTCTGTGCCGTCCTGCGCGACTCCCCCAAAGTCTTTGGTTTTATAGCGCAGCATCCTGCGGCTGACATGTACCACTGCTACCTGTTCCAGAGCCAGAAGCTTGTGAGTATTCCCTCCGTAGTAAACAGAAAAGAACAAGTTAGACAACCTTGGTGGGGACAGAGGGATTTTTTTTGTGTGTGTTTATTCTTCCAAATGGAATTATTTTCAAACCTTTTCAGGCTCCTGTCCTGGTGTCAGCTATCGGCGACGCTTTCCGAGCTTCAAGAAAGGAGCAGAACGTCAGAGGAGGCAGAGACCTGGTAGTGGAGGCACTCAGACACAAGGTTAAGCCAAACTGATTCTTTTGCCTGGACAGAATTACAGTTCAGAACCACTCGCTTAAAAATTCAATGTTTTATATGATTCTGACTGTTGTGTAAATGCTGTAAGCATTAGCTTTTACATGAGTTTTTCCTCATACTGCATGGAGTTTGTTACTGTAGGTCAACATAGCCTACATGCTATCATCAATATCGTAGCTGGTTTTAGCTTTTTCAGGAGTGCATATAGAATGAAGTACGTTACCTTAGGCTATCACATGATAGCTACCTTTAACTGTTTAGCTCATTTTTTGCTTATAAACTGCTGTGACTTTACAGTTTGTCTTTGTAAGCAATGCTTCTAGTACTCCTTAGCTGGAGTTTTTACATTGACTGAAAGTTTTCACTGCTTTTCAATAGTTGTTCTATGCATGTTTTGCAGATTTATGCTTTTTTCCCCTCCTGCTGCTTCTGTCTATTTCTTTCATTTATGCCAGCCTTCTGCAGCTGACTTTAGACGCTTCTGCAGTTTTCACCAAAAACATTCAGCTTACAGAATTCACACAGGATATGCAATTTTTTTTTTCAAGTTTGCATCTTTGTTTCTTTCTCAGAATAAAGTGCTGCAGAGAGAAAACGACGAGCTGAGAAGGAAGCTTGGAGGACATATCTATGAGGCCCTGTCGTAGTGTTTGGACACACGGATGAAATGAAGGGACAGTTTCATAAAAATATATACAGTGGACGCAAGTGTGGGTGTGTGATTGTGGTGGTGCATAAAAAATATATGCAAATATACAGAGAACATAACATGACAGAAGAGTTCAATTCTATTTCATTTGGAAATGAAATAAGTTTATAATTTTTTAGCCTTTGATTTGAAATGAATGTCCATTTATTTAAAAAAAAAGGATTATGATCATGGCAAAAGGCTATAATTAAAGTTTTTAAGGTGTACTTCTCAAATCTTTTCTTTCCACCTTTATTTGAGTGCTTTTACTGCAACCAGTAATATCATAAACTTGATTTGAACAGTTTTATGCTCGCATCTTGGTGTGGATCAGCCCGGGTCCTGACCGTTTCATCAGATAGAACTCGTTTTTATTACTTTTACTTTTATTACTTTTACAAATCAATCACCAACAAAATGTGTGTTTTTTTTGGCAAGAAAAAGCTAACAGGAAATAAAAAATTTATATGAGAGTTAAAGTAGACAATATATTTGGCAGGGTCCGTGTGTGTTCCGGCAGTTTGTTTGAAACAAAAAATGAAAAAACAAGAGCAGACCCGTCTTTTTGTTTATTAAACCAAAACAAGAAATTGGATAATGAACTGGTCCGTGTATTTTCAGGAAGTTTTTTTTTTTCGTTTGAAATGAAAAATGGAAAAAGTGCACAAATCAAAAATGGAAAAAACAGATAACGAGCGCTCAATTTCAATTAAATAGTCCCTAAGTCAATTACGGGCCACTCTTCCTGGTAAGAACATCAGCACCATGTTTAACTGGCCAACCTAAAACGCAATCAGTGATAATTGTATTTTACTGAGATAAACTTGTGAACAAACAGAGCTCAAACTCTCTTTAATCTGTGAGTTTAATCTAGGAAGATTAAACTCACAGCAACAGATTGTTGCTGTGGTAACAAAACAATCTGACTATGATGATTGTTCTTTAAACTGGCCAGTTCCTTAAAATCTTGCATTTAAATGTTGAACAATAATTTTAAAAAAAATTATGTATGCCAAAACCATTAAATCAGATTCACAATAAATAAATGTCACATTTATATGTCTGTGTTAAAATATTAGCATTTATGGGGCCCTTCTAGAGCTGCTGACATAATTTGGATTAAACAGAAGTGCAAATAATTGATATTCATTTTAATTGTATTTTTTGGATTTGTTGTTTTAAGACTTGATAGTTGTGGATTTAAATAGCGTTTCACTGGCGATGTTTTCCCATAACATACAACTAACCAATAATATTTTACAGTTCCTGTCAACTTAGCATCTTTTAATACATAAACACAGCTGACCGCAGGTGGACCGCCTCGGCGCCCCGACCACCGGGCTCGGCAAGCTTTCTGGGGGAAACCCTGTTATCAGAATCAACATTCTTGGCCTGTCAGGGTTTATGAATAATTTTGGACTTAGCTGTGTTTTACTGATCCATGTTGACAGATCAGTAAAATACAACTAGCATCCTAACTGAAGTAAAAACAACCTCATTCAGTTACTAGAGCAAGATATTTTGGAAACTACGAATAATGTATTTCACAGGACAATATGTTTTTCTTTTTCATTTTCTGTTTCAAATTTGACATATTCACCGTGAATGGCAAAACTAAACACTAGAAGGACGTAGAGAGCAGACCAATTATCAATAAAATGTTGCCTTAAAGTGCATATGTAGTCTACATGTATATCAGCAATAAAGATATCTCAGAATAAAAAAATAATTATATATATATATAAACTTGATCATTCAATAACTTTTTACTGTAAAAAATAAAAGGTGATTCTTAAGAACTGGACATTTTGAATGTCGATCAGTTGACACTGAACTAGTTATAACTTTTGTATGGTGAATAAAACAAGCAACTCGTTGTTAATAGAAAATCCCACAGTACGGCAGGAACCTGAATGCAACAAGCCAGTATCTGACACAGAAGTTTCAAATGACACACGATGAGGAGCGGCGCACAGGAAACATGGCTGTGTGAAGGTAGCTTTCAACTGAAATGTTATCGTTAAACAAAGTTAACTAAACTTGTTTTACTAACTTACAGATATTTAAAATCGAAGTTTGAAAATTAGCTGAAGCACGCCACAGTAGGACATACTGACTGACGCTCTGGATAAACGAGGTCCCTCTGAACACCAACTGCTCTGCTTCCCCCGGTACTCGGCGCTAACCTTCGGGGACAGAATGGCTGGAACCGGTCTGTAGTGTGGAAAGACAACCTCTCTGCTCCTCTCCCACCTCCGTCATGGGGACGCGCTGGTCTCGGAGCGGCAGCAGCCTGCCGCTTCTCCCGGAGACAAAGCCAGAGGGCCGGCTAGAAAGACACAGAGAGCCCGATAACGACTCTCTGGACGGGCTGGACAGGCGAGAGGATATCGCCAAGTTTCCGTACGTGGAGTTCACCGGCAGGGACAGCATAACCTGCCCGACATGTCAGGGCACCGGGAGAATCCCTTCAGGCGAGTAGGAGCCGTGATGTTACATTTTACACGGGTTTGTTTTTTCATACACGGTGACTTTATTTTATTTTATTTGACGTGCTTAGCTTTTTTCCCCTCCAGAATTGTCTCGCTATGTAGTTTAACTTTTTTTTTTTTTTATCTTAATAGAACAAGTGAACGAGCTGGTAGCGCTGATCCCCTACAGCGACCAAAGGCTGCAGCCACAAAGGACGTGAGTAACCACGACTTTAACTCTCTATTTACTGTGTTTCATTTTCATTTAATTCCTTCAACATTATTTACCCTGAAGAGAGACGCATAAACAAGAAAACACTCTGATTACTGACCAGTATCCAGTATTTCTCCTCGCTATAATTGAGAAGGTTTTACTCAATGTTGTTTTTTCTTTTTAAGAGTAAGACAAAAAATAGCCAACTTCCGCAAAATTAGATAAAAAAAACAAAGAAAAGCATAATTCAGTGGATTATGACGTTAAAAGACAAAATATATTATGCAACTACATTTGTTTACCATGTTTAAATAATTTTGAAGAATTTTTAGTAATGAAAAATAAAAAACCCCACATATTTTTAAAAATAATAATTGTACCTGCAACACATGTAATGTTGATTAAGAACAATGCAAATCCAGTTTATTGTCAGTGACATTCATATTTGTGGGATTTGAAAGCAGGTTGTGTTTGTTCGTGTGTGTGTGTGTGTGTGTGTGTGTGTGTGTGTGTAGGAAGCTGTACGTTGTCCTGTCGGTGGTGGTCTGCCTCCTGGCCTCCATGCTGGTCGCCTTCTTCCTCTTCCCTCGCTCGGTGGTGGTGGTGGACGCCGGGATCCGCTCAGTGACCGTACACTTCGATCACACCGACAAGAAAGTCCTGATGAACATGACGGTAGGTTTCTTCTCATTTCCACAGTAATTTCACATATATATCCTGAAACATTACTGTCATTTAGGCTTCTCAATCTCTAAATAGTCTAATTATCACATTTTGCAATAAGCAAAGGTAAAGTAGTTGGCAGCTCTGACCAACAGGTGTTCTCCTTTGCTGTTATAGTTATGTTCCCCATCTGTTCTACGTTGATAATGTGATAAAAAAAAACAAGTCTGCTGTCATTATGATTGCAACATGTTCTGATCTGAGAATGTATTTGCTACTTCTTGTTTATCTAAAGAAAAAAACAAACAAAAAGTTCCTGTCAAGAGTTGCAGCGATCAGAATTATGTGGCAGATGTTTTCATGAACTTTGACCTGCTGGTTCCGCCTTAGACACATTCAAATTTCTTTTAAAAAAGTTTAATATAGGAAGGGCATTCCCACCTCTGCATGGCATAAAACATAGTTTTAATCGGTCCGTCTGTCTTTTGATGCTTTAGGCAGATTTCAGATATCCTGTAATTTGAAAAAAAAAAAAAAAAGATCACAACAAAAATACTAAAGCAAAATTATTACAGAGGAGTTTAGGCAATATACATAATGCTTTTCTAGGATTACTAAGAAAAGAAGCCTTTCCTAGATAGTGGTATGGTGCACTCTATTTGAAAGTTTGATTTGTCCAAATTCCCAACAAGAAAACCTGAAGCCACAGTTCAGACTTTAAGTCGGCCAGGTCAACATGGCTGCTGCTGGTCTAATTCACTAGTCAGGCCTTTTACAGTTTGTATCTAAAAACTCCCAGCCACTTGAAGTTCTGTGCAACCATCTCTGATCATAGTCTTTTGGTGTCTGAATGCTTAAAATGGAGAAAAATGTGTCATATTAACTTCAATTGGTTGTAGCAGCAAAAACCTCAACAGTTGCTAAAACAACCTAGATTTCTAATTGGACAAAGAAATGTATTTTCCAGATTTGCGCTAGGACATCTGCGAAAAAGTCAGAACATAAAATGGATCTGTCAAAATTCAGAAGCTGCATTCTTGAAAGAACTTGGCCGACCCAGTGGACTTGGGGTGGATTCACACCACTCGTGATCTTTTACCAACAACAAATGAGAAAATCCTACAACCGCTACAATCTGACTCCATGTTTGTTTGCATTTCATGAAGAAGGAAGTTGAGCTCATTGTCGTCTTCAGAGGTTTCTGTGGTCATTTCCTCCAGTTTACAAATTCCACTGAGTCTTTATTCCATTTCATAAATTCAAAATTGCCAAATCTAGTTCATAAATTCCAACTTCCAAATTCTAATTTAAAAATTCCAATTTCTGAATTCCAATTTGTATGTTCAAATAACTTATTATATTTTGTAAAATCAAAATTTCCAATTCCAATTAATAATTCAGATTTACTAATCCCAGTATGTAAATTCAAATTCATGAATTCCAGTTTGTAAATTCAGATCTACGAGATTCCGATTGTTGCTTTCTATCAAGGGGAAACGTATCTATTGTTCCTGAATTTAGCTAACTATTTTCCTCTAGTAAGTCCTTCCTCACTTGACCTAGTCGTGGTTTAATATGGTCCAATTATGGTTTCCATAAAAGTCTGTCTCTAATAATATTAGCTGCTGCTGATATTATTTTAGTTTATTTTTCCAGCCGGCCTTTCAAACCGTACGGATTGTTTTTTTCCTTTCCAGAGCACGCTGAACTTCAGCAACCCAAACTTCTTCACTGTGCTGGTGCAGAGCGTGAGCTGCCAGATCCTCTACATGAAGACGGTGGTGGGAACCCGGCAGCTGGACAACCCCACCACCATCCAGCCGCTCAGCCACAGCCAGGTGTGGAAAACAAGCGCCCTTGTCTCACACAAACACATTCTAGGTTTGAAATGATCAAAAGCTTTGCTTAATTCCACTTAGCACTGATTCACAGAAAAAATGGCCTAAATAAAACATGGATTTATATACAGAAATGTGCGTTCAGTTGAGTCCAGTCGTAACAGAAGTCAGTATCCACCACACCCACGGCGTGTTGGATGAAAACAAAAAGCTTTATCAGAATACGCTGCAGGTCTGGCTGCCAAATGATCCGACTGGTCAGGATTTATGGAACTCAACAAAGATCACAAACTCCTTACATCAGCAGTGAGTCACACTGTTCTCATATCTATCCTTCATGTTCCCATATCAGCATAAACACACACACATACACACACCGTCCCTCTGTATTAAGCACTAAAACCATCAGCTGAAAACAAAATATTCCAAAAAATATTCAGCATTTGCTATTTTCTTCTTGAGTCTCATTTGTCACTTGCTCAGTTGCTAAAACAGGAAGCTGGTTTGTCTTTCTTGATTTTTATCAGTTGACGTTTCTGCACAATTATTAGAAACCGTATTGCGACATGTGCGCAAGAGAAAAAGGTCTACACTTCAAAGTTCTTGCTCCAGAGGTTAAAAATCAGTTGCATCTTTTGGTAACTATATTTAAACAAAAGTAAAATAAAGCTGGATGTCAGCCCCGTCCTGCAGCCCTGGAAGAAATGTCCTTATGTCCGTTTCAGTGGTCGCCCAAACATCGTCTCGCTGTTTTCCTTCTCAGGGTTTTTTGGAAAGAAATGAGGATAAAGCTTGAAAACTGATCATGTACAGATGTAGCTAAAAGATTCGACACAAACCTCACGTTTCCTGGTTTGGGGATTTTTTTTTCTACTTGATGTTAATCAAAGTTTTGAAAACGAGACAAACATAAAACACATCTCAAAACTGAATCTCAAACAGTCCTGAATTTGTACTTTAATAAGCTGAATTTGAACAGCTTATTAAATGGAACGACTGTCTATGGTTTGACACGAGTGGAGAGAAACAAACTTTAAGCTTCAAATTGGTGTCAAAATGTGCAGATATGGGTCATTTAAAACGTTCATAAAAATTGTTATCAATCAATATCGGTCTAAAAAATAGTTTGCTTCTGGGTTGTTGTTTTTTTTTGCATGGATTTTGGCACAAGTACTTCACAGTAGTTTTCTAAAGAACATTTAACATTTAAAATATCCAAAATAAAATAACCAAAACTACAATTAATTCAGCTTTGACAGGGAAAAGAGGCAAAAGTGTCCAGTAGTGCAAACTAACCACTTCAGTCTTCAGTGATCATTTTTGTCCACATGGAAATGACCAACCTCACTTTAACTCATCATGCGATTAATTGATTTAGTTTCTTACTATTTCAGGCTTCAGATCATAAAATGCACTTTTTATGCAGAAATGATTGTTGTTGTTTTTTTTTACAGCTATGTAAATAAGTCTTATTTTATTTTTTAGACCTATGACATTTTTACTAGAGTCATACATTTACTTTGGTACCAGAGCAATTCAAGTAAACATAGTTGTTCCTGAGTTATATAAAGTTAATTTGGGGCGTGTCATTTTTGAGCAAAACCCTCAAAAGAGGCTGGAAACAGATTATGTTTTTTGTTTTTGATGCCTCAACTTTTTCACAGGTGAACTACACGGTCAGTGTGGAGATCGGCAGCAATGCACCTTATGTCTAGTAAGTGGCGCCTAAACTGTGTTTATACAACTTGGACTGAAAAATGACTCTAATGTGACATTTTTCTCTCCTTTGTGTCTTGCAGTGCCTTCTGCACAATACCCAGAATCAAGGTCCACAACATTGTCATATTTATGCAGTAAGTTGTAGTTGATTTGTATTTATTAACTCTTTTTTTGTTTTTAGTAAAATCAGCTTTAAAATATGACACTAGACACTGGGTTGGTGTTTTATAAATGTTAATCTCTTTTGGATGTTAAAGTGAAATCTGTCTTAGGATTAGTTTGGACCTTTCATCTGGCATGGTGCGTTACTTTTCTTCTGCTGTAACATTATTAACACTGATAATAATAATAATGATATCAGAGTAAACTATCAGCATTAACTGTTGTCACTCAGTCTTACTTTCTACTCATCCTGATGCTTCATGGCTGTTTGTCAGTAAGACACAAATACTGAGTAGAACCAGGCCAGCTGATAAATACAAGATATTTAGGATATTTCAGAGATCTCAATGAAGTACTTAAATTTGTAATTTAAATAAAATTCATGGTAAAATCATTCAAACCCTTCACAAGACCAACCACTGTTTCTACGGAGCCTTAGCTTCACCCTGTGGCTCAACGTGGGCCCTGGAGGGCCGACGTCCTGCATGTTCTAGTTCTCTTGGCGGCTCGTTAGGAGGCCTAAGAAGAACATTGACCTGCTGAGAAGGTCGTTACTGCCACCAGGGACAGAACTAGAACATGCAGGATGCCGGCCCTCCAGGACCCACTTTGGGCCCCACTGAGCTACATCACCATTACAGTGATTACTTTACTTGCGCCCCCACCAGGTTAAGCATAGTTTATTTATTCATTTTAGGTCTTTTTAATGTTTGCCTTTTTTTTAACACTAGAATGGCTAGAGTTAGTCCACTTTGACGTATACCTATATCGGCTTCGATAGTCCAACTGGCCTGAAGGATTTTATCTAGCAGGTGCTTTTGTTCAGTAAATAGGGCCATTACCTTATCAGTACCCTGGTAATGGCCTCAACGCATCTCACAGTTGCACAATAGACTTAGACTTCGACTTCGACTTAGACTGACTTTGTTGTCATTTTCAATGCACAGGGTGTATAAAGAACGAAATTTCGTTGCATACGGCTCAGGATAATGTTTGAAGTTCCAATGTTGTGAGTAAAATAAAAGTCTGATGGCAAGTAGGAAAAAGCTGTTTCGGAACCAGGTGGGCCTGCACCGGATGCTGCAGAACCTCTTTCCAGAGGGCAGCAGGGAGAACAGTCCATGGTGGGGGTGTGAGGGGTCACTGATGATGTTTCGGCCTCAGGACACGCATCCTGCATCGATGGTTGACCTGACACTTCGCCCTTTTGCCTGAGCTGGGTGTGGAAGGTTGTTGCCGAAGCAGTTTCTCCTTGTGTGCCTTCTTCTCACTCACATGAGAGTTACCGAACTCTTTTGCAAGCTCAACCAGGAAGTCCACCCGTCTCTCCTGCACCCCAATGCATGCCTGATAAAGCACATGTGCATTCAGTGCTGCCATGTCAATCATGTTTGCCAGGTTTGCTGACCAGCTGTCACATAGTGATGGAACCTTGGTCACCCCCCGCAAGATTATGACTGAAATAAATGCCATTAGTTCTTGTGAACTAAATAGGTGAAGCAGTCACCTATTTATCCTCCACAGCACAAAAGGCTGCATGCAAATTTGCATGTGCAAAGTCTCCCAGATTTCTTTTGCTTACACTTTTTGCATGATTTTTTTGAGGTGGATCAACACAATTAATTTGGTTAGTTTATTTCTAAACTGTCATGTTATACCCTCTTAGCTTTATTTCAAAGAGAAACATTACTAATTTCTTTTAGAAAAACCTTTGCATATTTTTTGAAACAGATTGTATGTTTTGCAAACTCTATGTACATTTGGCAAAATGACCTGGATAATGCAGCACAACATCATGGATCAGCTGCAAAAGGTCACATCTCTCCAAAAACACTTCATGTATGCTTCAAAACTAAACTGAAGAGCACTACCTACAGGAGACCTGATCTCCTGCTGGTATCATAGATACCCACCCCCAACATGGACTATTCACATTCCTACCTTCTGGCCCGACGGTCAACGACCACATTTACAATTGAAGAAGGGATGCTAATTTGAGCCATCAGAGTCGTCAGGGTGGACTCCGGCCTTTTGGCCCTGTTGAGCCGATATGGGAAGGACTCGAAAACTGTATCATCCTAGTGTTTTTTAAGACATTGCAGTTGGTGCTTAGGTGTTGCTAAAAATGTACATAAATTAGCTAATAATATTTTCAAATTTCCTTTCAACTTCAGACGTTTTTTTTAACTCCAAAACACGGTGGACTGCTGGATGACCGCCCCGGCATCCCAAACTCCACACTTAACAAGTTTTCTGGGGGAAATTCTGAAGTAAAATATGTGTGAAATAATTTAAATATAGTAAATGTATATATATTTTTTAAATTCATTTATTTGAGATAAAAATACATTTATTTGATGGCCACTTCTCCAGTTTTATAAAAAAAAGATTCTTCTGTATAAGTTTAGAAATGGATTGAGTTATGGCACGTTTGGCTTTGCAGGTCAAACCTTTACTTCTACACTCTGCTGTAGCAGATTAAGTGAACTCAGTCAGAAGTTGTCAATGGCCAATACAAAAATATTGCAAGGACAATAAAATAAAGTTTTAGAAATGCACATAAGTTTTAGTAAGTAAAGTTTTAGAAATGCATTTTTAGTCAGCAGCGGGTGTCATATAATTTATTTTTTTGTTTGTTTTTAAACCTCTATGACGATTCTGCAGCTGCATCATGTTACATGTTACAGTTACCATGGAGACCTGTGTTGAAATATCTTGTGGCCACTTCCTGCTCTTGACGGCGTTATTGAAAAGCTTGCCTCTGTTTTCAGGACCTCGGTGAAAACGTCATACATGGTGCGAACGTCCCAGAACAGCCTGGAGGATTACCACTACATAGACTGTGGCTCCAACACCACCCACCCCCGGACTCACCAGTAGCACAACCACGCCCCCTTCAGGAAGGAAGCAACAAGATAGATTTTTTGGATTAGAAATCCGCTACACACACAAAATAAAAAAACAAACAAAAAAAAAACAACAACCTTCAAACGAAATGTTTTGGTTGCTGAGCGTTGCCAAGTTGAACTTTAATTTTTGATGAAGTGAGTTTGATTTTTTTGGCCTTTTTCAGGAATATTTATTTTTCTCTTTCTCCATTTTCACATAAATATCTAGAAGTGCAGGAAGGGGATTTGTTTGTCCACAGACACAGTGGTTCACATGCTGCTGACAACGGAGTGAATAACTCGCTGACTCACTACCAGACAGCGTTCTCTATTAAAAGTCACACAAAGCTCTTTATCTTGTGGGGAAAATGGCCGACGTTCTCAGACAAAAACTTGAACTGTTTCTGCTGATATGAACTTCTGCCACTTCACATCGTTCTCACTGAATCCTGCCGACTTCTCTTTTCAGGAAGGAAATACAAAAAAAAGAAAAAGGGGTAATTGTTGTTTCTGCTTTCGGTACCAGGCAGTAATGCTGTTTTTGCAATTTTGTTGTTCTTGCATTTAAATGTGTTTAAAAGGCATAGAAATGCTAACTGGATTGTTTTGTTTTTTAATTATTACTTTGATCTCAGTAAGTCTTTGCACACCAATTTTATTGACTCAAAGATGATTTTCACATCAAATGTAAAAGTATTAGACCTCTTTTTTTTAAAGGGGCATTTGTCTATTTCTAAATTCTGGGAAATTTATTAAGGGACAAAATATCCACTTTGGGTTACAATGTAAAAAGATTGAAGGGGATTGTGAATAAATAAGATAAATAATTGTCTTTAATTTTTTTAGACATATTGTATTTTTTCTTGCATGCTGGAGCACCACTTAAGGTGGTAAAGTAAAAATATTGGAAATGTGGTCGGGATGCTCCGTAGACCTTAAGCCCTCGTTAGAATCTGTTAGTTTTCCAAACCAGTGACACGTCATGAATCATCAGGCAGCATTTGGAAAGTTTTTTGTCCGGTCTGAAGAAATTACAAAATTTAAGACGATGAAGATCAACATCGGAAACGCAGACCACACAAAGTAGAAGTATTTAAAATGTTACTGTATTCATAACACTTGATAAACTTAACCCTCCTGTGATGTGGCAGGTCAAATTGACCTGTTTTAAAGTTGAAATTTTTTAAAAATAGTTCTAAGTGTTTTTTTTTTTTAATGAAACTTTTTCTATTTGTCTTAATAGGTGCACTCTACATATAAATTGAATATTTATTCATTTTACACATTTTTACAAACCCCTAGGTCAACCTTTTACATAGATACTGTTTGGGTCAATTTGACCCGGCAGTCAAGTTAAAGTGCAAAAAAAGATAAAAAAAAAAGTCCATTTCTATATGTTTCCTTGCAGCTATGAACCATATTTCACCACACAAACACATACATGCACACCCCGACACACACAAGCCCACTTTCTCACTACTCTCTTTACTTCACTAGGAAACTGCGAGAAAGCATGTTTGTATGAAACAAGTACATACTGCACAACTTCAGCATCTATTGTTGACCAAATGGTTCCCCCCGTGTCCCACACCCCGACACGAAACGGCAAACAGGGAAGACTTGTCAAGACAGAATTCCCTTCATCCCGTTTCTCATTTCGTCAACATACACCTGCAAATTCCAAAGTGTATTATGTGACCGACCAACGTAAAATGATTTTCAGATACTTTTTGTTTCCAATGACTTTCTATCACTTCACAATGATGTGCTACTTTCTGTTGATCTGTCACACAAATGCTAATAAAATCCTCTCAAGTTTGATAGAAGGTGAAAAAGTTGCTTATTTTGTTACAGAGGAAACAAAGTAATTTATTTAAAGTAATTTCTGAGACTAAACTTAATGTTTGTTATAACTAGAGAAATTGCTGTTCCCAGCGTAACAGCCGTGAGAATGTTTATCTGCAGAATGATGCTGCAGAAAAAGCAGAACTTAAGAACCTGAAATGTCTGAACAAGCTGAGAAGTAAAACATAGCAAATAATATAAATTAGCAGAAGCAGAAATGAGTAAGAATGAGAATGGAGTAATGCATTCTCACTGATTATCCAACTAATAACTCACTTTCCAAGAAACACACAGTTTTCACTTTGATTCTTTATTGGCTTGCATACAAAATAGGCTCCCATCTTTCCAAATGAACAAACTTTCCTTTTTTCTTCTTCTTCCCCCTGCCCCATAGCTGCATGTGAAAATATATTACTACATGATAACATCATAACCACAATATATTATTGTTGTAATACAAGTAGTGTTTTTTTTCTACCAACTAAGACAACACTAAATGAATGCATAACAAAAAATACAAGAAGGAATAAGTACAAAAATATAACTTGATAAAAAGCTTAATACAAGAGTGCTTCATCTTTTGGCCACTCGTGTGTGTGTGTGTGTGTTTAAAACTCTTAACATTGGTGTCATTTATGTTTTCATTTTGTTCAAACAACAGCTGCAAACATTTTCCCACCACGCTGCCCTCTAGAAGAGCCGTTTGACAGCTGAGCTTCACCCCTGATTCACATGCACTCCTTTGGGAAAAACCAGACTTGACTAAACCTTTTATCGGACGAGTTTTCACCACCTCAGCCCACGTCCACCTTCAGCACGCGCACAACTCTCTCATCACAAGATAAAAAAAACAAAACAGAACAAACAACTCACGTTCGGGTTTTGCCTTCCCCGGCTCCCTCTGAGTGATCGGACAAATCTGAGTTTAACCCAAACATGATTGTCGGCTCTGATTATAAATGTGGTAAATGCAGGTGAAAGGTGCCGATGTGGATGTGCTTTACGTACATTAGAATACTTAACGTCTCTACATACAGGAAGTTAATTACATCACTTTGGTTACTCTTAAACAGAAAAATAAGATTTTTTTTTTTTTAGACTGGTACAAAATATACAAATCTGCTGTCATTTAAGGCAGTTATGTTTCTAATGTTCAAAACTCACAAGAGCTGTTTGTTCATTTCTGTGTGTGTTGAAGGCGTCAGTATGGCACATCGCGTTGTCATTTAATCACGGCTGTTTATCAAAAGGCAAGATTGGTTAATCAGTCATACAAGATCTGAAAGTACTTCACTATTGATGAGTGAGCTTCACAAGTAACATGTTATCTCACAGTTTATGTTTTATCAGGACATATTGGTGATGTTAACACATTACACAGAAATGAGATTAAGGTAAATAAAGGAATTGGAGCTGGTCATTCAGACTGACCTGGAGAAGAATATCCATCCCTGTCCATTAAAACCGATTAGTCAGCAGAATTTGGAATGATAGTGAACACAATCACAACTTTGGCTGAAATGATTATTCAGATTAATTGTGATGAATCCTTAGTGAAGTAATAAACTAAGTTAGTAATTGATTGTTAATAGGACTTTACATTCAGAGCAGTGATTAAACCAAAACTGGATTAAAATGCAAAAAACAATTTTGTCTGTCAAATTCACAAAATGAATGCTATATTAAGCATTTTTGGGCCATAAAGTGTTTTCTTTTTTTAAAGAAATGAATTGCAATATTTATTTGCATCTTTTAATATATTTGTAATGCATAAAAAGGCTCAAGTAGTTAAGTGAAAAATCTGTAGCCTTACAAATTTACTGATGAATCGTTGGAGTAATCAATAAAATAATCACTTAATAAAATAATTGTTAGCTGCAGGCTTAATGATAGCACTAACATATGTAATATTATCTCACATCATATACATGACATTGATTTTTAATCACATATCGGGTGGGGACTTTTTATTGACATTCGCATTGGGGGACTGAAAAATCCTGATCAGGACAATCCCGTTACCATAGTTACATTTATTTTTATTTTTATTTGCTGACAATAAAAAGCAAAGGAGCTCAGTGGAGTTATTGAATCAAGGGGAAAGAACAGACATTAGGTAATAAAACTTTTACCTGAAAAATAGTTTCAGCTGATGCAATAGAAACATTTAAACAAAGAAAAATAGATGAGATATCTGATTTCTATTTTAAAAAAAATGTTTTTTCCCTCCAGCCAATAGTTGGCACATCACAGGTCATTCCATCTTCAGTAGATCCACACAGATGGAGATGATCAGATTTCGATATCTATTAATCCTCCATCTTGCCTCTTGGTAACGGCCCCTGATGGACGCTTGCTCTGCTCTGTCGAGAAGCTTCCTCATTCAGGAGGAGTTGTGATTGGAAAAACAAACAAACACTGAACGGTCTGCCGGTCTGATCGATGGACTCCGGGTTTCTTCATCTGCGCTGCGCTAACATGACCTTGTTGATGAAGTTGACGATGGCAGAAGCGGGCTGCTCGGGGTCCAGCTCCGCGAAAAGGTGGCACAGGTTCTCCGCTGTGCTGCCTGGTTTCCTGGCAACAAAACCAAACACCCTGCAGGGGAAACGAAACAGGAAGTATGGGAGGGGAAAAAAAATTTAATTCTAAAGAGGCAAATATTTTGTCTAATGAGTAGGAGGAGCTTAAGGACCTGCTGTTAATTAAAACAGAGTCAGCTCTATTTAAAACTAGCTACGTTTCCATTGACAATATTTCTGCACAAATTGACATTTTTTAAACAAATTTGCTTAATGGACACTAATCTGAGCCCAATTTCGGAAAAATGTTTTGATACTAGGATGAGGTGGTTTGTGTTATAAAATTTGTTTTCTTTAGCAAAATTGCTTTGGCAACTCTTCACATCACACCAGTCAGCGGATGTTCCCACTGGAGGAGCAGAAGACAGGAAGTGGTGGGAGGATGATGGCGCAGCTGGTTTTTTAACGACTTGTCGCATGAACAAACTTATTCACTTGTGATTTTTAATTTTGTTTCATAGTTAATGGAAACGCTGTATTTGCTTTTTTTTCCTTTCTTTTGATATTAGTGGAATTTTGACAATGTTTTGTGCATATTTGTAATGAGAATGCAGCTAATGGGTCACATTAGCCTTGATTCCGTAATTAAATCTGGTCCACTGACAGATTTCTTCCCTCCCCCTTCCAAGGCTTCCATGCTGCCTGACGCCATGCAGAGGCTTTAAGAGCACTCGTTTCTGCTTCCTCAGAGCTCCTACAGACTGACAGCAGAGCACTTACTGAACCGTTGTGTTGTCGGAGTTAGTCCACCTGGAGTCCAGAGAGAGACAGAGACAGAAAGTGGACTCAGACATGCACTGAAAAAGAGGCAGAGCTGCTCAACAAGCTGATGCAGTTGCTGCAGCCAGCATGCCTATTAAAAACAAATCAACCTGATGTTCATGCTAACTGGCGAAAGAGCCAAAAGAAAAAACGACTTCCATGCATTAAAATGATGCCACATGATGCAGGAAAGCTACAGATTTCCTCTTAGGTTAGAAATGTCAATCCCACCCCTCACTCTAACTCTCTTTCTGTTTGAATTTCCCACCTCCTGTCCTTTGGGTCGACGCTGCTGAAGGTGACACTGTTAACAGGGTAATGTCTCCTGAAGAAAACTCTGGGGAAGGAAAAAAAAAAAAAAGCACACGTTGAAAGCGGGAAATTTATTCAAGATTTTTTTTCAGCGGGAGTCGGCGGCCTTTACCTCCGCTGGCTGTCGGTCAGCGTGATGCCCTGCGATGTCACCTTGAACTGGACCACGGTGGCAGACGGTCGAGGGTTCCGGCCCAGTGTGGCGTCCGTTGCTTTGGCGATCGCTTGGGGGCCGGTCAGCGACTCGGTTTCCACGGAGTTCAGGTAGAGAACGTTGCAGGCTGTGGAAGACACAAAGAACTCATAAAACGTCTTTCCACTGCATCCGTCAAACCTGGGCTGGGATATGGTTCATAAAAACAGACGCATTGCCATAGATCCATACAGGGACATGAAAAAGTCACTGTATCGATACAAAAGTAGTTTTATAAATAGAGTATTTTTTTTTCCTTTTTTCATTCGTGTTAGCAAGTTGGGGGAAGCTGGTCAGTTGGGCAAATGAGTGAACGTCAAAGACTTGAGACTCTTCTAGCAGGACAACGTCTGTAACCTTCCAACTAGAGCTACAGTTGTAGTGTAGACTGATTGATGTCTTAGATTAATCCAAGACATAACCTAAGACATAAATATGAACGCTAGTTCCGCTGTGAAAATATTTGAACATTTACCACGTTCACACAGCAGGCAAATGCGACTTGTATCAGAACAGCCCATTTCTGATCTTTTCACCCCTCCAGAAAGTCCAGTCTGTGTCCAGTCTGTGGCATTTTCCATATGTTGTGATACCTGATAGCTTTCAAAGTGTCTGCAGTTTGAACAGTCATATTGGATTTTATCAGATTTTTATCTGAGACATGTGTCATAATTCTGTACCTGAAGAAGCCGTAAACAATGGCTGAAATTTTTCATTATGAAAGGTGTCTGTCAGTGAAGAACACAACATTACAGTCTCACGACAACACATCCAAACAGACTTCTCTACAGAAGTTGCAGTCAACGTTCCACTAAAGGTCACTGCTTCCTTTCTATTTTCTTCCTTCGTCTTCTGATATTGTGACGATACTATCGGCTCCCATTATTGAATAAACTTTAAAATTGATCCATAAACGGCTCCGTCAATTATTACTTCTATAAACAATGACCTGATATGTGGAAATCTACATTCTTCTTCTGTGCGTACGGGGCCCTTTGGGTCATAAACCATTCACACAGACGTCTGATTGCAGTCGCATTTCATTAGTAGCACGAACGACCATGCAGGGAAAAAAGTCTGAATTGAGCATCAAGTTGTGTGAACAAATTCTCCATCCAATGTCAGATTTTAGAATTATTTTTGAAAATATTTTTAGAACACTGATCTTTTTCCTTTCACTTTGCTATCATGCACTACTTTGCATTGGTCTGTCTCATAAAAATCCTAATAAAACATTGAGGTTGATGTTGCAAAATAATGTGAAAAACATGTTCCTTGTTCATAAGATCCTTATAATGGTCAATTCAGTTTGAAACAACTGAAAAATAACATGTAGACCAGATTTAGATATTTCACTTGTCCAGAATGACATATCAAGGTTTTTTTTTTTTTTTACCTCATTAGAAACAAACAAATCCTCTTGATCTAATTTTGACCTCTAAATAACACAATGATATTTTAACTGGATTTGATCCGTCATTTATTCTCTGAGCGTTTCCTAAAAAGGTCCTCAAACTTTTAAGGCCTCAGATTTATAGCAGGAAGTTTAATATGGTAAAACTGTGAATTGCTGCAGCAATACTGCCATCTTCTGATTTGGTAATGTCATTTCTAGTAAGTAAACTACATGCACAATGAATACCTAGTTACTTTCATGAGGAATTTAACTGGCTGTAGCGCACAGATTCTGCACAGATACAGACAGTTTTTCACTGACACTATGATAATAATACACTGCCTGGGTTTCAAAAGCCACGCTGAAGGCAGGATGAAGAACTCACCTGCTCCTTGTTTCAGCAGGTCTGCCGCTGTGCTGATGCTGGTGACTGGTTGAACCTCCTGCACTTCTCCTACAAGATCTGAGAGAATGGAAGGAAACATCATGTACACTAAGAGAAAATACTACAGGAAGTGAGCAAACATGTTCAACATGAAGAATCTGACGAAAAACACTGTCCTTTGCACAGTGTAAAGATTGAAGCACAGGGTTGGACCAACCTTTCTCTGGGATTTTAAGAGCGCAGGGCAGAGAATTGGGTGTGATAGAGTGCTGATAGACTAGTGCAGAGAGGCTCCCTGTTGATAAAATAATGACAGAAAAATAAGTTTTCTAGAAAGACAACATTAAGAAACAGTGTTCATCCATAACACAATCACATGTTTAATTTAAAGCACAGAGCGATGGAGAACATTCATTCCAGCCTCCTCAGCTAGTGTCAGCTTAATGTCAGGTGTAATAAAACTAATGAGGCCCCATGCACCAAAGATGTTCTCCTTGAATCATTAACATGAATGTTCTCTGAAAGTGGAGGGGAAAACATACCAAAGTGTGGCTCATTCTGACACCCTTTGATCTTCACTCCCCGAGGGCCTGTTTCTATCAGGAAGTGTCTCACCAGCTGTTCCAGGGGGTCGCTTGCTGTGAAAAACAGGTTATTACTGCCAAAAATGTCATGATCTCCTCATTTTAGAAATCTCAGCAAGGCAAGGTGGACTTATGAGGATAGATTATGGAAAATGGAGAGATAAAGAGAATCCTTTGTACCTTTGCTGTTGAGGCTTGCGTTGGGCGGAGGCGTGGCCACCTTCAGAGCCAATCCGTAGGCTCCCTGGAAGGAGTTGCTGTCCCTGATCAGGAAAGTTCCTGGCTCTCTCTCCTTCAGAGCAGCGATGGCTACAGCCAAACAACCAAGTGTTTCAAACTGATCCTTTGTTTCAAAAGCTTTGATTCTTTCAAACAACAATGGTGGTTTAGTTGGTGACCTTACCTTGCTCTCTAGAGATGCCTGGTTTGTACCAGAACCTTGAACTGTCTTGGACGAACTTCACACTGACTCGGTTTGCGGTCTCACCCTCCACTTCTTCGTTGTGTCCTGCAGGTGGTGCAATTTCCCCCACTGTGGGAGAAAATGTGACGTGGTGCTGATGCTGGGCAGAGGTAGGCGCCTGGCCCACATTTGGCCTCACCCCCTCACTGGGGGAGCCTGGCTGGGCAGGGTGATGTCGCTTCTCTGGCAGAGGTGGTTGTGGGTGGGGGAGAGGGATGGAGATGGTGGAGTAGTTGGAGTAGGAGGCCGGGTGGAGGTGCGGGGCAGGACCAAAATAGCCATTTCTCTTGCTAGCGTCTAGAGGAGCACTGTGGTCCAGGATGGCGTAGTGGTGGTGTGGGGGTCCGTGGTGCTGCAGGTAGTTAGGGTGGTGGGATTCTGACCCACTCAACATTAACCTCCTACCCAGGGTGGCAAAACCAGGAACTGGGACTTCTGAGACCGGAGAGCCGTCCATGCTGCTGGTCCCAGGTGGTGAGGATGGGGATGACGCAGGGGCCAATGTGGGGTTGGAAGTGGGGGATTTGGGGCCCTCTGGGTGAGATTTTGTTGGTGACGATCCATTCACATGTGCTGAACTCAGTCCATTGGCTTGGGTTTGGGTCTGAGATGGGGTTACTGTCTGGACCACGGTGGAAGGGACAGCAGCAGCTTCTGAAGGATTGAGAGGGAGAGTGTGGGGATGTGTGTTTGGTGCTGATGAGGAGGGAACCTGGCAGTTATCCTGGTTTGTTGTGGTCGGTGTCACAGAGTCAAAAGGAGAAGCAGAGGCTGCATCTATGGTGCAGTTTTGGTGCGGCGCTGTGGCTTTGGGGGGATCTATCCATGGGGAATCTGGTTTGGTGGGTGATAAAGGTTCCTCCTGTTTGGTGCTTGTTTTTGGGTGTGCTGATGATTCCTGAATGACGTTAGCATTACTAAAGTGTCCGTCTTGTGATGGGGAACCCTCGTTGTCACTGCTGATGATATCTGTGGTCCGGATCTCATAATCTCTGCCTCCGGGACTGGGACTTTAAAAGACAGACACAATGAGAAACACAAAAAAGCTGACTGTGGGCACAGTTATTAAAAATATCGACGTAAGGGAGAGTGATCCAACAAAACTTTGGTTAATTTAATAGGATTAATTAGGACCAGTTTGCAGTGGAACAAAAGCAACAAACACCTGAAATAAGAAACATGCCTACAGTGTTGAGCAAAAGTTTTATTTCTGAAACATTTTAATATTTTGTCATGTACAATCATAAACTTCAATGTATTTTATTGGATTCTTCATTAAAAAACAGTGTATCTTTTTGAAGTGGAAGGAAAATCAAAACTTGCCGGGGTTTCTCTGGACTGACTGGGCTAATCTGACAAAAGAAAATGAAAAACTAGTGTTTCAAATGATTTCATCTTCAAATTCAAAGAGCTGATATGAAGTACCTCTCCTGTGTGCGTAGTGGACTGCTGGTGTGGACTGGTGTCGATGGTCCGGACATGTCGGATGGTGTGGAGCAGGCCACATGAGCATCTCTGTGGACCCTCCTGAAAGACCCCTGGGTAATGTGATCCCTCCAACCCACGCTCTCACCGGAGCTACGAAGGCCATCTGAGACAAGATGGGAAGAGTAGAACATGTTAAATTGTTATCTCAATAAACAGTATCAACACAGTTACTGTGTGGCCAGAGGACACTTTTGAACATGAACTCCACAGCCAACAAGAAGCAGTTTGAGTAATGCAAAAGAATTCTGGCATTTCAAGTAAACCTTTCAATGCATGCTGTTGTTGATTAGGGATGACTTATTCCCTCAGCATTCCTGTTAAGTAGTAACATACGACTGAGAGTGTGTGTTTACTGTGACTCACCAGTGTGTGAATCAGAGCTGTATGATTGTTGTGAATCCGCATGGTGGTGGTGGTTAGGCATATGGTCTGCTGGCCCGTTGCTGTGGCTGCAAGTTCCCACCATGGAGGAAGGAGGTGGCAGAGGAGATGTGGACTCTGACTGGTAGCCCGAGGCATAGCCTCTGCTTTCAGATGGCGAGGGCTGATACGGTGAGCAGGGGCACACCTGACGTGGTGTTTGGTACCCACTGCTGCTGCTGCTGTACTTCAGATCCAGGTGAGAATGAGCGTGGGACCTTGACGCCTCTGGATAAGCCGGGTGACCTGACGGTAAAGGGTCAAAGCTGAAGGCTGGCAGATCGTGTCCCTGTGGGCCGTAGGAGGCTACAGTGGCCCGTCTGTGCCAGTATTCTGCTTCTCTGTCTCTTTCCCACTGCAGTTCCGCCTCCCTGTCCCGCTCCCAGTGGAGTGACAGCTCTCTGCCTCGTCTGAGCCCAGGATCCCTCTCCCAGTGAAGTTCTGGCCCTCTGGTTAATTCCGTCTCCCTCGTCCTCCTGAGTCCTGCCTCTCGTTGTTGAAGCTCTGCCTCTCTGTCCCAATGAAAGCTGTCACCGCGCTCTAGCCTCAGGGTGTGATAGGCAGCTGAATCTTCTCTCCGAATGCTGCAGTCCCTACAAGGACAGCTAGAGGGCGGTAGGTTATCCATCAGCATTATGTCATGGTAAGTTGGACTGGTGGAGGGTTTTGGGTGGTGTGAGTGGGTGTGGTGGTGACTGAGAGGTGGGGGAGGATGATGGAAGGGAACATCTTCACGACAGTAAAGTCGACCAGCAGCAGGTACGGGATGATGGTGTGACGGATTATGAGAATGAGGGGTGAGGTCTGGTGATTGGTACGGACAAATATGTCGAGATGAGGGCGCCTCCGAACAGGAGCGGTGTAAGTAGTGGGGTGGGCCACTCTGACGGTCCCACACTAGATCCGGTGGAGGAAGAGACTGATGGGTATGTGGGCTGTAATGCTGACACATATCCATGTGTGATGGAGGACCAGCTGGGTTTGGACTGGTGGAAGGGGTTGCCCCGTGGTGCCCGTTAGTGCCGGGCGCTCTATCAAGACAGTAGCCATTTGGCATGAGGAGGGTGCGGTCACACCCCGGTTCAGCGCAGCGCTGAGACCGGTAACCATCCCTGCAAGAACATGACCGATTGAGCCTCAATGTCCCGGTTCTCTCCGGGGGCCAGGAATCGCCATCATCTAAAATGGCGGTCTCTCGCTCTCCATCCTTGTTTCCCTCAATCCCACCGAGGAGACGTTCCAGCTCCTCCCTTTCCTGTCTGGTCGGTGGTGGTGGGCGAACAAGTTCCTCTGGGTGGTCAGGATGGACTGATGATTGGTTCAAGTGGAGGGAGTGGGCTGAAAGGCCTGAGTCGGAACCTTGAGGGATCAGATGATCAGGTCTGTCTTCTGCAGGGCCTCCTGCTGGGCTGCTGCCATTGGTTGAGATCAGAGAACCGGAGCTGGGACCTCGACGTTTCTTTATCTGAGCATAAAGACTTCCATCTAAAGGACCTCGGGTATGTGCAATGTCTGAAACAAAATAAAAGAGACAGCTCAGTTAAATATTGTGGTAATGTCCTTCTATCCACCCACAGTTTTTTGGTAATCAGAGGTTAACAAAACCCTGAAGGGAAACCAAGAAATCCTTCTCAGCTCTCCTGCTCATTCAGGTTGGAACCCAAAGCATTTCACAACCAGAGGGTGTAGGAGCAGCGATGAAGAGAGATGAGAATTGAGTGGAGAGGCACTGACTCTTGGATGTGAAATGATTCAGCACACATTGAAGATCAAGGCATGAAGATCTCAACATAACCACATTATCTGTAAACAGTATTACTTAAAGTTGTGTGATGAACTAAACTCTTATCAGCCCTGTTGTACTTTAGATATTTTATGACTGTGTGCCTCTGATTGTCTAGGGTGGGCGAAATTTGAGAAATGGGGCATTAAGACACCAGTTACCCTCCAGGCTGTCCTGATATCGCTGGTTAAAGTTCTCATAGGAGTCCCAACGAACCACCGGATCTGAAGTGTTGTAGTCGACGATGACAGCTGGGTCGTTTTTGTGGTACTCACGGCCTGTGGAAAAGCACACATTGGGTTTCCAATTCTTTCTTTCTTTGAATGAGTGAATAACATAAATGTCCAGAAATAGACTTGAGCAAAATCTGAAGTTGGGCATACTGACCTTTGACCCTCTCAGGTCCTGAGGAGAAGACAAACTCTACAGTGGCATCGGATGGAAATCGTTCATCTGGGGATAAGATGAAATGCTCAAATGCTCATTTAAAAGAAAAATGTCATAGAAACTAGATCCTTGGCTATAGAAAAGCCAATCGGTTTCTGGAAATAAATGATTTTATTATATATATTTAGATATATATAAAAGGGAAATGGTTATTTAGCATGCTGGAAAACCCTCGAAAGCTCCAACACTTATTCCACAGATGTATATAGAGGTGCGTGACCGATAATCACACACTTTAATGCTTCATCTCATCTAAGGAATAAAAACCACACTGTTCCTACAAACATGCAGTCTGTTATTTCAGAGAAAGTGAAACTGAGGAAGAGCTGAAGTAAGAAACACATTCATTACAGACTTAAGTAATGCATGTCCACCAACCGTGTATCATCACATCTAATTCTCACTGTACTCTACACCAGGGAACTGTTATTACTTCCAAGATGGGGATTAAACCACTACTATTTAAGGATTTATTTGACCACAGTATCATGAGGCCAAACCACTGCAGATATATTCCCACAATGCCAGTTTCAAAGGCTGCTATTATGTCAGTCAGTGCAGAGATGACGATATACCGTAACAGAACCCAAATAAATGAGGTATTTGGGGGAAAATACCATTTTCCTTGCAACATTTTATAAGATATAAAGGGACTGCACTTCAATAACACAAATGAAGAACATTTCTTCATAGTAATACGGTTTTATAGCTGCTGCTAAAAAACATTCTCTGTGAAAATGAAATGTAAACTTTATTTAATTCATATTGGAAACAGCAACATCATAGTTCTGCAGTAGGGAAATTCAGGGGCAACAACAGCAAAGTGACAGGCTTTGCTTTGCTGACATGTGCAAAGGCTGAGCAGGGGGAGGCCATGGCCCCACCCTGCATAATGCTCAGACAATCATGTTCAGTTCATACAAAGGCATACACAACAGGGTTTCAATCAAGACCTAAATGAACAATCTAATAAATAAATACATAGAAATACATATGTTAGTGGTGGGACTTGTTACACTTTTTAATCAAGTTAATTGCAGGATCTGTAATTAATCAAATTCTGATCAAAAACTATATATCGAAAAAAGAAGCTACACTTTCAATTCAAATCCCCTTTTGTTGCTAAATCATTGCATAAATAGTTATATGAGCTCAAAAACAGACATTTATTGTCTTTTATCTGCTATTCAGGTTATTCAGCAATCTAAGTGGTTCAAAGTGTTACTCTACCCACTCAGCTTTTCAGTGTTTCAGGAACCCCTGATCATTCATGACACTTTAGAAATGAAGGCGTTCATAACTTTAGGGGACTGTGGACGCTGACATTAGCATTAGGGACATCCATGCTGCAACATGTTTAGCATTGACATGCTATTTTAGGCTTCAATAGCTTTGCTGATGGGGTAATTCCTTTTAGCACAACTTGAACACAATAGTCTTTTCCAGTATCCCATCAGATTGTTTTGTTTCTAAACAAAACTGAACCCCCAGTGGGCTGAGAGGAGCAGCTTCATCGTCCATTGCTGCTGTTTGCGGATGTGGCTTGTGCATCAGATTTATGCACAAGCGACAGATTTATGCCTTTCTATTGTGCATACCAGAAACACAATAGAAAGGTTCAGGGTCGGGACTTCTGCACGTTAATAAAATGCAGTTAACTGTTGTAAATGTTTAGCATGTTCAAATCTATGTAAGGAAATCATATTATAGAGTATGGGCAAAATTATTATTTAAGATACTGTTCAGATATCAAAAATAGCATACTCCATATATATATGTGTATGTATCTGGCATGTTCGTTTTTTTTTTTAAAGTCTGCCTTTAATTATGAATAATTCTAGTAACAAAGCAAAAGAAAACGGTAAAAAAAAAAAAAGTAGCCAAATCCCAAGAAGAAACCTTGGGGAAAAAAACCAAAACAACTGGTCAGCTATTCATTAAGATGACTTTGCAAGAAAACCTCTCCTCCAATCGCGAACGGATTAGAAAAAGTACATAATAAAACACAACTCATAAACCCAAATCCTCACTCTTCATGTCTGTGACCTTTGGTTCCTTAACTCCTGCCAGCTGCATCTACCCAACTGAATAAACTCACCAGTGAAAGCTTCATCCAGTTCCCCCTTTCCAAACCAGAGCTGGGATCCATGGATGGTGCAGGTGTGGAACTGCAGCCTGAACACCGTGTCTCTGTCGGCACTGTGGGCCCGCCTGTGGTAGCATTTCACCTGAAGGGGGCAGCAGAAGGTGAGGGAAGCAATGGAGTTTTGGAGCAGATGTGGGATAATTGCAGGCCTGTGGAGTTAATGGGAGGCCTTGTATTCCCTGAAGAGTGACACCTACACTTTTGAAATGTCAGACTGCACACACAGACAAATTAGGATTTCTGGTTAACAAGCTGCTCTTTTTCCCCATCTGAACTAGAGGGCCTTGCAAAAGTATCCACAACCCTTGAACTTTTCCGCATATTCTAATTTTGTAGCTACAAGCTTTAATGCATTCTGTTAAGCATGCTTTTCCAAAATTCTTCCAAATGAAATCTGAATTGCAATGTGCATTTGTATTTTGTTGTCTTTATTCTGGTTCTAACTAAAAATCCTTTGTGACCATTTTCCCTCACATGTAACAAAATCAGTAAATAAAACTTGCATGTTATCTCTCACTGAGTTTTCTGGTCAAATGAGACTAAAACTGAACATTTTTGCTGATTGGAAACCTAACTGGTGGCTTTTGCCCAGGGTGGCTAAAGAACAGATGGTGAGATGTTGCACAGGAGCACCAGATAAAAAAATATATTTACCCATCAGCTGAGTTTTGAAAGACATTTTTATTCCTCTCATGTGTGTGCAGTTAATGGGGAGCTGGAACCCTTTGCTTATGGGTTGGGAAAAAAAGACAATTTTACATGTTTTGAGAAGAACTTCACTACATTTTGACCTGCTCCAGAATTCATATGATTTCCTGCATTTTGATTGGTTAGGAGGCAGCAGAAGGAGACAATTACTCAGGGTGCCACTGCCTAACAATGCACACCACTATAAACACATCATCGCCATGGTGAAATGTTGACAGCATCGTACTTTTCCTCTACAACACAGGGTGTCAAACGGCATTTGGCCTCGAGGCCTTGAGTTTATGTGGCCCTCAACATCCTAAAGGACAAATTACAACTACAAGATAAGAGTTGTGCACTTAAATGTTATATTATTAGTCAAATCAGATTTTTTTTGGATAGTGCCAAATTACATCAATGTGAAATTATGTTAAATATCAGTATAAGCAATATTATTGAAACTGTTTAATAGGTAGTTTTATTAATACAGTCTGCCACAACCGGCTCTTTAAGGAAATTCATAATCTCGATGTAGACTGCACTGAACATGAGTTTGACCTTTGCTCTATGCGGACAGGGAAGCTGCTCAGTGTTGAGGAAAGAATCACGGTGCATCCAGGAGGAAAACCTCTTAAAAACTGCAAAATAAACCCTCCTAAAATGTTCACAGTTCAGCAGAACAACCTAAACATGGCGACCAGAACTAAAATTAGTTTAAATCAAAGCATTATTATTGTGTTAAAACGGTCCAGACAAACTCAGACCTGAATCCACTGAGAATCTGTCAAAACATAAAAACTGAGAGAAACTCTCCATCCAATCAGACGGAGCTTAAGCTATTTAGCAAAGAATGGGCAAAACTTTAAATGTGCAAAGCTGGCAGGAAACATAACCAAAAAAACTCAAGACAAAAAAAAATCCCAAAATACTCAAGTTGGTCCAAAATATTCCAAATGCAACCAACATGCAAGTAAAATGAAAAGAGTAGTTCAAACCCTAAATCGTGTTGGGGTGTTAATAATTTGAGTCTGATAAAATTCTCTCAGGTTGGTGGCTGTGACAGGAGAAAATGCGAAACAGTTTGAGGTTAAAGAGGTTAATCCAGAGGTCAAAGTTTTGCCTCATGTAAAGAATATTTCTTGTTATAATATTTTTTGATTTTTCTATGTCAGGTGTTGCAGACAAACTGTGTGATTTATCCCACATTTTTTCATCAATATTAAGGAATTTGTGACATAAAACAAGCTCATATATCTTGCAAAAGTTACTTGTAAATTCATTTTGTCTTATTTCAAGTGTACTAAGATATTTGCGTTAGAAACTAGACCAAAGATACAAGATCTTGTTTTTGCAGTGCAGACCTTTAGTGTGGGATTTCCTTCACATTCGACTCACCATGATGTCACCTTTGAGCAACAAGGCCGGTTCGATGGACACACACAGTCGCCTCCCACCAGTGCCTTGAAGGTCACTGTGAACAACAATGGCTTCAGAAACAAGACGGCGTACGCAATGCTACTTTTACTGCTTAACTTTGGAACAAACTGGTCAAATGCCAATGCTTATCTGGTCTATCAGTTGGCCTTTCAAGAGGAAGGCAGACTCACTATATGCCTGAAGTGTAGACCAACTGCATGGACTGATAGATCTTCAAGAAGGGGTGGTAACCTAGGAAGAGGAGAGATAATTTTAGACTTTGTGAGCAATGTCAGCGTCAGGACGGAGGAATGTGCTGACTTCCATCCACTCCTTCTGGACCTGATCATCAGATTAAAGACAAACAGACGGACATGTGTGTGGGTAGAGAGCGAATTCAGCCGTCTATGGCGTCTGCATTGAAAACACTGCTGCAATTCCACTGGGAAAGCCTGTCAGGGGACGACGCCAAGACAAACATCACATCCCCTTATAGGATGTGTCTTTATATGAAGGGACAGCAGATCAGTGACAGGAGGTACCTCTTGGTTCCGTTAAGAATTTTCTTACAACTGAACCTGGAAGCATAGTTTCATAGAAAAACATCAGGATCTTCAGGACATCAGTCATCAAAACAAAGTCTCTCCCTGTTTGTCCTGAATCACAGGCTCAAATTATGATGTAGCATTTTATTTTGGCAGCGAAAAAACTTACACTACATTTCCTGCTTTTATTTCCCCTGATTTTGAGGCTTTTTGCTGATGTTCCGTCTGATACAGGATTTTCCCAAATGTAGTATAAGCCTGGCGGGCCACCAGGCCAAGTGTCATTTGTTTATTTTAAAAAAGGGTTTTTGTACACCAGTAGTGTGAGCAAAAATAAGGATTAAGCTGGATTTGTAGTTTACGCATCGAACTGGGAGCCAAAGGATGCCCAATTGCATCATCCCTGAAAATGCCGCTTGGCCTCACGTTATATTATGATGCCTGCTTGTGCACCTCTAAATTTTTGTAACTTTAAACATTTTTTAATATAAAGAGACGATAGCCCAGTAGTGGACTGCCCTAGACCCCCACAGCACTAAGCGTAGCAGGTTTTCTGGGGGAAACCCAGTTCATGATATTTGAACAGGGTTTCAAGAAACAAAAAGAATCTATTTTTAATAGTTTGGCTCCATACTAATGAAGAAATGTACCTCCTTCACCCTGGAAGTTGGGAAGCGACGGGATAAGAACTTGGTGGAGGAAGAGAGGGCTGCTGTTCATCTTTATCGCCCCAGAGAGAAGGCCTCCAAAGTAATAGATATACCTGGAAAAAAGAAGTGGACATAAGAATCAGGAAGAAGGAAAAAACACATACTGTTGTTGCCAGGTAGTTACCAGTATTTAAATGTTTGGTAGAGGAGAAAAAATTCCTGGGCTTAGTTTAAATGTTTTCTCAGTTTTTGGGCTACAGACATGAGGAAACGGCTGCTTTTATCACAGTCAAAACCTGCTTTCAATGTATTTAGGAGGAAAAGTAGGAGGAGCCATGATCGGCTACTTTGGTCTATGTGAAAACCTCTTTAAAAGCAAGAGGTTTGGAGTGTGCAAGTGTGTGTGTGTGTTAAAACCATGCCAAGGCAGAAAGACATCAGCAATGATTTTAGGGAAGCCATCATTGATGCCGGTCAAACTGGGAAGAGATAAAAAGCTATTTGTAAGCAATTTGAAGTCTATTCTACAGAAGGGAAGATTATTCATTGGTGGTATCACCCCAAGATTGTGAATATATGGACTTGTTTTGCCATCACGGGGAGTTTGTGGTCATTGAACTCATCTAAATACCAAAGTGTTCTTAAGTCATGGTGTCTGACAGCTGAAGCTTGTCTGAAATCTGGTCATGTAAGCAATAAAGTAATGTTGGGCCGTAAATTCTGCTCAACACAAGAAAGGAGAATATTTTAGCTTTCTCTACTTAGAAAGATTTTAGCATGGATTTACAGATTTTTTTAGCTGTAAGTGGTCAGTTAATGCACTAATTGCAGAGCAAAATTTTTGATTAGCATTTCAGCTAACCCTCCTCACGTTCACATTTTACAGGTTCAGCAATAACTCCCCCAAAATACTGTGTTTGTTAGCAGAACTCCTGTTTATAATTAGTGCTATAGGGTTAGTATTTCTAACCTAAGGAGGATAAGAGAAACAAACAGATAACATAGTGATGACATTATTGTCAAATGACACAACCAACTTTAAGTTGAAGAAACAAAATGAACCCCATCAATTAATATGAATAAAAAACCTCTCGGATATTTTTCAAGCTAAAGATACCGCAGTCCAACAAAAAACTGAAGGCCAGAAGTGGTTTCCTTTTCCTTTTTCCGCCAATCGGATGCATTCATTAATTTGACGTATGATGTTGGACACCATCATCCACCCTCCCCACTGCATCCTCCCTATTATTTCCTCTCAGATCATCCTGCGGCCACTACCTGTTTTGGGACGGCTGGAGGGAAGAGGACACCTTATCTTCACAGAACTTCCTCATGGCCAGAGTACTGAGAGCCTGGTCCGCTCTGCACACAGATGTACACGCACACACAGAGACACACAAACACACACAAACACGTGAGTGCTTTGAGTTGACGGTTTCCATCATGGAGCTCCAAAAAGTACATGGAACGGATACAGCTGGCATAGAGCACAGGATAAACTGGTTTCCACTGTTCCTAAAAGTAATCCAACAAACTTAATTTATTAAAGGGGACCTATTATTCTTCCTTAAACAGGTTAGGATAGGTCTGTGGGGCTATGCAAAACATGTTCATTCTATTTTTTGCACAAAATCATTCTTAGATAATGAGATTTCATTCTGGTTTCTGCGTTTTTTAGCTCCTTTCAGAATAAGTTGTTTGAGGTCCTCTTGTCACTTTAAGTCCAAATAAGCAGCTGCTGGCCACGTCCCCTCCCCCAATTTGATGTTTTTACAATCGCACTTGAAAATGTCTGCAAACAGAGGCATAATTATACAATCATACATCTTTGACAAGCAGAAGTAGAGCCTCCTGCACAACCAACAAAAATGCAGAATACATGGATAGTAAGTCAACAACATTGGTGATACTAGCTGAACAAACACCCTGGAGCTCAGCTTTGGTTGCTAGGTAATAGGCTCAGCTTCGCTGGGGCTGCTAGGTGAAGGACCTGCTGATTTGTGGCGTTACATTCAAAGGGTTTTTGAAATGGCACATTTATCAGACACCAAAAAAACATGAACTTATTGCCAAAAATCAGTGAGGGTGATTTTCTTTTGATGCACTTCAGGCTATTTTCAGAATCAGCAGAGACCCAAATGGAAGCACAAAAAACATTCAAAATTTGTTTTCTTTATGATAACTCCCCTTTAACAAAATAACAAAAAAAGTCAACAGGAAAACCCCCCAAAAGATTAATATCTGTAATAAGTCTTTTAAATGTATTGTGTACATTCGCCCATTAAAATGCTAAGATTATGATGAATCATTTCAAAATGTTTTATAAGAATAATATGACATTTATCTACAGTAATCTGGTTGCATTAATTTGAACACTTTAATGCTTTGATGAAAAATATTCATGATTCCTTTTGATTCTTCAGTCTTATGGGGCTTCATGTATAGAAGAGTGCGTCGTTTTTACACAAATAATTGGCATGCAGACAAATTTTGAAAAGTGCAGCGCACAAAATAAATTCAAATGTATAAAACTGTGTGTACGCGCATACCTGCTCACCTTTCCTCTAGAAATTCTACTTTTGCCGCACATTTTCACGGCAGGTAAAAAGTTTGCTTACGTTTATGCAAACATTTATGTAATGTTCAGTTTTATACATGCCGGCTCGTGCCGCCTACTTTTTGTGCATACGCACATATTATACAGTATCGATTATGTTGAATCTGATTTATGTCTGTAAAATTCTCTAACTGGATTTTCTGACTGAGATGTTCTCACAGTCTGATAGAGGTAGAATGATCCGATATTACCAAATCATGATGCGGAATGCCGACAGATTAATTTTAAAGAAGACTGAATGCTGAAACTGAATCAGTGTGCTTCAGCAATACATCAGTTTAAGGGTGTGCATACTTATACAACTGGAGTATCAAACTTTTTTCAATGTATTTATTTTCCTCTTAATATGCTTATTGCTTTAGTTGTATATCATATCATATGTCATTGTCCCAGGGTACACTGTAACTAGATATACACAGTTCAATCCTATATATTTTGACATTCTGTAGACTTAAAGCATAGATATTTTAAGTAACCAGAAATTCAGCAGTGATGTTGTGCCTCCTCTCCGCTCACACTCACCCTGCAGAGATCTTGCTGTAGTGCATGTAGGCTGCAATAATCACGCCCGTTTTACCTTTGTTGCCCTGTTGGGGGAGAAAAGAGAGAGAAATACGTGAAAAATCATCATGAACTGATCTGACCGAGGGCGGTTTAGCTTCCTCGTGACTGAAGCGGCTTATAGGCCCTGAAAATTCGAGGTGTGACCTTCATTCTTAGAGTTGAGGATGCAGAGAAAAAGGAGAGCAGACCAGATACACTACAACATGGAGAAATGTGCGAAGGCTGCTGAGCTGGAATTAAAAAGCTCCCTGCGGTGTCTTTTTCACAGCAAGAGCTCCACACTTCCTGACACATTCCAAAAACATTCCAGCTACCAAATTCCAATTGGGACCCCCTCCAGATACCAGTGTAAGGGCCTCTTTAACACAATGAGCACAAATTAAAGCTCATTTTGCTATGTGCCTCTCTCTTGGTGGAGAACTTATTTCTTTTTATATTTGTTTTATTGACAGTAACTCAGTTTTCTTCGTCCCTGCCGTGATCTGCAGCTGATAGATAATTTCCTGCAGCTGGAATGTTCTGGAAAGTCGGCAAGGCTCAGGAGTTGTCTGGTTTTTACCATTTCAGTTCTTCGGACCAAAATCAGCAAGTAATAAAAATAAATAAATAACAAAACTTGCAGGAGCCCAGTTGTCAGCACAAGAATGAACTGGTTCTTTTGAGGACAAGGATTTATTTCTTTATTTTTTTTAGAGGAAAACCGGCTACGATAAGTTCAATGTCCAGTTAGTTTAATCCAAATTGACTTCATATGTAACATTTTTACACCAGGATTAGCAACCAGAGATTAAGCCGTATTAAAGCTTTGTGAGAACAAAAGTAAAGGCACATAGCCATATCACAGGTCTGAAATCAGGAACGTTTTTCAAGGGTTTGATCAAGAACTGAACTGTTATCTAGGTCATTTTTCATAATACATAATCTGAAAACCTTCCAAAAATCTTTCCAACTTTGTAATATACTCAATCACTCATCCCAGGGCCAGAATTATAAGAAAGTGGGCCCCTGGGCTGGGCTAGTTTGGTGCCCTATCTATGACAGCAAAAATCTTCTAATAATGCAAGTTACAATACATCAGTAGGTAATCCTGTACATGAATTGATGCCTGGTAGGTTTACTACATCTCCTGACCAGTAGATCCATGTTATTCCCAAAAAATTGCTGTAATGTCGTCATTTTCAAATAACTGAGGATTGTTTGTATATATAAATTGGGGCTCTGGACAATTACCCCAATACGCCCTTTCTAAAGCCTGACCCAGACTCATCCCAAGCTTTCTGTATTCATTTTCAAAAACGACCATATATCTTCATCTGCAAATTTTTCATATGTACAGCTGCAAAGCAATTATTTTGTTCCAATCTGACATTAAATCAGATGAAGTTTCTCCTGGCGTTGGGTCGTGCTGATTGAGCTTGGCAGGTGTACCGTTCCGATGTTAATCAGCTGCGACTCATCAGTTTGCATCTTTAATCTTTCATGAAAGATGTGGATTTTGACTCAAAGACGTAATGTTCCTGCGATCTCCAGCTGGTTGAACAATTGTCCAACCAGCTGATTAGGCTCATCACTCTATATAGGAACAAAGCGCCAAACAAAGCAACAGCTACTATCCACAAACATATTTCTATCTCTAACTTTCAGCCTCTTATTCACAGATTGTTTCTGTGGAATGTAACTCCAAATTATTTGGGAAAAATTTGCCAATTCAAGAATTTTTCTATAAAGCATATAGAAAAATATTCTTTTGGATATTTGTTTTTAAATATCCAAAAGAAAATCAGCTTCAGAACCTGAAACACAGTTGCTTCAATGCTACTTGACAGGCTACTGGTAGCCTGGGAAAACTGCAGATATTAGCTTCTGCGGTAGATTTATGACATCTTTCTTGATAATAACGTCACTTCAATAAGTCCAAACAAACCTTTTAAAGCTGGGATATGTAACTTTTATTGAAAAAAGTTTTTTGTTAAAACTGCCACTTTGTCATGGCAGTATGGGGACATACAGATAATCTGTGAAAAATTGAACTCCAGTGCCTTCTCTCAGTGCTAACTACAGAAATACACAACTTGGCCAGAAATAGCTAATTAAAGCCAGAGGGGCTTCTTAACGCTCTCAATCAAGCTCATGTATGGGTTGCTCACAGTTACTTAGCATGGCCACAGATGATGCTGGATAAATGGGTTTTCTTGAACGCTAAGTTGTTTCTTTGACATTAGCACAATGAGCAGCGAATAGACGAGCATGATCGACAGCACTAAGACCCTCCTCCTGGTTCTGATTGGTTGTTTTTTAATCAGCAACAGTGCATTAGTAGTGCTGGGAGAAGGTGGAGGAGCTTGATTTTCTTTCACAGATTATCTGCCTCACATTATGCTGTCAGAAGTTGGTGACAGTCTTAACAAATAGGTAAAAAATATTTTTTGAAAAAGTTACCTACCCCAGATTTAAGAGTTAAAGGAAATGAAAGGAAAATGATCCTGAGTTTAAACTACCTGCGTACACAGACGTAGAAATGTTCACATTTTTATTTCAGTGTTTTCTCTGTTCAGTTCAAGCCGCTCCCTATGTGTTGTTGTCTATACAAATGCATCGTTCCGGTGACCTTCAGTCGGCCTTTCAACATGCAGTTGATTTATTAGTTCCTGTGAAAGCAAATCAGTATGAAGCCAGCTCTCTAAATCAGCCTTCTGGATCTGTGTTAAGAGCCTGGGAAACATTGGCATGTCCGTCTGAGAGAAGCCCCCCCTGAACTCTGACCTTGCAGTGTAGGACCACCACGTGCTGGGGGTCAGAGGTCAGCCAGTTCTCCATGGCCTTACATATGGCACAGATCTTATCCAGCGGCGGTGCATGGAGGTCGGGCCAGCCAAAGTCGTGGACCTGTAGCATGGTGGAAGCATGAGGAACGACAAAGTGCGAATTGAGACGATTATGCGGACGATTGTTGGACTATTGGAGAAGTACTTGAAGAGGACATCTACCTTTGGGTTTAGTCGGGTGATGTCATGGCGTCTTTCAGAGAGGTTCAGGAGCTGGAACAGAAGAGAGGGTGTAACAGAGAACCATCCTGGATCAACTGGAGCCTGCTCAGGGCCTGCTGAGGGCCTGCTGAGGGCCTGCCTCATATGGGCTGCTATGTGTGGTCCTTATCTATATATTTTTTTATCCGCTGTAGCTGCAGCATACATGCCAAACTCTATTGTACAACAAGCTGCATAAACTTGAACATTTGTTCAGACCCCACATTTGCTAGATGAAGGGTCTGAACAACTCGCCGGTGTTCCTCACCAGAAACTTGTCCTGATGTTTGGATTTGAGCATGGCGGCCACTTCCTTCAGATTGAGCCGGTATCTTTGCTCTTCCAGCTTCGGAGGGAAGAAGACAGAAATGATCCTCTCGGTGATGTACGTCAGGTCGAAGTCGTAGTGGCGTTCCATCACGCGCTCCATCACACGGTCCATACTGAAGCTCCTGGTGAAAAAGAGGAAAAACAGGAGACCAGACCCAAATGTGGAGGTATGATTATTTCAAGGCTCTTTGTTTGCATTAATTCTCTTTGCATGAGCTGACTTGGTCAAATAAGCTTGTACAAGATCCTCTATTCACATGGTGGTCAGACATGAATTTTAATCATTCACACAAAGGAGCTTCATATGCTATCAAAATGTACACAAGTCATCAAAGTTTTGATGTCCTCAAACCTACTTCAGCTTAAAATAAAAGCAAAAAATATATATTTCCAGTGACTTTAAATGGTCCCCAGGAAGAGTGGAGATGTAATTGTGGATACAGTGAAAAAGTATTTTCACTTCCCAAAATCATGACTGACTGAAAAACACCCACACATTTGTCAAAAATGACCTTGACGTTTGCATGGTGTACTTCTCAATACATTTAGCATGAATTATGGGAAACTGGATTCTATTTCTAACATAAATCAGATCAAACTGCTGCATCACTTTGTGACATTAAACTGTCATCTGAGAACACAGAAGGTGGTTTGAAACAGGAACAAATGGAAAGAGGACAGTTTGGGCAGCCAGGGACCAGTGAAGGCAAATGTGAGAGACCCTTGACTTTACCTATTAGGTATAATATGTAGACATGGTTGTAACATATTGTATATTAGTACATTGATGAAAAAATCAATGAGACTGATTTTACCTCGGTAGGGTGTTCCTCTGTTTGGTGTAGGTTAGAGACTTGGTTGATCCCTGTGAAGAAAACAAACACACATTTCCTTTCCATCAGTGGTTCCCAACATCAATGATTACAGTGCTAATTTAGGCTTTTTGGACATAATGGTTACAAAGTTTTAATGAAAGCTTAGGCCTAAGCCCAAATGCCACAAAGGGGAAAAAACTTTTCAGTCAGACTACAATTCAGGCTGTTAGTAGAGTAGTAATAGTAATGGAAGTTGTTTAAACGGGATCCAATGAGACTGTATGTAGCTGAATATTTTACTCTTCTTTTGCAGTTGCTATCTGCTGCTTCTTAACATGGAATTTGCAAATCAAGAAGCACTAATTACACGCTGGAAGAAACATGGCTACCAGGTTCAGCAGATTTTAGCAATTTGTTACCCCTATGTTAAAATCTGTGGCAAAGTGTGCATTCATGACGTTTAAAATATGTTGCCTTTAAGCTATTTCGTAACAAATTCAGTGGATTCTTATGGTTGCTGTTCACTTCAATGACCCTTTTGTGTAAAATTTCAACTTTCTGGCTGACATCTTGGGATGTTGCATAAATATTTCCACTTGCTGTTCTCTTTTCATGATGTCATCAAAACACTCACACAACATAATGCTGTCAAACTTAATACTTTGGTCTCTCCCTAATCCAGTTGTGAATATTTAGTTCACATCTAGATTATTTAGTTCACATCTGGATTAGGGCCACTGACAGGACAGTGAGAATAGTGAAAGTGACGAAGAGGTGACAGAGTAAATGTGAAAACGTGCTCACCATGTGTTGGTTGTGTCGAGAAGGTGCTGTTCCTCTACGCTGCTGGGACGTACGGAAGAGGAGGCGATTGGATAAAATGAAAAAAATGGGAGTAAGAGTTAGGAAACAGGATAAAGGGAGGCAATAGAGGGGAGGAAAGGGGTTAGAGGAAGAGGCAAAACAGAGGAAGGAAAGCAGAGTTAATTAAACAAATAGACTCCCTAATGGATAAACACAACTACTTCCTACAGCAACATCAACTGCTTCCCCCACCTCCCAAGCTGGAAATTTTACTGCTCTCCAGAAATGAACCGAGCTCCAACCGAGCTGAGGGCTCGGCTTCCCAGAAGGAATTCGCCTCTAAACAAAACCATGCAGTGGTTTTGGAGAGCCACACTTCCCAACTGTGGATAGACGGAGTGGGAAAACCTCTCCTGTCCATATAATGCTCTTGAGGAAAAGAAAGTTTGCGCAAAGGGGACTCACCAGATCATTGGAGGGAGGTGGGATGCATGCAGACGTCACCTGGAACACACAAAAACAAACGCATGAAAAAATAACCTGACAGAAAAGAAAACATCTTTGCCACATCTGGTTGAAAGATTAGGAATAATTTAAGACAAGTGTTTCCCTTCAAAATAAATAAAAATATTTTTAAAAATGGTGTGAAATTTTCATTAGGTTTTTATTGTTGAGGTTAAATAAGGGCTCCATATTTAGAGTAGCTTCAGTCACGCTAAATTACTACATTTGAAACATTTTGGAAGAATCTCACAAAATTCCAAAGGATGAAACAAATTGTGTGTGTTTTATTTCCTTTCTCTAAATTGAAGTGAATGGTAGCAACATTTCAAAACAAAAGCTGTTTTACAACAAGCTAACCTATGCTAATGAGCTAGCTTGTGCTAACGGGCAATCTTAATTCTTTATAACTTGTCACCTTTATATTCTGGTTTATTAGATTATTTCAGAAAAATAAAGTGTTAAATAAATAGTCATTTTCTCACTTAGCTTATTTCTGACATATCAGAAACTCTGACACACACACGCCAGTCTGGTGGGTGATGCTAATGCAGCTAAGGTTTGTTTGCTAGCTGCTAGCATGTCAAGCCTCCTGTGTCCTGATGATATAATTTCCAATTCTATAATTATGAAATTTATTTTTGAGCATAGATTGAAATCGGGATTATTTTACACAATAAATGTCGAAATTTTGAAAATCGTCCAATATAATGCAACTAAAAAAATAACTTAGTGAATTTACAAAGCAAAACATGGCAAAAATAATTCTAATCTAGTTCAGAATTTCTGTATCGCAATAAGATTGCTTAGTGATCATTTGAAGCAGAAACACAAATATATAGAGCATTAAATAAATTAGAATATTGTTGAAAAGTTAACAGTAACTCCATCACCAAGTGAATCACGTGACAGATTAGACAAAGACTCATGATGATTTTCTGCTAACAGCTAATGAAAACATGACTTAAGATTAGAACATTACATCAGACCAATAAAAAAAATTATTAAGAGTAGAATTATGTGCTTAAGGAAATGAATGTTTAATACCTGCTTAAAGGTTATTTTCAAAAGGTATTTTTAATCCAACAAATTAAATTCATCAGGACGAATATTCTAATTTATTGAATATGACTGTAATTAACTGGACAGTTCTCAAGAGTTTAGATAGAGTTAAAAATTATATTTACAGATAAGTACAGTAACAACTTTTTTACAAATCAAACATTTTAAATTAAATCAGACATTTTGAATGTACTACTTTGTAGTAGCTAAGCGCTATTGAGATTGTTTTTCAAGTGCTTGATGAATAAAGTAGTAGTAATAAAGAAGATGTGGTTTCTTAAAAACCTCATTGAAAATATTTAGCATAATCACTTTTAATCACTCACCCAGTTTTACAGCACAGGTTTATTTGACTGTCAAATAATTAAGACACTTAAAGTGTCACCATCTACATTTCTCAATCACTTTGAAAACTAAAAGAATGCTGAGCGCAACTGAAAAAGAGCACTTACTGTAAGTGTCAAATACAAGTATTAATTATATTGAAGAGCTTGTTTGTTACATGGGAAGTGTGTGCAAACACGGAGCCAGATATAGGGAAACACAGCTGGAGAGGAGACTCACAAGCAGAGCGACGTGTTTGATTCCCATGTTCTCAAAGGCCTGACAGGTCAGTGAACCATAACCAAAGGAAGCCAGAGCTGGACAGCTAGCTCTAATACTGTAGAAAGGGTCTGACACCCATAATCACACTTATGTAACTCATGCACACTCAGTCTCACTTGTGCATGCGCACGCAAACACACGTGTGTGCAAGCTTTGGCCAAAGAGCCCGTTTTGGACTGTTTATTTGGATACAGGAAAAGGGCAAGGGTTTGTCTAGATTTCATTGTGCACAGAGGGGAAGTTCCTGCGGCCCTGATCCTGGGGGTGTGTCGCCACGCAGGCAATCTGAGTTAGCCTCTCTGTTCTCCTTTCTCTCAGCCTGGGGCTCGGTTGCTCACTGCCGCTCCTACGAAATGTCAGACATCAACAGGAAAGCTGAGGAACTGATAAAGAGCTAAATTCAGAGACGTGTCTTGTTTGATGAAAGTTGTAGCAAGAATGTTTGGGCTATCAAATGATTAATTTGACTACTGTTTCTGTATGGATGACTATGAGAATAGATGCTCATTTTCAGCAAACACTTAGGGCTGAAGTTAAAATCTGTCAGTCGTTTGTCCTCAGGACCAAGTCTGGGTCCTGATACAAATTGGCACCTATCTGTACCCATCTGTTGAAGACAGCAATATTTCTGTCAAGGCAGACAACCAATATTTTGGTTTATATATGTATATTACCCTTTTGACATCTTGAAAAATTCAACCACACCTCTGACTTCACTGCTGCTTCTCTGCTTCAGTTAAACTCCCTACTATCACAAGCCTCTCACCACTTGCACTAAATTGGTCCAAACAGCATCTTTTAATGTGTAATCTGAATGTGTTCTGCATGCTTTGAATGCTTTCAAACTTTAAAATGCACTTTAAGGTTTATGAAACCTTTAGTGCCACCTAATTAATTTTCACAAAAAAATCATAAATATGATCTCGTCTCATTATAACCCATAGATGTTTGGTCTGCAGGTGTAGTTATATGCCTCCTTCACATTTTAGCTATTTTCATAACGATTATTCTGTCTTCAGAAAACAAATTTGATTGTAAGATAGTCCAGCATGTCACTTTTCATTGAACGTCTGACATAGAGAAGTTTCTTTTCATAGTCTATATTGTGTCAGAGCTCCAATAATTGAGACTTATGTAACTGATCAGACTAGTTTTGCTGAGCTTGTGAACATATTGGTCTCATTTTCTCTTTATCACCACCTTTCCCTTATTTTTCTCCTCCATTACTTCCTCTTCATCCTTCTCTCTCAGTGCCCAGTCAAGGGGCCTTGTAAGGGTGGCTACAGAGAGCCAGAAAAAACACCCCCCTCCCCCCCACCGCAGCAGATTCCATCCCCACCGGCCAACACTTACGCACAAACTTCCTGTTCACTGAACCTCCACCCACCCTCCTCTCTTTAGCTCTGCTCTTTTATCCTCACCTCTGTCTCCATCCATAAATATCATTCCTCTTTTCCTGTTTCTTATCCTGATCACAACATTTTCCATTTCTGTCCACTTCCCAGCCGGCATGTGTATTCTTTAAGGTTTCTGGGTGTTTTGCTTTAGCTTCTTTTTTTTCAGGTTTCACCAATGCTTTCTTCCCCAAATACCCAAGAATTCTGCACATTTTTCTTGTCGAAGAAAAATTGCGCTTACAGACTTTAAGTGCAATTTTGGCAAATATTTCTACAATGGTTGGGATTAAAATATGGAACTTGCTAGAATTGCAGTTCTTAGGGTGGCAGGATGTTGGAGTAGCTCAATTTAATTTCCATTTGGCATAAATGAAGTATTTTTGAACTGAATTGTAAATCAGAGAATGGATGGCTAGAAAGTTAAAAGGATGATAGCAAGATACATAGACGGATGGATGAACCTTTCCAGGCTAGAGATCCCTGAATACCTCTTTTAATGTCCTTCTTCATATCCTCTATTTTGTTTTTTGGGTCAATAAGTGGAAAATTCTCCTATCTTAGACTTTCTTCCTCTGCTTTTCATCTCCCGATTCCAATATTTCCTTCCTCTTTCCTCACTTTATTTTCTCTTGTAATCTGCTTCAAACAAAATGCTTCCCGTTTGTCAACTCTTGAAAATTTGGATCCGCCTTCTTCCAATATTCTCTGTAGGTTTTCATTAACAGACTAGAGTCAAGACCAACTCCAACTTGCTCTGGATTTACTTTATCAGATACTTCAATCCAATTTCAAGTAATGTGATCCAAAGTACATTCATTCATTTAATTCAATCTTTGCACACTCGACTATTCACCCTACCTTCCTCAAACCACCTGAGTCCACCTGGACTCAGGTTAGTCCAGGGGGATAAATCTCTGGAGACCTTGACCCTCTCCTCTCCTTTCTTCCCCTCCCATGTCCTCCTCTGTCGTCTCCTCTCTGTCCAGCTCCATCCTTGCTCCCCTTCTTCTCCCATTGCCAGCCCTCTGTCATCTTACTCTCTCATCATTTTGTTTTGCTGCAGTGGCCCTAACTCTTCTGGCTTCCCAACATGCTCTTTGATCCATCAAAGCTGAAAGAAGCATAGCAAATGGATAATGCACAGCTCACTCTCCCCTTAAAGCAGGGCTTAGGAGCTGTGGGCTCTGAAAGGGATAACTACAGCGTGAGGTAGCAGCCTTGGTATGTTGTTGCTGTGAGAAATGTTGGGGAAACGTCTGTGAGACCCCGTTACAGTTCGTCCATGAGGGAATAGCTACAAAATGTGGGGTACATGTACACTAGAAAGACACAGAACATTTAAACGAAGCCCAAAATTTTAATAGCAAGCACAATTTTCTATCTTAGATTCTGCAAATGCTCGCTTTCTAGTTCAAGATCAGCTGAATGCCTGACATTCTCTCAAACAGCTTGATGAAGTTGTCAGCTGGAGCTTTTCCCAGCGATCCCAGAGGAGTTTCAGGCTGAGAAATTGTTGGTGGTTTTTCCTTCAATTTGTGGTTTAGCCTCATCTGGGGTCCAGTCTCATCTAAACCGTTGATCTTCAGATTTGGCTCCTGGATGAACTCTGGGAAGAAGTAGGTTTTGTAACGTTGTACCTTCTTACTGTAATGTTTTTGGTTCTAAAAGAACTTGTAGTTAATCTTTTGAAGATGCCGTGAGTCATAGTCGCCCTTGGCAGAAGGAACTGAGAATAACTCTGTTCACAGAACTCTTGACAGACCTTAAGGATCTTTTCTAGGTTCTGCCTTTGTGTCGGCAGCTGAAGACACGTTTCCATTAGACCACCCCTAACCAGTACGGTCTCGATCCGCCTTGGCCAGATTCATTTTCCATTAGCAAATCCGGCACGGCTCAGCCTGGCTGTTCTCAGATTTTCATACCAACTTCAGGGGTAGTACCAGCAGGACCAGCTGTACCGATCAGGGCACAGCATGGAAATCATTTGATTCACAGCTGATTTACATCACTGAAAACTGCAAACAGCATATAAAGTTTAGCTGTGGACCGCGGACATGCTGTCTGCTATCAGAGAGCTCTTCATGAAGGAGGAGTTTAATTGTGACTTTAATGAGGAGCAGCAGGAACACGTGGTAATTTTTGCAGCAGAATGATCGTGAATGAGCAGCGCTGCTAACAGCTTCGTTCTCTGAAATAGAGAGAGACTCTCTACTTCTTTATTACGGATAGTAATAAAGAAGAGAGAAATGGTGCAGCTGTAGTTAGCTTTCTGACAAAGTTGCTGTTTTGCGTCAACTGTGTGAGACACCGGAACTACATAATATTAACCTGGAATGTGAATTTTTTTTCCCATTGTTTTTATTGAAAAATAAAAATAAAATGTATGTGTGCCTATTGGTTTACATATTTTGACTGTATTACCTAAATCCAAAAGGCTGGACATTTAAAAAAATAAAGTGCCAGAATGTAATTATATAGCAAAATTATCAGCTTATCTGAGTCTTTATCATTATGTTTAGGGCCAGCGATGAATTTCTGAGAGATAAAATGACATTTCTGGGTTTATTTTAGTCCATCAGAACCAGAACCTCAAGGTTCTCCATTGCTCTGTGACTCTTTTCTTGAGTTCCTTTCTTCCTCATGCCTGGCAGATCCATCTCCACCATCCTCTCTCCAATTTATCCAGTATCACTAAATTAGTCCTAGTACAAAACAGAAGTCTCTGTTCTCTTATGTGCATCTTAACTATCAAGCCAATCCAGTGAAGCTTTCAACTTTGTGCCAGTTAAAAACTTGTGATCTTTTCCTTTGCAACTCCCTCATCTGTTCAAGAATACTTGGTTCTCTAAGATTAGTGCTGATATCTTACGATGTAGGTATTTTTGTTGACACATACCTATAACATACCTGTTATAGGTATACACATACGTATAAGCAAATTAAGAACTTTAGTTCTGTCACACTGTCACTAGACCACCAACAAAGTGTGCTAAACATTGTGTCATACATACACGGCAGAATCCGCCAAGACCCCTCTCAGATGAACATGTTTTACATTTGATGAAAACATTTTTTGTGCCCAATGATAGTAAATAAAACAAAGTTTCGAAAGACTGTACAAAACGCACAATGGACAAAGACCGAGTCAAACAACAAGCACAGAAAATAAAAGAACAAGGACGCTTGTTTTGAAAAAAAAAAAAACTAACACCATATGAGGTTCCACATGTGGAAGATTTGTCCCACATTGACACACAAAAAAAATAACTCCAGCCAAGAAGTCACATTTTCATCTCTGTTGTGTATGCAGCTAAAATACGCCAACCGTTAGGCCTGGATGAACGATGATCTTTTTTTCTCTCAGAGTCTAACAAGTCTTATGATGACACACATTCTAACAAGGTTCTCACAGCATCATAGGTCCTCCACTTCACATCAGTGTTTTCAACTTGTTCTTTGTTTCACACCAAACCCACCTGGAGTGTTTGTTGCCAAAAAGGCAATTTAATCTTGTCTAACCAATGACCACAGGTCAAGTTAAGGTCCCATTAGTGTCTAGCTAACTCCCTATGTTTACAACCGTAATAGCAGGCGAGAAAATATCTAATGGTTGTTATAGAGATTGGTTAATCCCAAGATTTCAGTTCTTCAAGAGTGCACTTTGGAGATTCTTTTCACCAGTTCCTTACTATTCCACTTGCTGTGTGTTGTTTCAAGATAAATATAGATCCAATTCCAGCCTGCTGACCAGTGGCTAACAGAAACAGACCTCTACAATACAGTACACCCAAAGAAAAAAAGGAAGTCATGGAATGCTAACTAGAAATTCCTGGAAACTCCAATTAACGTGAATGAGTAAAAACTGTAAGACTGTAGTCCAGCTGACCCTGATAAGTTATACATTTGCAATGGTTTGCATTTAGAGGTTTGTTGGAGACATAAATCATTCGGTGAATGGTGAAAACTTCAGTATTTGTACATTTTTTTCAAACGTCCTGCTGAACGTTTCGCTTGGGAAATTCTTTTTGTACTGTAAAGTGCAAGAACCATATTAAATCTTATGAAATGCATTGATTGGAATCAGCTGGCTGCTGCTTGCCATCTAAATTCATTTAAGAGCTGTAAGGTTTTAAAGAGCCAATAGAAGTTGACCTCTTGTTACTCTCAGCACTAAGTTACCCACTTTTACCATAGTGCTCTTGTTCTTCTAACAAAAACAGCAAGGAGGAGTCTGGTGAATCATGTTGGACAGGAAAACGCCACACAAAGCCAAACCAGTGGTGTAATAAAAGACTGTGGGTCTGACACCACGGGGGAGCAAACTTTAGACAAAGCTATCTATCGCTGGAAACCAGACCAACTTCCTACAACACCAGCTTGTCACACAAGAGGAGGAAGAGCAAAACTTAAGAGTCTGAAGCCATGAGAAAACAGTCGCAACCAATCCAGATCCTCAAAACATGTGTTACGTTTCTGCAGTTAGTGGGGATTTTCTTTTAATATTTAGACTTGAGCCTAAAATTCCCCACAGGAGAGCCAAACAGAGGGAATTATAGAAAGCTGCGAGGAATCAGTGAAAGGTGATCCTGGCTCTGACCTTTGAGCTTCATCATCGCTGTGATCCGAGACTAAACTTTCGAGGCCATGAAAGTGAAACGAAACTGAAACATTTCAGCGTCCACAGATAAACAGAAAACAGCCGAGAGATGTTAGTAAAAACCAGAAATCATCACCTACTGTGGCTACAAACAGAAGAGGATATTTCCAAGTTACCCTAGTTGCTTTCGAACAGGCATTCTTGTTAGCGTACCAAAGTCCTTCACGGTTTTCCCCACAACAACAGAGGCTCCATTACTTCCCTGAAGGGAATATTGCTCCAGCTTGTCAGCGCTTTGAACTTTATGCTGGTTCTTTGTGTTGTACACCTGTTTTCTGTAAGAGTTCAAACAGCTGTCTGAGATGATTAAAGTCATTTAAATCTGTTTTTAAAAAAAGCATAATTACAGTTATAAAGTGAAAAGTCAAGGCTTCCGGCTGTAGATTGTACATCTGGGAGAATTTCACATCCACCTGTTGAATAAAGTCATTGCGGGTGAGCAATAGCTGCTTTACTAACACTTACAGCTTGTAAGATTCCATTCAGGGATGTAAGGAGAGCAATTTTTACTAGATGATAGAAATTCTTCAAAATTAACTGTAGTTCTATGGCTCTTGTCAAATACGTCTCAAATTAAAAAAAAACTACAAGAGACTTCAAGCAACGACAACGATCTATAAAATTCTTCTAATTGCATTTCTTTGTGAAAAGCATTCAAATGATCTCATCCAAAACAAAATTTGAACAGTTTGAGGCACTTTAATTTTTTAAAATGAGGTTTCTGAAGCTGAGATGTACATGTATGCATTTCCACAAACTTGCAGGACTTTTCTTATGGCATCTCTGAGGGTGGTTTGCATGGCTTGGTCATAAAACACTCCCTAAAATCCACCTCAAATGTCTATAGCCTCGTCCACATGGGAATATTTTTTTTTTCTAAAATGGGTTGCCCAGTTTGGAAAAACACCCACAACCTCACTGGACCAGTTCCAGAAATGTTTTCATTCACACGGAAACGCAGAGAAATCCCATCCCTAACACAAAATGTTATTTTTTTCGTCCAGATCTGTAAGCCTCGTTAACCATAACGTACAGGACAGGCGCATATACCCCCCACACGAGCTCAGCGGTAAACACAACAAGAAAACAAGAAAGGAGTAATGACACAACTGTGTGGAGTAATGACGAAGTTGAGCCTCTCCTCTGTGTTATGTTGGTATATAAACTAATAAATTACAAGACAAGCATGTAATCAGCCATTGTTGCTGCAATGTATTACACATACACCACATTTGGATTATAGGTCACCTTAATACATCACCACTTTTTTTTTCTTTTATTAATAAAAGAGGTATTTCTGCTGTCACTGTGTATACAAATTGGTGAAATTTTCTGTAACCCGTTTAAAAAAAATTTAAGGTCCCAAAAATTCTATTTCTGTATGGGTGTGAGGCACAAATTGCTAAACGCTTTCCTGTTTAAGAAAAAAGTTTCAGTGTAGATGTTGCCTAGAGTATCTTAAAACACATTCATACAAGTCCTGTTCTGTCTGCATTAGTAAAACTCTAGTTTGCTTACATTTAAAGTCTGGTTAATTTGGGGAGGTGTGAATGTGTAATCAAACTCAGATGCGGACCAAAAAAGCGAGCTCTTATGTCTCAGCTAGGTTCAAGTGAACTCTGGTACGGTTCCAATGCGTGAATGCCAAGTGGTCCAGAGAATGCTACAAAAATAAAAAGCAGACTATAGAGTGGGGTATTCTGGGTATGTACAACCAAAACAAACATCTGTGTTAGTGTGAGAAATGGCTCGTGGTCCTTTTGCCAAAGAAAAAAAAGAAATCCTACCATTACTAACATCTGACGTCACTCTGTTTTGTTTTTGCTTACATTTCGTGAAGAAGGAAGTTGCACTCAGTGTTTTCTTCAGGAGTTTTCATGTTCATGTCATCAAGAGAGATGACCTAAAGAGTGCAGCGCCACCACAGTGGTAAACAGGTTGCTCTAAAGGTTTGGTTTGTTTGACACAATGCAAATTGCACAAGCTGAAAATGTAGCAAATGTCGCAACTTTGGTCCCCATTCGAACCAAGTCTACTGGGCTATCAGGTGTAAAAACATCCTTATTCACTACAAGGTAAACACTAATGAGAAAACTAGAAAAGTACCCAACCTAATTCAAGGAAGATGACCTAACATTAAAATGAAAGCATTCAGTAAGGTGAAAAAATACTGCTCTAGTGTTTGTGAGAGCAAATATTGTTTTTTAGATTTTTCACTGTACGTCAAATGTTCCATTCCAACTCCTTTCCTTGGGTTCCCACAGTCTGTGTTAAACAAAAAGGTCGTCCCCTCATTTTATTTTTGCTCCAAGCAGCTGGGAGGACACATTGCTCCCTGCAGAGAGGTTTTCACAACCAAACAAGAACCAGCTTCCTGTTGCACAGCTCTGATGTTCACTACATATCTACAGGGGTCTGCAAAAAATCCAAATTGCCACAAATTGAATATGTTGCTTCTAGGAAGACAGATTTTCTTGTAATCTCTTAACGAGACTGTAACGAACAGTTCTGTGATGGAAAAGCATTCTGTCCATTGTGTATCCAGACTCTCACCTCGTTGTGGAATTTTGTTCTCCACTTGTTAACATAATTTCTTGCTTACTTGAATACGTTACAGGTGACCTTAAATTTATTGTTCGATAACTTTAGGACAGAAAGGAATCCTAGAATGCCATGTGCCCAATCAATTTCTATGAGGTTTATGATGTTGTGCTGGGATTGTTTTTTCTCCAAACCCCCAGATTTGCTTTATGAACAGACATCTCCACTTTGGTTTCAGTTGATCAAAGGAAGTAGTCTTATGGTTCACTCATTTCAGCAAATATTGGTATTGACAAATTATTTTTAGTATGATTCAGTATTGTGGACAAAATTAAGACTACCACCCAGCAGTGGCTACTTCCTTGTTACAGGAGGCTATACCCATTGCAAGGCTAGCTACTGATCTGACTGGCCACCATTAGCAACTGAGTGGCCTGCGCTGGAAAATGATTAAGAGACTATTCACTTATGTTAGTACTGGAGAGACTAGTAACTATTATGTCTGGGCTGATTCTGCAGTGAATCTTCAGAATGGATATAACCTTCTGCTACAAGTAGCCACTGCTGGGTTTGCAATAGTCTTCATTTTGGCCCCAATAGTGTGCCATATTTTGGAGTGAAAAGGCCCTTTTTCAGTTCTTCCAAACAAGCTATTATTGTTTCGTGTTTTTTAAAGTACTTCAATACTTTACTTTAATCAATTAGCATAATAACTGAGTTTTTTAAATATAGTTTCTCTAACCTTGGAATGAATTAGCTAGGACGCTAATTCCTCGAATGATTGCCAAGAATCTGAGTTGGTTTACACTAATTATCTTTGCTGATTCTTTTTCTGCTCTGTACTGTTTACATACAGCTGTATCCTTCAGACCAGAAGTCTACACAGACTCCTGCTTTTACAGATGTGGTCAAGTGTGTTTGCTTACCAACAAATCTTCCTTCATAAATAATATTGTTTTGTTGTACACGTGGGGTAAGGTTTAGATCATTTTAGAACCTTTTGAGGTTCTTTATTCGAGAACCCTAGAGTTAAAAGTGTCCAAAATGGAATGCAAATGGAAAACACAACCACAGCCATGCATGTTGCTTGTGTTTTGAGGGTTTCTCAGTACATCCCCGAAGCCAAAGTGAAAAAAACAAACCACACCATAGCATTCTCATCCAACTATCTTTATCTTCCTCTCCGAGCCAAACAAGCGTTGAAAGTTGGATGGCAGATAAAAATAAATGTGGGTAAACAAACAAAGCAGGAAGACATCAACAATGGAAAAAGTTCCTGCGAGCCAACCGATACCGGCTGTTATTACAGATTCACTCCTTGCCTCTACATTTTGTGGTTGAGGTCCATCTCTGCCATTCATCCTGTTGATGCGCACACAGGCACACAATTCCTGAAAGCCCAGCATTTCCTCCTGTTTCTATATTTGCAGATCCCTACAATGTAAACAGTGTTTAGCATATGTATGGGTGCGCTCAGATTCACCAGAAGGGCTTTGTCAACAACTGCTTCAGGAGCTGTCTCAGTTTGCAGCACACCGCAGTTCTCAAACAAAACATGTCAGTGGTCAAAATCGTCATTCTCTTCTTGTGATGTCTTTTTTTCTGATGGTTCACTATTGTGATGAGGCCTGAGGCAGAACGGAACCTGATTCTTCACACACACACACACAAAACAACTCTTCCATACAGAGGCTGATGTTTATCAAATGATATCATGACCTAAAATCTGTGTGTTACTCATGCATAGTGGATGTCGACGTAGCCAACAGATCTTCTAAAGAGATCAAACTCGTTGACAAAAAGTATTCACACCCTTCAAACTTCTTATATGTCCTCACCTTTACCTCTTTGTATGGTTGTGAAATTGAAGGGAAATGAAAGATAACTATTTAAAACTATCGCTTTGTCCTGACAGTTGAATATGAGACTTATAGTCTATGAAAACACAAGCATCCCAGGCTCCTCCTGGCAGTCCTAGAGTCGTCTGGAGAAATGCACCGCTCCCGGCTAGAACAACCAATCAGAGTTAGGAGTATAAATCAGGCTCATGTATGTGCTGCTCACAACCTTTTTCTGCTCAGCACATACCATTGTTAAAGCTGAAGACTGTCAGTGTGCTACAGCTGTTCTAATGGTGAAGAAATAACCTAACATCACAGGAGAACTGCCAGTTTTGTGGGAAGGGTTTTGGAGGGAGTGATGTAGTGCAGCAGAGAGCAGGGAAAAGGAACTTTCTGAGAACTCTTTACTTCAGCAATAAGGCCAATCTTAGCACACACCACCACCACAGCTGTGGTGTGTTGGGGCATCGCATGGTGCAGTGGTCAGAGCAGGGGTCCCTTATATTGAGGCTATAAACCTTGATGTCCTGTCCGCAGTACCTTTGCCACATGTCTTCCTCCCTTGGGTTTGGCACTCTGGTGTTGGGATCCAGAGGTGATAGGGAGGCACTTGGCTTGGAGCTGAATCAATCTGGTTGAGGACCAGCTTCTTCACTATTTTTCAAATTACATTGGTGGCTGTGGTGGCATCCAAACGTCTCTTCTTAGATCAACAAGTGACGATGATTCTCTTCTCTGAAATACTGGGCGCCCAAAACCTACACATTTGGGAGAAGAATCCAGGCTGGGAGTCTTTGTTGCTGTTTGCAAAGTGATTCCACAAAGAATGGAAACATGTCTTAACATGACACTATGTGAGTATGTTTTGTTTTATTATTAAGATATAACAAGTAATAATTAGGCACTCTGCCTCTAGCCGAGTGCCTGGGGAAGGGAGGACTGCAGGCAGGTAATTTGGGATTAGCACTCTGGTACTGGGATCCAGAGGTAATAGGGAGGCACTCGGCTGAAGTGACCTGGTTAAGGACCGACAACATTACTTTTTCTAATATTGCACAGTATGCCTCTTCCTGTCAGATTACTGACAAATAAAAGCCATAAGTGCCTAAAATGTTAAAACAACAAAAAATAATTTTATGTCATTCTCTTTAGGAAGCAAACAAAATAACAAACATTTGAATTGTATAGCATGTTTATGCCGTTTTTGTTTATCGATTTGTGTTGTTGCACCTGGTTTCTACAGGCTGCTGTAGAATTGCTTGAGTTGATTTTAAGAGTCTGAAGTCTACTGAATGCACTGAATTTTATTTAGGGCTGTCAGAGCAGAGGGAACTGATTACAAATGCATTCTATATTTTCTAGAGTTTTTTTTAGTAAATCAAATATGAATAGTTTATGATGAATGAATGCTCTTAACTTTTTCCCACAGACTCACACTCAGAGTGAACTGGTTAAATCCTATCTTGGCTGCGTTTCTTGTCCCGTTTATGGTTTTAACTCTCATCAACTCTGATCACGCACTTGGTTCTTCACTTACTTGGCAACACACACACACACACCCACACACACACACACACACCCACACACACACACACGCACGCACGCACGCACACACGCACACACACACACACACGCCAACATAGAGCTTGAAGTTAAAACACACTGCCCTATCTCAGCAATTATCAGAGCTGTCTGTGATAATAAGGGGTCTGCTTTGGTCAGAAGAGACAGTCATGGTCGCTGTAACACTGAAAGATCCACTTGCTTCCTGTTATCCACAATGACTCAAGCTAACTTACATGAGGATTGGGTGAAGGTCTGGGTCTGTGGGGAGGGAAACCAGAGGTCTGGGCTCAAGGCCACAAAGACTACTCATTATTGGCGTCACTGAGAACCCTTTTACCCGGCCGCCCCCACCCAAAAAAACAACCTTCTAAAAACAATTAGTACAGCTATGTACCATAGAACTTCTGGGATGGAGTTATGCCTAAAAGCTAACGAGCTTGATCCGGCTGACATGTTTTTAACAGCAATCCATGCAATGTTCGCATTTGTTGAGCAATTGCTTTCAGTTTGACAGGAAGTCTGCTGCATAACTGGGATGCTGGGGTCAGCTGCATGCTTGTCGGGAAAACATGCCATTACTCCATTGCTCCAGCTCCTCATCGCTTCCATCGCTTCCATCGCTCTGTTCCTTTGGTATGCTTTGGGTCTGAAGGAGATTGGATATATGAGTTTTAGAATCTCAAGACTCAAACAGAAAATAACGATGAGCAGGACGGAGGAGGTCTGTGTGTTTTCTTTTCTTTACAGAAAGAAAAAAGAAAACGGTGAGCCTGGGGAATTCGACTGTAACCACAACTGTCCTGATGAAAGTCCTGATGTTAGGGAAACATGAGGCGGGTCATGTTGCTTTGCACCACCACTATGTCCTCCCCCACTTCAACCGTATCTGGACTTGATTGCACATCCTCTTCTTGTAAAGAGAGGAGCCAGCACCAGAACACATACACAGCATGTATTCTGTCATATTTAGAGGATAAGGGAACTGACAACAAGGAGGGATGGGGAGGAATCCTGAGGGGACAGAAGGATTGTAATCACTGAAACACACAGCATCTGCAGTGCCAAGACACAACATCTGTGGGATGGCTCATTGCTCAAGCTTTTTTCCTGTAGGAACTATGAACTCCTAAGCTTATAAATTCAGCTCTGAGGCGCAAGCTAAACCTGCAGTCCCATTACGTTCATTGGTTTATGATTGTAGATAAACACGTCACTGTGAAAGTCATTGAAGATTCTTGGGCTGTGAGCAGAAACCATGACACTTAACAGTGGCTTACTCAGCTGTAGTTGAATTTCCAATCAAGTTATTCTTCACATGAAAACTACCTTGATTTCTAAATACTTGTGTGGATCTTTTCTTCTGCTTTCGTAAAAAAAATCAGCAAAGTTTGAATTTATCTAGTCTTTACACCTATTTGGTTGTTCGTTGCCTTTATTTAAAGAAATCTGCTAGTGAATGAAGCTAAAAGAATGTCAGCTTGATGATGCCTAAATAGTGACTGGCTGGTCGGAAAGTTTTGATCTTTTTCTGATCGGTGAATGCACCACACATAAGTCCAGAGTGACCACAACACTCATCGGTGTTGAAGTCGTTACTAGTGGAAGAAGTCTCAAAGTTATTTTCTGACTAAATGTTAGCATCCATTACTCTGATGATCAACAACTCTACAACTCTATGGTGAAATAACTTCTATGATTTTCTATTACTGAAAATAACTTCACAGTACAAAAGAAATCTAAATTAACTCTTTAATAGTTTGTTTCACTGAAGCTAAGGAACCAAACCAACTTTCTAAAAAACACTGGTAAATGTGTCACCAGAAGTGAATGGATCAATCCAAAAATATCAACAAAATCTGTACCAAATCAGTATCAGTATTAGATCGAGACTAGCATTGTAGAATTGATATTTTAGTTTCAGATTCCCTCTTGAAATTTTATTTTTGTATTGTGGTTTCTCAACTCTACCTTCAAAAAGACGATGCTTTAATTTGCTCGCCATGATAACTTCTGCACTTTATTTAGGAAAAATGCATACAAATCATACATTATTATTGTATTTCTTAGAAACCTGTCCTGGGCTTGAACAAAAATAATTCAAAAAAAGAAAAATACAAAAAAACTTAAAGGTCACAAGTTTGATACATCAAACCTAAATAAAAAGTATTGGTATCAGTATTGGTATTGGTGAAACTGGCCTTGTATATGCAGACCTCTATTCCACGCTATATTCCCCTCTACACCAAACGTTTCACTCAACACAATGCAATCAAAGTATTTTTGTCATTGTCATAGCATCAGAATCCCAAAAATGAATGCTTCATCTGTTTAAATGAAACGCCATCTTGAAGGGGGTTCCCATTTCGTTGGGGAATTTTTGATGATGACTCCTAATGACATTAAATCAGGGTAAAAGACGTGAGGTATTACATGGACTCAAGTCTTCTGATCTGCCTCTCAGTCACGCAGCCAGTCAGATCCAGTTGAAATCATTATTTAATCACTGCTGATTTGACTCAGACTTTAACCTAAGCAGACACTAAAACATCCAGTCATTTCCCCCCCCAGTCCAGCGGAAATGCCTCTTCTTGCTTAATTAAACAGGCTAGTCAACTCGTCATGGGCTGAATTTCACCCATTTTAATCCTTCCTCTTTCCACTGTTCCTCTATGAGTCCTCCCCCCAACCTCCTCTGCCACCGGGGCCTCAGTCACTCTCCCTACTACCCCCTCATCTGCTCCCTGTGGACTAAATTTTCCACTTGGGATCAAAGATGCAGGGGAATCTGTTCTCTGAGAGGAAACATGCAGACAAAAAACTGTTTACAGCATTCTGTTGGTCTCTGAGAAAGAGTCTGGGTGCTTTTAATGGAACAGAGTTGGGCCAGCTAGAGGCGGTTGGCCTTGTGGGCAAAGATTATTAACCAGAATGACAGGGGAGAAAGAAAAGAAAAGAAAAGAAAAGCTGTAAACTGGCTACCTATTACCACCAACCACTCTCAAGGGGAGGAAGTTTACAAAAAGTGTGTGTAGGTGGTAGTAAGTGGTTCCACAGAGATGGAGCAGATGTACAGACAGGATGCTGACCGGTGTGGTAATGAGACGATTTGTCATCATGCTTGCAAACGTAACAGAAGTCTGGGGAGAAACGGGTTGCCTCACACACCACAGATGTTGCTCAAAGATGAACATTGAGTTAGTTTAAAAAGTGAATGAAAGCCCTTTTTTATAATCCAGTGCCATCCATCCCTTCTCCATCATTACCCAAATTCACAAATCATGCAAGGTTAGATAACAGCAATGACAAAAATGGCAACCATGCTTTCCCCACCCTGCCTTATCTAACCTCTCCCTTCCTGCCTTGCGGCGATGGATATCACTGTTTAACTCCCAGACAACAAACTCTCATCAGACCATTCCTGGACAACATCCCAATCTTCCTCTCTGAACCAAGTCTTTCTATTCAACTATGTTTATTTTATATAAATATGATAATGCCAAAGTATTCACACCCATTGAACTTCTTCAAAATTTGTCATGTCGCTATCACAGACTTTAATGCACTTTATTTTATGACACAGGGACGTGGACAATTGTGTGGGGGCAGGAACATGTCACAAATTTACAAATCTGTAAGTTGTGGCATTTTTTGTGTTCAGTCTCCCCTCATTGCAACCTACTGCTGCACGTACGTTAGGAATAATAGCTTTCCTTCTGATTCTGCTGCGTCAAAATGTGGGAAAATTCATGTAGTCTTCAACGGTGGTGTCGTAAGACAATTCATCTTTGGATTTTTTTTGTCAGTAAGTTTGCTTGAGGGGTCTAAGTTAAAGGATTTAAAACTTGCACAAAAGAAGTGTTTTTCCCCCGGGTGGTTAGTTGAGATAAAATAGGATAAAAGTCAAACAACGTAAGATCTTGTGCAAAGAAAATGTCCTCCTTGATGAAAGCAACCAGATAGCTTGTCCTTAACGTCTGGTTTTAATTGTTATACTTGTGCTATCTCTGAGCCTCCTTTGATCCCTGAACTTCTCAAGGTTCTGCTCCTCTGATATAGGAGGAAGTCTTTGCCACATGCCTTCGCCCTTGGCTCTTTCTCCTTCGCCCGCTGCTCGCCAAGCCTCCAAGCTTCCACTGCCATGCCTGGCATTCTTCCTCCTGCATCCTTCTGTCTATTCATTATACCATCTCTCCATCAATGGCTCTTTCACACGAGCGGTGGTGTGGGGCTCTAGACAGGCTCGGAGCTCTTTCTGAGGAATGTGGCTCAGCAGCCTTTCTGTTGGCAGCGATCTGGAGACTTCTGGCTTTACCGAACTTTGTCATTTGTTGTTTCACACATCACCCCAATAGTAATAGTTTACTTAAGCATCTCAACGTATATGTCTGTGTTGTTCCTGAAGCTCAGAGTTGCTAAAGATGTACATTAAGCACAAGGACAACTATCTGCTAGTGGTTCAAACTCATTAAGCAAGATATGAGTGTCTGCATTTTGGGTTATCAGTGAATCAGAGGGGTCGAGGTGCTCTGGGATGATTTCACATTTGTTTTACTCCCACAGCGTTTCCTTTATCCCAGTGTTCTTGTGAGACAGCCCTTAAGGCACTCATTTGCTGAGATCATCCATTTCATTTGGAGTTCTGAGAAATAGGGCTCCTTTTAAGCCGGCAAACATTCATTTATATGGGTCAGCATGGGAATGTAATCAAAACGTCAACACAAATGTCAAATTTTACTCAAATGAAAGTTTACAAAACAGCGAAGGAATTTAGCGCTGCAGAATTCATCAGAACAATGTGGGGAAATGTGCTAAATGTTTTCAAAGATGGCAGCTGCCAGTAGGGCATTAGAGGAGTTGAGCTAAGTGCATTTTCAAAGTTAGCAAAAACACTATGATACTAAATGAGAAATTAATAATAGAAAGTAATAGAAGTGTGGCCACCACTGTGAGGATGTTTAGGCTCACACTGCTTCTAACCACCAAAATAAACCATAATCTTAATTTTTTTTGTAAAATAACTGAAATCAATAACTCAGTCAAGAATAAGTGTAATCAATGGAGTAGAATGATCATACAACATCTCCTTTCAGTGACTCTATTCACTATTCACTATTCGTATATTCCCCTATTCTCAGATTTTTCAAAATTACTAATTATGCCAAATTATTCCTGGAAAAGCTGCCTGTTGGTAGATGTTTTCACACACCATGTCTAAAATGCAGCTTGGGAAGCTAAATACCTAGACACTTTGTTACTTGGCATGGTATTGCCTGGCATTTGCTTAGCCGCCAATCTACTATTGCGTTCTTCATTTTCCTTGACGCTGATTGGCTGTAACCCCAAAGTGTACACTAAATGTAAGTATAATTTTTATTTTGTGGAGATTAGAGAACAGTAACAACAAAATCCAACTTGTGAACATAATATTAGATTTTAGAAATCAATATATGTATTCCAAATATGGCATCCACACCCCTTTGTGAGTGAATGTAGATTTCTGACTATAAGTGGAAGTCTGCATAAGAAATACATTCCATGCTTCACATGTGCCATATTTACTCTCTGGCATTTAAATCTTCCACCATTTTGCAAAGTTTTTGTGGATGACTCTTACCTTGCCCTCACACTTCCTGTGGGTGCCTGTCTTGCATACTGAAAGAAACATAAAAATGACAGAAAAAAATGTTTCAATTTAGTCAGCTATTTTAATCTCCACAAACAAACACTCATCAAACTGTTGTAACTTATTTGAACTTACATTGATTCTTTTTTCCAAACTATTCATCCCGACAGCCTAGTAACATTCTTACCTCTGCAGAAGGAGCCCATGTTGTCGATGTTCTGTCGACACACGCTGCACTGCCGTTTCTTCTTGAACGTCTTTTCCTTGAAGACATGGGGCTCTCCCTTCCCTGCCTGTTAAACAACATGTGCACACACACACACCCACACCACTGAATGACTGAGTACAGACACCTGATACTGGCTAGAGTGCAGCAATATGTGGATGCCTGCTCACAGAAACACTGAAAGAATCCTGTTTTGACCTCAGATGTCTAACAGGAGCCACATAGACACTGGAAACAGAACTATTTTACAAAACCAAAGCAATGAGGCAATGCATGAGTGACCTAGAGGCCTGTAATTATGACAGGAGCTCTGAGAGACCAGCTTTAACCTGTTCGTCTGACTGACTTTTCTTCGTGCATGAAAGCTCTGTATGTGCACAACAATAGCAGCATCAGTTCTCTGCACCTTTTGCCTCTTGAACTTCTCTGCTGGTTGTGTAACAGTCTTCCAGTAATGATCCTCGTGGTTCCCGCCCATGCCTCACCTATAATCCCACGTCTGTTTGTGTTTCTGTGTGTTAACTGTGTGGGTGCAAGACAAGAAAAAAATATGAATAGATTTTTACAGGGCAAATAATAAAAAAAAGGAATTTCAGCTGATCTAACGGCTGAAAGACAGCTGGACAATGTGAAATGAGAAATGAAGCATGTCCTTTTCTCATGTGAACATGTGCGTCAGTGTGGACAGCAGTACACGTGCTGCAGCCATTCCTCCAGAGACTCTTTGGTGAATTTGAATGCTACACCACCAATAACCAAGGGCTCAGATAAATAATTGAAGAAGTTCAGAAAAGAAAAAAAATATGGGCACGTCTTTTGGAAAATTGCAAGTAATCAGCAGCAAATTTTAACTTAGTAAATGTAGTGCTACAAACTACACTGTATTTATCTGGGAATTTATGTTGCATATAAACACATGGCATATCTATGGAAAAGGATGAGGTCCACTAAAATAAAAAAGAGAATGCTGACATTTTTCTCATAATTCTGATTTTAAACTTATCATCATCAAGCAAATCTAATCTTGAAACTCAAATCTACCAACTAACTTTGGAGAAAGACTCAGCGTGGATTAAGTGCAGGTTATGTGATCATTTTCCGTATTTTGTATTTCCGTATTATTATGCTAAGAGCATAATGGATGAATGTAGGGTTATTCATTTTGACATAGATTGACAGAATTAGAATTGTGAATTCAAAGTCAGAATTCAGAGAAAAAGAGTCAGATTTCTGAGATTAAAGTCATATATTCTATAGTGGCCCTAATTCTCTTCCACAGACATAAAAAATAACATGACTAAGATTTTCACAATGAAGACCAAAGAATAAAACAATAGCTCATTCCCAGGTTTGAATATCTCACAGATACGTCAGTATTACGGATCACTTGGAAAAACAACAAAAGAGTTTGTGGTTATTTATTGCACGCCCATTTTAAGACGGAAGATGAGACAAGAAGAAATAAATTGAAATGTGAAAAAAGTCAAAGTGACAAGAACCAGATAGAAATGAGAAGAAATTGGGAAAAGCGTTTAAAGTTGAAATGACAGTGGTGAAAAGATTTATTTTAGAATGAGACCAAAGATTGTGAACACACACGTAACATATTTGACACATAATAACATGCTTAGGAAGAGCACAAGAATTTTAGCATTGCCTCAACTGTCGATTGAAAAATGATCCAAGATTTTCCAAGAAGACTAGCAGTCTCAGTCAAGAGACTGCTAGTAATTCTGGGTTTTAGGCCGCAATGACATGTTTCTAGTTGGACATAACTCTGGTCACTGATATTTTGTTCTGTTATACCGAGTACAGGAGGGCAAGAACTTTAAAGACCAAGTTAAACTCTGCAGTCATCTTTCCTTTGAGCTAAATTAGAATCACAATAAATCCAGAGAGCTTTCTCTTGGAGTGTTCGACAGCTTGATAAGTTCCTTTAAACCCTTTTTTCTCATTATACTTGTTGGTTGTTTTGTTCCTTATTTATTATATGTAGAATCAGCAAATGCTAGTAATATATATTAGGCTGATTAACAGTACATTGAAACTTTAATTCCATTATTAGCTCAAACTGATTTTCTCAATCTTTTTAGTTGGCATGTCTATGACTGATTACATAAAGTGGATCTTTCATCCACCTAAACTTTGTGTTTGTCACAAAAAAATCCAATAATATACACCGAACTTTACTGTTGAAGTGTATGTGTTGTTTACATCTGTAAGGCCTTTTGTATGGGTTCTCCATTTAGACTTTTTTCCTCACAAACAGCAGAACAGCAGACCACTAGAACATGTTTTCTATTATCCTCCCTTTTCTGACTGTGTTCTGGGAATTGACTGTGTTTGGGCAGCTGCCTGCCTGGTGTCACCTCACCTAACCCAGCTGTGTTCAACAGCTTCTGGCCCACTCCGGTACAAGTCTACTCTGACCACAGCAACCTGGTCAGTGAAGGTGCACACAGTGGGCGGCTCAGCAGGGTTGATACCAGTTATGTCATTTGATATTGTTGGGTGAAAGGTTGCCTTTTTACCATTACACTTAGAAACAACTGAGGTAGATGTTTTACAGACTTACCCCCCTGCTCCCTACTGCAGTTAGCTTAACTAAAAAAGATGTTATTGTTAGACATATCTAAAGGGAAATGCAATGGGAACGAGTTTAACTGGGCTACATTGATTTATTTCAGACTTAAGCAATTGTGCTTCAAAATCAGTTGAGTCAACATAACATATCAGGCCTGACTGAGTTCATCTACATTTATCTGTTCTCAGTTTAACTTGCTTGACTTAGCTGATTTTAGAATGAGTTGATGAAATGCTATGTATTTTTCACCATTTTAAAGTATATCAGCTACCAACTAAAGGTAGTTGGTATACTTTTAAAGGTAGTTACCTTTAAACCAACTACCTTTAAAAGATGACACAAGAAACACAATCTACTGCTCCACGCAACAATGACGATCTGAATTAAAGATATTTCTAGTAGGTTATGTCTTGTCAGAAAAACAATCCCCCGTGGAGATCAGTGGGGATTCTTAATTGCATTTGGAAATTAGAATGTCAGATTTATAAGGTGCAAAACTTATTGTTTTAGTGAACCTCCGAGCGCTTGAGGAGGGAGCGGTAGAGAACGGCTGGCCGAAATTAGCGTTTATAAATCGGATCAACCTTGAGCTAAACGCCACTTACACCGTGGAGCGCCAATATCCAACTTGAAGCTAACTTCACTGTGGTATCAACATGGACGATCTGATCTCCAAATTATGCCCCGCCTCTTCCGTGACAACTCACACAGACAAATACAAGTCTCATTCATTCATTCATTCAGACTAGTGTTAGTTCACACACATACATACATTTTCGACCTATCATTCAGAATACTATGTCTGTATGCTTTGTGTGTACGTGTATGAGTGTGTTTGTATGTGATATTTTAGCAGTGTATATGTGCAATTTTAGTCTTGTGCGTGTGCGTGTGAGAAAGAAAAATTGTATGTGTGTGTGATATTTTAGTAGTGTATATGCGCAATGTCTTTTGTGTATATGTGTATGAGTCTTTAGTAGTGTGTGAGAGACAAAACATAGTTTTTGTCCTAAATGGCCCCTCTTACTCAGCGTCTTCTTCAGAGGTTTTGCTGTAGTTGCCTTTAGTGGTTCTTGGTGCAGCGCCACCACAGGTGAGAGGGGGAACATATTTTTCAAAAGGTTCAGTTCATTGTCACACTGCAGTATGAAAGCAAACACCAGCTGAACATGTAGCAAAGGTTGCAAATTTGGTCCCCAATTGAACAGAGTATACTGGCCTATGAGGTGTGAAAACACCCTGTGAAAAATTAGAAATCCTTAAAAGTGGTTTTGACAAGTTAAAACAAAAGATTAAAAAAGAGATACAAAAAGAGAACAGGCAAGTGTAATCGGCCAAAAAAATTCTGATTAGCGCACTCCAAAGTTATGAATTTATCCTGAAGCAGTGGTTCGTCCTCAAACTTTCCACATTTCAGATGAGTTTTGTGGCATCAACCACTGCTGCTTCAATGAAACATACTGCAGATTACAGCAATTAACTGATGAGTTAATAAAAGCGAGGCAGTATTGAGAACACAAACAGCTTTTGCAACCATCCTACAGTATTTATATCCATTTTCAGAGAGCATGCAATCAGTTTCCTCCATAAAATTTTGCAATCGTTTGGTGAAGTGTCCACAAACACAGGCATTAGCATCCTCATGGGGCCGCGGCGAGTTTAAAAAAGCAACCAGTTACTGTCAGCTGAGGCCACAGTGGTGATGTGGGCTGAGATATAAACACAGAGAGGAGAGGCTGGCAGCATTCTTCCTGCTTCAGACACAATCACGATCACTATATAATCCAGCCACACGCAATCATGGTCAGACAGTGATACACGACTCAGCCACTCAGCGCTCTATAAGGTGCTGTAAAGCTGCTCTATGATGGTTCATGTAAGGCAACTGCAGGGGGAAACCACAACTAAATGTGGTTGAGGTTCCACTCAATGAACCTCCATTCCCAACTCTGCTAAATAAATGCTTAAATGCTTAAATTAAATGCTTCTGCTTAAAATGTTAAGAGCTAAAACTCATTTCAGTTTGAAAAATTCACTTGCTTATAAAGACTGTGCAGTTAAAAAATAAAACATTTATGCACAAGTTTTATTTAGGAGGAAACTTGTTTTCAGCCCCACATGAAGCCTTTCCAGTCCAATAAAATATGGAGGACTGGAAAGTTATCCAAACCACCAGCTGAATGCACCACATTGTGAGGTGCTTTGGTTAGCTGTGATTACCCTAGAGTTGTAATGAAATGTCACAAAATTAAAACATTATGCTATATCTACCCAAGTTGTAAGCCAAATTTTGAATTCCTAAGATGCAGTTAGTATGACTGCGATGAAGCCGACACCACGTTTAAATCATTTTTTTGTGGCAACATTTGGGGACAAGAAGACAAGAAACAAGCCATTTCTACTTACTATTAGAAAATATTCTGATACAACGAGAACCTTCCAAATACGATGTTGACGAATAAAACTGAAGGGCTATTTTACCTGTATGTCCCTTACTTGTAGTGATTTTTCTAATCCAGAGACCATCAACAGGCAAGACGGGTGAAGTGTCTTAACCAGGGACACAAACGACACAACATTCAGTCATTCACCCACATTCACACGCTGATGGAAGCTAGTATATTGCATTCACAGCTGGAAATCCTCCCAAAAACGGACTTCCCACTCGGAAAGTGGGAGAAACTTTGACTACACTCTTTTAGAACTTCTCATTTCAATATGGCCGCTCCTTGCATTAACAGCAGTAAGAAGTGGTGGAAAGAAGTGTGTCTAAAATCAGTGTAGCACCTCCAACTCTAAACTGAACAAATTAAAAGTGGCTTTGAGTATTGGCCGATACCGATATTAACCCAATACAATATCAGCACCAATAATACATACATACATGTTTATGGTGTGGAATGATTGAAAAGGCTTGATCAAATGATATTACTGAAACACAGAACAATAGTTGACAGCAATAAGTATGAAAATAACTGACCCATTTAGTCCGCTAAACGCTACAGCAGACTAAATACTGGAGCAGACTAAATGCTGGAGAGGCCAAAATGTCAGGTGTGGACTAAATGCTTGGAGCAGACTAAATGCTTCTATTGGCGTGCCTGGATTGGAGTTTTTAGAAGCAGGCTGATGTAATTCGATACTCTTTTTTTTGTTTGGACTGATTTCAGACTGATTTCCTGTATCAATATCAGATTGGGATGCCTCTAATACTTTCACCCTCAGGAAAACACAGACAAACTCTAAGATGAGGAACGCTCACTGAAAAACAGTCCTTTGGAAATAAAAAAAATTTTTGACCTCAGAGCAAAATGAGTGGAAACAAAGTAGATAAACATTTATAATCAGTGGAAATGCAAATACCACTGACCTGTTGGGAAAAAATAGGCCAGTTTCAGTGTAATGTAATTTTAAAATTAGATGATGAGTCCAGAAAATGATCAAAGCATGATTGTCAGATCATACCATCACTTCTGCATCAGGCTTTCTGCAATGTGACCAAGTGGCTAAAAGTTTAGAATGTATTTCGCCAGAAGCTGCTCCTCATACCAACTTGGGAATCCAGCACAGGAAACCAGAATGGGGGACGTCTACAGCTTTGTGGAGGATTACAACACAGAAACAGCTGGTGGAGTCACTAAAAACAACCTGTAATGCCGAGCTCAGTCCCCAGGATGGTAATTACTGTCACCGCTGCAATGAATAAAAAAACAAAAAAAACCTTCTTCCTCTGCAAGAGCAAATCTGTATGAATCACTAGAATCTGCTTCTGCAGCCTAAAAATAAACAACAAAGAATATTCCAAACACTTCTAAAGCAGCATGAACTACTTTACCTTCAGGTATCCTGTTCTATTCCCTCAGGAACCGAGGCATCCTGGACAAACCACCACCAGCACACAACATGTGACCACTCATAGCCTCCACCAGCCAGGGCCTGCCCACATTTCCACAGAAGTGACATGAGTTGTAAACAACAAGCTGAACCCTCGCAGAAACTTCCAAACACGCTCACGTGCAGATGTGCGTATCCCTGCAGACAGATGGTGAAAACAGACTGCAGTCCCTTTTTCCTTTTCCTGTCCCGATGTGCTCCAGGACAGACACCCCCACCCCACCAACACACACCCCGACTTCCCAGGATAACATCTGCTACATACAACAAGCTCCTTTTTCCTGATATTTTTAGCCTCTCAGCAGGGAAACAAAAAAAAGGAATCAGAGATTTCTGGAGTCAAAGAGTTGCTTTCTAACAAGACTCCCCCTTTCCCCCCAATCCCAACCCAAACCCTCTCGGCCTGCCGTCACAGAACAGAAGGTGGATTCAACATTCTGACAAACATGAAATTCACTAACGTGAAAAAACAAATAGAGAGAGAGAGCGAGTCATTCGAGGCCACGCATATCTGGAAACTCTGAAAATAGCGCTGATATTTGGACAGTGATGGACATTGTCTCTTGACCAGTCCGTCCTGACAGCAGGACGGGGGACTGTGACCAGATGGTATGAGGACATAGACCTCTCTTTCACTTATTGTTACATGATTCCCTTTGTCAGATCATTACTTTCAAGCTGAATTTCCATTAATCAAATAATTACACAATTTGACATTTCAAAAACAAATTTGCTGAATGGAAACACTGCAAACTCTCCTTTTCTTGATAAAAAAAAGTTTTGCTGCCTGTACGAGGCGCTTTATTGGCTTAATTGAAATATAGTTTCACAAAACTTCAATGGAAAATTTTTTTCATATCACTTGAGTCAATCAACAAACGGATGTTGCCACTATCGCAAACCACGTGTGGTTTTAATTGAATTTCTTGTTTTATGGAAACATCGTGTTTTTGTGTATTTTTAACATTAGCAGAAGTTTTGCGCACATTGAACGCAGCTTCCGTCTAAGCAAAGCCACGTTCCTTCATGTGGCAGTCAAAGTTGCAGGTGCTGACAGTCTGTTCTGTAAAAGAGGTAATCACAAAAACTTCTCTTGAAGAAGATAAAATAATCAATTAAGGCTTCTTTCCTGACTAAGTCCTAACCTAAATTGCACAAAGTGTAACAAAATCTGATTTGTGCTTTTTCCTTTTTCATACAACATCGGCTCCCTCAATTGACATTTAATTAAAAAATAATGGCTGTCACATATGAAGTATAAAATCGCTTCTTTTTTCAATAAACTCTATCTTCTATTATCTAGCTGGCTTAAAAATGCCACTCCAGTCATAAATCTGACACTGTATCTACAAAAAATAATAGATAAAACAAGGTGCTCTTTAGCCAGTCAGTGTGCTTATTAGCGAGTGAACAGAAATCCATCATTTTGCCTCTACACTGCAGCTCAGCACGCTGAATGAAAGCCACAACACTTTTCCATCCACCTACACAGGATAGATTAATTTTGGCTGCTTGAAAATATTCTCATGGACTGTTTCAAAATGAGCAGCATGTCTACTAGACCAAACTAATACTTTATCCACCCAACCTTGTTCTATTGGTATAGAATGGCCAGAAAGAGTAACAGTCTACTTCTGAAACTAGTACTGAATATAACAGGTGTCCTTCCAAATTGGAGACAACTTTAGCATACACCATCATGAACGTCTTACAGGAAAGCAACCAGGTTTTATCCCTTTCATCTGTAGCCCTCTTCTTTAAACTAAGAAAAAAACTTATGTAACATGTCTCATTTGAAAACATGTTACATGTTAAATGTTTATTCAGATATGTTTATTAATTCCCATACTTTGTCTGTTCTTGAACTGCTCAATGGAAAGTTTCCCCTTTCTCTTAATGTGATTGAATGAGCAGCTGCCCGTCTCACGATGTTGACCAATTGGGGAAAACTAAGGCACAGTAATGTAACCTATCAGGTTAGGGGGAGGGACCTTTATTAGGCAGGTTGATGAGAAGAAGGCAATACTGTACTTGAAAAAGATATGGGGTGTAATGGGTAATGGGTGTTTGAGCTGTTAGTAACTGGGTTTAATATTAGTACTTTTTATGTTATGTTTTGCTAAGCAGAAATTAGTGTAAGATGGAGAAAGAAATTATTCAATGCCTGGCGCTAAAGTTGAATTGTGTCTGTATTCTGTTAGGGATGAAACATGGACGCTGTTCCGTTAGCTTCTCTGTTGTGGAAGCCTTGTGCTCATAATGGCCAAATGTTTCTGCACTGAATTCTTGAGTAAGTGGAATTATTGCATTCAAATTTATTTAGGTCTTTGTAATATGTGCTATGAGCTAATTTGGGATTTGTATACTATCTAAATAGTAGGTTTTGATGGGCTGCCAAGTACCGCTGCACCAGAAGCCTGGTAGACTTCACTCATTGCATGAGGTTCATCTCCATCCCACGTGCAGACAACGGAAAGCCGGAAACTTCATTGGTTTGGACAGAAGAGGGTTTGCGTCGGATCATCTAGCATGACTGTGGGCTTTTAAGGTAACTGAGACTACACATTAGGAAAACCACACCTATGAGCTCCAACAAGTGCACCAATAAAGTATTACAATCAAGTAGTCATAAAGGACTAAAAATTCCGGATATTTCTGTTTAACAGTAAGTGGTATGATTGGGCAATATATGTCTTTTTTTCTATGATCATAAATATCGTTATTCTCATGAGTTTAAAATTCAGGTTTGGTTGATTTTAAATCAAGGCTGCAAGTTATCGGTTACCCTTTGATTTTATTGCATTTATGGGAGGTTGTCGTCTCTGTAAATATTGACTAGTTAAACTATTCTAAGCATCTCCTTTTATTAAAGGAAAACTCTAGGTTCGTTGAACTTTCAATTCAATATAAATTACACACACACACCAATTAGACACCAGGCATACATGGTTTATCTGCCCAAAGTTATTTTAGCAAAGTAAAATAAATTTGAACTACAGTGGGTGAACTGTAGATCTTTTTCACTCTGTTATTCTGGAAATAAAAAGTTGACAGAAAAATCAGTTTTCCTAATTCATACCTCTTTCTGCTCCATTGTTTGCTCGTTTACGAGAATCGTGTAGAAGAGAAGAAAAGGATAACGAAGCTAGTTTTTAATAAATAAAGTGAAGATAGATCTACTGTTTGGGTGCTTTTTCACTCAGGGATAAGAAGAATATACATATTTTGAGGATGGTTAATTTATAGGAAAATTGGGAGTGGCTGAATCAGTATCTGCAGGTCAGAGATTCTGAGATGGCATTAAAAAATATTACCTCAAAACTTAAGAAAAATTAGTTTTAAAGGTGATCAATCGCCCAAAGTTATCCATTCTCAACAAGCCACTAAGTTTATGCACTACAACACGCCCAGCCATTCACTGATGTGTTTGTTGATTCTTGCAAACTTGAATTCCACCCTCCATTGAGAGTCTCCCACCAGCATCTGGGTCCCTGCATCATTTGTTGGCATTACCTCTTGCGTGTGCATGTTAATAAATGGGAGTCAGCCTGTGTGTGTGTGTGTGTGTGTGTGTGTGTGTTTGAATTTATCCAAAGGGTGGGACAGGCAGTGCGGGAAACAGAGACTGCCTGTTCCTTTAGTGAGGTCAGCATGTTGCCATGATCCACTTCCGCTCCCCCAGTAGGACTTCTGGTCCAAACACGACTGGGACATACAGAGAATTTCTTATTACAGCAACCGACACTTCATTCTCTATGCATATGATGTTAAATATAAATGTGCTAGGGTTAGAAATATTCCAGCTGTGCTACAATGTGCAGTAAGTATCTGACTTTACCTAGTAGGGTAATGCTGTTGTCCGAACAATCTGAAATTCTTCTCTTAGCTTCTACTAAGCTTGAAGGAAATCCTTCTCATTCACATCGTTTTAGAGCTGCAGATGGGAGTGAATAGCCACTAGTGTTGACCTGCAACCAGAGTAACTGCATGTGCCTCAAGGGAACGTCAACCAGCCTCTGTTTCAGCTTCCTGGCTTGGCAGTGACCAGAGGGTGTCCCAAGTAAACACAACCATCATGTGCCATCAAACCTCTCAGTTACACCCCGTAATTACAAATATAGACTACCGACTGTACGCTGAACACAAGCCTCGGCATTGTATTTCTGGTCACCAAGTATCTCCATGGGACCTGCTGCCCACAAGCCTGGCTGGAAGGTGACACGCTTCTTTGAATTTCCTGCCCAGGTTTTCTCAGAAAGTGGGACTTTTTCTACCTCAAGGCCACTTTCCAATCTGATTAAAATGTGTGTTGACGTCCGTTCATCCGCATGGGTTCACACGAAAGAAAAATGACCGAACTGCTATCAGAAAAGGAAAGGTTGGAGAGGTTGGACAATGTTATCTAGCTGTTAATACGAATCCGTTTTTCCTCTCGTTGCAAGTAGAATGGAAGCCAAAATTTATCGGTGCACATATTAGTAAAGGAGTCTATCATCACTCGTTACACTGGACCCTTGGTATTCGATAAGAGCAAGAGAACACAATCGCTTGAAATACTTGAGACCCTCCTCTAAAAATACTTAAAACGGCCTACTTTAATGGTTTAAACACCAAATGTACCTTAATATGCATTAAACACAGTAGAAGCCATCTTGGTACTACAACAGAAGCTAACATTCATAATCTTTTTATATCTGCTTTTGGGGTAACAGCCAATCAGTGCCAAGGAAAGTGATTGGTGCTTCTGGATTTTCTGCTTTTATATACGGCAATCATTAGCATATCAGGTGGCTTTGCACCTAGATATTTCAGCTTCTTGAGATGCGTTTTGTTTTGAATATTTTATGTATGAGCTACTAAAAAATCTTCAAACAGCCAAAGTTGGAGTCACTAGTCGCTTGAAAACCAACTTTAATCAGCATCAACTGATTAAAGTTATTTGCTAGTAGAAGACACTAACTACAGTTGAAATGTGCACTATGAATATTTCATACTTGCATTAATATAACAGCAAAACCCTGGGCTGGCCGTTGCCTTCCTAAGCATTTCCTCTTGATTCTTCTGTGCCTTCAGTTCTCCGTCTCAGAGTTGTGAACATTGATGTTGCTCTTCCGCGTCGTTTTAGTTGTAGTTTGTCAATGGCAGTGGAAGGTGTGAACAAAACCATTCAGACCGTGTTAACTACACTTCCAAATATTGACCAATTAAAGTTGAAGCTAGAGGAGTGCTTAAGAGATGGGGTCATTTAGACTCCGCAACCTTTTCACTCTGTGCTCAGTCTGGGGTGGTTGCTTATGAGTTTTCTTTTAATGTGGTTTTGGGAACTGATGGTATGATGGGACAACCCCCTCCACTTTCCACTGTCCAACTATAACATTTGCTGTGCTCTTCCTGAGCGTCGCACTAAGACCATGGGAGAGTTAAGACATTTTATTGCTGGCAAAAATGTTGTAGCCCTACTCACCACAGGGTTGTTTACAGCATACACAATTTCCGGTAAGCTTCATCAAACTGAGGCATTACATACGTCACGGCTGTACATTAGTGATTGGGTAAAATAAGATCCAGTAGTTAAAACTTCAAAAGAGTATATGTCTCCAGCAAGTAATCGTTTCTCAGGATCCAGACCCACTGTACGAAGCAAAGCATAGAACAAGGGAATGATTTCCACCAGGCAAGTAACAGCGACTCTCTCTCTCTGACAGTGTGACGTAACCTCTCCATCGAATATAATTTGAAAGACTAAAAGGTACAGTTTTCTCCACTGATAGAGCTTTAGCACACAAAAAACTGCTTAATTCAAATCTGTCTAGGAAGCTTTAAAAAACCAGAGATCAGAAATCTGCAAAAAATCTTCAGTTTATCTATGTGCCTTTTTTAAAAAAAAAAAAATTAAATTGAATGAATGAGTTAAAATCTAATTTCCTTGTGTTTAACTTTAAAAATCAAACTTGTGGCAAAGACACAAAACACACAAAACTTGTGTTGTTGCTCTTGGGAAACCTTTGCACCATAGCTGTACATGCAAACACATAGTGTGTTGTCACAATTGAGCACCAACCTAGAGTACTCCTGTAATGCTGGAGTACCTTCTAAAAATGACCCTCTAATTACTTTAACTCATCTGTGATTACACATGATTTGTCAAATTAGCTACAAATCAAAAACTAAACTCCTCCAACTTCATTATATAACGGTCACCCTGGTAATGAGGAGAACCCTGCCTTCTGTCCAAGTAGTGCAGCTGTTGCCCTTAGAAAGGAAATGTTGATCCAGATGGAAAAACGTCGCAATTTAAAAGAAGAAATCATTAGAAAGTTACACCCAAATTTTACACTGTCAGAATAATCAGAACCAACTAGTTTGTCTTCAAAATAACCTTAGCTCGGTTTCACAAATATTTCCAATATTGTATTAAAATTGCTCATGAGCAATAGCTGAAACATTGTGAGTGTGTGTGAGAATGTTGAACATGTCACATGACCCTCGGTTCACAACGTCTAATGTCAGCTTAATGAAGTGTGATACTTTGAGCAAGTTCCCAGAGAGGGGCGGCAAGAAGTCAATGCTTCTCCCATACAAACACAATGAGAGAGAGGAAAAGACAAGATAAAATATCTGTGCAGGGAAATGAAAAAATGGAATCTAGAATTTAGTATGCAGATCGTTTCAAACCCCCAAAAATCCTGAATGATAGTTTTGTAAAACCACTAAAGGAAGTACTCTGAGGAAGAGCTGCTGCACATGAAAACTCCTCATTCTACATCTGTCTCCCACTCTGTTAACACACACTTCAGACCAACAAGTCAGTCATAGAAAACTGAAAACTTCCCGACTTGTCTGACTCCCTCTCCCAAGCTTACCTTGTTCATTTTCCCGCTCATCATGTCCCCTAGTTTCAGACGCAGCGCCTCATTCCCAGTGAAGCCATCTACAACATGCCCTGCTACAGACTGTGTGAGGTAACTTGTTTTCTTTGCTCTGGTCCTCCCTGGGATCTGGGACTGCAAGGTGGAGCTAAATCCATGTGTGGAGTACTATTACTGTGAGCTAAAAGCCTGATTGGTCGCTTCCAGGAGGAGCGTTAGGGTCCGGATTTCAGATTGGCTGAATTGTCCAACAATACAGTTTCAAGCCTTCAAGCCCTAGAAGGTGATTTTTATTCATAATGTTTTGTGATTCAAATTAAAAAATGAAACCTATTTAACTCACAACTTTGAATTTCAGATACACAGATACCGTGTCTATAAGAGAAAGTATTAAAATCATTTGGTAAAAATAGAAAAAAATAAAATAAAATCAAGATTTTCTGCCTCGTGTTCTTACAACGGCAAGTTAGGGCCATTATAGATAGCAAACAAAGGAATGCAATTCTGCCAAAAAACTCAGAAATTTTGAGATTAATCTCAGATATTTTCTAGAAAAAAAAAACTGGAAATTTCTGAGTGTCAAAAGTTAAACATTTTCAACTTTTGAAACTCAGAAATGTCTAAGTGTTTTTTTTCTATAAACACTCTGAGATTAATAAAAAATGTAAAAAATTTTCTGTTTGAAATTTACTCCTAATTTTTATTCTATCTGCAATGTCCCTAATACACCTTTGTATGTTACAGCCAGTGGCTGAAGGTGGTTCCAGACTTGCAAGATTTCTTATCTGAAAAGGAATTTGTAACAAAAGCAGGTAATTGTAAAGTTGGAAACATCTTAACTTTTCATTCGGCTCTTGGAATTTCTAACATTTTAGAAATTTAAAGTACATCTTTTACTTTAAACACACGTAGAGGCCTTTATCATAACAGGCCTGAAGTTCAAATTTTTGGAGGAAATATATTTGTAAAATATATTTACAAATATATTTTAGTGCACAGTTTTAGTGCTGTGGTACTTTATATAACCAGACTGTAACTGATCATATACGCAATTATCTTCTGAAAAAAATTACAGCTGTATATTTAAAAAATAGTATTTCACTTTGTGGTCACATCTCCATCTGATTTAATGTTTGTTTGCTGATAACTTTTTGCTAATTAATGGTTTGAATCTGAGTCATAATCATACGCTGTTTGCCTTTCACAGTGAGGATTATTGTGACTACATGTTCAATATATTACATTTTCATTATATTTATCAGTCTATCAACTTGTTAACAATATTAATTTTATGGAGCATTATAGATCTAAACTTTGAGAATCTCTCTTTATGCAAGTCTATTTTTTTTTTTTTTTTTTGCTCTGTAAAAAGTTCTCTGTAGTCCGTTCTATGCATAAACATCCCAGCAGAGGCAGCAATGCTTCACTGTGGGTCAGTAGCATATCCTAGTGGTGAAATAGAAAATTGCAACTGAATTATTATTTTTTTTAGCAATTTATCACCTTTATCCATCTTTAATTTAGAACTTCTTTGCATCCAAGAGCTTGAACTCTTTAACTGAATCTTTTAAACTCTGACTTTAGATTTTGCTTTGTTTGAAAACTGAACTAATCTTTCCAAGTTTTTTTTCTGCAATAGTAAAAGCATTTTTTTTAATGCATAGTTCAATATAATTAAAGCAACAAAGTGCTTATAGTCAACAATACTTTATACTCATGGATAAATGCACATACATTCCTCTCAAGTTGCCCGTCTCTAACTGTAAGCTCTTAATATTCTCCAGTCTGAGACTTTTGTCTGCTGCTACAGTCTCTTAGTCACTTCCATATGTGTTGCACTCATAAGAAGGCTGCACAGTATAGTAGTTCCAAATGGGAGTTTGAGTTATGACATGCGTAGTAAGCCCCCCTTGACCCCCACTTACCAAAAAGCATGTGCAGTAATGCACGCCGTTTCTTCTGCTCAAAGATTTCCAGTTCATGACGGAAACATGGAGACCTACAGAGCCCCGCTAAAGTTTCATATGCCTTAAACTTGTACACATTTCTTCATATCAAAAGCACAAGCTTTACTGTATATTGTTGGGATTTTATGTATCAACAGGACAGAGAGTAACACTCTGTGCAACAAGAGAAAATATTTTACAAGTATATATATCGGAAGTGTGGTGGCCATTTGCATTAAGCCCCCTTTATTCTGATACCACAAAATAAAATCCAATGCAACCACTGGTCATTAGAGGTCACTTGTTTGTCAAATAGGCCTCAGAAGTTTGTTAATAAGAATGAAAAGTAACGAAGACAGAAGAACAACACAACAGACAGGACAGGGAGGATGTTGTGGAGAAGATTTAAACATGTCTGGATTCTTAAAATAATGTCTAAACCTACATGGCCCTGTGTAAAAAATAAAATGAAATAAAATAAAAAAAAAGTGATTGCCACCTGGTTGGGAATGGTTGGGAAACCCTGAGCAGCAACAACTCCCTTCAAGCATTTGCAATAACTTGCAGAGTCTCTTCCAGCTGTGGAGGAATTTTGGCTCAGTCATCTTTGCAGAATTGTTGTAGTTCATCCATGTTGAATGATTTAACATGAACAGCCTTTTTAATCTCATGCCACAGCATCTTGATAGAATTCAGGTCAAGACTTTGACTACGCCACTCCAAAGTCTTAATTTAGTTTTTCTTCAGCCATCCAGATGTGGACTTGCTTGTGTGTTCTGGATAATTGACCTGCTTCAGAACACAAGTTGGTTTCAACTCTTTCAGAATGTTTAGTGGAATTCATGGTTCCACTGATCACAGCATGACTTCCAGGTCCTGAAGCAGTAAAGCAGCCCAGCCCACCACACTACCACCACCATGTTCTACTGTTGGTATGATGTTTTTTCTAGTGTTACTGTTATGCTAAATGGGACACAGACCTTCCAAAGAGCTCAGATTTTGCCTTGTCAGTCCACAGAATGTTTTCACACCACTGTATCCCTCCAGCACTGTGCTGTAAGAAATATTTCTGTATTTAACAGTGAAAAACAGTAAAATTGACAGGAAAAATTCGTAAACTATGAAACAATTTAAAAACATTAATTTGATGTGAAATTAAATGGTAATTTGCACATATCACATTTGTACATTTATTTTATAGGTTGTTATGGCAAAACATTTTCATTTAACTGTGAATTCCGTGATCACAATGCCATCTAACTATAAAAGATTTATTTTTTTTTTACTGTGGAATCTACTTTTTTTTTCTATACAGTATGCTTTGTCGGTCAGTCACACTGAATCCCCATAAAATGTATTTCAAATTGTGGCTCTATTGTGGCAGAATGTGTATAAAGTTCAGTTGGTATGCGTGAACAGAAATAACCACGGAGGAGGAGTGGATAAAGAGGTGAAAAAAGGTGGACTAACAAAAAACGAGGGGATCAAGTGAGACAGGAAGTCGGTGCTTGGTCTGGAATGAGGGGTTAACTTGTGGGTAAAGTGGGGGAGGGTCATTTGGGAAGAAAGTTATGGTTACTGTGTATGGAACGGGGTCCGGGATAATAAATTTAGACATTTTGTACTCTTTTGGTAAACACCCAGACTGAATCATGAATCTAAATGTCACTGCACAGCAAATGGTCCCTTCTGACAACAAACTGCGAGGTATTCCGTGTTGCTTGACAAATTATAGGGAACAACAGGTGGGCCTCTGCTCTGTCTGCAAGACGGAATTTACTGTCCAGAGGAAAAGGAAGGCCTTGGACCCCTCTTGGAGGTAAATGGGAAAGAGTTGAACAGAGAAGGAACCCCTGGCCAAGAGGAAATGAGGCTGGAAAGGGTGGGTCGAGACAGGGGCAGGGGGCTTTGTAGCTCGACAATGATGGATTGTACAACACAGCACTAAGCCAAAACCTGATCAGGTACAGCTGTTTAAATGTGCAAAAAACCTGAGGAAGAGCACATGAGACACAGACAGGATACCACTGAGCACTTGTTCGCATTTGATAAAATCCTCTCTGTGAAGACCTCGGTGGGTCCAGCTCAACATTTTTGCGTGTCAGAGAAGAAAATATTTTTGGTGCATAGTTTCCCGGGAGAGGGTGTTTCTTTTCAGGGCGGAGCTGGGATTTGTTGGAGACGTACTGAGGGAGGAAATGGTTTGTGTCTTTCCCCCTCTTTTCCCTCGACCAGCTTTCATCTGTGTGACTGCTACATGAAAACAAGCAGCATTCCTCAAATACATCTTGGAGTTTGGGACAGATCTTTGTTTGCAAGCCACAGGAATCCAGTCTACGACAGTCTTCCCAAAGGCCTGGGCTTTATTGGGGGAATTTACCTCCTTTTTTTCTTCCCACACATCAAGGAGTGTCAGGGTTACATCTATTTTCATTCGGTTCAGTTCTTTGCCATTCATAGGGGACGGGGCGTGTGTCTGTATTTAAGTCTCACTGGTCACTGTTCCTTCCTCTGACGGGTGTGTGTTTGCTGTGAATGCTTGTGGCTAAAGGCGCCTATATTCGTCATCTAAACTTAATCTTGAAAATAAATTACAGGAGAACAAAAAATATATATATAACTCCTGACACACAGCCAGGTTTCTATATGACTTGAAAGTTAACAGCATGTGCAAGTAAAGGCAAAAGAGTATGTGTGCAGTTTTAAGTTCCTGCTTACTAGAAGAATCAACAAACATTTTATGTAAAAATGTCACCCTGTTTCAGATTGTGAAATTTGTGTATGTGTTTCTGATGCAAAACAAACCTCATCAAATCTCACCTCATCAAATACATAATGATCATGATATGACCAAAAAATGTCTTTCTAATGAGAATGTATCAAATGGATTTATTTACTGGTTATACTGAAAACTTGTGTCATAAGTTTTCAATATGGATGACAAATATCCATATGAAATATGAGTATGCAGAATATATGGATCTGCTTGTAAGCAACAATAAGGAGTGTAGAACACATTTGGAACCAGGGTTGGTCAACAATTTAAATCTTAGCTTCACAAGATGGACCAACCCAAAGTCAGCAGCCAGACCATTGAGGTGTTGTCTCAAAAAGCATTTTTTAAGAAGTTTTTTTTTGCTAAAAAACTTCTTAAAAGTTTTTGTTTACTATGTTTCCTTTTGTCATCTGTCAGTACAAAACATCTGTTGATTTCCACAGATATGATTGTGCTAAAATGGAAACTTCTCTCTGCCAATGATCCTTCAACCTGTTTGCTCAATATACAGAGCTGCTTCTACAGCTATTTTTTTCTTGGTGTCAGTATTTGTGTTTCCATTAACCATAGAAATGCGAAAATTTAAATCGTAATAAATTTGCTTAATGGAAAGATGCCAATTTAAAAAAAAAAAAGTCATGTTCTTCGATAAGTTTTTGCGTTGGGATGAGGTGGTTTTTTTTGGCCATATCGAAACAGATGTACTTCACTTAACTGCTTGTATAACTCTTTGAATTATACAAGTTGCGTGATCAACAGTCGGCTATCATTAAGGGAGAAAACCACAAAGAAGACAACAGGAAGGAGTAGGATGATTTTTTTTTTCCTACAACAGTGTGCAGCTGGCTCTACCAGAGCTCTCACAGCATCACACAATTCATAAAAAGTTGTGTTATTCCAAAGTGTTGAATACATCGCTTTTCTGTAAAATTGCCGACTGCAATTTCCCCAAAATGACGCTCGTGTAGCAGCTGCCAAGTAAAAAGTTTGTCACTCCAATGTCTGAATAAGACGCTGACTTCTCCACTGATGGTTGAGAGATGAGCGCTAACGCCATGGCTGAATTGTGAATATACTGTATCTCATGTAACTGTTTACTGTTGACAGGATTTTTAATAACTTATGTGAACAAACTTATTCACTTGTGATTTAAATGTATTCTTTTAATTTAATGGAAACACTGCAATTGCAATATTGCAATAAAGGATGTTAATTTTATTTTAAAATAACCCAGTAGAAATTGCAGTTTTAAATGCTGAAATATTTAATAAGAAATCAATAGATATTTTTCAGGTTGATCAAAGTTCAACATACAAATATTAAGAATTGAATGGTGTTTCAAACAAACTTAAGCTGTTAGGCATTAGTCTAAATTGCTCAGGCTTAGGACCATGATGAAAACCTTTTCAGAATATTCCATTCAAGTGTGTCTGAAATCTAAATTAAATTCCCAGAACCCACACTTAAAACTTCCTGACTTCAAGGAACATTCTGACTTTAGGAAGTTCTAACCTCCTGCCATCATACATATCTACACTAGGGAAACTGACAACTCTCCTAGTTAGTGTTACAGTGAAAGCTTTAGAACAAAGCTGCAGGCACACTGCTCTCCTTCCTCTGCCAAATGAAGTTGGCAGACTAACTTCTGTATTTATGTTTGACTTGCACGTGAGTCCGCTAATGACTCTCAGACTTGTGCCCTTTGGAGCACAAGTCTGATGTCTGCTTGCCTGTAAAAATGTAACTCTCAGATCCACAGAGGTGAGTTAATAAAAAGAAGTCATAGCTAGTGAGTGTTGAGGACGAAACCCAAAATGTGACTGTTTTCAATCTGTTTTCCAAAACTCAAAACACTTAGACCCGAACATGTATCCCCTCTGATCTATGACTCGACCACCTGAGCAGAGCATGTGGACCTTTTTTTTTTTTTTTAATATTATGTGTTGTCCAGGCACATTGTGTCATTTTATAGCACAATCAAGAAACTGTTACCTTCAGCTGCTGTGTGTATCAAATATGGCTTAAAATATATTTTAATTCCTAATTTTACTCCCTGAAATTGGACCTCTGTGTCTTTCAAAACTGATACCTCTGTAACTCTGCCTTCAGGAAGTCATCACAACATTGGTCCTCTATAAACTTTTCACAACATTTTTCACTTATTATACCACCTGAGAATGAGGTCGTATAATGAGCTCAAATAGTGTGCAGTTCCACCAACTGTTAGCTAATTACTTCTGACTAGTCTGAAGGAGCTGAGTGAGGGAGTCATGGGGAGAGCTGCTGTGTGAATCAGAAGCTCTGAAACTTGGAAAGTGCTGCTCCAAGGAAGAGCTTTACACTCATAGGTGGAGCTACGTCCCCCAAGGAATCAAGACACTCTTGGTATGTTTTCGATGAAAGAATAATATTATAACAAGCTGTAAAGCTCCAAAAGTCGATTTTACAGATTACTGTTCCGTTAAAGCTATTGACTCTTGCTGCCATGTGGTGTTCAGATCCAGAATCCAGCTGTAAAAATGTTTTTTTGTTTGTTTGTTTTTTTTACTAACGCTCTGCTGCGCAATGGTCCTGGCATAAGGAAGCATAATTGTTGAAAAGAATTCCACAATCAGTTTTCTGATAATGCTACTCACTGGATCTTTATTTCTTCCTGAGGACTTGTAAACATAAATAAGAATTTAATGTGAGGAACCTATTTATATTCTGTGAGAAACACCTATTTCCCATTGTTGGCATGTCTTCAGTTTGTTATGCAATCATGTTAAGAAATGTTTTTTTTTCTTGTTAGCCCAGAAAGATCTTGGTTTGGTCTACAAATGTAAACATGTGGTTCGTGCCAGGAAAATACAAACAAATCATCAAGTTCACGTTTCTGAGCAGCAACATGCCTCACGTGTCTTCTAAAACATCAACAAATTAGGATTTTAAAAGAATGTATCGTTAGAAAGACCACCATAAATAGATGCATGTTTGTCTCCTCTTGCTCGGGATCGTTTGGATCCAACCAGTTCCCACACCCCTAGTCGTCCGGGTCAGTCACCACAGGATGACGTAGTCCAGAAAGCTTCACATTCCCACGCTGCTCTGCATGTGATTCAGAGCCACTGGGACCAAACACACACACACATGTAGAATGTTCATAGAACATGATGAAACGGAGCCATGCTCCAGAGAGTTGTGACTGTGGGTCAGAGGTCGGGGTTCTAAGTGTTCTTATGGTGGCTCCAGGGCAGGCGGCCGGCCTGCCTGTGTTTACATGACGATAGCTTTGCAACATTGCTATGGTCACCACAACAGAGCCATTGTAGCTGCGCAGATGTGATGTGATGCCATGATTATCCACATCTTTTAAACAAAGAAAATACATTCTCACATTACTTCAAAAAGTAATGTGAGAATACAAAGGGAATTTTGTATTTTGGAATCTATTCCTCTCCTGTACCTAAATCCTTAAATGTATAGTTCAGTTTTCCTTCTTTCTATAGTTTGAGGTTGCAGAGGTCTGCAGTCTATTCCAACAGCAATTGGGTCAAAGGTGGGGAGCACACCACCAGCACATTAAAGCTGGTGGTGTTACATACAAAAGTATGTAACTTTTATAAAAAAATATATTTACATATTTGTTAAAGCTGTCACTATGTTGTGACACTGTAGTGTGAGACAATCTGTGAAAAGATCAATCTCCTCCACTTACTCCATGAGATGCTATTGCTGTCTAAAGAAAAGCAAGGCTCCCGGTTAAAAATAACCAATCAGAGCCAGGAGGTGGGTCTTAGTGTTGTCAATCAACGTCATGTACTTTGTGCTAAATGTGCCAACAGTGAAGAAACAACTTGCCGTGACAGAGAAACAGTTTAACCGCCGTCATCAGTGGGCATGGTATCTAGCTTGAGCATCCACAACAAGCTCTGCTAGCTGCAGTGTATCAAAGAGCAAGAATAGGATCTCCTTAAAGATCCTATTCTTTAAGGAATAGGATCTTTAATTCAAGACATCAAATTGCAAAGTCAAATTTCTTTTTAAATTAAGTAGTGTTTGGCATATACAGCATTTTTACAACAACTGAAGGTAACTGTTTCTTGATTATGCTATAAAATGACACGATGTGTATGAAAAATACTTAATATTGCCCCTTTTAAAGATTACAAAGCAGGACTGAAGACTAGAGCCTAGTATGAGATGAATAGTGAATTGAAAGTAATTTTGAGCTCATTAGCATACTAAAACCAGGTGAGACATGGCAAGTAAAACTGAAGAGTACTTTAGAAGATAATTACTAATCTACAGCCAGGTCAAACCAGGTGGTACATAGCTAAAATAGGACTAGATGTGAGATCATTGACATTTTTAGCTCATATTTTATTAACTCATTTAATTGAGTCAAATCCTTTAATTACTCGTTGCTGTGTTTGTAATATTTTGTTTTTATCAAACTCTCTGTCTTGTAAATGTGATCTTAGATTTCAATGAGACAGCCCTGCATAAATTAAGGTTAAATAAAACAATTTTAAAATAGAACCAAATGAAACAATTTTTAGTATCGAACAGCGTAACAGAGAACACCGTGAACTACTATCAGGTGGGAAATGATTATCAAAATAATGTCAAGTAGGAATATGCTATGCTGTATACAATAGAAATTAAATTTGGCCTACGATAGAGATCTGCACTCTACCGGCTAACCACGGCAATGTTTGTTGATGATGTAACCATCTGGAATCAAAACAGAGCATGCAGGAAGCAGCATGGCTGAGAGTACAAGGGAAGAGCGCATTAAAAAGGCAGATGTGAAAACATCAATTATCTGGACCTGGTTCATGTTTAACCTCCCACAGTCTTAGCACGATGCTCAGGAGGAGCACTGCCTATGTCACGGTCAGACAGCGGGGAAGCGATTTGTAAAAACCTAACAACGACATACAGTATGTAGTTAACTGAATAGCAGCAATGCTGCTGACTACAAGTTCCAGTCACAATACCAGGAATTAAAAGCAGGATTTAATGCAGACATCCATTATTGTGTTCTATATAGAGATATATTTTTTATTTCTTTATTTAACTTTTATTAAACCACTTAATCATTGTTATGCTGCTGCCCAAGATTACCAGGCCTCACTTAAAATTTGATTTCTTTTTAAGGAAGACTTGGTAATGATAGGCAGCAACATAAAACAAAAGTTACAAACAAATAACATCAATCAAAACGAGTGCTTTTTTTTGGTTTTGTTTTTCTTTCCTCCCCTCCAGGGAGTCTTTTGTGGGCTCTAGTGTCCCTTATATGACAGTAGGCTGACAGGAAAGGGGGAAGGAGAGGGGGAAGACATGGTAAATGTTGCCGGGTCTGGGAATCGAACCCGCGACAGCCGCGTCGAGGACTCAAGGCCTCCAAACGTTCCCTACGCCACCACAGCACACCCCGATGAAAACGAGTGTTAATACAAATATTATATAATATGATATTCCACTCAATTAGTATGGGATTTTGTTTCCCTTTTTATTGTAAGTTATATACAAACTGTATTGTGATACACATTGTTACTGCCACCCATGGTGATATATATCGTGATATGAATTTTATGCCATGTCGCACATCCCTAATGCCAAGTGTGAGAAAGTTATTTATTTCAGGTGCAAAATAAGTAAATGAGAACCAGGTGTGAGACAAAAACAGAAGAAATGACAACAAGCTTGTGGACAGAAACTGGATACATCACAATATTAGCCCTTAAATATAAACCTTCAAGATGATCCTAATAACAAATACAGAACAATACAACTGCAGTCATATATTGAGCAATAACAATCCCGAAACACAAATCCCAGAGATTTTGACAATATCTACACAGTATCCTCAGGATTCCTCAGCCATGTGCTACAAATGGCAGAAATAACATGCTTTTTCAAGTCTTAAATCAGAGTGTAAGCAAATCTCAAAAGTAGCAGACTATAGCATGTGAGGCCTTATGGTGCAAAACATAAACATGCCTGTGAAGATCTAAATAAAGTCTCATCCTACACACACGCACACACACCTAGTCCACATACCAACCTTAGTGAGCCTCATCCTGACGCTGTCACTCCTCTCCAGACTCCTTCTCTTCAGAGACGAACTTTGGACCACCGGCACCGGCTGCACCTCTCCCTCCCCACACCAATCCGAGCTCAGGACACAACCCATATAGGTGGTCGAGGTCTGGGAGTCTCTCTCTCTCTCTTCTCTCCGTCTGTTCACCCTGCAAGTCTTCTTCTCCACCTCCGTCCTCCTGGGCAGCTGTTTTTGTCAGTTGGAGAGGAGGAGATCGAGGCCCTTCCCCTTTTCCTGGCTCTCGCTCTGGAGTATACACTTTCTCTGCCCTTCTCTCCAACTTTTACCAAAACATTCTCTTTTAAAAACACCTCGCTGCTTGCTACCTCAAGGATCCCCTGACTTTGTGTCATAAAACATGACTTTTGTTGATTGGCCTCCTCCTTTTCTCCTTACATCCCTGGTTCCTCTTTCAAAGCATCAAAACTCAGATTCACGAACTCATCCTGCGCTTCCTTCGTCTCCGTCTCCTTTCCCGATTCCCCCATCCTGAAGACAACGTGCGTCTCTCCTATTCCCCCCTCCGTCTCACTCTCCTCCTGCGTCTGCCCCTTCTGCTACGGTTGCCTCACTCTTACATATACAATTACTTCTCTGTTCTCACCTCCCCACCCATCTCTCCTCCTCAGCTCCCCTCTGTTTCCTGCTCCCAGATACATGCAGTCACTCCTTAGCCCCAGCAACAACACATTGTTGGTATTGTGCGGGGGACGACCAAGAAAAACTCGGCAGCTGTTGGGATGCTGCGGCAGGATCCAGTGACTCAGGGTGGACTGAGGGCCTCTCTTGTTTACCCTGCAGTGGTCTCTTTGTTGCAGACAGAAAATGACTTTCTTGTCCCGAAGATTACCCACCTATTCAGTGAAATAACGTAAATGTTATGAGATGGGGATGCCATGTGTGCCTTTGACTTTTTCTTTTTCATTTTTTTGAAAAGGTAGGTATGTTCACAAATTACGTTTATTACGTAAGTGTGAAAATTGTTTTTGCTCCTCACAAGCTCTTTTCTGTTGTTTATTGCTCTTCCCTCGAGTGTTCTGGCTAGTACGCAAGAGCTCGTAAGGCTTGGAAGTAAGAGACTGTACCCCTTAAAAGGCAAATTCTTGATGATCCTCCAAAATCCTCCTCCTTTTTCTCCTCCTCTTTCTCATAAGTTGGATTGACTTTCTGCATCTCCCCTCTTTCTCCCGTTGTTTTCCTTTCGCTCAATGTTCCCCCCATGCCTTTCTTTCCTGTGTTCAGACAAAACACCAATGCATGCTCACCTAAAGTCAGCCCATCATATCCAACCCTTTACATTGTATCTTGTACCCATACACTGGGCCATCCTTTGGTTGACACACTTATTTCGCTTTCCTTCAATCCCTCATTTTTCTGTGCATTTCGGTTTCAGGCATGAGCTCAGGCTGCAGATGGTGTTTACAACAAGCCCCCTCCTGGTTTTACTTGCCATGAAATTAACTCCTTCTAATCAACCCCTGCCAGTTTCAAAAGGATTTTCTCCAACTTACACATGGTGGTACATGCAGCTTTAAATATAAAAATAAACCCTTAAACAAAGTTTAAACAAATGTTCCTTGTGAAATTGCATGGGAAGCAACGTCATGAACAACATGTAGTTGTGAATGAGTCTCTTGCGTCACTATAGCTGGATGTGTTACCACTCTTATCAAGAATGAAAGAGCTCATTTGATTGGTGTCCAGGCTAAGCATCTTAACTTTAAAACAAATGCCATGAGTTTCAAATAGGATTGAAACTCGTGGCGTTTTACATCCCTGTTCCAATGGGATGTAAATTTTATCCAAGCCTGATAAAAGCACTCTTTAATTTGTACAGTGGGTATGGGCTCCATTCTGTCTACAGAAACGATTGCTTCCTAGATATGTGGACTTTGTTGAAGTTTGAAATTCTACCTAATCGCTAACATTTGGCCTTGATGTAAGTAATGTGTCAGTTCAATGCTATGAAGATTACCAGAAATTGTCTGCAGTATAAACGACCATCCTCCACTTCCACTGGGAAAAAATCCAGCTCAATGGGAGAAAGCCCAGACAGTGCACTGAAGGGAGATGAGAATCGGGCAGAATTGCACAGGAAGGCAATGGTCAGGCTAACTTTATACACTCCAAAACCAGTTTTGATGTGTGTTTGGGATCATTATTGTGTCGGAACACTGAATAGGCTCAACACACAGGAAACGATGACTAACAGCAGTAGGTGAAAGTTTGAACCCAGTGCATGGGATGCAATAATGGCAATGGGGGCAGCAACAAAAGCTGAACATTTCTCAACTTTCTTGTCGCATTGCATGTGTACATCTACATGTATGAGCTTGAAATTTCACATGTACAAATTTCACCCGTGGCTTGGCTGGAGGGAAGCAAGTGATTATAACATAGGAAATGAATGGGGTAGGAGGGATGTCACTTCCCATGCATCAAGCCCTTAAGCTTTTTTAGACTTCAACTATCTGACCAAATCTGTCAGAACAAAGTGGTTAGGATGTGTTTGAAAATGATCCGAAACCATTAAGGCTGAAACCTGAACTGAAAGATATTGTCCATGTCCAAAGTACTTTAGAAGTTAACTTAGAAAAGTTAAAGTGTCCATGTCAAGCCACTCTGAAGTAATCCCCAGATCAGAAGTCTTCAAGTGGGACTATTTACGTACATCTTCAAACAAGGTAATATCCTCTGGAGAAAGTTTTATTGTATAGTGAAACTACATTTGAGCTGCTCAAGAACAATGGCAAGATGTATATCATTTTTTGGTCTTGAAGGCCTCAATTTTCAGTCTTGAAACCTGAGAACACTAAAACAAATGTCAAGGACGGGCGGTGGCATCATGCTGAAGATCAGTTTTGTTCCCAGTGGTACTATTGAATTGCACAAATAAAACTTATTTTAAACAACTGTTCCAATGGGACCTCAAAATTTGCTTGAAGCAAAGCTAACTGAACCCCAACCTGAATCTGACAGAAAATACAGGAGTTACTGTTAAAAAGGGGGGTCTATGTCAGGAAACCATTTTAATTCCTGATGAGATCATATATTGTGCTGGTATTATGCCAAGACCTTGTTATGGCCTGTTTGCAAGGCGAACATGGAGTCGATTAGTAAAAATTTGAACCAAAATTAGACTTTTGCACTTGATTCTTGTCATGAAAAGTTGTTTAAGTTGTATCTTTGGTGATAATTCTTCCCTGAAATCCTTACAAGTACTATTGTGACATTGTTACTCCCAAACTAGATCTGACAACTGTATCAGGGGGTACAAAAAGAAAAAAGATTTTTATATTTTGTAATTCAAACAAAAAATTGCAGAATTCTTGGCACTCTATAGCAGACTTGGTAGAAATTTCCTTAAGTCTGGGTCAGTCAGATTAAATACATATTGCTGGTTTTTTACAGGGAAGAAAAAAAAGGAAGAGAAAAGAAGGAAAAGACCTGAGAAGATCAGCAAATTCCTTATATGGTGAGAGAACAGAAGGGGTCATAATGCTAGTGGGGGAAAAGCTCAGGAAACAAAGATGCCCAGAAACAAATACAGTTTGAATGAAGTCATTTACAATACTAATCCAAAGGCCTCTTTTACTATGGGGTGTTTGCTGACTGAGGAGTGATCACCTTCACTGGCAAATATGTAAATCATAAAATTTTTTTTACAATCAGGTATTTTTAAAGTCTTTGGGATTTGGCCTCAGCTGTTTCCAAGCATCTGTTTTTAAGAATCAGTCTTGGAATACTCCATGAGTTCACCAAGGATATGTGTGTTTCTTTCCTTGTAAGGACCATTTTTCTAGAAAATGCTACATTGTGGGGACCGACTGCTCTTTATCAAGCCCAAAACCCGGGTCTCACAAGAAATGCTATTTTTGGGTAGAATTGAGCTAGGTTAGGTTAGTTCAGAGAATTGACTTTAAAATATGTAGTCTACAAATCACTGAATGGCTTGTCAGCAAAGTACATTAGAGATCTGCTGTTGTTGTATCAACCTTTCAGACTACTCAGGTCTTCTGGTTCTAGTCTGCTCTGCATCCCCAACAAACCATGGAGAAGCAGCATTCAGCTTCTATGCACCACAAATCTGGACCAAACTTCCAGAATTCTGCAAAACAGCTGAAACAAGATTAAAAACGTACCTGTTTAGGGTTCCTTTTTAACCATAGTAAATGAAACATTGACTAACATTTTGGTGATGGCACTCATCAAAATGGAATTTTTGTTCAGTTGTTGACTGCATGGTGTTTTCTTGATCACTTGGTGCTTTTGTGTTTTTGTCATGTAAAGCACTTTAAACTGCCTTTCTGCTGTGCTGTGCTATACAAATAAACCTGATTGATTAGGATAGGGTTTGGTTTCGGCCTTAGAAATGAATGACAAATGAATTTAAGTCAATGCAAAGTCCTTGTGAAGGTAGAAAAACATACTGTGTGTGTGGTTATTGAGATATTCTTCTTATGACTGACCTTCTGAAGACTGAAGGTTAGTCGGTCTTCAGAAGGTCAGTCACATTAGGTCAGTACTAATGTGATGGACCCACTTGTGTAGGGTAGAGATTAGTTTTAGAGGTAAGGTGTGAATGACATTTTGGTTAAGGTTAGGTTAAAAATAGACTAGTAATAGTTAGATTTGGGGTAAATGTCTGGTTTAGGCATAAATTCAGTTATTAAAATTAATGGAAGTCAATGCAAAGTCCTAATGTGGGTAGAAACACAAACATGTGTGCAAAAAGAAGAGAGAAGATCATTTTTCCCAGGCAGTATTTCACAGAAAGGAACATTTACTGTCACTTCTTGGATAGACGCATGATTTGAGTTATTTAGCTTGAGCATCTACTGCCCCCTTGTGGCAGCAAGATAATTCAAAATTTGTTGTAAAGATAGGAAGAGTGGGGATGCACAACACGCAGCGAATACAAAAGCAGGAAACTAACCACCTAAAGCCTCCCATTCTTGGTCATTATAAAAAAAATGAGCGGAAAACTTTACTCAAGCCAGACTGGAAATGTGTCATCATGTCCAGATATAACAGTTGATCCTGTGAAACGCTTCTGTCTAAGCAAGCTTAAGACAACAGGAAGTCATTTAAGGCAAACTTCCGTTTATTGGAAGCCATTTCTGGGGGAAATGTCAGTCCGTAGAGGCCATGGTCCAAAACTATTGCTGGCTATGTATGTTCTCTCAATAGCACATTGCAAACTGTCCCTGTCACGCTGACCGATGTGTTCATAAGACCTCAATGGTACAATAAAAAACTATGATAGCCAAACAAGTTAAGGCATGTACATGTTAGACTTTATTAGGAAGAATTGCAGTAAGTTGACCCTCACAGAAAACGGAACATAAACTAAGTAAAACTGAAAAAGAAATTTGGATGACTCTCCACACTCTAGTTATTCCAGGCCGAAGAAAACTTTTCGATTTTGTGACAGACTGACTGTTGTAAAGCAGCATCCAAGATGGAGTCTTCCTGTGCTTCCCTGTTCTTGTATGGTTTGGAAATTATCCCGGAAAACCTAACGGTTGTTTTAGTTTCCATTGTTCTAATAAAGTAAGCTTATTTTAGCCCGCTCACTTCTGACAAACTGCTAGCTTCCACCACTCCAAAAAAAGTATGTACTGTATATGTATACATACATAATCATACTTAGCTGTTTATGTATGTATACATAAACTTAGTGATACATCTTTCCACTACAGGTAAGGCAAAAAGAACCACAGCTTAATAACATCCAAGGATTTCCATGGAAGAAACTCGTTTTTGTAGATGCCACTCTATAAAAGCTCATTATTATAAAAATATTGGCTGTAACCCCAGGAGAAGGGGTGGAGTACATCTGTGGAAGCGTTCATGGTTTGTAGAAAGAGAACACTAATAAAAAGTCATCTGTCCCAGCAGCATACTGCAAGATTTTCCCAGAACATTTCATTGCTTAATGTCAATATCAATATCAATCAATCAAAACATATATGTACTGTACCTTTTAGCAACAAGCTCAGTAGAATTTAAAGTGGGTTTTGAACATTTGGAAATGAACATAGTATAATGTGAAGTTTTTGGATAACAGTATACTATTTAAATTAATTAAATGAAAGATTTTTAGTTGATTGATATGGATGCCAAACTGCAGTGATAATGAACTGATTTGCTGTGGCTTCAGCACATGTAAAAACTTGTTCAGGTACAAAATACAAAGGAAGGGATGATAGGTGAGATTGTTGCTACGATTAATTTCATTAAGGAATAAAATGTAAAAGTATGTACAAAAATAAACCAAGTAAAGTTTCGAAGACAAAAATGAGAAAATGTCATGATCAAACTGAATGTTTAGGTTGCTAACTGATGCAAAACATTTTGACCCTAAATATTTAGTTTGATGTTAAATATTTAGCTTTCTAACTAAATCCATAGTTTTACAAATGAATTATTTAGCTCTGTTAAATATTTATTTACTAAATATGCAGTTTGAAGCTGAATATAGAATTAGGCAACTAAATATTTAGTTGACACGCTAGGAAAGAGCTAAATATTTAACTTATTGTAAAATTTATATCCTTCTAACTAAACATGTAGCATTCTAAATACATGTTGAGGTTTAGAGGGTAAATATTTAGCTTCAAACAAAACATTTAGTTGGCAAGCTAAATATTTAGATTGCTAATAATATTTTGATGGCATCATAAATAATGAATTCAATAAGAATTTCAAGCTGATTTCAAAGTGAACTAGGCAAACAATGTGACTTAAAACACCTCCACTTGTGTTTTAGTTTAGACCTTTATGATTAGGATTAACTGGTGCTAAAAGACGTGGATCTGAAGAGCCAATGAAACAAAACATTTCTCTCGTAAATAAGATCAACTGGGACAGTTTAGAGCTGCCTAACGTAGTGAAAGGACCCTAAAGTCAACCCTGATGTTGACAGGTAGCCAAGATGAAGACTTTAAACCCGACATGATGTATGCTCTTCTGGTTCTAGTTAACATTTTTGCTTGTGTGTCTGGAGTTGTGAAACATGTTTGGAACACCAGATACGGAACTGCAATAATCCAGTCATCAAGTAATGAAAAAGTAAAATTAACGACTCAGCGTTGGCTTGACAGAGAAATTATCTTAGCCAAATATTTTTCAGATGATAAAATCCAGTTTTCATTACAGATGGCTAAAAATAGGTCCTCCACATAAAAAAGACGTTTCAGAAAATATTTAATATTAGTTGTTAAAGTTATTACAATTAAAAATCATATCAGACATCAATATCAAATATATCAGAGTATAAATGCGGGATAAATTCTAACATCTTTAGCCATCACCCTTGCAGACACAATGTGCAAACTCCAGGCAGACAATAGCCCAGGCTGGGATTTGAGCCCAGGAGGCAGCAATGCTACCAACTGCTTCCATAGTAGGAACGGCATAGTGGCAAATTTTGCTGTTCTGAAACAGTAACCTTTTTTTAAAAAATCACAGAGTGCCTTGATGCCTGGCTGGTGGAGTGTCTCTCCATTGGTTTATAGACTTATAAACAACAAATATGGTTCTCCAATTTCTGATGCTGGTCCCATTTAGATTTTTTTATACCTATTTTATTTTTTTCTGGATGTGCCATAAGTTTCTCCAGCTGAACAGAAACAAAACTGGAGTAATCTTTGGACCTCAAGAAGAAAGATCTAGAGTCAATTTACTGCTTCAGTTATTACAGCTAAACTTGTGATCGAGCCAGAGATCTGGGTGCACTGATAGACTGTGACCTGAACCTTCAGAGACGCATAAAGACAGTTACAAAGTCGGCCTTCTATCACCCTGAAGAAGGACTAATGTCCACGTGAGAAACTCATCCATGCGTTTATCTTTAGTTGCATTGATTACTGATCCATAACACTGTTGCTGATGTTCTCACTAAAACCAAGTAGATAGAGCACATCACCCAGTTCTAAAATCCCTACACTATAGCTCAGAGAATTTCAACTTTAAAATACTGTTGGCAGTTTATGAATCACTGAACAGCTTAGCACCCAGATACAGTAAAGATCTTTAAAGATCTGCTGTTGTTGTATCAACCTTCCAGACCTCTCAGGTCTCCTGGTTCTGGATCTGCTCTTCATCCCCAAAACCAGAACAAACATGGTGAAGCAGCATTCAGTTTCTACGCCCCACAAATCTGGAACAAACTTCCAGAAAACTGCAAAACAGCTGAAACACTGAGTTCCTACAAATCTATACTAAAATCCACCTGTTTATAGTGGCATTTGATTGATAACTGGAACATTAATCAATATATTTAATGTATATTTGCTTGATGACTTTGATGAATTTTAGCTAAAGGTAATAATTATTGCTTGTTTCATAATTGCTTATTGTATGATGTTTTCATAGTAAAAAGCACTTTGAAATGCCTTGTTACTGAAATGTGCTACAAATAAACTAGACTTGATTCTCTAGTTTTTTTTTAAAGAATATTTCTGCCCATTTAGGCAGACATTGTGTAAATCAGGCATTTTGACCTAAAATGCCACTAGGGGGAGGCATTGTCAAAGGCAAAGAACTCCTTAAAAAGCCAAACTGCTGATCAGCAGAAATTCACTTTATGACCTGAACCTCCTTGTTCATACTCCTTGGTCACCTTGTAAACTCAAGTCCATCCATTCCCAGGACACCGGGTTCAGTTATGATCACATGTATGAAGGTAGTCTAGAATGAACTGAGCTGAATTAGTGACATAATTCTCAAGTGTACCTCATTTATTTACACATAGTTATGTTTTTGTGGTTTGTGCTTATAATTTGGTTAAAAAACCCGTCTTAGATTGTGTAAATGCACTTCTGCACATGTACCACCACGTCTAGTGTTTTGCCCACAACCCAGAGATAATCTGTTCTGCTTCTGAAAAACGAGCTATTGTTTATCATCGTGCAAAAGCAGGAAAATGATGACACAAAATGATGTTTATAGGGGACTTAATTAACCATCAACATAGGGGTGAGCATCAAAGAGAAGGAAAAGGGGGAATAAAACACTTTCTGCTGTATTGCATTGGTATTTTGCATATTTTTTTCCACCTCCTCTCCCCCCAGTTCAAAAATGGTCAACAGAACTGAGCCTGGATGTCTTGGAAACTCTCAAACAGTTCAATCATTGTTTTGACAACAGGAGACACTCCCTCACATTCCAACGGAAGCTTCAGGACCTAAACTCACGCAGACATGATAGGTTTAATGGTTTTCACTAATGGGCCAGTGTGTAGTTAATGCCCTCCTGCCCATTCTGGACATTACAGCTCACGTCTGGTCAGTGACGCATCGAGTCTGGAATGAAAAGGGGGAATGAAAGAATACGGATGTTGAACGGAGGCGTTCCTACATGAAGAAAATTATTTGTTATCCTTTTTGTAATTGTAGTAAGGATATTCTTATTTAAAGTTTTTATAGTTGTTATGGCAACTGTTAAAAGCTCAAAAGCCCCCTGATTACATGCGCCAGACAACCACGAGAAAAAAAGTTAGCACTTTTCTCTGACTTGGTTGGGATTCTGTGGAGTATCTAGAAGAGGAGAGTGTCTTACACTGCACATCAGCCCAGTAATTTGGAGGAATCAAGTGACTTTTAAACTGGAAAAGTCAAACGTCTCTCTTCAACCCGTACCTCGCAGGTCGGTATGGCTGCTCTGCATATAAAAGGCGCCGTAATAAAACTGCTGTAGTGTTTGACATCAATCTAGTCGACAGGAAATTGCTTCTTACACAACAAGTAATGGTGGGACTCATTAAAAATTTTTTTAATCGAGGTAATTGCAGTTTCTGTAATTAATATCATTGTAATCAAAAACTACTTCACTTACTCAAACATTAGGTTAGTGCAAAGTGGTGTTCTACCCATCCAGCTTTCAGGTTATTCAGAAACTTTGATGGAACATCTTTGAAAAATTATTTCTTTAGAAATGTGGACTGTACATGTTGACATTAGGTTTGTGGACATCTGTGCCGATGCATCATGAGTACTGAGATGCTATTCTAAGCTTGAATAGCTTGCCTTATAAACTAATTCTTTTTAGTACAACTTTAACACAATTGTCTTTTCCGGAATTCAAATCAGATTGCTTTTTGAAGAAGAAATTTACCTTCAGTGAGCCAAGAGAAGCTGCTTTGTTGTCCATTGCTGTTTTTTGTGGTTGTTGCTTTTGTGCATCAGACTTACGGGGTTACTGGAAACGCACAAATACAAAGGTTCCGGCTCTGAACTTTTTATTTTTTAATTAAAAAGTGATTGTGTTAAATTTTAACATGGTAAAATCTATTAATCATCGGGAAATTAATCTTCATGGGATTATTATTGAAAATTGTGATCTATTTATATATAGCTTTTTCTTAAATGTTTCAGACACATAACTTTACACGTAGCATGAATAAATTGTCTAACACATAATCCTGGTGACTCAGATATTTTTTTAAAATCATCTTTTGAATAGATTAAGGATATTCTTAGGCAACTTGGCTGCTTTTCTGTGGAAAAGTTTCCAGCATGGTTTTTATGCTGTCATTTTTTCCTTTGCACTATTTTAACTAACACACCAGCAGATGTCTTTCATGTATTCCTGAGGCCTTAGTCAGAATAAACAGCATCTTCTAAAAAACTTTTGTTGGGGCAAAACCCTAAATTTAGAAATCTACTAAATGTTGTTAGAAACAATTTAGTCATCACGTCCTAATAGACTTTTGTCATCAAGTGCTTGCTTTGTTATCATAAAAGCCACACAGCAGGAAATGACAATGTGTCCGAGCCTGTGGTGGAAAATGAAATAGTGTGAACAACATGGAAAGATGAATGCTTTCCATGTTGAATCATTGTTGCCAGAGTCTGTGTAAATTTTTGAGTTGAGAAATCAAATTAAAAAATTTCTAATTAGCAGAATGTACCAAATGTGATCAACTTAAGGAAGAAGCACCAGTGACATGTCAGCAGCCACCACAGAAACTGGCTGATGTTTGTAGGGAACCATGACCATAACCAAGAAGAGAATGTGTCTTAAATTACTTTAAATTATTATTTTGGTTTTGAACTTGCAGACCCGTATTTACAGCTATAAAAGGTCTGCAGTGGCTAATAGAGTTGGAGCACAAAGTAATAGAAGAGGTTGAACTTGTCCAATGAACTCTTCCTTCTTTTGCAGCCATCATAACAGCACCTTTGTGTGCCTAACAAAGCGGCCTTTTGCTTTACAGTGGAGATGAAGGCTGAGTCAGCAAGGATTTATTCATTCACATTTGGCAGAACCTGATGGAAAATTCATGACATGTCAGGCCTTTTAACAGCAACAAAATGTTCTTCAATGATCTAAATAGTTTTAGGACTAAACCATTCCATGCTCACAGGTGAGTTTACCAAATTACATAATCTATCTACCTATACATGCCACCTTCATTTTAATAAATACAAATGTATTCACTAGTTATTCATTTTACCATTTACTTTTTTATAAATATTTTAATTTATAACCTAAACACCATCCTACCGTAAAACTTAAAGAAAGGCAGCCCTCGGTGTTGTCTCCTATCTTTAAGTCGTAACAACATGGGTCGTCTATTAACCCATTAATAGCACTAAAGTAGTTCCTAAAATGAGCTCAGCTCCGCTCCATCAGGTGTTTGCTAATTACTGCTGACTAGTTTGAAGGAGTTGAGTGGGAGGGCTGCTCTGTGAGGCAGAATCTTGGAAACTTACGGTTCAGAGGAGGAGCTGCACCTTGAAGGTGGCACTCTGTCCACCCAGGGGCTTTGCACAGCTGGATGGTTGCCACTGGAGATTAGAGGATTTCTCAAACATGCATGAAAGAATCAAAGCAACACTCCAGGTATGTTTTTGGTGAGAGAATTACATTACTGCACGATGCATATCAATCAATCAATCAATCAATCAATCAATCAATCAATCAATCAATCAATCAATCAATCAATCAATCAATCAATCAATCAATCAATCAATCAATCAATCAATCAATCAATCTTTATTTCAGACACAAAAGAGGTCCATAGTAAAACAAAAAGAAAAGAAAAAAAAAATGAATGCTTTCATAGTTCAAAAGAGTTGATTTTACATAATACCATTCCTCTAACTGCAGACCTTTCTTTGCTCTAAGTTATAATATTTTTCTCCTAATGCCTGGTTTACACAGCAACATATTTATGCTGCATAAACCAGGCATAATTCTTCCCCTTTTGATGATCTTAAGGATGCTCTGATTATTGGGACGGCTCTAAAAATAATCTTAAGAGGTATTCCAGTCGGATGTGGTGTGTTAAGTTTCTGGTCTGGCTGTTGGGACTGAGCCGATCTAAAATCTGGGATATTCAACCTGTTGGTTTGTCTTAACCTGATATCAAAACATGTGGGATAAACAAGAACATAGCCTATTGAATGTGACAGGGTAAGGTGACGGGAACATGGAGAGGAATCCAAAATATAAGTGATTGGTGATGTGCAAAATCTATGCTTAAACTGCTGATTAAAGTGCAAGTTTACCCAATGAAGCTTATACCAGTGGTGAAGATCTGCTTCAACTTGCCTGTCTTTTCTCTTCAAGCCACTTTCCTCCCCCGACCACTCCAGCCTCATCTTCTTGATCTGATCTAGGTCTGTGCTTGTCTAAATAGAACTGCATGAAGACTAACATCTAAGCAAGAGTTTTTTCCCTATCCGTCTGCGTGAAAAGAACATCTTTCTGACTTAATGTCATGTTTACCCTCGATGTAAATCTGTTCTTGAAATGGTTGATTATATTTCCAGCTATTCCTGCGTCAGGCTTTCCACATTTATCCTCAGAAGAGAAGAAGAAAGCTATATCATCAGATATAAGCTACAGTAATTGCAGAGGGTTAAACATGTTGACAGAAGTGGTGCTGGCTAAAACCCTGATTAATAGTGTGTTTAAGCAAATAAAAGTCTATGTTGACTTCATTTGACTGGAAGTGTTCTTTGGTCTTCTGATGGACTTAAAGTCAGGATCAGCTTTTTACTTGTTGATGCGTTGAAGTCAGTGCCAAAAAATCTAGGGCTACATCTCACAAATGTATGGTTTGGATTGTGGTTTCAGTCTTAAAACAACCCATAAGTCAATGGTCTATATGGAAGAACAACACTAGTTATCTCAGATTAAAGACACTCTACTTCCTGTATTGGTTTGGCAGATTTTACAACCACAACCTTGAATGAATTTCACTGGGAATTTATGTAATAAACCAACAGAAACTAGTTTTTAAATGCGAACGTCAAAGAACAGGAATCATATTCTATGAAAGCCCTCTTTCTTCTGGTACCACTAAATAAAAACTGGTGCAGTCAGTAGCTTTTAGAAGCCATTTAATTAGTAAATAGAGTCTAACTGTGGGCTTCATTTAACCTCAGTATAATTCCAGCTCTTCCCTTTCTGGCCTCCGATGAGAACATCTTCTTCCAAAATTGAAAAAAGTATGGCACACTTACCCCTTAATAAACCTGGTCTACACTTGATGGGAAGATGGATGGGGCCACATACAAAGCAGTCTAGAAGAAAATCTATTAGAGACCGCAAAATACTTTATACTGGAGCGGAGGTTCCCATGTGCCGGAAAATAATCCTTAAATATATGGCAAAATCTAAAATGTAATAGTTAAATAAAATTTTATTTGTGTGTCAAAAGGCCTAGTCAAAGTCCAGACGTAATTTCAAAATTTGATGTGAATGCTCACAATCTGTGTTTCCAATGACAGCATAGTTGTTCAAATTGGAATTACAATATAAATTTGCTCAATGGAACAATTTAAAAAAAGAAAATAGAAAGATTTTCCTGTGTTTGACAGTGAGGATTAGACAGGAAAGTGACTCAAACCTGTGACGGCCGTGTGCAGGACTGAGGCCTTTATGCATTTATTACACGGTTTACCCTTGTGCTTGTGCTTGTGCTGCCCCCAAAAGGAAAAGAAAAGTGTTTTCGATAGAGTTTTTAATCTAGGATGAGGTGGTTTTTTGGCCGCAATTAGTATGTTTAACAAAACTGTGATGGGAACATTTTTTTTTTCACGAGTCACATGATCAACAACCAGATGATGCTATTGGCTGAGAAGACAACAGGAAGTGGTAGGAGGACTATGGTGTGACATGTTGGGTTGTTTTTATGAACATGGCATACATGAACAAGTTTATTCATGTAAAATTTTAATTGTTTCTTATTTAATGGAAACACCTCAATTGTGAAATTGTGTTTTTTTTGGTGTTAGAATATTTACAAGTTGCATTTGGAATGGAAACGGAACTATTGACACGCTTCATCAAACAAAATTAAACTTTCTTTATTGTGTAAGACAGGCTAAAGGTATCAACTAGGTTGAGGCACCCACTTACATTCTTATTTGATAAACAATTCTAAGCTATTTGTCTCGTTCGTTTCACTTCACAATTGTTTTTGTGTTTCACATTAAATTCCAATAGAATACATTCAAGTTTGTACCTGTGATGTGACAGAATGTGGAAGTCAAGAATAGTTTTGCAAGGTACTGTAGTTGTGCCACTTATTCTGCCCCTAAAGATGCATTTAGTACTTTAACAATCCATGTAGGAAGTGGGAGCGTGGGGTTGGCCCAGAATTCTCTTAAATGCAAACTCCATTTAACATCAAAGTTTTTAGACTGGGAGAAAGCTCAGATAAAACTCAGTCATGCACAGGGAGAACAGGCTCGATCCAAACCGAAAACCCCCTCAGTGACCCATTTTGACTCGATGTCAGTGGGAGTCCTGTGTGGCTCCTGGCAAGATCACCTTTTAGATTTCTCGTCATGCACATGCTTAGCTCAGAAAGCCTGCAGCTTAAACTGAAGGGCTTTTAGAAATTCACAAGACCACATAATCCCCTTCAGGCAAAGCCTGGCTGTTCTCTAAAATGGGCAGAGAAAGAAGTGCTCTGTGAATCCTTTCAGGACAAAATGAGTCAGCCAAACACTTCTGAATATTTTACTGACAGTCTTGCAATTAGAGTTTAAAGGGACACAATACGGTCTTTGTATGAGTTGACTTATAGGAGTGAAACTGAAATGAAAACTATTAATTTTTCCAATTTGAAAACCCACTTATAATCCACTGACATAACTTCCTGTCTGATAGAGTGCTGTGTGTATACAATGCAGTTTTCAAATACGTGTTGACCAGCATACTGTTATCACTGTGAGAGAACACACAGAAGCCCCCCCCCTGCTCCTCCACTATTCGACATCACATAAATTTACTTCTTCGTAATTTAAAAAGGTTTCATTTAGTTACACAGAACATGCAAACAAATGTGGCAGATTTATGGCCTCAGGAAAATGACCCTCATTAGTCTCGGAGACGTGAACAGTCAGTCTGTGAATGCAGCTAGATAAGTAACTGTGGGCTCTGACAGGACCACAAATGTAATGGCCGGGATAATGACTTGTGCTGTGAAAGTGGGACGAGATGATCTCATGTTTGACCTTTATGCTTACACAGAAATTTGCTTTGAATAATATAACATAGTGTTTACTATTTGGGCAGATAAGCATTTCAAACCCAAACTCTGTCATTAGTATCTAGGAAGTGACTGAAAGCAATGAACAAAACGTTTTGTGGTCTTCTTAAAGTTTTTGCATTTGTTTTAGTTCAAGTAGGAATGCCAAAAATCAAATAAAAGAACATTATATATATATACATATTGATAGTAATTTTTCTATAGGTATTGAAATGTAATTATGTAGTATAACAGCCGTTTAAACATTGTGGTAGTGTACTAGTATGTAAAAATGTTGTTAGAGTTCCTGATCTACCAAAATTATTCCAAGAGGCCATCAGTAGCTATGTCTCCATTGACCATATATTTGCACATTTAAAAATTTTGAATATAAATTTGCTTAATGGAAACATTGCATTTTCTAAAAATGCCCCATTTTCTTTTTTTTGTTTTAGAAAAATGTGACATTTTTCTGTGTGTTTTGGTGCTAGGATGAGTTTTTTTTTTGGCTGTATCAAAATGGTCTTTTTAAATTTTTCTCTCACAAAGAACTTGTGGACACAGCAAGATACGTGACAAGAGAAGTAACAGTGTGACAACAGTTTTAGTGTGATTCTCATCTGTTGAATGAACTGTATCAAAATAAGTGATAAAGAAAGCTGCAGAAAAACCAACTTAGACACTGATGATGATGTATTTGAGTACAGTGAGTCTGATTTCCCCCAAGGCAGCTTGTCACCTGAAACCAGGAGCCACTTTCCTTTGATCTGCACCAAGAAAGAGAAAGGAGATCTGTGTGTGTGTCGCTCATACAAGAAATGACTAGTCAATTGCCAGACGTGGGACGAAGCTCATTAAGTGGTGATTAATGTTAATATAATATTACTGATGAGTTATAGTAAACCTCACTATTCTTCTTGAAGTTTGGTCTCCAGTTATTTGCAGGGGGAAATTTTGCTGGCAAAGTTAAAATAAAAGAATCAAACACATACTGTAATTGCACATAATAAAAATTCAGTGTTGTAAATTCAATGTCTGATTCTATTGTAACTTTTTTTCTTACATAGTGGGTGGGCTCCCAAAGAGGGTTTTTTGAATGAATGAATTAATGCATATCTTACAAACACTAAATTTTATGTAAAACTTTTAGGCCCATGTCAGGTGAGGTTTTTTAATATTGATTTGTTTTTACATTAACATCAAAATATGGAAAAATTATACTGAAGTTATTGTACCTATTTTCAGAACAATATGGAGTCGTTTTCATCATACCTGGAGTGTTGCCTTGATTCTTTCATGCGTGTTTGATAAATCCTTTACTCTTCCATGGCAACCACTTAGCTGTGCAAAAACCCTGGGGGGACTTAGCACCGAGACAAAGCTAATCATTGGAGTTGTAGTTTTGGAGCTTCTGCCTCATAGAGCAGCCCTCCCCTGAGACTCCCCCATTCAGCCCCTTCAGACTAGCCAGCAGCAATTGGCAAACCTGGAGGAAATGTGCATCTGCTGAGCTCATTATACAAGCTGCTACTTAGTGAAACACTGGTAAAAATGTTGCTCAAAGGTCAATGGAGGAGTGATGTGATGACTTCCTGAAGGCAGAGTTTCTTAAAGAGCAAGAGTTTTTAAAAAACAGAGGTCTTTTATTTATATTTATATAAATAAATGTAATATAGCTCTCTCTCTATATATATATATACTGTAAATATATATATATTTGATAACAACTGAAGGTCCCATAGTTACTTGATTATCCTATAAAAAGGCTTTATGTGACTGTAAAACACATAATACTGCCCCTTTAAAACATACAGAGCAATTCAAAGTTTATCATGCTATGACATAATGTTGTGCCATTATGATCTTAGCATCATCACTGTAATTCCCTCCAGAAACACGCTTCGTTTGTCTTGTCATTATGTACCACACGAAGTGGAAAGCTGACTCAATTTAATTAGCCGCTAGCATAATTACATCTCTGCTTATCTCAACACTTTCCTAAACACACTCCCTTCAGCCCTCCATCTTTTTCTTTCCGAAAGAAACTTGGCAGCAGAACAGATGTCATGAGTTTTCCCAGAGCTGCTGCCCCCACTCATGGAAATGACACTTTGGCTCTGACTCCACCCTGGAAGCAGAAAGGGATTATTAAGAGGGAGTAAAGGATTCATACCGTTGGATTTATTCATCCTTTGGTATGAGACCAGATTCTTACATCTCTGAAAAACAACAATAAAAATGTGATGCATTTCTAAAACCCACCATGCTAAATTAGGTTCATTTAAATATTTTTACAGCTTTTTTCTATTGCTGTGTTTTTGTATTACATCACATACACTTCAGAAGATCATGGTATCAGATATAATGGGGCTTGTACTACATGATATCATTAGTCAGTAGATTTCCTAACTTCTCTTAGGATCATGTTGTTACGAAATCCTTGACAGACACATTCTCATATTAATAATGTTATAAATAAACTCTGCAGATATATTCAGTAAATCCTTGACTATTGCCAGAGGAGAAGCTTGTCTAATTTCATGTAACATCCTTTGTTTGTTTGACTTGTCTCTGTTTTATGTCTTGCATGCTCAGGCTTGGTCTGGACTGTTGTTGAGTCTGGAGTCGGGAGACGGCGCTTCTCGCTTTGGGGTTAGTCAGCATTATCAGCCTCTGTTTCTAGATGAGTCTCAGATTTGAGGGATTGATAGTTTGAGCACAAAAAGAATTTGGGTTGAACGCTTAGGTCAATGCATTTTGTTTTGGAAAAGCTGTGTGACCATGTTGGCGTTTAATTATTCTGTCTGTAGGACATTTGTGAAATAGTGAAATAAATGAAAGAATGACATGAGCATCTTTAGTCTCTAAAAGAAGTCTTTCAAAACCTTGGGAACAATGTTTGGTTTATCAAATGGAAGCTACCAGTTAGCTAAGAGTAGCTAGCTTCATTAGCAAACAGTACTTGACCATTTAGAGGCAAAATATTCAGGCTGCTCAAAAAGGAATAGACACTGGAACTACAAACAGCCAAAGGTTATATTATTATTATTTGTATATAGTTTTTTTCCCCAGCTGCTTCATTTTCTTTATTTCTTAACACATATCAGTTACATGTCAGGTTTGCACTTCATCAAAAGATTTTGGTGTGACAGAGGACCACAGTCTGTTACTGCAAATCAAGAAAGTAGTTAAAATGTCAGCTGAGAAATATTTTGTGCTAGTAGGGAACTAATTTACAGATGATCACCATCACACTGTGACAGAGTTGGACTTCACTCTCTCCTCTTATAAGGAAGTTTTCTGCTGTACGCTAAATTGAACACAGCAGCAAGATTATCTGAAGTGAAGGCAAAACATCCAGGGGTCATTTTCTGTTTGTTGACCTGACCCAGAATGCCTTTAAAATGAGATCACTGCGGGAGTCTCTCTCTCATCGACTCAGTCGCTTCAGTGTCCGGAGGCCCAGATCTGGCCCAAAAGTCCACAGGAACCATTTTTGTTTGCTTTTTGGCCGACTTACATAAGAATACAGCGTCTTGGCCAAACTTGACAGCTAGACGCTTTAAAGCTGTGATCGGGCTGGCCACTCTCATTTCAATTTCCCAGCTTCACACAATCTTTTGAAGTTTATAAAAGGGTTTATTTGCAGTGTATAATTAGAAAGGGTTCAATAAGACAGGAAGACCTCCACCTGGTGTTGAGCTAAGTTTCTTAACTTCTAGAAAGTTTCTCTTCAATAACTATAGCTGTCTTGTCATGGTGATTTCGAGGGCTATAAATGTTTGACAGAATGACTTGCTGTATTTTCTGCTCCCACAAACCTTCTTTAACCCACTCCCTTGTATCAGGTGGGCTGGTTAATCATTACAAAATCCAAAGGTCCGCAATCTACTCATTTTCCGACTTTCACAGGCCACACTAATTCCTGTACAGTGGCTCTCAAAAGTCTACAGTACCTAGTTAAAATGTCAGGGATTTGTAAATATGAATTAAATTGGGATATTTTTTCTAGATTTAATGTGACAATTCAACATAAAAACAAAGAAGGGAAATAAAAGGTGGAATGATTTTTTTGCATGCTTTCAGGAACCTTTTGATTTCATTTCAGGATTTAGTCTGTTTCGGTCTGGCAGCATCCCACATCTTAACTTTATCCTTTTTGCTCACACTACTTTGTAGAAGAAGAAAACATGTGTGTAAAACACAACACGTCTTTGCCAGAAACTCTCTGTTTCTTCAGAGCTGCTGTTACTTGGCAGCCTTACCGATCATTCTCTGGCTCTCATTTTCAAACACTTTTTTGAAACGTCCAGTTTTTGACTTTCCACTGATGTCCCAAATTTTCTCTAATTATTAATTACTATCTTCATTATGTCAGGGTGTATATATTTTGCTGTGGAACCTTTTTAATGTCCTTCTTATGACTGGTACCTTTGTATGTTGAGATTGCAAAATTCTAACATTTCATGACTATCCAACAGAGTATTGGAACTCTATCATCTAACTACAGTGAATTCAAGGAGTCTGGTCGCTAGTGAAGACTTTGAAAAGATCAGTTTTTCAGTTAAATCAGGATATATGCGAGATTAATATATAGACCTTGTATTTTTAACAGGCATGTGTGCACTTTTTAGAGACACTGTACATTCAGTTTTACCTGTAGTAATTTCTCTTCCTCTTCCCTCATTTGTCAGCCTTCTTTCCAACCATGAGGACCTTTAGCTGCATTTTGCAACCGACCGACCCGATGCGGGGTGAAAGATAAAGCCTGGTTTCCCAGCAGCAGAGAGCACTGAAAATCCTTTTTTGGTCATATCACAGCAAACTGAGGCTCAATAAGCAAACCACGAGGAAGAACTACGTGGACTCAGTACTGAAAACCGTTTGGCATCCAGTAGCAGTCTGAGAGGGATTGTTTGAAAGATAAAGATCAAGGAAAGAGTTTATACCCCTATGATTAAATATCGATTTATGTAACGGGGGATTTCACTTTCCTGAAGCATGACATCAACAATTTCATATGTTTTCCCTCGTATTGCGTAATGTCTGTGGCCAGCAGATATACCCAGAGTTTCTGCAGTGTTTCAGTGTTGCTGTGCAGACACCAGGGGGAGAGATGTGTTCATATCTTGAATCAATAAATAGCTACAGGAACCAACTTTTTTTTAAAGCTCTCTGTCATCATCTCTTTACAAAAGTGTCGCCCAGTAGCATTTGTTGAAATCCAGGAGCACATCCTGTAGCGCTTAAGAGAAGAAAAGAACAAGCTGACTTCCTTCCTGTCTGTAAATGTGCTCTAAAAGTAGCTCCCTTGGGTACAACACTTCCACCTTACAGGATGTGGTAAAGAATAGGGAACAGGACAACACTTCTTTTGGTATATAAAATATTTGCACCTAAAATTACTCAGTTCCAACAGAAAACTAGGCTTTATTGGTCAAATCTTCAATCTAGCATCTTTACTCAATAAACAGCTCATCATTCAAACCCTGCATGAGAAGAATCTTTAGTACTTAGAAGAGCTTTTTTTGGCAGTCACGACTTGCTGCATAAATGACTGACATCTTCACCTGAAACAAGTCTGAACATCGAGACACCATTGGAATCATCGTCCAGTTTAAGGGTCCCATAATGTCTAAGCCTGAACTTCCTCATCTTGCCCACTGCAGGTTTCCAGTGCCAGGGCAAACAGAGCAGCCATATAGCATCACTGAGTCACCACCTTACTGTGACTGTAGGCCTGGTATTTTTTCCAGCGACTGCTTCATCATTTTACCTCTTCCCTAACTCTAATCCATGTTGATACTTCTGATTCAGAGGCCTCTAAAGTATCAGTTTTGATTCATCATGGCTCAGACAAGACCACCAAAACCTCTTTGATTTACATATTTATGAACAAATTGAAGCCGATTGTCATTGAAACAGAGTCCTGGCTCCCTGCTGGAGGGCAAAAAACAGCTTGCTGACGATGACTACCGTTGGTTTTAGCTGTCAAGTTATCGACATAAATAGCTAACGCTTAAATGTATGTGTGAAATGTGACAAATAAGATGCAGTACTTTGCTTCTGTCAACACTATGACAACTAGATAAGATTCACAGGTTAGTGAAATATTTTAGTAAAAAAATATATGATGGAAGTAGGCCAGTTACGCTATCTTGACTTTGACAACCGTAACATAGGTGTGCTGTGCAATTCGGTGTGTTTCAGTTCAGTTAAACAAAAAAAGGCGACCTACACACCAACTCTGACAGATCATCGGTAGAGCAGGTAGTTTAACTACACGGCTATGAATAGAAAGTAAAGGAGTCATCTTTTTGCCATCTAACATTTTACACATGTGCAAAATTTCTATATATAAACAATAACATGCAACATGTCTATAGGCCTTTTGCTTTCAGTTGAGGGTTACTGGCCTCCTACCGTTTCACTAACAGGTCAGCTGTTTCCAGCTTCCTCTGAGCATGTAGCTATTGTTCCTCAACTGTAAACTTTTGAACAGCTGCCGTTCCAGCAGTATCTCTTGGAACATTCAGGGCTTTTGCTATCTTCCACCTTGTTGCACAACTTTTTGGAAAATTCGCTTGATATTTTGTAGCTTGCGGTTATATGTCACAGTCTCGTGTCCAGATATTTTAGGTGTTTTTGTCCCTAAGAATTTAGAGACTGCTGTAGTTCCTGCAGATAGGATTTAATGTTGAAGAAATATTATGTTTTAACTATTAAGCTTCTGTGTGATTTGTTTCTTGCAAATGCCTGAAAATTGAGAATTTTGCTACTAAATCTAATTTGCAATGAGGGTTGCAGGTGCAGCTGTGGTTTGGTCAAGGGGCTGCAACCCCTTGTAGCTTTTCAGAAACCATAAAGGAAATGTTTTTGATTATGGACACAAGAACAAAATGGTTATTTTAGGAGTTTTAAAATAACTTCTTATGCAAAATCTACATATGATATCTACAATGAAGTAACTAGCTTCAAACTATGCTGCCTATCTTTCTCTGTTTTATATGTTTATAGAAAAATAGAGAAATACATTTTTGTTTCATTTTGTTAACTTTTATAATAAAACATTTTATTGATTACATATTTATAAATGTCATTTTGTGACTCAGTGAGTTTTATTATGTAGCAGCAGTAGCAAAAGTGGCTCTTTGAACAGAGAAGGTTGCTGTGACCCCTGAGTCAGGTTGAAACCAAGACCACAGATTGAATAAGAAAGCCCTTATGTCTGTGCTCTCTGGAGATTTTCTTGATTAGAAGCATCCAGGTATTTAAATAACTGAGCAGAGAATTAAAAAGATGAGAGTTGGGAATCTTTCCTGCATGACGGGTGTGAACAGAACTGTGACGGTTTTGTCCCAGCCTGTTAGGGTTGAGATTATGACTTAACATCAGATACTGTTAGCACTGTCGGTGAGCTTTCATACATCCCAAAAACACCTTTTATTGTGACATGTTCCTCTGAAAGACAACTTTTCAAGGAAGAGAAGTCAGATGTTCTGCAGGCAATTCTTGCTTTTTCTTACTTTTCTAGCACATTTCAATAATAAGATATAGTTATAGTTTACGGATGTACCTAAAATATCTTGTTGAAATAGTTTTTTTTTCAAAAATTCTCGCTTTGCATTTCAATATAATGTTTAGGTTGCTGGATGTAGTCACACTGGAGTAAATGCCCACATGACCATCGATGCTAAAGACTGAAGAGAGCCGATATGAGAGAGTGGAGGGAGGGAAATGTAGATTTGGATTTGACAATATTAACCAATCACATCAGTATTGCATGTATTTTTTATTTTTTAAATATACATTGGTTAAAAACTGTAGAGCTCAACTACATGGGCTTTTTGTTTCATGCATTTACTGCTTTCTCACTAATAATTATTCGGATCACAAAAACAAATTAAACTCTTTTATTCAGTGTTACTGCTGCTGTTTTTAACGTACTATCTGACAGCTTCTTTTACATTGTTACCAGGGAAAAGAAGGCAGGCTGAGAGAATCTCCATGCTATTGTGAATGAAATGCAAATTTACTGGTAAAATCACAATGAGGTTTTATTATTGAGAAGATTTACTGCTTGTTTTCTCCGAGCGTCTTTATCCTGGTCCCTAAGAGAGAGTATAAGTAATGATGTCTCTCAAGCCCTTGGTTACCTTATTTTTATCTGAAAATAAACATGCAAAGGAAAAGAGAATAAACTATGAAAGGAAGGTGGACAGTTTTGTGCCAAGTCTGAGGACTTTTCACTGGGAGCAACAACAACCAGTGAGTTGTTGGAAAAGGAGGCTTTTAGTTTTGCTCCGAATAACAGAAAAGATCAGAAATTGCTGACATAAATACAGGGTGTGCTTGTAATACCTCGGAACAGGGTGCTCTTATAGTTAAGCCAGTTGAACTACCATACATGTTTTTAAACTGTGGGAAAAAGCCAGAAAAACTGGGGAGGTCTTATTACACATCTATGAACATCATTAACACAGAAGCACAAAGAAGACATAGAAAGTCTGGAACTAGAGATTGAGACTAGTAGACAGTCACAATTTTTACAGTCTTTGTCAGAAAAAAACACCGACAGAAAAAACCTGTTCTTGCCATGAATGTTCTTGCAGAATGGAGGCTCTCACTCATGGTCCATTCATGTTAGAACCACCACTGGTTACAAATTTTACCCTAAAGATACAAGGTTGTGGTTCATTTCAAATTTGAGCTCCACACAATTTGTTTGTGGTGAACATGGATAACGTTTAAGTTTTGGCTGTGATTACAAACACTTTTTATGATTAAAAACAGTGTTTATAGAAAAACAAAAATGGGCTGGTTATTGTGGGACATGAACCAGTTTTTTTTTATCTCCTTTCACAGACTTTTAAGAGAGATCTGTCATATTCTGTTTACATGGAATCGCAATGCATGAAAGAATTACCATACGAGACACCACTAAATATTAACCAGAGATTTATTTTCTGTCGTAAATCAGACTGGTTCACATCTAACCTCTAGAGATAAATTCTCTCTGGCTCCTCGTTCTCACTCTATACCTCAATCACATGGACTTGGGTTTCACATTGGGAAACCAGCCAAAGCTTTGTCAGGATTATGTTACACAGACCTTTTCACACGAGAGCAAAGAACTGGAGATTAAATGATGTGAATTTCCTGGCTTGTGCCTCTGAACTGTGTGAATATGATTGCGTGTCTCTCCTGCTGGGAGTTGGTGTTAGGACAGTTTCAGTGGAACCATTAGAGCTCTGTTAAACACATATCCTCCTTTTCCTGTGATGGAATTCCTCTCAACAAAAATAAAATTCCCAAGCAATCCCTATAATTAGAGGTCCCCTCCTCTCTAATAGCAGCCAACAGTAAGTGGATTATGGATTTGGAAAAGATAATTAATAGGGAAGCAAAATCCATACTGAATGTACTTTGAGACAAATGCTTTTATATGTTAAATGTGTTCTTATTTCTTCAAAATATGGATTTGTTTTATTATGAGCATAAAAACCGTCTTGCCATTTTACTAAAATGGTCACCAGAACACCTTTTCACACAATTATCAAAAATGTATAAACCACTATACAATTAACTGGGGAACAAAGTACATTTTGTGGCAGTTTTTTTTTCTTAGAAAAGGCAAAAGTGTGTAATAGAAGACTGTAATTGGCTATAAATCCAAAATAACCTCTCAGACTTGATAGGTTTGCTCATCATCATATATTCTTGACTGTTAGATCTTATACTATAATGATGGATAATAAAGTCCCAACTACTATGTTTGTTTACCTTAGTCAACTATATATTCAACATTTTTATTACCCCAGAAGGGGCAGATATGAGTGCATTACTCCTTTCTGTTCTGACATGACAGAAGCTCTGCACCTTTAGGTAATCTCTACTTAATACTGGACTCTTTTGTACTTAAGCCTTTAATTGTTACTACTGACCCTTTGCAAATGCACCACTTGAACACTTTGAGGCGCCATGATGATAGTATTGAATGGAGTGACTGATTGTTTTCCCAAGTTGTTTTTGCCAGTGTAGCCATGACGTCCACTTGTTGAGGTCAAGCTAATTTACCTGTGGAAGTAGCCCTTCTAGTGGGGACTCAGACAGCGGCATTTACAAAAGTTGGAATTAGCTAGCTAAGTAAACACCTCATATCTTCTCCCTCCTGATGTTTTTGTTGAGTTGACCAAATTCCTGACTTTGCCTGAATTTATGCCACATATCACAATGTCATAAACAATTTTTCCCCTTACACCAGAGAAGACAAAAGTATTTTTCGTACATGCTAGGCTTCATGGTGGTGGGTCATCTTCTCCATGGTTACTAATGATTAGACCTTCACCATAATATTAGATTTGATTGCATCTTAGTGAGCTTACTAACTGAAGTATATGATGTTAATCTTTTCATATTGTAGTGTTCACTGTGTAACCAAATACACCGAGGGCTGCCAGTCCTTAGGATTGATGGCTGCTTTCCATCATTGTGGTCTTTCTTCATCAAAGGGTTTGCAATAAAATGACAAGTTGGGTTTGCATCCTTGTCTGTTTGTGCACCCTGTGATCATTTTTACAGTGAAATCAACTAAATGACAGACATATTATCCTACCAACTGTCTGTTTTATGACAAGCTTTACAGGAGTTAACGTGCGCACAGTATATGTTGATGTCTGTCATGGTGGAGAGGGCTGTTTTCTTAACAGCGTGACGTCGCAGTCAAACGGCCTATAGAAGGTTTTAGGAAAATAGCTTTTGTTATTAGACAGTTGTTAAATAAAGAGGCCCTGAAGGGCCATTGTAAGGACCCAAGTTTTATTTCTGACCAAACTTATCTAGTTTCATCCCAGAAGAAAACCTACAAAAGACTAGGAGGGAGGTTTCTCTTCCAGTGGGAGAACCACCCTAAATGTCCAATCAGAGAATACAATGAGGACAAATGGCCTCCACACGTTTTTTAATTTTTAAAAGAAATTTAAAACCATGTACCTATTTACAATTACGCATTGCTTTGTGTTGGCCTGCTTTATAAAATCCCAGTAAAATACAATGAATTTTGTGGGTTTAACATAAAAAAGTAAGAAAGTTCAAGAGGGCTGAATGCTTTTGCAAAGCACTGCTGATTAGAGGTCTTAAAATTACATTTTGCTGTATCTGAAGTAATTGTAAAATGTGTTTTTTTTAATGATAGGCAGTGTACTCCGTCAATCTGATTTTAGACATGTGAAAACATAGAATGGTCGCTTTTAAACTAAAGGCTTTGTTCAGATGGCAAGGAAAGATTTGCTCTGTAGCTTTTTTGCGTTTCACATGGTTTTCATTCATCAAGGGTTACTTTATTCTTATAATATAATAAGATATAATAAATGCACTTGTAAAAGATTTCTTGTCAGAACTTTATAGTTTGTTGTGAAAACCATTCGAAGGAGCGCATGTAGTTTAATATGTTTCAGCCAAGAATAGAGCTGCTGTGTCTCACTTGCACTTTCAATCATTTACCCTCTGCTCTGGAATGTGAGCGGTTTACTCATTTAAGGAATGTCAAGGTTATTGAAACTGCTCGGATAACAAGATTAAGGCCTCTGAAAGGAGAAACAATGGACTCTGGATGCCTTTAACCTGATGAACTCTGCTGCGGAGGCTCTTTCTGCAGGAGCTGGTCTAGGCGGGATGAAAGCGCAGCAGAGAGAGCCTCGCTGCTGTATTTTTAGTACAGCATAGGCGGCAATCATCGTACTCCTTTGGGCGTGCGGCGCGCAGCTCTCTGGTCACCAAGTTCTTTTGGTTAGTTTCCACAGAAACCAGACGAATGAGTCAACTCAACAAGTTCAGCCAATGAAGCCTTTCAGTTTGGGAAGTGAGCCCTGGATTTCCAGCTTGCTCCCCACACAGCAGCTCTGGAAAAATGGAGAAGTAGAGTGTGGGGGATGGAGCAAACAGTGGCTGCATGATGGATGTGTTCCCAGCTCTGGTCTTACTTAATCTCCTTTCTGCTCCTCCTTCTTCACCTCTTCTGCTCTCTGTTCTCCCACCAGTTTTTTCGCCTCTTTTCATATGTCCCTCACCTTCTCACCTTTTCTCCTCCCCTGCCTGTTATCTTCTTGCCCCCCTGGTCCTTTTCCCCCTTTGTAGTCATTTCCCGTCTACAGCATCAAACACACTGGCAGATCAACAGAAGGGAAAACATGTTTCTTCTCAGATGTCATTTCCAGTTAATTTTATTGAGCCATCACTGCTTGACAGTCTCATTTTATTGGATGAATCACTGTTTTAGTAAAACATTTACTCATCACTGTTTGGATTTTGATTTCAGGGTTTGATTAGGGCCACTTCCTGTGTCCTGTCTGTTCAACGTATTTCTAGCATTTTGTGTTTTTTTCTGGCAGCTAATCTTCAGCAGCTTTCACCTTTTGACCTTTTCTTGTTTCTCTCAATCTCCCTACACACATGCAGAGCTGTGAAAGAGTAATTGCCACCATCTAGACTGACTTAGACTTGGTTTGATTCAGGTCAGAGTTCATATTTTAACAATAAGAAAGAGACCAGGAATCCATTGGAGAGTTCCCCTGGCTAGTCTGACTCCAGTTTGACAGGAAACATCTTTCACTTCTTCAGAAAATATTTGTTTTCCTCTGAAAAAAAAGTGGAACTTTTTTAAGAATGTGCATTTTGGTAAATTAACAACATAGCAATTGTCAAACATGGTGGTGATGGTATGATGGTCTGGGATTGTCCCAAGCAGGATAATGATCTAAAGAAGACCAGTATGTGGCCAACACACTTCGTTCAGTTCGTCTGTTGCCATTGCTACAACTACAAACAGACTACAATTCTAAAAACAGCACAGAAAACTTACATCATTCTTCACAACTTCTCCTTCTGTCTGTGTCAGACTCCTCCAGTAGCTTGCCATCGTCAATGTGTTGCATGACCATCTATTAAGTTAACAGGTTGCATCGTATGACACTAAAGCAAAAACAGTAGAAATGTGTAAGATGGCAAATGCTTTCCCCAGCGCTGTGCAGTGCCTCCTTTCTATAACCCATTATTTCCTTGTTTTGGCCTCACTGGGAGGAGGCTTAGTGAACTGGGAGCACTGGATGACTGACCTGACTGGTCACACCCTCCAGATGTGTGGGGCAGAGGGAATCACACATGACGTTTTCTTGTGTGTGAAAGTGGGAGATGATTCATTGTTTGTACGTGATGAACTGTTTTATTGCGAAAAGGAAGAGGGATTTAAAACTGTTGTTTTTTCCTTCTTCTTTTTTATCGCAGGACCCTGACCTGCTAAGATTGACTCGCGTGTGACTCGGAGAAAGTTCTGATTTCTCAAACAGTTTACATTAACTCTTGACTTGTGTCGATAACAACCACCAGGCTGTTCTAGTTAACATTAATTAAAAGGTTTCTGTGAATGACGGCTTATGAAAGCTGCAGTCTGGCTGATGCAATTCAGCTGCAACAAAGGTATGTGGAGTTCATCTGTGTTTAACCTCATTTTTAGTGTGTGTGTTTGCACCATTTATCGGTGTCGACACTCTTAAAGATTGTCAGTTTAAATCAGTTTGAAAACATTTTTCTCTGTGTGGGAGAGCTGTGGGGAGGATTTATCTCAGAGCAACGTCACCTCATTCCTGAACCAGTTACATATTTACTGTTATTGTTACTTGAAGAATAGCTTTAGTGTGCCTGTACACAATGATATGCGCTGGCACTGACAGGTGCTGCAATGCAAAAGTTTGTGCATGGTCTTGCAACAGTAATCCCTCTTTTGAATAATTTTCCCACTTCTGCATATTAAAAACTTTTAACATCTTTTATTGACATTTCATGTGACAGGTCATTGGAAAATTCACTTTTGTGAACTATATACCACATTATAATGTTATTCCCTCATAAAAAAACATACCTGAAATGTTGCGTTGTTTCCTTCATGCACATTTGAGGAATCCTTGAATTTCCCATGGCAACCGTTTGAGGTTGCCTTAATGCTCACTCCTGCAATGCACTAGCAGCAGCAGCAATTAGTAAATGCCTTGTGACACTGCTGAGTCTGCTGAGCTCATCATGCAAACTACTTCTCAGTTCTTTTTGGATTAAAAATGTCTTCATTGAGGAGTGAAGAGCATCATGGAGAAGCATTGCTGTTGCTGAGGGTTGGAAAGGTTATGAAGTTTTTAGAGAGACAGACGCCAATTTGAAGGCAGTTCAAATCTGTCAGTTATGATGCAAAGTCATGTTTGATATATACAGCATTTTCATAACAACTGAAGGTAACAGTTACTTGATTGTGCTAAAAACTGCAGAATGGCAAGAGGTACGGCCTTGTCTACCAGACATATGTTTTTTGACATTGGGAAGAAACAAGAGTACCCAGAGAAAACTACAGAAGCACCAAGCTGCAAAACACTTCCTAACTAGATTAATGAAGGGTTTAAAGTAAGTAGGAAGTAAGAAAAGTCAATAGCTTCTTTATGAAGCCACTTTCAACCCAGGATGCAAACAAGTCATTCATGTATTGTTACGTGTTTTGTAGGAATCAAATAGTTTTACTCCAACCTCAAACATCCATTAAACAAAAGGTCCTTAAAGTGGTGTTTGAACTATGTAGATCCTGAGATGCACACAAAAAAGTTGGGGAATTATTTCAGTCAAATCTCAAAAATGGTTCCTGGGGTTGGAAAAAATGCAATGCTTCCCTTTGGGATAGAATTAGTAAAAGCATGGACCTTTATGTAGTTATCAGTGATTTAATTCACTGCGGAGAAAAAACGTGCATGGAATCATAATGACCCTTTTTTTCCTTGGATCGAGTTTAAGACGTAAAGGGAGTAACTGCCTGAAGCAAACCCACCCACTCTGCAGAGTAGAAAGGGAAAAGCTCCCTTTGAGGCCCACTGAGGGTACCAGGCTTACCATACAGAACTGTACTTTGTTTTTCTCTTCCTGCCCCTATAAACCCTTCATCTTTCCTTTTGCATCAACAGCATCTTATTGGGAGACCATAATATAAAGCATATGGATTCATGTGATAACAGAACCCACTAAAAGTCATTTAGATAATCAGAAAAGACAGCTTTATGATCATTCCCATAATGGCATTTGGTGGAGCTGCTTCAAAGACTCCCTATAGCATACAGCCACAAATACTTTATGCAACAGCTGCTGGAACTGGAAAAGTTAGTGATTAGCAGAAGACTAAGTGCAGTAGTTTGTAAGTATAGTCATCATCTTCTTTCCAAACATGTCCCTAACCAATAAATTGTCCCCTTTTCTCTATATCTGCATGAACAGCTCAGGCTCACGCCCAGTGTTATTTATGCCTTGATTCAGCTGAGGCTCAAAAGGGGTTATTTGTTTTGGACGGTTCACAGGAGTTTAGACTGATATAAACTCAAATAAACAGAAAGCGACAGACAAGACCTCACTGACCGCCACCAGCATGGCATGGGAGTAAAGGCTGCTGGCCGATAATCGGACAAGGCGTAGTACCGGAGGTCAGAGGGAATTTCTCAGAAGTAGAAAGAATTTCCTGAAGTCAGTGTCGACTTAGTTGTGTAGAAGGAAAAGGAAGGGCACCAAAACCAATTAGTGTGTATGGAGAGGACATTTCTTCTTGCATCCTCATTCTTGTTTCTTAGTTTGTGTTGATTTCAGTGATTAAAGTATTCAGTTCATGTGAAATTTTTAATAAATGAAGATACTTTCCCCACTCACCCAACTTAACTTCTACCTTTGGGAAACAGCACAGACAAATAATGAATAAATCTTGAATAGTCAAAGGTGTTTGGATTCAGGTGTTTTTCAGATTCACTCTACATTGAACTGCAGCAACCACTAAAAACATTCTGTGTTAAGTTTTCAGTGATAATTGATATTATATATGCATGTTGTTTGTTGCTATGGTTTCTTGGTTTAGTTTTTTTCTCTTTCTGCAGACTTTGAGTGTTGACTTGTAATTTCTTCAATCTTCTTTCTCTTCTCTTCTCTCCTTTTCCTGTAAACGTTCCCCCCCGGACTTTTTTTCTGAGTCCATTATATTTTAAATAAACTCAAAACAATTTTTAACTTCTGGACAGCAGACATAAAAAAAGTTAAAATATCCTACATATGGAAGAAGTTCACTGTAGACATATTTCTATGATGGCCCAACATTAGAAATAATAGGTATGAAAACTGAACCCACACTTCTGAAGGTTCTGGACATCCATAAGAAAACCACATCAACCATTACATACTCATTATTTGCACTCCTGCCAGGCAGACGTAATTATGGGAAACTTTCCAATATCCAGTGTCATCCTGCACCATCTCTCAGCAACTGGCATCAGTGTTCCAGTACAAAAGAATGGCATGTGGAGTTAATGCAAATCCAATACAGTTGCACTTGTTGATAGGTTACATGTCTGTAATCGCGATGTCTGCTTGTACTGAATGCCAGACGCTTTATTAACTGCCTGAGAACACAGACATGTATGCTCTAGATACGCCCACTCCTTTCAAATCAATCATTTACACAGCTCTCGCTGGTCTGCATAGCCAAATTACATTCCAGACAAAACATTCTAAGGGTTTATGTTATTTTTAATGTATGTGTAATGAGGGAGTGAACGCTTTTACATGTAGTTCTTAAAAAGGTATTTCATATAATAGAGAATGGAAGTGTTCACGTCATACAGATAAAGGGGAAAGACCATTGAAACCTTTTCTATTATTCATCACAATTTTTTCTAATAATTGTATTGACACTAATTATTTTTCTTTCTTTATTTTTGTTACCAAACAAACCCTGTCTGAACTTTAAGCTTTTTTTAACACAAAAACATTGTCCTGCTTTTTGATGATAGACCAGCCCAAAGTAGCGCAAAGTGCTTCTACAACTCATCAAAAGCACCAAAAAGAAGTCACACACATGATTTGCAATTTTTACTTTCAGGTTTTATTCTGGTTATTACAAGGTTTGTTCGCTGGATTTAACATCCTGGCTTTGTGACACCACTTTCCCATCCACCAGAGTCTGAGTGAGTGTCACCACTTTAGTCTGCACCGTCTTTTGCTCAAGAGCGTCCTCCAGTCTGTTAGATTGAAAAAGAGGAGAAGAAATACAGTTAGTCATAGTTTACAGTTAAATATGATGTTTTGGTACTTTAAGGTAAAGGCAGCCTTGTTAAAATCCAGCATCTGAAATGTTGCATTGACACAGATGAATCCCTTTTACTTTCCCTATCAATGATACTCCATCAGTCTTTGCATAAGCTTATTTAAATTAGATATGCAAAATCATGTCTGGGCTGAACAACTGCTTGTTTTGTGTGGTTATTCACTCAATCCTTTCATCACCTGAACCTGCATCACCTGCACTTTTGCATCTTGCCCATTGTGTCTCTTCATACTCACTGTAAGTCAGCGCCTCCATCCAGCAGCCTCCTGTACTCCATGATCTCAGCCTCCAGCTTCACCTTGATGTTCAGCAAGTTTTCGTACTCTCGTGAGTTTTGCTGAATGTCGATGCGGATCTTAGCTAGCTCTTCCTGCAGCCTCAGGATGATCGCATTGTACTTCTCCACCTCCATGTTATACCGTATCTCGATGTCACGCAGGGTGGCCTCCAAGGAGGCTTTCTGTCAGAAAACGACATTTTTCAGCTTAGATAAGAAGAACATTACATGTTAAGGTTTGGTTGGCGCTGTGTAATAGTTAGCTATGTAACATTTTTACAGTCAGTAGTTTGTCACTATTATTTCTAAATTCTCTTATGTGAATAGTATTATGTGAAATCCCATCCCAGGATGGCATTATAAGAGTGAGGATTCCATAAAGTGATTGTTACCAAACTGAGCGCGGATTGAAGTTCAATGTCCAAGGCTTGTTGTCTCCTCCTAGTTTCGCTCATCGTTGTCGTGGCCTCCTTCAGAGCTGTCGAGCTCTCAGTCACCTGGACCTGCACCTCTGTGATCTAAATACAAAATAATATATGTAGTTTCTACAAGTAATACTTCAAAAATGCATACCGTAATTCAGTAATTCAAAATCTACCCTCAATTTATAGCTTCTGAGCTGAATTGTGTTGTACCTGAGAATTATGCCATGCTTTGAGTTCTTCCTGGTTCTTGAGTGCTATCCTCTCATACTTCTCTCTCATTTCCTCCATTATTCTGGCCAGGTCGTGGCCTTTAGGAGCATCAACATCCACACGGACGCCAGCATGCGCAATCTGGGCACGCAGCTCAGTGACATCCTGTTGGGGAGGAAATAGTCAGGGAGTGATTTCCTGAAAGGTTAGACGGGTCATCCCATGCAAAGAAGTTAAGAAACAAGCGTTTTGGCAAGAATGTTGGTTCTTTTGCACCTGAGTAATGGTGAATTGGATCGATGAAATTCTCCTTGAACAGTTGTTCTCTTCTCAATACTCATAAAAGCACTTACTTCCTCATGGTTCTTCTTCAAGGTGATCAGCTCTGCTTTTAGAGACTCAATGTCTCCTTCGAGGTGCAAACGTGCAACATTAGTGTCATCCAGAAGCTTCCTGAGTCTGGCTACGTCAGCCTCCACAGTCTGCCTCATGGACAGCTCATACTCCATCCTGTGAATGCATCCCTTACTTCAGACAGGTTTGTGATGCCAGGAATAAACTTTCATTTTGAAACCATCATTAAATACTCACTTGACTCTGAAGTCATCTGACGCCAGTCGTGCATTGTCAACTGCAATTGCAAGATGGGCGTTGCCTTTGACCATGTCAAAGATCTGAAAGGTTTCAAGAAAATAAAATTATTTTATTTGTAATGGAACGTTTCTTTTCCAAAGATTTTTATGTATTTTCAGTTTTCAAGTAACTTCCATCACAAAATGTAGCTGAATTGGGTCGAGTCAACAGCTGACCTTTAATAGGCAATAAACTTTTGTTGCCGCAAGTTTTATCAACTGATTGTGGTTGTAAATGTTTACATATCAGTGCAGATAACCAGAGCCTTTGTCATGTAGAAGGTGTAAAGTAGCTTAGCCATAATTGACTATTGCCTAAGCCTGAAAAGACATTCACAAGGTTTCACACGAAGTACAACTAAAAAGACATTTTGATGCGTTATCTTGCCATATAAACTAACTCCAGTTCTTAAACTAAAGCACTGAAGCTCTTAAAGCTCAGTCTGGATGACTGACATAGGTCTTGTGATTTACTGGAAAACTGCCTTGGATGCAACTCCCCTCTTGGCTGTCGACTATAGGAGCTAGGTACCACCAAACTGAATAACAGTTACCAAAAATATGTAGATGAATGGACAGAGTGTTTTGTTACTTTTGGTATTTTGTGCTATGACATGAGTAATTTATCTGATAGGGGCCCTTGAAGTGCCTTCTTCCAATCAGAACAATGACCTACTGAGTAAACCTTATAAAACACCCATGTACAGGGGTTTTAAGAAAGGGCTAAAATGTTACATAAAAGTGTGAGCTGTCCATCCGTTATCATGATAAAGGTTTTTGCTCACCTTGCCTTTCAGCTCCGTGATGGTGGTGTAGTATTTGCTATAGTCCCGTCCTTCCAAGGGCCCTCTCTTCTCAACGACCTGCCTGATCTTGATCTCCAGACTTTTGTTGGCCTTCTCTAGATTCCTAACCGTCTCCAGGTAGTTGGCAAGACGGTCATTCAGATGCTGCATGGCAATCTTTTCATTTCCAATTGCCAAGGTTCCAGAGCCTGACTCAGAGGATTGGTAGTCATACCCCCCACCAAAGCCGCTGCCAACCCGAGTGGAATATGAAGCAGTGGAGATCCTGGTTCCATGACCCCCAGCGCCTCCGCTCACGCTGTAAGCATACCCTGTTGCCGGTCTGCCAGAGGCACTGGAGTACCCAAGGGTTTGGGAGGACTGGCGTCTATACAGAGACTCCATGGCTGAGAGAAGTTTGCTGATCAATCAAAGGCAAAATTGACACAAGTTGGAACAGACAAGCTGGAAGCTGAGAGTGAAGAACAAAGAAGGCGTTTGGGGGTCTTATATATATCACCGAATACCAGTACTCCTCCCTGCCACTCCTCTTCTATCTTTATTACATTTGTACCTTTTTTAGACTTTGCCCCTTTCAGGCAATATATCTATAAAAGACTAAATGTGTGCTGACTTTTCATGGAAACTGGGAGATAACAGGAAGTGAGTCTCGCATGTCAAAATTAATGGCGCAAATAAAGTTCAGGGTACCAAATGTGTGTATTTTCAACATCTGAAAGACATAAATTGCTCTCGTTTGGGGAACAGCTTATAAATTCATCAGTTGCTTTAGGAATTTTTTTTTCTTTTTTTCCATCTGTAAGAAACTATGGCTTGAAACAAAATGCCCTATTCATTTGGGAGAGAACAGATCAAAGCTAACATGATTTGCACTAATAGAACCTTTTTATTCAAAATGAAAGTGGAAGAGTTTATTCTGGCAGAGATGTGTTACTAACAGACCAAGAAAAACAACGCCTGACGGCTCAAAGGGCATATCGTTACCCAAACGTCTGTTCTCTACTTTGGAGGCTTAAAAGCTCTTAAAAGTTAACCTTCCTGCAATTGTTTGATTTTTATTTTTGAAGTATGAATCTCCACAGTATAGGTTTTATGGAAAGTAAATGCAGAGATCACCAGTGAACAAAGTGAAGGATATGATGCTTATCATACAGGAACTCCAGGAGGCCCATTTTTTATTACTTTCACTGTTTGCTTACAATTGTAATGCCAAGCAAAAGACCCTTTGATGATAATCTGGAAGAAATAACACAGTTTGACATTCAGATTTTTTTCTAAAGAACTTTATTGAAATGTTTAATCATCACAGAGCAGCAGACAGACCAAATTGGGAAAAAGGAAAACCAAAGGCAAAAAGATGTATTTTGAAATGGTTTTTAATTGGACCCTTTTCAATTTTAAATTTCTCTCAATTTGTTAGATTCTTGATAGATTGACAAAATCTACCAATTGCAAACTATTGTAAACATCTATAGGACAGCAAACAATAACATAAATAAACCAAGATTAAATAAATAACTGATGATTTTGTTTTCCTCTCATCCAATTTCCATCAGCCTCTGCAACAACTGGTTGGCCTGGGAGTGAAGCTTAACAAAGAGCTCAGATCTTATGAGTATCTCTTGCATATAAAGTTTGATACATTTATAAAAACGAATACTTTGCTAATTGTTTTCTTGTTTTAGTGTTTCTTGGGTCTTTCAATCACATGCTATGATTAAAGGTTCTTCGTTTCTGTGCTGGAGGAGACCACTTTCCCATCCACCAGGGTCTGTGTGACGGTCATTACTTTGGTCTTGGTCATTGTTTTCTGCTCTTCTAAGGCATCCTGAAGCCTACAGGAAAACATCAAATTTCTGTTAGTCTCTACAAATTTGATGAAGTAGGGTTTTTAGATGGTTTGTGCAAAAATTGTACTCACTTGAAGTCTCCACCGTCCAGCAGTCGCCTGTATGTTGCAATCTCGGCCTCCAGCTTCATTTTTGTGTTCAGCAGGGCCTCGTAATCCTGTGACTGCAGCTGGATCTGGTTCCTCAGCTGCGTGAGCTCCGCCTCCAGGCCCAGGAGAACAGCATTAAGGGACTCTATCTCCATGTTGTAGCGCAACTCTGTGTCCCTCAGCGTACCCTCCAGAGAGCCTTTCTGTAAGGACAATGAAGGGTTTTTAAGGGTTTACACAGTGATCATCAGAGTGTAAAGCTTGTGTCAACAACGTAACGGCGAGCAACATGAAGAGAGTGTGCTGACTTGGACATTGTTGTGAGGGAGGATAAGCTTGTGTTGAGGTAAATGAAGTATGTGCTGACTGCTAGCTTCTTACCAGGCTCTTCTGTGACTCCAGTTCAATCTCCAGGGTTTGTATCTGTCTGCGCAAGTCGTTTATCTCTGTCTGGGCGCCCTTGAGGGCCTCTGTGTTCTGTGTCACCTGTGTCTGAACTTCTACAATCTGAAATTAAAAGATGTGGTAATCACTTGATCATTGATAAAAGGAGAAAAGCTTTCTTGAGTGAAGACAGCTTTTTAAAAAAGTCATTTACCTGAGATTCATGCCACACTTTGAGATCCTCCTGGTTCTTCTTTGCCATCTTTTCGTACTTAGCCCTAATTTCTGCCATGATCTGGGCCAGATCTTGACCCTTTGGAGCATCGACATCTACGTGAACACCAGACTGGGCTATTTGGTTACGAAGCTCCATGACTTCCTAAAAGAAACACAAAAATGGACACAAGTATTATTAGTAAACCCTAGGACTGTAATAATGAGCTCAGCTCACAAACCAATACTTGATGTGAATAGGACAAGATTCTAGCTATATTTCATCTTTATACTTTTACAAACAATATAAGGCCTAATTCAGGGGACAGTGGCACAGATGGTAGGAATTTGTCGTCTAACCAGTGATTAATGGTTCAAACCCCCACTCTGTCCTTGTTGTCATTGTGTCCTTGGCGAAGACAGTTCGCCCACTTTGCCTGCTGGTGGTGGTCAAAGGGCCCTGCGGTTGTATGGTAAGTTATAAGGTGGCTACAATATAGCTTACCATATCAGTGTGTGAATGGGTGAATGACTGAATGTAGTGTGAAGCAGAGTCCTCTGATTTGATAAAGTGCTACACAAGTACAGGCCATTTGCCATAGTTTATGCCTTCCTGTTTGCTCAACTGTCCACCAAGCAATAGATCCTATATGTAATTTACCTGCTCTGTAGGCTCAATTAGATTTTTCAGCCCAGATATTTGTGAATAGGTTAATATATTAAAGGTTTTATGAATCTCCAGTGGTGTTTTAGAGAATGTGAAAGATTCTGTTCATTGTAGACTTTTTCAGTTCAAATCTGAGGAGATTTTAGGGGATTGAATGAAGTCCAGACTCAAAAAAAGCCCCTCAAAAAACATTGAAGTTGCACTCTTTGTTGTCAGTATGAGGTACACAGGCGGGATTTTAGTGGCAAATAGCCCATAGCCAATTCATTGTCACAATACAAATGCTAATACCAAGAACTTCCAAAGACCTACCGCCTGCTAAGATGGTTCTTAAAGTGAAGGGCTTCGTTCAAGGCTAATGTCAACAGGTTTTTATTGTTCAACTCAAGACAACTCAAGTACTGCTTCCTCTCTTACTACAAAATTAGAGTTCTGCAGTAGAAATCCAGGATCTCCAGCTTAAAGCGTACATCTTTACATTCAGGGCACGTAGAAATGGCTTAAACGTAGTAAGAAAAAAATTATGTACCTACAGCAACGTGAGGGCATTGCACCACACAGACATCACTTGAATAATAAATATCCAGGCATTTATTTCTTAGATCTAATAGTTTTATTTTTTGCTTGGTTTATTTTTTATCTCTGTTTTTGATCTTGTTTGACTTCTCAAAAATGCACAAACAAATCAATGTTTAACAAACACAATGGATGACTGGTGAACCATGACCTGTCTGTGACTCCAGGCCTCCTCTAAGCCATAATCATATGCTATGGCCAGATAAACATACAGGAGTCATATCTAAATCTTTGTCTGGGTACGTAAATAGTTAGTTTAATACTTTCCTCAGTAAACAAATGGCTGTGTTTTGGCTTCTCTGCTCGAATCCCAATCATTTTAATTCTGCGGTGCTGTTTCCAAGTATGGACTGTAAGGAATTTTATGATGAGGCTTCCCACAGAATTCACACACAGATATTTTAGATGTCTTAGCAGATTTAAACGTGGAGTTTTCTCACGCCTGTTTTTAAGAACGCCCTGCAGCTGACCACACGGCATCTTTGTGTGCTTTAGGTAAATGTCTACAGCAGGAGTTATTAAGATGAGCTTGTGTGCAAATATTTATCCAGATACCTCAAGGGTGTGAACCTTTGCTCAAGTGTTTTCAGGAGTATTTCTTGAAGTATATTTGTGCAGTGCAGTAGCATAGCTGGAATAGCGTTGGCTTTAAACTCACATTTTCATGGTTCTTTTTGAGGTGGATGAGCTCTTCTTTCAGGGTTTCGATCTCACTCTCCAGGTTCATGCGGCTCAGGTTGGTGTCATCGATGAGTTTCCTCAGACCGACGATGTCGGCCTCCACAGACTGACGAATGGCCAGCTCAGACTCGTATCTGAACAATACACAACCACAAACAGCATATAACAGATACTAAACTATCATCAGGAATATCTTGTGTTATGGAATTACATGTCATGTAGTCAAGGATCAAATCTTTTGTGTTTGTTTCTTTAGGACTGAATGTACACAACATTTAGAGGTCACCATTCAATTCTGCTGCCACTGGCCAGCTGTGTTTGCTTATGTCTATGACACAACTGCAGCGTCTCCACCGCTTATGATGCAAGGGTGCTGATTTATGACTACGAGACAAATGACTGCCTCCTTAGATCATGACAGGATTTATTCATTGCACTACCCAGACCCATTCTGTAGTAAAACAGGGTGTGTGCCCACAGATGTCTGCCTTTGTGTTTTACAATATTGGCGGCATAGCAGGCGGGTCTTACTTTACTCTGAAGTCATCGGCTGCCAGACGAGCATTGTCGATGTTGAGAACCAGTCGGGCATTGTCGGTGGTGGCATCAAAAATCTGGAAAATGTTAACAAAACAAATCTTAATACGTCTTAGAATTGAAGAAATAAACTACACCAAAAAAAAAAAAAAATACTCAAAAAAACAGATACCACTTAGCACAATAATCTGATTTGTAGGTAGTTTTTCATGTTGCATATGTTAATTTGAAACTAGCTAAGCTAAGCCAAGCTAAAGACTGATTAAAGTTAAAAAGTATTACACCTACTCGGAGCTAACCTAAAGGAGATTTACAACTAATTTAGTCAAAATTGCTCTATAAAGGGCTTTAACTAACATTGGTAGGAAGAAGCTAAGCTAGCTTGTTTTCGTACTATTAAGCAAACCTCGGCTAACTAGCTGGCAGTAGCAGCACTCAAGTAGCTAAATATAACACACATTTTTAAATGGTCCTGCAATATCTCTTTGATAAATGCTTTTGAAAATAGTATTAGAACCTTAAAGTATTCTGACTAAAAGCTAAGCTTAGAAGGTAATGTAAAAAACTAAAGTTTTACTGGTTGTGTACATTTATGCCAAGCCAGGATCGATATTTACTGGTAGCAGCAACATAAGTTGCTAAATATAAAACATGACACACATTTTTACAATTGTACTGGTTTAGCTCTTTGAGAAATATTGAAAACTTAAAAATATATTCTGACACAACAAACAAAACATCAACTTTAAACTAAAGGATCATAAAATTTGCTTATTTCATGAACCTATAAAAGGATTAGAGAGAAAATGTCACTGCCTGTTGGTGCATTCAGGGACAGTGAGAGTGAACCACTTTTAAAACCAGGTGGTTTGCTTTAGCAGTCACGGTAAGGTTGATAAGGCTGGCATGAACAGCAGGTAGGCAGCCAGGTGACAAAGTCCATGAGCCAATAAAAAACTGCCAGGCAGCTCTTCTGCTCCAGAGAGCAGGATCTATCCTGTTAACATTTGCATGACCCAGGTGGTGATTTGGTGGTTGTGTGTGTGCGTGCGTGCGTGGGTGTGTGTGCTTGTCCAGTCTTGTGGTTGTGTGTGTATGTGGGTTTCTCCATGGATAGTTGACTTAGTGTGTTGATCTGTTTTAGCTTTGCTGTGACAGTCACTGTTTTCTCAGATAAAACTGAGGTGGAAGGGCACTAACTGAGCAATTATCTGTTTTAAGCAAGACAAAAAATAGCCAACCCTTACCCCCCAATGTTTGTTTATATGAACTTTGCTCCCTTTGTATTTGTAAAACAAACCCAGTTTAATAAAGTATTCCCTGTTATGTAATTTGAAAGATAAACCCCTTTATATAATTTTTTGCTTCAGATTTTAAAAAATAAATTCCACTTCTGTTGACCTTGATGCTTCTGAACTGCTACTCAAAGGGTTAGAACAAAAGTACTTTTTGGGTTTTCCAATACTGAAGGAACCTAGCCAACACAAATGGAATGGTTTCATTAGATAAAAAAAACTCCTTTGACTCATTCTAACTCATTCTGACCTCTTTTTATAGAATATGAAGTAAACATCTGTAAACCAACTACTTCTAGCTTATTACTCATTTGAGTGGCAGACTTATTAGTAAGGTATTAGGCTGACATACAGAAGATACAGAGATTGTCATCTCTTGACATTCCCTTTTCTGTGTGATCTGCCTTTTCTGCTATTGTTCAGCTAGATCCAATGAAAGAAAATCATAGTTGAAACTGTAATGAATGGGCCTGGAAGTTGACTTTTAAAGTTGGACTTTTTCCACTTTTGTTATGCTTTGGTTTCCTGTCTGTGCGATCGCTGACTCTGTTACATTCCTCCTCCATACTGTTTCCGGTGGAGACTTTGGGCCCCTCTGGCATGCAGCGTAGGAATTTATTAAAACAGAAAATGCCTTGACGCATGTACGAGTTGCATTTTAATAAGAAACCAGAGCTGTTCATTAGTTTTATCACATTTGTAATGTTAGATATTGCAATGTTTACTGTACTCTTTAGTCTGGATTGATTTCTTTTGAGGTCAACAGATCCCAAATCTTTCATTTCCCCATTGTGGTTCTCCTTTTTCACTCTAGCGGTCCATCACATATTTTCTTTTCAACACTTCTTAATAAACACATTCCCATGTCTGCCCATTTCATCCCCCCACCCTTCCCTCCTTACCTTCTTCCTCAGGTCATCAATGATGGGCTGGTATTTGCTGTAGTCTCTGAAGTCAGGTCCGCTCTTCTCCAGGGCCTCTTTGATCTTTATCTCCAGCTTGTGGTTGGCCTTCTCCAGGTTCCTCACCGTCTCCAGGTAGCTCGCCAGTCGGTCATTCAGGTTCTGCATGGCGAACTTCTCATTGCCCATGATGTCTGCGCTGTTCCCGCTCACCTGGACGCTGCTGGAGAACCCCCCGGCCCCGGCGCCGCCTCCCATCCCGGCTCCCATCCCGGTTCCCAGGGAGCTTCTGTAGCTGGAGGACACGCTGATGCGGGAGCCGCCAGCACCGCCGTGGATGGACTGGGCCTTGTAGACAGGAGCCGAAGTGCGGGTGATGGACATGGCAGGGGCCCTGCTGCTGGTAGAGGAGCGCATGGAGTATGCAGTTTGCCTGGTAGTTTGCATGGTTGCTCTAGAGTGTTGAGACTCAGTGAGACAGACTGTGAGTCAAAGAGAGAGAGAGAGGCTGAGGGGACAGAAATTGGAGCTCACAGACAAGCGGCAGGAGGAGAGGGGGAAGCCTTTTAGAATATATAAGCGCGTGGACTAACAGGTCCGCCCCTCAGTCCACCCCTTAATGTCTCCTCCCTGTTTTCCATACAGAGGTACTCAAAACCACATCATTGCACTCGTCTACTCTCCTGAGGGATGTGAAGGAAAGTTTTGTAGAAAATAATTGACAATAATAGTTGGACATTTAGTGTAAAAAAAAAACAAAAAAAAAACTCAAGGCTTGTTTTAATTTCTTATTTAATCACCACTTCATTATTGATTTAGAAAGAATTTTTACATGATTGATTCTTTCTCATAATGGCATGCATTGTCCCAGTTACAGATGTGAATATTGAAAACACTAATTAAGAAAGAATGTTACAACCAAGTTAACATGAATGGTAATTTGTTGGATGATGCTATAGATGAGTGTAAAATCAAGTTCATACTTCTACACTGCAAAAGCACAAACTCATGCAAAGTATTTTGGGTCTAGTGCAAATACCTTAATACACTTCAAATAAGACACAAAACTAACTCACAGGTAACTTTTCAGTAAGATGTGAGTTTATTTTAAGTCAATAATTCCTTAGTATTGATGAAAAATTACTAGTTACATTGGGATAATATTTTACTTATAACATTGGAAAAATATCTTGTTATAAGTGAAATAATCTAATACTTTTTCTGTTTACATAATTTAGTTTATTTTTGTATGAAACTACTTCCAATAAGGTCAAACTCAAACCAGTGACATATTCAATCTGGTCCAAATATACTGGAATTACAAAAACTCACTTTAAATTCAAAAAGGTGTTGCTTAACTTGCTAACTGACAACAACCATGTTGGTGTTATTACAGTGTAATGTCACACACCCTCCACCCTGATTTTAGCTAATTTCAGGGAATTTTACTCACCTAATGTCATCACCCCATGCGATGGACTGGATGAGGTCATGTCACTCATGGTGAGTGACTATTTCAACTGAAACAAGCAATTACGCTACATGTCATCAACTGGTTTATACTTATCTCTCACTGCGGCATCTTAAACTGTCTGAAGAATTGCACCATGTCTGACAAATAAATCCAACAGAAACTCTAATGTGTGTTTGAAGCATAGTTTTGTTCCTGATGTTATGTGCAACACTGTTTGTTGTCTGTCTCGCAGAGCCGGATGTCTGTCCGATTGCCCACCACCCCTTCCCATAAAGGATACGGTCAAACAAAGGAACAATTCCACAGACTGTTAGTAGATACCTGAGAACAATGACTTTCTGCAGCAGTAAACATATTTCAGGGGCCCTCCTGCTGCTTTTTAACACAAGCACATTCCACAGACTCACACCAAACTACTTGGCCTGTAACAAAGATTAAAATCTGGTGTGCTATTGGGGGTTTTTGGGCCTCTGCAGTTTTTCCTATAGTGCATGTTTGAGGGCTACAACAACTGGGTGTTTTATAACACACCTGTCTGTCACCACTGTTTCAAAATCACTTCAAGCTGTTAAGCAATGATAATACTTATGATTTGGAAATAGAAATGTCTTCCCACACATTGTGTGATGCGTTGGTAAAAACCTGTCCTAAGAAAACATTTTAGCTCAACCGTTTCACTTTTCAGTCAAATCTTTCCTTAGTTTTGATTTTCATGAAGAAACATGCAGCCGGATATTAAAACATGATTAAATTGAAACCATTCTTGTGCCATCATTGAGAATGAAAACAAAACAGATTCCTGTAAAGCAAAACCATGAAGTCGGTGCATGAGAAAATGTTTTGAAAGGCGACGTATTAACACCACAGCTAAAGCTAAATTAAATAAATCTTGTCTTTATTTGGGAGCAATTAGCATTGCTAAAAGTAGTAAAGGTATGAATTAAAGATTAAAAAAGTCACTTTTTTAGATAATTATCAGTCTTCTCTCAGTTTTCAGATAATAGCCACATCAGTCACGCTAGGTCCTGTAACAGAGAAGCATTTAGTGCATTTTTTTGGTTCATTTAGTCTGGTCTGTAAGGCTGCCACACCTAGAGCAAAACAAACATTAAGGTAAGGGGAAGATAACGAGTGTAAAAGAGATCGTGTTTTGATGAATGATGGAGATTAGTCTGCCTCTGTAAGCTTTTCTTTGTGACAAAGAGAGAGGCTTTTAAAGAGTCTTTTAAGTGAAAAGATATCGGCTTTTCTAGCTGACACAATAAGAAATCACTTACTTATATAACAAAATATTAGCAGAAGTACACTGAAGTTTAAGAGTTTTTATGTTTTTTTAGGAATTAGCATCAGTGGAAAGCAGCACCATTCCATTTCTTTCTCCATTTATGTTCAATGGAGAAAAATGTCCAATAAATATTTGGAGATTTCACCTGGTGCTAAATGATATCATCACCTAATATTTACAAAGGGCTGTGTGCATGTAATGAATCTGGTAATAGAGATAACGTCTGGAGATTAGCACTAAGTGAGTAAAACACACTCTAAATATCCAGAATTACAAATCAGCTTTTGCTTCAATGTTTTTTATATATGTTTATTTATAGTTATTTTATTTCACTTTTATTTTCAGTCTTTTAAATATGATGTTTGTTGGGAATCTGCACTTTATAAACAGATAGAACCAAAAGACTTTAAAGGCTGGCTTGTGCTTTTGCCCTTTTGTCCACTCAGGTACCTACAAAAAGACACTGCAAGGCATCATTATTAGGACCAAGACTGTAACTTAGTATTTTAATTAATTAGTTAAATAGATTTAATGCATAACATTTTTTTTTACGGAATTACATTTTTTATTACTTACAAAGGTTGATAACTCCTCACACATGATGAATATTCATGTATTCATTCAGACACCTTTACAAGTCTAACATAGTGAATTGAACATTTTGGTTTTTCACTCTCTCTAATATCTGTGCTCACAGCAACAGCCTCTCAGTAAAACATGATGCGTGGTAAGATAAAACAGAGGATCCTGTCTTGTTTTTTTTTTTTATTATCTATGAACAAGTTTAAGATGAGACATACAAATGTAGTTATCTTTTAAACTGTCTCTTGACTCAAAGGGAAGATTAAATGGAAGATCTATTTAATCTGGAAAGTCACAAGACAGTAACAACTGATGAATCACAAATCCCGTCAATGGGATATTCACTTAAAAAGGTTATCACTTTTTTATTTGAACAGTCATGTTTGGTTACAACGGGAGCATTTGATGTTAATACGACCTAATGCAATCATTTAAAACATAAGTTGGCTCACAGTTGACGTCTGTATGTTGAAACTCTTCTTTACTGGAAAAGGCTGCCTTTTCTGGTCCTAGCTGTCTGGCACGGTGGAGCTGTTTTTCTCTGTGGGACCATCCCTTTTTTTCTCGGGGAGCCTCACATTCATCTCCAGAACACCCACAGAAAATGTGCAAAATCTGAGCAGGCTTATCTGAAACAAAGAATGAATAGTCAGAAATCTCCTTTGCACTTCCAGCCAAGAGACTGTCAAGCTTCTTTCTAGTCCTGTGTGAAAAGCTGGCTGACCTTTTGGCTGTTTTTCTCTCAACACGTCATTCATTACCGGCACAAACCATCAGAGGTTATTTCCGTGAGGCTTCTGCTGAAGAAGTGCTTTCACAAAGACTGATCAGTTGTAACTCACTCACACATTTCTTCCCTCAATTTCACCTCAGAGCTGTTGGATGGGACAGTTTGTCTCTGGGTAGTAGTGCGAGAACATGTAGGAACACCTCACACGGCTGTGTTTCCATTCACAGTACAAATGCGCAATTAGACACTTCAAAAATAAATTTGATCAATGGAAATGGAGCAATTTTGAAAAAATGAAGAGTTTTACCACTAGGATGAGATGTTTTTTGTTTTTTTGTTTTGTTCGTATCAAAATTGGTTTATTTCACAAAACTGGACAGGAAATACTTTTTTGGTATCCCACGAGTCACATGATCAACAGCCGGATGTTACAACTGGTGCAAGCGACGAAGAACAAGACAACAGGAAGTAGTTGGAGGGTCATTTCGTGGCATGTTTTTAATGACTTATCACGTGTGTCACTGCACCATCGGTTCCAGAAACTCGATCCATTGGCTAATTTGCTCATGTGCTAACAAAAATACTTCCAAGGAGGGTATTTGTATTTGGTTTTTGTTTTTAATACCATTGTAGTTATAAAAGTAGTGCAGAGAATAACAAGAAATGAAAATAAAAACAGCTTAACCACATTTTGCTAGACTTCTGCTGAAAAAAAACTAAATCAAGTAAACCTATGTGCCGGTGTTAAATGATCCAATTTGTTTTACCAATGAACACTTGGTATATGTTCTTGTACAGTCCAATAACACATTTAGTTATGTCATACAAAATCCAATCATAAAAATAAAGTTCTTTTTTTGTCTGTGATAAGTCCATCAGAGGCTGCATTGACAGTAGCTAACGGTCTCCTGGGTCCAATACACAATTTTCTATTGAATTATAATCTTTGAATTTAAATTATGACGATTATTTATTAGAATTATAGCATTGTCTAGGAAAATATGTCTTATAACAAGTAACATTTGAATTAATACAAATTAAAATATTAGACTTTGTTGGAGTACGTTTAAGAATAATCCAGAAGTATTTCTTCAGTGTCTGAGCAAATGAACCAAAGGTACGTATCATCCTTCTGTGACAGATTGTGCAGTAACAGCGTGAACAAATTTATTTACGTGGGACTTTTATTTAATTTCTTATTTAATGGAAACATTGAAATTAAGGAATTGTGTTTTTTCGACATTAGCAGAAGATGGACAAAGATTTGCATTGTGGGTCGACAAAGACCTTAAGAAGCTCATGATGACTCACTGGAGGAGTGGAGACACACACACACCCCCCCCCCCACACACACCCCATCATACAGATGGCGGACACTTGGGTGTAGACAATTTGCAGGTGTGTGGAACATTCCAACCAGGTGCAGTGGCCCGATGTGGAGAAAAGCTGAATCACTGATCAGAGTTCTGTTATCGGCGAACCGTCTGTGTTGGCAGTCCAGGATGTTTGTGAGAAAATGACAAAAACAGACATGATGTCACGGAGTGTTTTTCAGATTGTCCTTCTGATTAAAGGGAAAAGCTGATTCCTGTCAGTTGTTTGTTATCCTTCATGTCTGTCAGGGCAGATAAGGCCCCCAGGTGCCAAATACCAGACAAAGTCACTTTACATGCTTTTTAACAGAGTTTATATTGACGGGGTATGTTTCACAAAGGTGCAAATGAAAGAGACGGCTCGATTTAGTTAAAGCGTTGCAGCTGTTAACGTTGTTTAGCACATGGCTGTCACAGGTTAGGTCAGGGTGTTGTCTTAGCTGAAAGTCTCTCTGTTTACTGGAATGGGATGGGATGGACAGATGAGTCAAAGGTCAAGAGTGAGGAGGTCTGTTTAGAGTCAAGCCAGGACATTGAGTATGTGGTCTTCAGGGTGGAACACTAGTCAAAAAAATTACAAACATGTGAATGCAGGGTGGGATAATCCCATCACATGACAAATGAATTTATATATGAAGACAGAACAACAAATATGATTAAACAGTCCAGAAAAAAAGCTCATTTTTTTTTTTACAGTTTCTTCTTTTCTTATGTTTAAGTCTCTTTTCTTAATAGATGTTTGACTTTACAGACCTTTTTTTCTTCTATTATTTAAAACATGTATTACTGTAATATGCCCTAATCATAAACCAATTTTTGTTTGTTTATTATCACCATTGATAAAATGCAAATGAGCAAGTAGTGTTAAATAATGTCAAATCTACCCCACTATAATGAATGCCTAATAAGACACAGATTTTACTGGTTAAACTCTTGTATTGTCACTCTTTTTAAAATGTACTGTTGAAGTTATATTCAATCAAGTAAAGTTTGTCTGTGTAGCACATTCCAGTTTGCATGGATGAGTTTCTCTAGAGTTCTCTAATCCTGGAAATGTTCTTCAGGTGATAGAAGGCCGACTTTGTAACTGTCTTTATGTGACCCTGAAAGTTCAGGTCAGAGTCCATCACTACTCCCAGATTTCGGGCCTGATCTCTGGTTTCCAGCTGTGTGTTGACTCTACATCACTCCTCCTTAGGTTCAAAGATAATAACTTGAGTTTTGTTTTTGCTCATCTGGAGAGAGTTATGGATCACCACTGATTTGCTTTAAGCATCTGTTTAGTGCTTAGATGGGTTCAGAACTGCTTGTTGACATTGTAATGTAGAGCTGTGTATCATCAGCTGTGTATAATTGTGGTAACTAATCTTACTTGTTAAAACCTGAGCTAGCAGGAGCATGTAGTTATTGTTCTGACCTGTGTGACTTGGTCTGTTGCAGTAATGGCAAATCTCACACAGAACGTTTTCCTTTGGTCTTGACCTTTGAAAGCTTTCACTTCATAAAGTTGAATTATTAATCCGCTGAGAGCTGCGAGAGAACCAATTAACATGAGCCAAGTTAATTCTGCCATCGCAACAGGTCTGAAAGGGGAATGCGATATTAAGAATACCACACAGAACGGTTTTTACAGTTGCTTCTAGAATGACTGGAAATTCAAGGTGATAAGAGAAAAAAGAGGAAGTTTAAAAATGCTGAAGCTGCTTGAGTCTGAGGTTAGGGTGGAGTTTGGGAGGTGTAATATGTTGAGTGCCTCAAAGTTGGGCGACATAGGAGAAGGTTTCACTGTAAAAATGTTACGTGTAAGTTTATGCTGCTTTTACTAGTCCAGGGTTTGTGGTGAAACCAGGATTTTATGAGCGGATATGTCACGCCCCTCAGAAGGCAGGCATGTAATTTACTCCGCTGAGATCTGGGCCTAAAGGTTTAGACTTTTCTCTCTCCCTCATCTTCAGAATGTTTGGTGTTGCTGCATTTAGTTTGTTTCTGTAGATCAGTAACATGAAGTCAGCATACGAGAACATTGTATATTGTTTATGCAGGGAAGAATTCCAGAAACATTCTCATTGAGAACTTTAACAATTTCAGCAGCACATGTCATCTTGTTTCAATATTTGTAGCTGGACACAGACTCTCAATTGGAGAAGTAGCTCATTTAATGAGCTCAGCACATGCGCATTTCCACCAGGTGTTTGCTAATTTCTGAGGGCTAGTCTGAAGGACCTAAAGGGGGAAGAGCTGCTCTGCGAGGCAGAAGGAGGAGCTTTGTCCTTGAAGACGTTGCTAGGCCCACCTAGGCATCTTGCCCAGTTGAATGGTTGCCACGGGAGATTAAAGGATTTCTCAAACATGCATAAAAGAATCAAAGCAACACTCTGGGTATGTTTTTGATGGAATAAGATTGTAGCATAACGTAAAAAAAGTTTATTTTACATAATACTCCACCTTTAAGTAATCAAAACTCATTAGTTGTACTGGACTTTATTTAGGGGTCTCATTGTATCGTTCTTTCAGGTCACCTTAATGGATTACTTTGTGTTGCTCCAGCTCGTAAATCCCCAATAAAAAGTGACACATGACGATATGCAGCAAATTCATCGGGGATGGAGGGTTTTGGAACTAATTTCAGTCATGTATAAAAGTCAAGAGTTAAAGATTTTGCAACAGCTTTTGGGACTGAGCAAATCTCTTGACAATTAGTGATGCATAAAGTTTTCAAGAGTCAAGAGTTTTGTGGATGTTGGATGCAGAACAGAAATGAAGAAATTACTGATGGGAGTGTATTGAGAGAACAAGATGTATTTTGCTATTAAAGAATGTGTGGGGGACGACACTGACAGGGTAAAGGTTCATTTAAAGGAGGAAATCATCTGTAATAAAACCATGACCAGTTGTTCTTGAGCAATTGTGAAATCGTATATATTATGATTTGAAATAATGCCGTAGATAAGGCTGCTGACAGGCGTGTCAGGTGTTGGTATCTACTGTCGGGTGGAGGTTAAATCATTACGGATGAGCAACATTTTTCAAAAACAGCCAAGCCCAAAATCATATGCTCCACCTAAGGAGGTCCTCTTGCGCCTTCTTGCTAATAACAGCTACAGTTTTCTCTCACTCAGACATTCTTTGCCACGCTGGCTCCTCCTCCCTCCCCACATTCCCGCTCAGTAATTGCTCCCAGAATTCCTCCCCGTGACGCACGGCACGCTGGAGGCTTCTAAACTTGGTTCTGGCTGTGTTGCCATGGTGATGAGAAAAAGTTTTGCCAAATTTTGACTTTGTAAATCGCTCTAGTCAGCCTGTTATTGTACAACTCCTGATGAGGACGTGATGGAGTTGTGTGGAGCCCACTTGGCAAACGCCCACTGTAGTTGACACACCACATTTCACAAGCGTGTGCAAAAAGCAACCCGCACTGCAGCGGTTTCTATTCAGTTCTTCAGAAAATCCTGTCTGTGTCTGAGCAGCTGGACTGCAGCTGGACACAATGGACTCATTTGAGTGGACAGGCACCGTCTGAAAAAGCTCTCCAAAGAGAGCCCTCAGTCTCAGTCAAGCGATAAAAAGAATGAGAAGAAGGGGGAGAGAAAGAATGACCACTGTCTGCTGCAGAAGAATGCTGAAACCAGCATAGTCTGCTGAATAATGAAGTATTGATTGATAGATGTGTGAGTGTGTTACGCCAAAGAAAAGGGTTTTAGTTTTAAAATACCTACAGTAGCTCAAATACAATAATTTTCCATTCTATGTTGTGGTTAAATAAAAAATAAAAATTCAGACTCAAAAAGTTTAGATGATTTTGCCTGCCACCACAAGAGGCCGTTCAGTTGGATGCAGTTTTATCAGTCAATCAGCATTCATGCTACTCACAAAACTACGTCAGAGGAAACTGCAGGCACCCTCCGTCAGCTGATAACTCTGACCAGTCGTTATCAGCTGACCAGTCTGATGCTGTCAAAAAGTAAACTACTGTAAGACTTGCAATGCCTTAATACTTAATATTTATAATCCTGTATTCCTGTTTATTGTGATGATTTTCTTACAGCTGATGTAAACAGTATTCAAGGTATAAAAAAAACCCTTTATGACACGGTAATATGGGTTTAATGCCTAACATGTTTAATACTTGCTTAAAGATGTTATTTTCAAAAGGGTATTTTTAATGTGGCAAACAAACTTCATCAGAAGCATATTATAATTCACTGAATATGATTATTTCAGTAACCAATTCTTTTTCCCATGTATTGTTTGGAACTCGGATCGAGACTTAACTGTGGTAGTCCTATTTTGCAAAGCATGTAGCATTTGCTAGCTATGGCATTCAGTCACTTAGCTAATTCCATTCAAATAAAACTCAGTAATGTGTATTTGACAGCATTTTACCCCTTTAAACAAGATTGTTCAGTGGAGGTCACTGATTACTAGATCCAAAATAAGAGGAGGAGAAACAGTTTTATTTTTGCAGCTAACATCGTTGTTAATATCAGTGTTAGCAAGTCAGCCATCTTGGATTTGAAGGATTAGGAAAAATAATTTCCAGATTACTTTCAACCTTTGACCTGTAGCTGTCTCCATGTTGGCTTATGATTAAAAATGTAGACAAATCAAGCTGGTTTAATTTTGTACAGACTTGTTATCAGTGACAGCATATGGCTCATTGGTGGAGGAACTCTTAAGCTGGTTCCTCATAATGGCTAAAACAAGAATCAATGACACCAATCCTGAAAAGGTCACAGTTACAAATTTATCATTTGCCTCAGTGGTTGCCATGTAGGCTAAATAAACAGATCATAAATAATCCCTAAACATTTTGAAAAGTGACTTTAGACTTTTCTAGAAAGCTAGTGATAGCTTGTAAATAAGCTAGCTAAAAAAACAACCCAGAATCAGTCAGTAGAAATTGTTTTTAAGTGTTTGTGAACTTTCCTTCTCAGTGATAACGCTGTATTTTGTTAGCTTCAGTCCATCCATCTCTCCGTTTTTGGCTCAGGTCTTTCCTCACAGCAAATGAAGTCCCTATTTGTTCATCGATCCCCCCACTCCATTCAACCATCACTCCTGAACAAGACACTAATTAAACGTGTTTTCTTAACTTCCTCCCTTCCTGTGAAAAGTTACTTAAAGTTAGTAGTTCTTTAGCTGTTACACCTGTGGGCCCCATCAGTTCCCTAGTCTCTGAGCTAGTGACCTGTAATAAATGTTGGTAATGGGATAAAAGTTTAGGATCTGCTTCTGAAAAAAAAGCAGTAAAGATTAGTCTTATGCCTTGAGGAGCCTCTACATGTGAGCTGTAGGCATAAATTCTACAACTTATAACTTATTTGCAGAAAGATCTAGAAGAAAACCCTTTATCAAAGTATGATGTTTTTAACCTGGACAATGATGAAGGCTGAATAATCAATCTTGAGACAATACCACTGGTTGGATCAGCTTGTTTGTCCCGTTTCCATTGACGCCACAGCTTGTATTTATATCTGTCCCATCTAGTAACGACTTTTTGGAGGCTGCGTGTCTATTTCAAGTACAGTGGCTGACTCATTCCTCCCATGTAATTACCGCCAGGCTGACCAGCCACTGCCTCATAGATTGTACACTAAATGAAACGTGCAAGAAGGGAGGAAGGTTCAGGGAAATCCCTCTTAATAACAGGGGTATCCCCATCTACAGGAAACACGCCCTCTCCTTTCCCATAACACTGCCAGAGAAAAAAACACCCACACACTACCTATATGGACATCTGTGCACCATTAAATTTTCCTCCAGCGTTCCACTGCTTCGCCATCTTTCTTTCTTACCAGTTTTTCCACACTACGCCATTGTGGGCGTAGATGACTTTATTTTCATTCTAAGCAGCGGGAAAATGATTCAGTTCTCTCCTTTGAGTTTTCTTTTGGTTTATGGCCTTGGTAACTTCTTTAATTGGCAAGGAATCATTGTAATTGACTTGGATGCCTTCTTCCAACAGGACACACACAAACAGAGAACATGTCAGATGAAAAAGGGAGAAAAACTGCCAAGAACTACGGTCAGAGCCAGTTGGAGGACTTGCTAAATATCGCATATGTTCACTACTTGCAACATATCTGTATGAAAAGGCAAGCTGACAAGCTGCAACCGCCTCAGTGCCTTTCCCGTGGGCTAGTCTGGTCTTAGAGGAATTTGTCTGTCTGGCAACCATATGTTGGCATGTAGGAAAGTCATCCAGTAGGCCAAATCCTGACCCTTGGGTATTCTCTGACCCTTGCAGTGCTCTCTGGTGGTGCTATGGAAACACTAACCATCTGTAAAAATTGGTTGTGGATTTTTCTGTTTTGTTTTATCACTTTATCTAAAAAAAAAGCAACCTAAAATAAAATGGCATAGATTTTACTTTAGCTTACCATTTTTGGTAAGAAACTTTGAACCTCAAGGCAGATGACTACCACAGCAGTAGTTGAGTGATAAGAAAATTGTCAATCAAATTGAGTTACACAAGGGGCTCTCTACTTTGTACTTTGTAACCTAGAAATACCAAGACACGACAGTTTAGTACTTCAGTCAGCATAACATTTAATCACGAGTGACTGATGAGCGTTCTTGCTACATGTTTCATCCAACCAGACCAAGAGCAAAGATACAAAAATCTAGTCTATTCTAGCAGTATTACAATGTAATGACCAAGTTGCCATTAACTGGTGTAAATCATGTCACAGAAGAACCTTCACAGGATCCAAGTTAGTATTACTTTTGTAATTTCTTTGAGCAAATGAAATTTTGAATGTATATTAGGGGGTGTTAGGGTCTACTCTGATTAAGGTCATAATATTGCAAATTATTTGAATTAAATAAATTTTTTTCTCCTGTGTTTGTACTTGTCATCCCATACTGAAATCTTTGAGGAAAAGATAAAAATGTTTCAGAAAGGTTTCACAAAGTGAAGCGAGCCTATTTTAATGTATACCTGACAAGTTGAGATTTAAAGGAAGTAAGAAAATGTCCTGTATGAAGTGACAGAATGTTTTAGGGTAGCTCACCCTGTGTGTCCGCAGCAGTATACTTTGGTAGAATAGTTTTTTAAACTGTAGGAATTGTTTCAAATGGTTTGAGTTTCCTTTGACAAGCTTCTCACAAGAGTTTGGAAGAATTTTGGCACATTCCTCCTGACAGAATTGGTATAACTGAGTTGGTATTTTTTAACCCTCCCATTGTCTTAAGAGACAGTGTGCATTGGACCCAACAAGCCTTTTATCCTGTGTGCGTTCCAGCAAGCTTGGGCTGACCCCACATGTACTTTAACGAGATTTTTTCTGTGTGATTTCGGGGACTGATGGTCTGATGGGACACTCCCACCACTTCTCCTCTATCCTCCTGACTGCTGTGCAAAGGGTTAAGAGTTTTTTTTTTTTTAATGGAACTGAGATCAGGTCTCTGATCAATGTTTCAATATTTTGGAATACCAAAACATTGACTTTTTTTCTCCTGAATCCACTCTGGAGCTAAATTGATGGCATCTTTAAAGTCGTTTGTCCATTTCAAAGATCACCTGTTTGCCCGAGATCTAACTTGATGATGTCTTCAGGTGTTTCTTCAATATTTCTTCATTTTTTACGTTACTTTTGAAAAAAAAAAATGGCTTCTTCCTCATTGGTCTTATGGTGAAGGTCCATAATTCACTTCTTGTTATTTTTCCAGCTTTATTTAAATGTTTTATGTGACACCAGGAAGCAGTGTGTTTTTGGATTTGGCTTAAAATTAAATATAAGTATATTCGAATCTTACAACCCATGACATTCATGTCTTACATAGTTGTTGTAATTTCAGTATCTCGCCTACAGATGTGGAAAAGTTATTTGAAAGTTGATGGAAATGGTCTAAAAAACATTGTTTTTCTTCAAATAATTATAACTAGAATAAAAAAGCCAAAGTTTAACCTGATTTATGGAGATTGAGGAAAATCTCTTGTGTCTTATTTATATATTTCCAAGTTTGATCTCACTTTCACATCCTTTTTGCTGTTTAATCCCTCCAGTGACGTGCAGCTTTAGGTGCATCGTTATGCAAACATCGCCTCACTCACCACGCACTCTTTGGAACGTAGCCTCTGTGTGAGTGGTGTGTATAGATGTTGTCCTTTGCATACATTACATCGCTGCTTATGTTAGGTGCTCATGTGTCTTCTTATTGCTTTGTTTTTCTGTATACCTTCTAGGTGTGGACTTTGTTTCAGCTTGTCTCTCATCTTGACCTTTGACATTTAGGTGTGGCAGCTGAAGAGGACCAGAGGCCGTCCTGAAGAATGCAGAAGTTATCAAGCTTGGGCCCCTTTCCTTCCCCCGTGAAACTGTTATTTCCTCATGTTTCTACCTCTCTTTTACCTTTAGGATTTCTTTTTTTGGGTTGTTCTATTGTTTCTCTGTTCCTGTACCAAACTTATGCTCTTTTTTTATACATTACCTTTCAGAAAGTACCCATACCTTTAGAACTTTTCCTTTCAATTTCAATGATTTTTTAAAGTCTTGTCCTGTATGTTACAAATGTGAGACGGTTCAAGGAGTGTAAATACTGTTGCCGAACTGTGAACTGCTTTTCTTTCTTTTATTACATTTTTCCCCTTTCATTTCATGTTGCCATAGCCACAAGATACATTCTGCCCTTGCATGCACTCTCTGCTCTTTTTTTTGTTTACCCCTCAGCCTTGTATTTTTAAAGCCAACCCTATAAGTCACACACTGCTTGTGTTTTGTGTTGTAAGTCCTCTAATTATTTTTCTGCCTCTAGTTTGTTTTCTTAGCTCTTCTCCTCTTTCTCCTCCCTTCTTTACTTTCCCTTCTTCTTCCATTGTTTCCTGACCTTGCAGCTGCTGGGATCCTGTTCCGCTTGCCTCTCTCTCCCTCTGCTATTTGCAAATAAACACCAGACGACTGATAAGAGTGTGTCTGTACAAACACCAAGGCTCTTGACCGGTAAAACAATAACGTAAGGATTGCTGGGGAGGAAGGAAGACCAGATTAAACATTAAACTTCAGCTTTGAGTTGTGTAAGAGGGAGATCCCTGACTAAAATCTTCTGTGAAAGTGAAAGAAACCAAACTGTGATCTTCTGGTAAAGATTTAAAGAATAATTATACCACAAAACTAATAAAGTGGCTTTATTATTAACTAAAATGTTTTTTTTGGGTTTTTTTTTTGAGAGCTCAGAAACATAACCACTGCAAAGTAAACAGCTGAATGATGATAGATTATTTCAAATGTTTTTCTACTCTTATATACACTATTTACTTACAATATAAAAATCGTTCAACCCTTGATTGTTTCACCATTTTTATCACTTTTACAAATCAATCACGATCAAATAATTGAGCTTTTTTGCCAAAAAAAAGCGTACAAAACAAAATCTTTGTCAAAGTGAAAACTGATTTCTACACAAATAAAAATTTAAAACATTAAATAATTGCATAAATATTCACCCCCTCTAAATGACTGGCCTAAGCTTCGAAACACTTATTTTGTAATGTCTTTTTAATTGTCGTCATTTTGTAGAAATCCATTTTCTTACATAAAAGCCCAAAATTACATTACAATATTTGTTTTGTAAAAGTAAAAAGGAAAGAAAGAAAGAAAGAAAGAAAGAAAAGGGTAAAACATCCAAGAAGGTGAATACTTTTTTAAAATTATTTTTAACTCAATTCCCAAACAAATCATTTCAGATCATCAATGTAGTTTGATAACCTTTAATTTAACCCGGTCAGACTGAGACCAGAGATCTGTAGCAGCGAATCAAAATGGCAACAGCAGAATTATATTGATAAAACACACAGACACAGGAAATGTAAACTGCAGTGATATCGCCATATTTCTAAACTCCGTAAATGAGTCTGAGCTGCATTTTAATATCAGGTCAAACCAAAGATTCTGTTCGAGGTTTATTTAAGTTTTTTTTTTTGTGTGTGAAACCACAAGAAATATCTTTTTGCTCACATCAGCTGTATATTAATGAAAGCATACCAGCTTCACTAGCAGATTATTTCACTTACAACAATAAATGTTTTCATGTTATAAGTTATCTGCAAGTGAAACTAATACTTTTTTCAGTCGATAGTAAGGAATAAATGATTTAAACCAGACTTCTATATGTTTCTGAAAGGTTACTTTTAAGTTAGTCTTGTGGCGTATTAAGATATTGGCACTATTACTAGACCAAAATCTAATATTTTGTGTTTTTGCAGTGTGAGAGTCTGCCTGAGCAGCAGCAGGATGTCAGTGCTTAGTCACGGATGCCTGTGCCAATACGCCATGAATCACACTGTGAGGACCTACTAGGATTTATTTAGCTCACTGATAGTGATAGGAATATAGGAAATGTTGCCCACTGCTGGAAGCTTCCAGTCCATTATGTTGCGGTCAGGTCGAACAAGATCTCGCCCCTTTGATAACACAAATCTGCAGAGCAAGGCCTCGCACGGGCGTGTCGTGTTACACACAAACACACACAGCCAGCTGCCTTTTCTTTAGCCACTGGGCTGCACAGGCAGACGCTGTTATGCAATAACATCAGGAGAGCATTATTTAGCTATCATTCATAGTATTGCAGCACTGCTTTCTGTTCTAAGTGACTGTTTCTAAGAGCTTGTGTTGCAGCAGAAGGGGGCAGTGTGCTGCAGGTGTTGCACAGGGAGGTTAAGTGTCAGGTGAGAAATATTATCTGCTTCACCTCAATCTTTCAAACTTTTCTTTGTTCCGTAGAGGAGCTTTAAACTGTTGCCGACTCGCGTTGTGTAATTTTCACTTCCGTTCCATTTGTTTACGTGGATCATGTGGGTCACCTTTGCTGAATTTGTGAGTTTGTGATGATGGGAATTGCTGCTTTCCCCCAATAAAACCCTTTCCATGTGAAACTCGTTTTCGTTTTTTACACTCAGTAATAAATATTAATAGTTCATGTAACAAAAAAGAAATCATGAATGAAAGAGCAGAAAGAACTATAAACACATACTAGGTACTCTCTACTCACACAAAAAGAAACTTTAGCTATTCAACCCAGATGACTATTAGACATATTTCAAATAAATAAAACATAAACTAAAAAAATACACAACAAAATATCAGTTTATTCAATATCATATTGAGTAAGATGGATTTTTAGATTTCTTTTAAATACAGAAAGGGATTTACACCGTTTTATCTCACTGCATCCTTCCATCATTGCCATTTGAATCTTCATTTTTTAGAAAATCTCAGTTCCTTTTAAGTTGCATTTGCTTTCTGCCTTTACAAATCTGTTTTCAATATTGGTTGGCTAAAAATGATGCACTTTGCAAATACATTTTATTTGCAAAGTGAAGTTTCCCTTCTAAGGTTTCGATAAGGGTTTATATTGGCTTTGTGTGATCTCAATATCCACGTATGACTAACAACTGCTGTAAAAGAAAAATCAAATCTATAATGTTTTACAATTTCTACCCCACACATCCACACTATGTTAAAGGAGCAATATTATGTTATTTTCCAGGCAGACTATAGCATAATCAAGTAACTATGTTGCCTTCTGTTGTCATAAAAATGCTGTATACATCTCAAATATGATTTAAAAAATACCTTGTAATTTGATGCCTTAACATTGGTTCTCTGTTTCTTTAAGAAACTCCTGCTCTTTCTGAGACTCCGCCTCCAGGAAATCATCACAACACGGCTCCTCTATGAATCCTTTAACATTTTTTACCAGTGTTTCACTGAAAGAAACTCCTATAATGAGCTCAGCAGATGCTTAGTTCCACCAGGTGTTTGCTAATTGCTGTTGGCTGGTCTGAAGCAGCTGAGTGGGGGAGGCTGCTGTGTGAAGCAGAAGCTCGCTAGATTTTGAACTACAGCAATGAGGAGGAACTGCATCTGAAAGGCGGGGCTTGGTCCACCTAGGTGTTTTCCCCAGTTGAATGGTTGCTACGGGAGATTAAAGGATTTATCAAACATGCTTGAAAGAACCAAGGCAACACTCCATGTATGTATGGCTCAAAAAAGTCAACTTCACATTACCCTGGCCCTTTAAACCCCTGCATTCAGACTCTGTTGGAGCATTTGGAGCTGACCCAGGTGTCATAACAGGGATTCTGTGAACAGCTACGACCTCCTTGGGAATGTTAAAGCATAGACGTGGGCGTGGGAGGGTGTGTGTTCTTGGAATCGTTATTCTTATCAGCTTCAGGAGAGTCACCAACATTAAAGGTGGCGATTAAAGGTTGTTCCAAAAACAATACCCTACAGAAAAAATAAGCTTTGCATTACCAGCTGTTATCTCTATGCAGCATACCGGCTGGGTAGGAAATAACAGGACCCCCTCCCTGCTTCTATGACTTTTCCCTACCTTCCCTTCTTTTTCATCTTTTTGTTCCCCCTTTTTTTATTTTGTTTTTCCCATTGTTCGGACATTTTAACAACTCCCTTGTACACGCAAATCTGCTGCACTTATCCAGACAAAGCCTTTGTTGTTTAACCTGTTTTCTCAAATATGTTCTTAATAACATGTGTTTTACAGCATTATAAGCAGCAGAAGCCAGGAAAGTTCTGGTAAACCCAGGTGGAAATGCAGTGTTACAGGAGAACAATGGGGAGGGGGAAAAGGCAAAAAGGAGACGCCTAAAATTCAAGAGTAAGGTTGTTCAAAGCACGGTCTGTGGACACAGTCTATTGGTTATATTGGCGTCCTAGACCCTTCGAAATGACTTCATAACATTTCGAACACTTATAGTTGCCATTCGCTATGGTTCTCATCTGATCTTGAATAACTTCTGACCAGGACGAGATGGGTTGCGATCTTTCAACCAACTTCATGTTGTCAGATTTCAGTTCTATTTAAGTAATTTCTTGATTCTGCAGATCTGACAAAAATTGGGCCTGGCCATGGCTAGTGAAATCAAATAATGATTTGACAAGGGGTTTCACAGATTGGTTTGGAGAGATTTATTTTCCTCTATAAAAAACAAGAAAACCATTTAAAAATGGTTTATGGGTTTACTCAGGTTATGCCTGTCTGATACTTACCTTTCTTTGACAAGGTGTTTCTTAAATCTTTGGTGGGGAGAATACTTTTTCATAGCACTTTGTCCCAACAGTATTATATCTTTATCATTTCCCCAACCCTCTGTATGTAGAGTTTATCCTTCATCCCTCCATCCATTATCTTCCGTTTATTTGGGGTCAGGTTGTTGGGGCAGCAGTCTAAGCAGAGAGCCCCAGACTTCCCTTTATCCAGCCACTTGGGCCAGCTCTTCCAGGAGAATCCAAGGGCACTTCTAGGCCAATGTGTCCAGGAAATGCTTGAACCACCGCAACTGTCTCCTCTCAATGTGGAGAAGCAGTGGCTCTACTCCCTCTTGGAGGGTCTCTATATCTATATCTACCGATCTCTAGAGTTGATAGGGTGAGATGGGAAGGGGGTCTCCAGACACGTTGCGGAGGAAACCCATTTAAGCCGTTTGGATCTTTCAGTCACTCTCCAGAGATGAAGGTAGGAATGTAGATGTCCTGTTAAACTAAGAGTTTTGCCTTTTGGCTCAGCTCTATCTTCACCACTACAGTTCGGTACAGTGCCTGCTTCACAGCATGTCGTCCTAATCCACCTATTGTGCTCCTGCTCCATTTTGGGGCAGGACTTCTTCTTCTACCCTTTTCCGATTCAAGACCATGGACTCTGATTTGGAGGCACTGAATTTATCTTTCCTCTTTTGCTAATAAAAACATCACCTTCCCTTTGAAATGTTGTTATAAAATATGAATCTTTTAACTGTACACTCTTAAAGACGATCATAAGAAGCACAAGACAAAATAATTCTGTCAAAACGATTACCTAATGGAGTTCAAGAGGGTGACGTTAACACTGTTTAAATTCTTTAACATGGGTTGGTCCCTCATCAGAACAAATCCACACTGTGTTTTCAAATTACGGTTAAAAGGAAAACTGTGAATGAGATTTTAAGTGTGAGGGGTGTGAGCACACATAGGCCAGGTGTAGACCTGTCTGAATAATTAACTCTCAGGAGAGGGACCACAAAAGGTGTTGATGCCTCAGCGCCAGTCATATGATAGTGTACACAGAACCTCACAAACACAAGCGTCGCCACCTGTGCACTTTTCAGTCATTCATTGCTTCAGTGTATACGCTATTAGCTTTATGGAGATAAACAAACCATTCATCAAGATAGCTTGACACAATTTTAATGGAGGTCATGCACTTCAACAACTTTTTTGATGTTTGAAGGCACAATTGTTGTTACATCACTCTGTTACACAACAAAACCCAGCTTCTTCTGCCATCAACTGAGCTGTCTTGCCTGCTGTGCCCCCTCAAACTAATTGCAAGTTTTTCTAAATAACCCAAAAGAAAAACCGTCCTTCTGCACTCATGCTGCAGAAAAACAAGAAACTAATAAACACATGAAAACCCTTCAGGGTAAACTCATATCATGTGGTTTTGTATTGAGTATCTTGCACTGACCTATTTCTGAAACTCAAATCTCACTTTAAATATGGATTATGTTCTCATTATGAAACCCAACCATGAACACTTAAGGTTTTACACCACAATAACTAGGACATGTAATTAAATTTTCAGGAAAAAAATTGGGAAAATTTGAGTCTGAGAATTTCTTTTATTGATACTAGTTTATTTTCCCTTGAATGGCGGCAAATTTGTGGCTTGAACATCATTTGAACATTTGAGCATTTGGACTGAACTTCATTGGGTGTCTGCACACATTTTTCTCTAAGTTCCAACTCAGACATGTACTTTCATCTTGTGTGTGAATGCTGCTTTAATCTTGCTCCAAACATCTCTCCTGTGTCCCCTGACTACAGCTACAACATAACTGATTTGATCAACAAGCTATGCCAGGCTAACATGGACTCTTTTTAGCCTTGGTGCAAAATTCTGAGTCATGACTTATAGATGCTATACATAAAGCACATGCGCAACCCTTCTACAAAACGTATGTAGGTGCTAATAAAATATCAGCACGGAGCCAATATTCATTACTTTAATGCCATGCAAATGTTTTGTGAGCACAAATAATGACTCACTGATTGATTTACAATTGCATCATAGCTTTATGCATGGCAATCTAATCAAATGATGAGTTGACTAAAGAGAACCACCTTTAGTAATTAGGGTATTCATTTTCAATAGCCAAGTAAATCAGGAACAATCAGATGTAGAAGAAAGCATAATATTAATAATAAATGTGATAAATATGGATTTGGAAAGAATATACACACAGTGACCAACATGTTCACCTGGTGCTAATTTGATGTTGACCTATTTCAGACAGGAGGCTGAACCAGTTTGTATGTCCCATTAATCCCAGTCATCATATTACCTACCACAGGAAAATCTCTTGTTTGAATTGTGACCGGATGTGATGGGCTAAACACACACACACACATGCAGATGAATACACACCAACGCATATATCCAAATAAGGCGATGGCGCAACAGTCTTTCATGTATGAGTTTATTCAGCCTGTTGATATGCGTGTCTGTACGCAGCCATCTGCGTCTGTGTGCACAAGTGGATCCACAGATGTTGAAAGGTTAGACTGGACTTCAAAGCCTTTTTTCTTGCTATAACAAATAGGGTTGGGTAAGGTCCTCAGGCCGGTGCTGATAGGTGCTGCTCTGACACTATATGAGCTCTTACTTACAAACATATACAGCTCAGACCACTCCGTTCATGTCCTCTCCCTTTAGTTCTGAACTCATTTCATTCAGTCCATATGTCTGTGTCTGAGCTGGGTGTGGTAGCTCACTAAGGACAGATCACTGTCATGGACTGTGTGATCAGTTTCTTAGAAAGGGCTGGACAATAGAATTACAAGGAATTTAAAAGTGAAACTAATAATGGATCCACATGAACCTTCTTTCTTTCTTTTCAGTTTTTTTTTTTCATAAATTAAATATTTTAAATTTTCCAAGATAAATAATTTTGGATCGTGAGCTCATGGCTTATGAAAACCATCTGTTGGCAAACACATTCATTAATTACCCTTTAGCTCTTGCACTTTTTCACATTAGCTTAAGTTACTATAGTTATTGGACTTCTTGAATATTACAAAACGTGGCTCTTAACTGTGTAATGGAAAAGTAAATGATTCACAACAAATGTTTGAAAATATCAACCTGAAAGTGAAATGTGTTTTCACTCCTATGAGACAAGACGTTGTAGAACTTTGTTTTACTGCACCTAGTGTTGCTAATCTTCTGAGTTGTGCTCCTATTAGAGTTACACATCGAAAGCCTGCAATTTATGCCAATATTTTTTTAATTTTACAGGCATGTGTACTTTATAAACTGTGATGTGGTGCAGTTTGAGGCACAGTGGTGCAGCAAAACAATGAGCCTGCTATGTGCAGAGCAGCATCTTCTCCATGGGGCTACAACCACTGACCCACAAACCCCTCAGCCCATGGGGTAGATGCCCAGTACTCTCCGCATGAACATCTACACCTGTCTGTAATCTTTTACCACCTTTAACATGTTCTACTCCATTACTTGCCTTCTTTATAAACTTTCCACTCCTCTCCTACACATTTATGACCTGTCAATATAGTTTCCCAGCTGAGCATTTTCAGATGATGGACCAAATAGTGCTCTGAGTGAGAGGTTTAAAACTTGAGATATTGTTTTATATCATATCATGACCCGTCTGATGTGGTACTCATGGTTCTGTTTGTCCTCAGAGAACAGCTGTGTTTACATTGAGGTTAAATGACATGCAGGTGGACTCTGCTGACTCATGCAGAGACCTCTGAAGGCCCCTGGTTGCATTTGATTTTACCTGTGAATATTAGAGAAAAGGTCTTTCAATCTTTCAATAGAAATACACAACACTCTTTTCAGATTTAACGTTATTTTTCTTCTCCTCTACAACTATATATTACTTTGTGTTGGTTTATCACTTAAAATCTCAAGAAATATGTTCCAGTTTGTGGATTTACCACAATGAAATGTGATAATGTTAAAGAAGTATTTATGCTTTTCTGAAAGCCAGAAAGGTTTTTGGTACAGCTCACATGGAGTTAAAATCAAAATTTTGCTTCTTGTTCTGTAATTATTAGAAAACTTTGACTCCCATTTGAAAAAGTTCACACACCAGATCAGTTCAGGTTCAGACAGAGGTGCCTCCTTTTAAGGCTGCTGTTGAGAGCCAGATTAGAGGTCATGGACAGAAGACCAGTGAGGAACTGGACACTTCGCTTTCTTCCTCAAAGCTTATAAATCTAGCCATGCCCTCACAGTGCAGCTCTTGTTCTGTCTCAACCGTCTCTCTCTTTTTTTTGCACTTTTACTTCAGTGTGCTCCTCCTGCTCAGCCAGTAATCCCATGCTTGTTTTCCCCACCTTGCTGTTTGCATGTTAAACAGTCTGTGAGGTCGCCAGGAATCCCTTCTCCTCCTGTCTTCAGTGTAACCTGCCCTTCAGTTCAGCTTCTACTCATGGCGCTCCACAGCACCCCCTAATGTCTGGAATACTCACTGATCTAATCAAAAACTATCGCCTAAACTATGGATGAGACTCTTTCTCTGTTATGATAGCATAGCTGTGAAACAACTGACTGAGGACTGCATAGCTGCGCCTGAAGCTTGGTAAATAGTTACACTGGTTGTGACATAAAGTCACTCATACGAGGGAAATTTTATAAAGTATTTAAAACAGGAACAAATGTGAAAGAAGAGCTTGGATAAATGTGTTGCAACCCTGAGTGAGAAAAAGACCTGACCTAATATTAAGATGATTTATTATTTTTTTGATTGAGTTATATTGAATAGAACTTAAAACTCAGCATTTGCTAAAGAAGTGCATAAACAATGCAAAGATCTTCATTTCCGAGTGAGACAACTTCATAGCTAACTGTGAGAAAGTTGTTCTTAATACAGCAAACGTGAAAAATCCTCTTTACAATGAATAATGTCCCTTTCCTGCAAAAAAACAAAAAGAAGAATTGAACAACTTCACTTTCTTGAATTTCGTTTTCTTTTTCGTTTTTGGGGGAGCTTTCAAATACTTTTGAATTGATGATTTTGTCAAAATGTTTGGGCGCTCCTGGCATAGGGAGTTAAATTTGTAAGAAAAAATCAACGATTTAATTCAGTGTAGTTACATAAAAAGTTACTTCAGTCCAATTACACATCCATTCCAACTCAACCTAGTTATAAAACAATGCAGTGAAGTTCAATTTATTTTGGTTGGTTAAAAAATATTCTGTAGTGATATTGGAGAGCAAAGACTCCCCATCAACAGGAAGAAACCTCCAGTATCTCATCTTATACTCTCAGGACATAGTGACAGTATGTTAAAAAAACAAAAACAACAAATTTTATTTAAAAAATTACATTCTGCTGCTTTATCCATTCAGACGTTTTTCTTTTTATAAAACATGCTCAGAGGGCCTCGTTGGACCAAGTTGAAACATTTTCCCTCTGATCTCATAATAGCCAAATTTTCCAGATTGCCAAACAAACTTGTTTTGGTTCAGGAAAATGTGTGTGGCAGTTAAAACCTTTCTCAGGCTTTTATACCCACATTAGTTTCACTGTGTGAGGCCAAATCTCCTGACAAATCCAATGTGTTGGGATCAGGCAAGGTGAACATTGTTCTAGGACTTGTTGCGCAACAACAAGTGGCGCCCAACGTGGGGCGTGCATGAGGCCCTTGGACATGCAGGCGTGCGACCTACCCGTAAGGAGCTGGAGGAGCAAGATCTTTGGATCCCAGTGAAACAAGTCCAACGCGTGCTGAGGGACTGTAAAGTGTGTGGTCAATACAACGCAGGTCGCCGAGGGCAGCGGATGGAAGGTTTGTTCATCAAGAGCACAGTCCCATGGGGTTCAGTCTGCATGGATGTAGCAGAGCCAATGGGGACAACAGGAAAGAGAGGTGAGAAGTACCTCTTGGTGCTGATGGACACAGTGACAACTGCTAGAAGAGCAGGTCTTCCCCTGCAGAGGAACTCCGTTCACGTCACAGAAAGCAGGGAGGCGAAGACACTTCTCCTTTTTGCTCAGAGAAGAAAAAGGGAAGTTGCAGCTCGAAGTGTCACTGAAAACAGGGCAGAGAGTTTGGATTAAAGCTCAAGATCGGCCTGCAACTACGGTGATCAAGCTGAGATTCAACGCCCGAGTTTTTGTAAAGCAAGTACTGAACTTCAACAGTACTACTGATGAAGAAAGGGGTCCATGAGGAAGCAGTGCTCAAGCCAGTTCTTAGCTACAGCGAACCAGAACATTACGAGAAGATGGCCAGAGAATCAAGCACCATGCCATCCTACAGTAGACTGGCCACTATTACAGGAAGGTTGCCGTTCAAAGAACAACTTCAAGGCTTTGGACTGGGAGGGCCGTGAAGAAATTGGACTATGCTAAAGAAGAACTCCTGTCACCACCTGATGGATTAAAATGGAAAAGGATCATGATTACGGATAAAGCGTCATGATCCTTATGCTTTTTGCTTTGCTCTGCTGAACAGCCAGAATTTTTTTTTTTGTTTGAGGCCTTCTGTCTCAGCCCATCTTCCCTAAAGAACCATCCCACATCCTGAAGAACCGACAGTTCATCCAGCGAAGGTTCCTGTAGAAGAATCAGAGCGATCCAAGTTTTCTTCGACATTCATCACCTCATGGGGGAAATCAAAACTCCAAGGAGGGGGTGTCAAGAGAAGTGGAGTTTTGATGACTACACTGAGCCCTCTGTGACAACTGAGGATGAAGAATCTGCATCTTCACATCCCAGACGAACATCTTCTCTTTCCGGGGGATGAGGACGGCGAACTGCAGGAGGGTGATGGACTCCCAGCATGTGAAAGGTCTGACCTCGTGGAGGGGGTGTCAAGAAAATCCGAGCTCATCCCACTTCCCCATGCTGGAGATTTTAGTTTAACAGTAATAATAAATAAAGTTATCTTTAAAATGAATCACTCAAGTGACATCAAGGCCCAGCAGTAGACTTAGGTGTCAATAAAATAAATCTGGTTGTGTGTGTTGTTTTTGTCTAAAGCAAACTTTGCTTTAATTCTACTTTTTTCTATCTAATCATAAGAAATCATAGTCAGACAGAGAGAGTCATGAAACAGGAAAAGCAGGTTTCCTGGAAAAAGAGGAAGTAAGTTCCAGCCTGCAGATTTATAAAAAATAGCTGAGACTATTCCTTATTTTAAATCATGAAAGTTTAAAGAATTAAATCTAAACATTTTGATAATTTGATAAGATTCAAAGTAAAATACTTATATTAATATTGGTTTACTTGTAATAATACTTACACTTATATTTGTGGGAACACTTACAAGGAAAACAAGTAACTGTAACTTTAGTAGTAAATAATTAGAATCATGTATTATTCTTTTGGTTTCTTTTCAGAAAAACATCTGTAATAACTCACATTAGGATTATAATAAGGATAATTAATAAGTTATGGTTATAAAATCATAAATGAATGATAAATCAGAGAAGCTGAAGAAAATAAATGTGATATAAGTTATGGTTATAAAATTATAAATGAATGCTAAAATCAGAGAAGCTAAAGAAAATAAAAGTGATATAAATGTGATTTTGACATTGAACTTGAAATGGTGTAAAAGGTGTAACTGCAATTAAACATCACTGATATGTTGGAGGTAGAGAGTAGGTGAAAGGTGAAAGGCAAGGAACTAACAGGAGAGCAGAGATGATCAACGCCTTATTTAGGTGAAAGGTTGTGAAGACAACGGAGACAGGAGGTTGAGCAACTCTGAGACATCAGCACAGACATCAGGACATAATGTCTGAAGGACAGTGATGGATGTGAGGTCATCTGTCTAAGCAGACAGCCAATGAAAACGCACCAAAGGGGTGGATAAACCCTATATAAGGTGGGTGCAAAAGAGGAACCTTTCGTTGGATCCTCCGGGCAGCTTCGAGCCAAGAGATGGACAAAGAACTCTGCAGCTGAAGAAGAGCCGGGGCCACGGAGCCGAAGACTGTCCGGCCATGGGGACCAACCCGTCAGCCCCACAACCTGTGGCTTCAAATCGCACTTCTCTCATCGGCTGGGTTCAGACCCCAAAGACAAAGATGAAGACAAAGGCAAAGACAAAGAAGAAGAACTGGTGCCTTCCTTCCTGCCAGCACCAAGTCCTGTGTGACCTCACCATCCATGCGGAGAAGAAGCTCATCAGACCTACAGAGATTCCTGCCTTCGCCGATCAACATCTTCCTCCTGCTGCAACACCTTCTTCATCATCAGACCTGCGGAGATCCTGGCCTTCATCGATCAACATCTTCCTCCTGCTGCAACACCTTCTTCATCATCAGACCTGCGGAGATCCTGGCCTTCATCGATCGGCGTCTTCCTCCCGCTGCAGCACCTTCTTCGTCGTCGTGCCAGGTCTGGGGTTCGAGGCGCCAAACTCCGTCCGTCTCTCTCAAAGGTTCCTTTTTTTTAGTTCTCAGTGTCAGCAGTAGGGAAAGATAGACTAGATGATTGATTTTACTTATTTGATTATTTCTGCTACTGAATTAAGCTGTACTGACCCTTGCAAAAATGCCTTACTAATAAAATATTTAGCATAAAGAAAATCTAAAAGATGTTGTGGACATTCAGTTAATGAGTCACCTTAAAGTTCTTTGATGGTTGTAAAATAGCTGTGATGTTTGATTCTGGAGAGGAAAAAGTTTAAAATGTTTTTAAGTTGCTGGTAGCCCAAATTTAAAACGTCATCCTTGGGACTCGCCCGAGTCACTAAAACCTACCTGGTTCAATAACAAATGCAAGTTGTAAAATAAGAGAACGAGCGACCGTTAACAGGTGTGCTCTGTGAAACTAGTTGGCTGTAGGCTGCTCAGTCTGGCTAATTCACAGAGGGAAGAAGGGTGAGACACCTGGATGTAGGCCGTTAAAAATCAGGTGAATCGTTTCTCGAAACCAGCTTAAACAGAGTTTACTTCAGTTCTGGACAGGGTAAATCCCGGCAGATTTAGGAAACTCAATTAACCCGTTAGATGGAGAGCTGGTAGCACATCTCCCCTCTCAGAAGAGGAAGCAGAGAGTGAGAGAGTAGAGACAGGCCCTGTTCGGGCGCCACTTGTTGTTGCGCAACACCCCCCCCCTCCTTCCTGTCTCTACTCTCTCACTCTCTGCTTCCTCTTCTGAGAGGGGAGATGTGCTACCAGCTCTCCATCTAACGGGTTAATTGAGTTTCCTAAATCTGCCGGGATTTACCCTGTCCAGAACTGAAGTAAACTCTGTTTAAGCTGGTTTCGAGAAACGATTCACCTGATTTTTAACGGCCTACATCCAGGTGTCTCACCCTTCTTCCCTCTGTGAATTAGCCAGACTGAGCAGCCTACAGCCAACTAGTTTCACAGAGCACACCTGTTAACGGTCGCTCGTTCTCTTATTTTACAACTTGCATTTGTTATTGAACCAGGTAGGTTTTAGTGACTCGGGCGAGTCCCAAGGATGACGTTTTAAATTTGGGCTACCAGCAACTTAAAAACATTTTAAACTTTTTCCTCTCCAGAATCAAACATCACAGCTATTTTACAACCATCAAAGAACTTTAAGGTGACTCATTAACTGAATGTCCACAACATCTTTTAGATTTTCTTTATGCTAAATATTTTATTAGTAAGGCATTTTTGCAAGGGTCAGTACAGCTTAATTCAGTAGCAGAAATAATCAAATAAGTAAAATCAATCATCTAGTCTATCTTTCCCTACTGCTGACACTGAGAACTAAAAAAAAGGAACCTTTGAGAGAGACGGACGGAGTTTGGCGCCTCGAACCCCAGACCTGGCACGACGACGAAGAAGGTGCTGCAGCGGGAGGAAGACGCCGATCGATGAAGGCCAGGATCTCCGCAGGTCTGATGATGAAGAAGGTGTTGCAGCAGGAGGAAGATGTTGATCGATGAAGGCCAGGATCTCCGCAGGTCTGATGATGAAGAAGGTGTTGCAGCAGGAGGAAGATGTTGATCGGCGAAGGCAGGAATCTCTGTAGGTCTGATGAGCTTCTTCTCCGCATGGATGGTGAGGTCACACAGGACTTGGTGCTGGCAGGAAGGAAGGCACCAGTTCTTCTTCTTTGTCTTTGCCTTTGTCTTCATCTTTGTCTTTGGGGTCTGAACCCAGCCGATGAGAGAAGTGCGATTTGAAGCCACAGGTTGTGGGGCTGACGGGTTGGTCCCCATGGCCGGACAGTCTTCGGCTCCGTGGCCCCGGCTCTTCTTCAGCTGCAGAGTTCTTTGTCCATCTCTTGGCTCGAAGCTGCCCGGAGGATCCAACGAAAGGTTCCTCTTTTGCACCCACCTTATATAGGGTTTATCCACCCCTTTGGTGCGTTTTCATTGGCTGTCTGCTTAGACAGATGACCTCACATCCATCACTGTCCTTCAGACATTATGTCCTGATGTCTGTGCTGATGTCTCAGAGTTGCTCAACCTCCTGTCTCCGTTGTCTTCACAACCTTTCACCTAAATAAGGCGTTGATCATCTCTGCTCTCCTGTTAGTTCCTTGCCTTTCACCTTTCACCTACTCTCTACCTCCAACATATCAGTGATGTTTAATTGCAGTTACACCTTTTACACCATTTCAAGTTCAATGTCAAAATCACATTTATATCACTTTTATTTTCTTTAGCTTCTCTGATTTTAGCATTCATTTATAATTTTATAACCATAACTTATATCACATTTATTTTCTTCAGCTTCTCTGATTTATCATTCATTTATGATTTTATAACCATAACTTATTAATTATCCTTATTATAATCCTAATGTGAGTTATTACAGATGTTTTTCTGAAAAGAAACCAAAAGAATAATACATGATTCTAATTATTTACTACTAAAGTTACAGTTACTTGTTTTCCTTGTAAGTGTTCCCACAAATATAAGTGTAAGTATTATTACAAGTAAACCAATATTAATATAAGTATTTTACTTTGAATCTTATCAAATTATCAAAATGTTTAGATTTAATTCTTTAAACTTTCATGATTTAAAATAAGGAATAGTCTCAGCTATTTTTTATAAATCTGCAGGCTGGAACTTACTTCCTCTTTTTCCAGGAAACCTGCTTTTCCTGTTTCATGACTCTCTCTGTCTGACTATGATTTCTTATGATTAGATAGAAAAAAGTAGAATTAAAGCAAAGTTTGCTTTAGACAAAAACAACACACACAACCAGATTTATTTTATTGACACCTAAGTCTACTGCTGGGCCTTGATGTCACTTGAGTGATTCATTTTAAAGATAACTTTATTTATTATTACTGTTAAACTAAAATCTCCAGCATGGGGAAGTGGGATGAGCTCGGATTTTCTTGACAGACTGCTAATAGCCAGCATTTTCTTCTAGTTACTCAGCCAGTAACTTCCGTCTGCATGTGGAGATGACATTCAGCATTGTGGTCAATGGGCAGTTCATACTTCCCCATCCGTTCAACCACAAAGCTGATGTGAGGCTAATTTGTCCAGCTTTGAACAAGAGAGTCTGCCACATTCCTCCATAGTTGACCACACCCATCATGCCATTCATCTATCTATTTATGCATCCATCCATCCATCCATCCAGCTGTACGTTCATCTACTCCAGTCTGAACTCAGTGATTCCAACTCATTCAAAACTATGTGAAATATGTAATATTTCTTCATTAGCAATGTTTAATGAGCTACAGTAACCTAATTTACCTGTTAGTAGGGCTGTTCATATCAATCTAAATATTGATACCCAGGTGAGATCAATACTAGCGTGATCCGATTGATACATTTGCTTGCAGTTTCTCTCCCAAATTCTCTCCCTAACATCTCGAATTTCCTCACAGAGTTCCTGCCAGTACATATGCAGGAATTAAAATGTCAAGTACCAAGAGCTTACATTTTAAATTTGAGAGCAGGAATATTGTGTACAATTGTAATTTGTTCATAAAACAAATTTTAAGCTACCTTTGCCCTATTTATCAAAACCATAACTGAAGTCAAATCACCAATCAAAAAGTATCAATATTGGTATCTGCTATACTTACTTTACTAAGGACTAAGTTTTCTTCATACTGCAAAATCACAAATTTCACCAAGTATTTTTGGTTTAGTTTCTAGTTACAAATATCTGAAATACACTTGAAATAGGATGAAACTAACATACAAGTAACTTTTCTGAGATTGTTAAACTCAATAATACCTTAATATTGATGAAAAAGTCCCTAATTATAAGTGAAATAATCTGCCAGTGGAACAAAACACCTGTAATTGTGTTATTATTGACTGAAGACGTGCTCCCATATCTTGCTGAAAACTTACTTGTAAGTTAGTTTTGTCTTATTTCAAGTGTATTCAAGACACTTTAAATAAACTAGACCAAAAATACTTGGTAAGATTTTGTGTTTTTGCAGTGCTGTCTTGATGTAGTAAGGGTAGGTAGTCTGTTTTAGTTTGCAGCTTTCATACCTGTTCATTTCAGTTTTCAAATGTGGATTTCACCTCAGACTGTATAGAAAGTAGTCCTGTGCTCACATTTCCTCATTATCTTCATGCACCAGAGTTCTTTCCCCCACAACTGTCCTCACAAATCACCAGCCTATCCTGTTGCAAGCCTCTGCTGTGATCTTGTTCTCCCTCCACTCCTTCACCCCACACAGTCACTCCTTTCCATTGACGTTTGCTCCTGTTTTTTGTCTCCCTTTGCTCTGTTTGACCATTTTAGCACATTCCAATCCTCTTCCGTCATACCTGTTTTCCACACAGCCAAGATTTCCTCTCCCCTGCAGGCCAACATTTGGACAAAGACGCTGTGGTGTTACTTTGGACTCCCTGAATGCTCTGTTCCTAGCTACTGCACACAGGGAAGTGCTAGTAAACATGGTCTGTTTGCTGTGAGGATTGTGTATATGTGTTTTCTGCATGCTAATAGAGGGTTTATATAATTTTTTAAAACTTTTGCTCCTGGGTTATGAAAGTATCAGGTCTATCATTAAAACCTATACATTTTGGTGCACTAAAAGGCTAAAGAACCAAATCTAATCCAGAGTTATTCGCCCTCTATGAGTCAGTCGTGGTCTGGACAGGAAGCATAAAGCCAGAACCGAGGCTAAGATTTGGAGATGCTTGGATGATTTTTTATTTTTACCACTTCTTTTTTCTCTTCCTCACAAGGAGTAGCCGTGAGGGAGTGAGTCACGTCAACATTATTTCCTCTTTGCGAGTGCCAGTTGTTTAACTACACCATTGTGTTTCTCTGCTATTGTTCCCTTTAATTTTGCCAGTGTAAAGTTTTGCTTACTCTGGAAGGTGTTAAAAGCCTAACCACATTTCACACTCTGTTTGTTGGAGATAAAGACCCAGGTTTGATATGAACTTTTACTGCCTGAGAAAGCTGCGATGTTTTTCAAACACAGGCTCAATTCTGATGTTTAAAACTTCAAGTTTGGATTACACAGGAATTAGATGTGGCTAAGCTCTTTATAAAAAGCTGATTCAAGCCAAAAACCCTGCCACTTTGGTACAGAATATCACTTTTTGGTCAGCTTTCTGTCAAAAAGGCCAACGTTACAGTAGCTGTCTTTCCATTGACCATATTGTTGTGGAATTTTACTTTTCGAAAACAAATTTGCTTGATGGAACACGGCAATTTAGAAAAAGACTGTTGTTTTTTGATAAGTTTTGGCGCGGGTTGCCTTAGTGCTCGACATGACTATCACAGGTTCGAGTCCCGGCCTGGTGACCTTCGCAGCATGTCTGACCCCTTTGTTATTACACACTTTCCTATCTGACCACTTTCAAATAAAGGCTGCTAGAACCAATAAAACCTTTTAAAAAAAGTTGTGGTGCTAGGATGAGGTGATTTTTCAATGGTATCATTTGTTTATTTTGGAAAACTGCAATGGAAACAGTTTATTTGCTTGACACGAATCACATGATCAATAGCAGCACAACCACCAAGGAGACAGGAAGTAGTTGAATCATTGCATAGTGTGATTTTTAATAATATGTCAACAAGTTTATTCATGTGTGCTTTTAAGTGCATTGCTAATTTAAAGGAATTGCAAAATTGTGTGTGGGTTTTTATTTTACATTAGTGGAATATCAACAAACTTTTTGCACGTTTATAATGGAAATGGAGCCAGTGAGAATAATGAGAGTCAGAATAACCTGTGGGTGATGTCATTTGGTAAAGCAGCTGGCTTAAATTACAAACGACAAAATGAAATCCAATCATCTGAAGTTCAAAGAGCCATGTGGAATTCGGTCCTGATTTTTCTCAACTTTCACCCGAGATAACTGGCCACAAATTTGTGACAAATTCCTCGCGCTGCGACAGATAAACCTCAGTCCTCAAAGTTATGTAACAAGTTTGGACTCAAATATTTCAGTGCAGAGTGGTGCTGAGGTTTCTGCACTTGTCCAAAGTGAATTATGGCTGTCCTCTGACTCCACTTCCAGGATGAAGTGCTGTTCCTTCATCTCAAACCAACAGTTCAACTTGACCTCTTTGACATTTTTCTCTCTTGGCTATAATCTCTTGTCTCGGTGAAGAAGAGTTGTCAGACTCTACGGCTATGTAACCCAGAGACATAATGCCTTAAGAGCTTTGGAAGGCTCCACACGGAGTACTAGCCACTTTATTGCAACTGTTTCACTTGCTTCAGCTCAGAGGAATGTTGGGGGAATCCTAAACCAGGGATCCTCACAGTTCACTGTAATGGCTAGAGAGATAAAGTTGACACAAACAGAAATAAGGTTTCAGCTTATCTGTGAGAAGTGAAGGCACACTTTATAGAAACTGCTGGGAGAAGAGGAAAACCAATGCTGGGTCAAATACAGACTGGTCCAACCATGGGTTGATTCAACTGAGCAAGACTGGGTTATGGGTGTGACCCCAGCATATTGAGTTACCTTTTCAACCCATACAAATGGTTTAATGTTCTGAATGACTAAATTCGTTGTCACACTGTTGCCTATCGTGCCACATACTGTCTTTGAAGTAGGCTTGGTGTTTTTGTAGCATTCTGTTGTGAAAAGTGAGCAGTTGGTTGGAATTCACAGTGTTCTGTACATCATGTCCAGGCAAGTTACTTTACTGAGATATCACATTATCATTTTGGTTTTTTTCTCATCATAAAGCATGAAATATGAATCAAAGTTGCATTGTTTCTGCAGCAAGAGTGCACATGAGCAGTGTTAATAATAATAAAACACAGTTATTATTATAATTTGTCCCAATGTCCCAGGTTTGTGCCATTGAGATGAAAAGATCACTTTTACAAGAAGGACCAGGCTAAGAATGGCCTCATACACAAAATATATAGAAATACACTCAGGAAAAATTATTGCACTTCTACAACTTGAAAAGTCTCAAATACAAGAGCTGTGAAATGTGGCATGCTGGATTAACAGGCAGTCAAAGTGTATATGCTGCCCCAGCTGTGTTTCCATTAACCATACAATTCCACAAATTTAAACTGCAAAAATAAATTTCCTTTCCGGGAGCAATTTAAAAAAACCCTCATGTTTTTAGATAAAGTTAATTCACTAGTAGGAGGTGATTTTTCAGCTGTATAAAAATAGATGCATTTCTCCAAACTGTTATGGAAACACTTTTTTGCATCACACGAGTCACATGATCAACAGCCGGATGTTACTACTGCTGAAAACAACGAAGAAGACATCAAGAAGTGGTAGGAAGACGATAGTTTGTTTTATTTTATGTTTTTTAGACAATGTGCAGTTGGCTCTACCAGAGCTCTCATAGCATCACAGCTCTTCTGTAAAACATTGCATACATAGACGCTCCCACGCATGAGGGCTTGACGCTCCAACGATAAGCCCTTATGCTTGGGGAGGACAAAAATAAATACAGGAAACAGCCTCAACATCTCCATCAATACTTTTATTGACAAAACAATTCAATTTGCATAATAAAGCTTAAACCCAAAATATTACAGCTGACTGTTATGATCCGTTTTTTTATTTATTTATTTGGTTTTTTTTAAAATTAAGATTTGGTTTAAGTTGATTTCTCTGTGCTTTTTCATTTGTACATTTATGTTGCATAAAAGTGTTTCCATTGGAATTTAGCAAAATAAACCAATTTCAATACAATCCTCCCCCCAAAAAACATCCAAAACCATTTATCAAAAATCAAGAGTTTTTTTTTATTTTTATTGGTGTGTTAATGTCAAGTGACTTTATTTTTGAAACGTCAAATTTTCCAATCACATGGTCAACAGAAACACAGCAGGAAGTGAAATGGAACACAAGAGAAATACAGCCAGACTTATCAAATCAAAACAGGAACTAAGAATAACAATGGAACAAAATCAATAACTTATAAACTGTAACTGGTAAATTAACCCAGGCTGAGTCTTAAAGGATGAATCCCAAACTCTAAAAGCAACACACTGTCCTTGAGTCAGTAGTTAAAACAAATTATTTTGAATTACAACTGAAATAAAACTTACAGTAGAAATAATGTAGCTTCATAAAGCCATAATAGATCTGTGTCTATGAATGCAACCCATTGAAATGCCACTGATGAATTTCTATTGTCTCAGCTGCATAGTAATTTCACAAAGCTCTGCACAGGTAAAAACTTTTCCGACTTTGGCACAGCGCATGCTTTTGCACGCTTGGTGGTGTGTTAAGCTCTGCCCAGCAGCAAATCTACAATCATCTGAGACCAAACATGGTGGTGTGCCACAGCTTCCTGTGTGCATGATGCCTCACACACACAAGAACTGCATACATTAACCTGGAGTATGAAATATGACAGTACACTTCCAGCCAGATATATAAACTCCTTACTTTATACATCTTTTTTTTTTCTTTTTGTGGGCTCTAGTGTCCCTTTTTCAAAGTAAGCTGACAGGAAAGGGGGAAGACATGCGGTAAACATCGTGGGGTCCGGGAGTCGAACCCGCGACAGCCGCGTCGAGGCCACGTTGCCTCTGAATGTGGGTCGCTCTAACCCCTCCGCCACCACGGCACGCCCCTACTTTATACATCTTATACATTATGTTAAGGTTCCATGACAACAGCAACATTTTCTGTAAATTAAAATCAATATAACTGGTTTGTCACCTTGTGCCAGTGTTCATTTTGCACTTTAATAATCCGGTTTAAAGACATAAGTAAAGATTTTTATATCAACCCTTCTGGGTGAATCACATCCTCACTCTTCTGTGAGCCATGTAAACATGGTGTTTACATGGTGACGGTTTCAGTTGCTAAACACAGTTGCCAAACACTGACCCAAATACAGAAAAAACCCAAACTGACACTGATAAAGGATTAACCCCCCCCCAAAAAAACAGGAACTCAAGTCAGGCAGTACAGTACTGAAAATAGCAACGATGCTGTCACTGGTTTCAGTTTTTGGAATCGTTAAAGATGATAATCTTATCTCTGTGCAGAAACTTGGCAATGCTACAGACCAATAGATGTTTTGTTTTTTTATTTTCACGACCGCAGAGTATTTAGAGCTGGCAAAATAAGTCTGCTGTTAGCTGTGTATGATGATCTCTAAAACTAGCAAAAATCACACTTCCGGATTTTACCCACAAATATTTTAGAAATAGAAACTTTCATGATAAATTTCTCAATAGCAGAAAAAAAAAGTCCGATTTTTGCGATCAGACTCTGGGATCAGATCTCTCAGTTATCCATCATCTGTATCGTCCATTTCCTGTGCTCCACTTGCTTTATTATCAGTTAGTTTAGTTGTTTCCTCTTGTGCCTGCTAACATCAAGATATTTAAACATCATGGGCTGCTCACTAATGTTCTCTGGCAAACTTCTGATGTCTAACTAGAAGAGCTGGATTTACACAGATTGAATTACACATATTATGAACTCTTCTAATTAGGTATCTTGAAGGAAATTGCCTTTTCTTATTATTTGTGGGTATCAGCATAAAAGGAGACTGCATACATAGGCACTTTTAAGGTCAAACTTATCTAAAATTGAATTTTGTCTTGATTCTATCATTCATGTTTGAGAAATCCTTTAGTCTCTATGGCAACCATTCAGCTGTGCAAAACGCCACGGTGGACCTGGCTCCACCTTCAAGCTCTTCATCAGAGCTGCAGTTTCCAAGTTTCCAAACTTCTGCCTCACAGAGCAGCTCTCTCCTACGACTCGCCCACTCAGCTCCTTCAGACTAGCCAGCAGCAATTATAGCAAACATCTGGTGGGACTGAGCTTCTGCTGAGCTCATTCTGCTCAAACGCTGGTAAAGACGTTGTTAAAGGGTTAATAGAGGAGTAACGTTGTGATGACTTCCTGAAAGTGGAGTTTGAGAAAGAGCAGGAGTTTTTAAAGAGACAAAGGCCCAATTCCTTTAGTCATATTTGATATAAAGAGCATTTTTATAATAACTGAAGTTTACATAGTTGCATTATTGCGCTATAAAATGGAACTATGTGCCTGGCAAACACATAATACTGCCCCTTCAAGATTCTTTTTTTTAAAAGTCCCTTATTTTTCTTTCCACTTCATAGTAATGTTCTACTTTGTGTTTTTTCACCACATAAAATCCCAGTTAAATGTATTATGTACATAATATATCAACATTTATTGTAATAATATGGCAAAATATAAAAAAATACTTTGAATATTTTGCCATGTTATATAATAATATAACGTGTGTGAATATTTTGAAAAATTCCAAAAATATATCTTAATAAGTAACAATGCAATATGGTTTGCATTATGGTGGCTTTCGTTGTTGCGCTTGGCACCAACACCAGGTGGCGTCCCCCCCCCCCCCCCCCCCCCCCCCCACAATGTTCCGCTGACACGCCAAGGCTGTCACTCAGCGTGGGCCCAGTGTAAACAACAACAATCGGACTCTCAATGTGATCCACTTTGTTGTGAGTTTAAGCACAGACACACCCAGCTGCTTTCTTAAAAAAAAAGCTTACGCAGCGGGGGGGTAATGCAAGCTAGGACAGGATTCTACTGTATGTACCTGGTTACTGAGTCTGGCATAATAGGGAACATGAGTTTGTTTGATTAGAGGAGAAAAGAGGGGATCAAAAGATGAGAGATGCATACAAAAAAAAAACTCACTCATAAGATCCTCTCACTGGTCACATTACTGTTACTGAGTCACACAGTTAACCCTGTGACAAACCCTTCCACACAGTGAAAACACACTGGAACAAACAGGCCACTTACCCTCTGCAGAGTACTAATCTACTGTCTGAGGCCTGTCTGAAGGATAATGTTACACAAAAAATGCTTGCCTGTTATGAGTAGATCCCTGCCTCATGCAACTCCTGGTCTGTCAGTGTTGTTTAAGCATTCTGTTTATGCTTAAACAACACTCTTTCTGAATAGATCCCAGTGTTACACAGCCCAAAGGAATCAATCTGTTTCAAGTATAACGACATTATGCGCCTGTCGAGATTTAATATTCTAGTTAAGCCGTTTGCTGGATTGGAGGGGTGGGAAGGGGATGGGGGGGATTTTCTTGGCAGAGCCTGTTGGTCACATGCCCCAGAGTGACTCACTGTCACACTGTGAGTTGCAAAAGTGAGAGAAATATCTAGAAGTTCACTTTAGATCAGTGAGAGGCAGAAGTTTGTATGTAAATTGTACGAAGGTGAAGCCCAACCCACTCCTTGTGTTTGAGATTTAGTCTCCATGGCAACCTACTATACTACCTCATATACTGTTGTCTAGTTTAGCTGCATCACACAAGAAGGAAACACATACGTTTCCGGTTTCTACACAGGAACCTCCTACTCTCCACAAGCTGATTTCTTCACTTGTAATAACAAGGCTTCCCCTGTAAGAATCTGAAGAGTCATAGACATATGAATATGAATATTTCTTATGAGTATCTGAAATGTCTCATGTGCTTATCTAGGGCCAATACACAATTAAGTAACAAAAACAGTTTGTTAGATAAAAACTCATGACAGTTTAAATAAATCTTCAAATTTAAATTAGTAAATTATATACCTAAATCGAAAAAATGTATCAAAATTTGAGCTCTTTATATTTCTGAATCTTGTAAAATCACTAAAGATAAGATAAGATAAATCTTTGTCATTGTACCATAATACAAGGCTCAGTAATACGTTGGAATTGATCTACTGACCTACATGAGGTGCAAAGACAAGACCTGCACTGAAAACTTTTTCTTAATTGAAATTCAGAAAAAGAAAAAGTGCATTAGTGTGGCGGTAAAACAGACAGCTCCACAGCAGGTATCAGCCAGTCATGTTATCTATAACAGTGTTGGCACCACCGAATAATTTGGATTGTAGAGGTTGACAGATATAACAAATTCAGGATGTTCTGCAACAAAGAGCTGTGGAAAATATTAAATAAATCCAAAAAATCCAGGAAGCTGATGTTAGGGTTTCCCAAATGGACATCTTCTAATCACAACCATGTTGGATAATCAGACAGTTGTGGATTTATGGCAGGCATCCTATTAATGGTACATTTGTAATATATGAAAAAGATATGTCAGATCAATGAGTCTTCTGTTATTAAGCAAGATTTCACTGTCTTTTGTTGTTGTTAAAGGCATAGATCAAAAAGTAAAGGGTAGATAAGAGTTACTGAAGTTGAGCCTAAGAGTAAAACAGTCTTGGGTTCAAATCCCAGCTGCTGCTTTAGAGTTTACATGGTCTCTCCATCCATGGAGGTACTGCACCATGTTTGGTTAATTGCCTGTTCAAAACTTCCTCTTACATCCACCCATAATCCTGGAATTGATTAGGTTGGTATTAAAGAAGGAGGGGGTTGAAATTAAAACCAGACCTGGTGTGGTAAAGGCAGAGAATCCTTGCTGAATGAGCTGAAAAAGTTCTCTCTCTTTCTTCTGACTGCCAAACGTTCCTATGCTGAAGGAAAAAAAAAATCCAAACCTCCAAGAGCTTTTTGTTGATCAGAAATTACAAACTCACCCATGCATTTCCCACAGTTTGAGACCAAATCCTGACCAGGCTCTAGAAGGGGGTTTACAGTACGCTCCAAGACATTCACTGGCTTTCCATGACTCATCATGGGCAATGCAGGCCTTAGCATCGTCTTCAAAGACACGTGGACATTTGGGGTTCAGGGGTTTACGGACAAACACTGCGGTGTAGTCATAAAGAAACCTGAGTTTGTTGATACTCTGCACTGCCTTCCCTTAACAGATGTTCCAAAAATGTCTTTGATCAAAGACATTTGAGTCTACTACAGTTGCTGTACCAGTTGGAGCCTTTAGGACTATGGGACCGTTTTACCTCCCACACAAACCCAATCCTCCGCCCACTTCTTTGAGTCTCTCACATATGTGGAGAAGACGGCTAGATTACAACGTTGCCTCCTCCCTGCACAAAAAGTGCTGACGTGTTTATTTCTGCACCGTAGTTGAATCTTCCGTCCATAAAGAAGGGATAAGCGTGTCTTTTTATGAATGGCTTTGCCACATATCTGTCAGCATCTTTGTGGCAGTAAGAGGCACATAGGTGTGTCAGTTAGAGAGCTTCACTTGCTTGTGGCACTGGCATATTTATCTACAGATGTACACACTTGCAGAAGAGGGTAGCAAAAATGCACATGGATGTTCTGTTATATTCTATATTTGAGTCCCACGTTCACTACTGGCCAAAAAAAAATGCTCATCCTTTTAGTTTTCACCAGACCTCGAAAACATCTTGTCAATAGGCTGTGAACTGAAGGTGAGCTAAAGTTGGTATTTTCTCATTCTGATAAGTACCACTCTATGGCCTAAGTGTCACTTATCGCTACCAGGTTCTAATATGCTTTTGGAGTTTTCCCACAGCAACCCAAAACAGCCTCTTTTCCAGGCCCTGTGCCAGTGTTTTTCCTGCTACTTTTTTCCTTTCCATGCTCTTTCTCAGCTCCACTCAGACGTTTGGTTGAAATGTGCTGGCATTTGAGACACACTGTAGGCATTGTTCTGGGGCTCCATGGGGTGGTCCCATTTCACTTTATGATGCTGGTGAAAAATTGCACTTTTCAGTAGCAAAGAATGACATATGGTGCAATGAAGCACAGAGCATCTATACATCTGTTGGGCACTTTGAGAAAAAAGTGTTTGACTGTAAATTTTTAAAAATCGTAATACAAAGTTCCAGTTTAATATTTAACTTTGTTATGACAATATATTGTGGAGGTGGAATGGTAACATTGTGGTATTGTTTGCTTTGGACAGGCTGCATATAATGCAGTAGGTAGCACTGTTGCCTTGGAGAAGGAAGGTCCTGGATTTGAACCTTCCTTCTCTAGGTGCACCAGCTTCCTCCCACTGTCCAAAGACATGATTGGTTGGTTAACTGGTCTCTAAATTGTCCTTAGATGCGTGTGCACAAGGTTACTCACCCTTTGTGTCTCTGGGGACCTGTCCAGGGTGTGTCCTACCTCTCGTCTAACGTCAGGTGGAGAAAAGCGAAAGTATAGGATAAGTGGGTAGAGATGATGGATCGATTTTTCCATTGGCCCTTAGGTTGCAATTTTTATGAAGTTCACAATAGTTATGGATCTGAATTCTAAAAATACCCAAAACTTGGCATTTTACCTTTAACAGTAAAGTTTTTTTCTAGCGCTTGACATACAGAAGGAACAAACTCCCAGGACCACTACCTTGAGATAACAGCTACCTATTACAACCAGTTGCCACTCTTAACGCAAAAGCTGCATTTCTTCTCTAGGCAAGAGAATCATGTTTCCTCCAAACTTCACTTAAGCTGAACAAATCTATATGTTGGAACTAGCAGTGTGTGTGGTGGAATCTCATGGTGCTTCGCGGGCACAAAATGTCTCGCCAAAATGAAGTTGGGGTTGCTGTGTCTTTGTTATGACCCCAGATATAAGTGATTCTATATCTTAGACTTTTACTTTGAAGTTCAAGAGGAAGCTTTACTTGACCTGTAGAATTGACTCCGTGGTCTAATGGTAATGCTAGTTGCAATGTCTCATAATCCTTGAAAATGTAAGCACCAAGAAGCGCTAAATCATTTCTGCTGCGTTCCTTTGGGTACCCTGCAGAAAAACAGAGAGTAACAGACAGATGAGATACAAAAAAGGATAAAGTTGGCATATGATTCATGGCTCCAATTGGAGCTTAAGAGGATTTTTTTTTACAAGGAGGAAGTTCAAACCGTCTCTACTATGGGTCATAATGGCTTAGGATAATATGCAGAATTCCAACATCTCTTTCCCCAATATTCTAACCAACGCAGCCAGACAGAAATTTAAAGAGGAATGGCAAAAGCAAATGAGGCAGATTAAGAGTGCTTGCCAACAACTGACATTTTATTGTGAAATATCGTCTCCGCTGGATATTGAGCAGGAACCATGTCATGACAGTCATCACATTTTCATACAGCAACAGTCTTCAGTCAGAGGCCTTTTCAGAGCATCACTTCCCAGAACAACTCTTTGAAGATCCATGCATGGTATGATTTACATTTAATATTTATTCATTTCTCTTGATGATAAAGTATTTTCTTTAAACTACATTCTTCCTTTAGCTGAATAAATCAAACTTTATATTGACTCTACCTCAATATAATCAGCAAACATTGTTTTCCATTTAGTATGTAAGAGGGAAGCATGTAAAGTCAATGATAGCATAATGTAACAGTACAGCAGGAACGTTTTAACTACACAACATGGCTTCAGAATAAACCTTTGTGTAGGACAGACATACAAAACTCTGCCAATAGCCAGTTGACAGATCTGTTCTCCTTCTCACACTAACATGATGAGAAATCATTATATAGATGAACCACATGTCCAGGCGAGGCAGAATGTCCACACCTGCACTTTATCTCCCAGGGGAAAACTTCAGATTTTCCACTAAAGCAAAATGTGTTACTATTCACCACTTTTTGTGAAAATATATGAAAATCCTTATGTTTGATCTGCACATTATTCATTTCACTTGGAATAACTGAAACCATACGCAACCTCCAACAAGGAGGAGCATTCTGAGCGCTTAATTGGAAACAGACTGAGCTCAGTTTTCTTCACTTGCACTTTTAGACGTCTAAAAAAATCTGTGTGTCTTCGTTTGTGTTTTCTGGTGTCTTTGTCTTTAAAGGACACGGTCCACCCGCCCCCCTCCGTTGCCCTCTCTCACCCTCACACACAATTTCACAGAGTTCCATTTCCGGACAGAAATGTGTTTATCTCTCATTGTTTTACAGTCTGCACAGGGGCTGTTTGTGTTATGACTCAGTCCCCAAAAATGTGCAGAAGTCTTGAGGCCTGAGTCTGGCCGAATTAACGTGATTCAGATTCTCACAAAGACTTTGTGTTTGAGCAACTTCTGTCCGGTCGGTTGCCAGGGAGAGAGGCGACTGCAAATCTCCAGTGACACACAAGCCCTGCGCTGCGCTTGTTTCCACCACGCAGCTACGCGCCTCACAATGCGCAGTTGCACATTGTATGGCTATGTGTACTGCAGTTTCCGTGGCAACCACGCCATTTCCACTGCAGTCACACATGCATAAGTCATTGCTGGTCTGTGGTAAACCCCGTTGTCATGGCAACGGTGGGTGTGGCCGAGGGGCGGGCAGAGGAGAACTGTAAGAGCGGGATCACACAAGGACACACATACACCCCCCCCCCCCTCACACACACACCCTCACACACACATATACGGAAACATGAGAGAACCGTGCAGCAGGAATTAATAGAAAGAGGAGCCAAATGAAATGAGCCTGTGATTTAAATAAGAGGAAAAAACTTTCCTGCACACAAGCTAACTCTTTGTGTTGGAAAGAAGAAGACAGCAAATCAAGAGAGGAACCAACTTTTTTGTGGGCACTGGTAAAGTGGGCTTAGGGCCACTGTGCTGAGTGGGACCAGGTTTTTCCATGGAATATGTGTGCAACAACCTCCTCAGTTACATACCCTTGTTTTATTTTTTGCAAACTGAATTATAAATACTGAATGGCAATGGATGGAAAAGGCAGATTTATTGTAAAACTGATGTCGAAGTCTACCTGGAGATTTTTTCCCCCCAAGTTTTTATGCACCAGCTCACATGGAATAAATGGATGGATGCTTTGCTAAAGAAATACATTTAGCTTATATTACCAAACATGTAATAGTTACACATTACAACATCTCGCTGCCAAAGAACTTAGAATTAGGTGGGTATTCTAAATCACCTTTATGTTTATTTATGGGACTCATATCTGGGAATTATGACACTAAACATGTACTGAAATGCAAAAGAAAAACCACTGGCCAACTTTATATTCATTTAATACTTTACAGTGAGTGAAGCAAACAATATTTCAAACCCAGCAAAATTGTGTAAACAAAACGGCTATTGTGAGAAAAAATATTCCTAAATATGCTATACAAGCCTTTAGCGCAAACAGACAATAAATGCTCCAAGCAGGCCAAAAAATATTCACAAAAAATGCAAATGGAGATGCTAAAAGAAAACTCAAGCACCTGTGAAGGTTTATCATTTTACATTAAAGTGTGACATAGATTGAAGTCGTTGAAAATGATCAACAGAAACAAACAAAATGTTGTCAACTTCTTGCACATTGGTTTAATATACAAAATAAAGAACTAACATCAAATATCTTTCTTTCAGTGCACAGAGTGCTGATGAGGCCACAAGCTTATGCAAACCACTTCCACATATGGAAAATTGCAGAGCCTGACAAACCTGAAGTACTTAATAACGGCTGCTGGATAGAACTGCAAATATCCTTTCATAGACCACAGTGGGGAAATTCAGGTGCAGCAGCTGCATCGATCCATGCAGGTTAACACCAAGATAAAAAAAAAATAAGATATATAAAAACAAAATGAAGAATAATATACTTATAACAACACTGTGCGATTATCAGAAATGTAATCTGATCCAAGGAGCGTGTAAATGTGCATTTGTAACTGTGCATTAAAGACAACAGATTATCCACCATATACGAAAGACAACATGTGAAAAAAGTGGGGAAGAGTTTGTGAGAAACTCATTTCAAACTGTACTCCTTCCTGCTGCTGCACATTTCTGAGTCAGCAGCTCACTGACTTATCCACAGGTGTTACTGATTACCTGCCCAGAAGTTACCCTGGGCAACGGTGGACCGCTGGCATGTGGTGGTTATCAGTAAAACCCAGTGTGCAATCCAGCGCTTGATGAGGAATGATAGGCATGCCTGAAATAACAGATGAGCGCCCGGCGGAGGACGACTGGAGGATTTACTGCACCTGGGCCCACCCTCTGAATCTTGACTGACTGCAGGACACCGTCCACCCAACTTCCTGTTGTGTCAGAAGAACGATCCTCTCTGTACATCAGTGTTGAGATTGCCCAGGATGTCTCATAATGATTCAACTTACAGGACACACTCAAGGTGGTGTGCTATGTTATTTACTCTTCACTGTCTGCTTGTCACCTCAAACTGAAGTTGCTCAGCTGTGCTGTACCTGTAATACAGGTTACAAACCTATGATCTACACTGGATCTGTTCCAAGATTGCTTTGTGCAGCACATGATCTCTGTGTGTTTGTGACTGGTAGACCTACTCAAGACCTGGACTTTCCTCTGAACTTCAATAGCTGCTGATTTGTGTCAGATTTCTAGCAGGAGATTCTGTAGGCATGACAACGGTGGACACACTTACTGGCCCTTTTTTGTGCTATAAATTCAATAAGTTGTAGAAAAAGTTGCAAAGAGATTTTAACCCATTTTGACATAACAGCAGTTTAACAGTTGCAGCAGATTTCTAAGATGATTCGGATGGACACACAACTATTCAACCACATTGCAAAGGTGCTGTAACAGATCTGGAGACTGTGGCAGCCACTGGAGTACAGTGACTCAGGTTAACTGTAATGCTTACACAATGATCAGTTGATACTAAGTGGTACAACGAAAGTACCACCTGAAATGCAAAACGTATTACACTTGGTCAAATTATGATTTAGCAGCTTTGCTTCTTGCCAGGATGTTGCACTATCGTGATGTTGTCGACTGAGACTACAAGGCTGTAACTACGTCTTGTGACTGATTATTGGATGCTTTAGCAATCGCCTGTACCATGTTGCCCAACTTGTAATGCCACCACCTTTGCCTTCTGCTCTGCTCTTCCCCTTCAGTAGCCTAAGTGGAAAGGAGGGATCATTTAAAGGGGCAGTATTATGTCAAATTGACGTTTTTGAGCTTTCCACCATCTGATGTTATTCTCATCAAACACATTCCTGGAGTGTTGCTTTGATACTTTCATGCATGTTTGAAACCATTCAGCTGTGCAAAACGCTTGAGGAGCCTAGCTCCTCCAAGCAATGACCTAACTCCTCAGAGCTGCAGCTTCCAAGTTTCCGCCTCACAGAGCAGCCCTCTACCCGCAACTCCCCCACTCCACTCCTTCAGACTAGCCAGAAGCAACTAGCAAACACCTGGCGGAACTACACATCTGCTGAGCTCATTATGGGAGCTTCTTCTCAGTGAAATGCTGGTAAAAATGTTATTAATTTGTTCCAATAGGAGCCATGTTATGATGACTCCCTGAAGGTGGCCTTTCAGAAAGAGTTCTTAAAGGGGTAGAGGCCCAATTTGAAGGGGTTAAATTATTGGGTCAACTTTCTTTTAGCTCATATTTGGTAACTATGTTACCATCAATTGTTAGAAAAAATATATAACAGAACATAAACACACACACACACACACACATGGTGTGTGTATATATATGTTTATGTTATGTTGTATATTTTTATGTTGTATATTGTCGGTAACATAGTTCCTTGATTGTGCTATAAAATGGAGACACAAAGTTGGTTTAGTCTCAGCTATCAGTTATTGTCAACAAGCACTTACAACAAAGATAATCAACCAAGCACAAATGTTCTTACTCTTTTTGCCAATTGTATGTTTACTATGTCTTTGACTGAGACATAAAGGTTAAAATTTCCCAAACTTAAGACCAATTCGTACCCACAGAGAAACTTGTTCCCTGACATGATATCATTTTGTTCTCACTGCCCTGGTCTGGGAGTTTTAGTACCTTGTTTTGATACAAGAACTTTTTTCTTGTGTGGTGTCTGACAGTTAATATATGCAGTTAATATATGGGCTATTCTTCTGCAAACACTGCAGAAGAATAGCCCAATAAAGACCTGCAGAGACTTCTGAACTTGAGTTCTTGTAGAGTCAGAAATGTCCTGGCCAGAGAGCCTTTTGTTCTTGCTCTCGTCACATCAAGAACATGAACAAATTTCTCTGTTCTCGCAGCGTGTGTGTTGGCCTTAAACAGCATGTTGTTATTGAGAGGCAGCTTGCTTTTTCATTGGTTGCAAAGGGCAGACAGACAGCATTCTAGATTCCACATGCCTTCTGGTGACTCCCTTATTAGAAGACGATCATACAGTGCAGACAGATCATCCTGCTTGCTTTGCTGCCGTTACATAAGTGGAAAAAAAGTAATAATTTCCATGAAGGTATGCCATGCAATTATCAGCTCACGCTGTGATTACTCCAAGTTAATCTGGTTTATCTGACCTAACGTAAAAAAAATTTAATAAATAAGTATTTGCTCCCTTGTGAAATCATGAATTGACTATGGCTAACCAGATTTCAGTTTCACCAGCCACACCAAGGTATGATCATAATCAGACAAGGTAGACTTACACCGACCTGTTTGACAACCTTCCTGGGAATGGCCGACCTTCCATGACTTTTAATGACTTATTGCGTGAACAAGATTATTCACGTAATTTTAATGTCATCTCTTATTTGATGGAAACACAAAAATTAAGAAATTGTGTTTTTTTCAACATGAGCTGAATGCAAGCAAAGATTTGCACATATTTGTAAACATATTTGCAAATTTTTGGTGATCTAAGACTAATTTCCAGCTAAAATAATAACTTGTAATAAAAATGATAGACTTTTTCCCTTTACAGATAAGTTCTGTTTCACTAGCTGAACTAGTGGAAGTTTGACTTTAGTCTGACTTTAAAATTGATTTCATAACCTAAGGTATTTAAACGTGACAAAACAGGTAAAACTGAAGAAATTGTTTAGATGGTAAAATCATCTGTGTATTCACAAAATATAAAGTTCTTCATGTGTTCAACATAAACACATCTGTAAGTTTCAGGGTGCTTTCAAGTAGTTTCAGAAATGACTTTAATCCATTTTCCTGAACTCTGTACTGACCTGTGGAACTGACAATAGCAGGAAATCCTGGAACCACCTGAACCTTGTTGATCAGTGTAAACCTGAAGATATCAGACCAGTGGCCTAAAACAGCCTTTAAGGTTAGAATGTGCAACTGTTTTAGTTTGCATATAAACCACATTACAATCAACTTCAGAGACAAATGTAACAAAATTTGTTTTGGCTTCAGAAGACAAATATATCTAAACTTCAAAATAAAGTTTTCCACCAACATTTGGATATAAGACATAAAGGATGGAAACATCTCCTTTATTATGTGAACATGTCCTTTATTATAAATATTAGTTCCGCTGTGAACCCTGAGAAGTTCAAGTTTGATGGCTGGTTATGAGAGATTCTGATTTTTAGTTTTTAAGTTGCAAATTTTGTGATTGTGGAGAATTGAAAGCAGCTGAGTGAGCAACCCAAATGCTGAAGGACTTGCCTGGACTGTCCCACCACCAGAGTAGATGCCTGCAAGAAAAAACAGAATGAGCCACGGATTGTTACCCAGGTGTCCACAGAAGAAAGGGAATGCCAAACTAACCTGTAATATAGGACCAGTTAGCAGGCAGGAGCTGTTAAAGCTGTAAATGTCCACATGAATGCTTGGAATATTTCTCTAACAAAGGTCAAACTCAGGGTCCAGGGTTCAGTTTAGTCTCTGAAGGTGCCAACAGATTCTACATCAGATAATCATTATCACTCAGATTTGGGCCTGAACTTTATCAACCTCAGCCTCAGCTGTAATAACAAAATCTTCCCATCATATATTTATTCTCCTGTTTCCTCTGATTCCTGTTTGCTTTAGTCTCATTTTGAGAATATGCAAGATATTTCTACATAACTCAGAATGGACATTTACAGAAAGAAGCAGTCCAAAATATCATCATTTTCAGACACGGTATATATTTGAATAAAATATTATTTTTTTATTGCTCCCTTTGGAATTTTTTTTTTTTTTTTTACCAGATATGAAATTAACACGTTTTGCACAGAAAAACGCCACACTGAGCAAAAGATCCCAGTTTCCCAAACACATGCACCGCACCACATTACCACCAAGGTAAAACCTATAGCTGGCTCCCATTTCCAAAAGTTTTAGCTTTTAATTTTAAACATATGTAAACAATGAGTAAATTCTAAACAGAACAGATTCTGTTAAGCCTGATTAAAATCACCTGATGCATACTTTAACATGCTTATTCATTGTCTCATTGACGTCAAGCCAAAAGCTTGATTTGTATTCTTTTATCAAGAAAATTCAACATAACCTGTTATAGAGGGGAATAAATCCAGACATTAGCCCAGCCTGGCAGGGAGGGTCAGTTTCCACCTGATGGTATAGAAACCTCATTGTTACACAATGGAGCCTTTAAACAAAAAGAGCGGCTCAAAGTGCATGGAGATTGTACTGCATCCTGGCAGGAAGGGCTGCTGGACCACCTCAGGGTCACTTTGCATTAACACTGTATTTGTTTGTAGCTGGAAAAATTGAAACAAGCTATTGCTGAAATTAGAATAGAATCCTTCATTCGTTTTCATCACATTTTTAAGCACTGAGTCACACTAAATAATTTCCTCCACCCCGCATGTGTGTCTTTTCTGGTCGACCAGAGCGCAGGAGTGGGAGGGTTACACCCATAAACACACACCCTCACGAACAGTTGTGACACACAGTCGAGGTGCTCTGACAACGACGGCTCCTCTGACATGTTTCCAGACGAGGGGTAAAGGTCCACTGCTGTGTACACTCACTTATCATGCTACTAAGTGTTGCGTGTCCCCCTGTCCGAAGACACATCAGCCGGTTGCGTGGGATTAGCCAACAGCTGAAGGAATACCTTCTGCTCCCTGGTGTTGTGATGACAGACAAACACTCCAAGCATGTGACGCGTCCTTATGAAACTGTGATTAAAGCTGACTGAAGTGAGCACCGTCAATGGCAGGCGTAGGCCTGGTGCTTCTTGGAAGACAGGTTTGGTGTAAAATTCTTACAGAATACTTTGATTGCAGCTCTGATTGGTTTTCTTGGGCCTGCGCAATTCCTGGACCAAAGGGCTTGGATCTGGAGTGGGGGATCATTACAGGCTATTTATGCAGGTTTGATAATCACCTGGGCTGATTTGTAGCTATCTCCAGAACAAACACCATCATCACACAGAGGACAATCAGGCGCCTGAAAATGGAAATAAAAACATCCTTATTTTCAATGTCTTTCCAGTTTTAACTGTTTAGCAAAAAGCCAAAGTTCTGCCTTCTCCCAGTGCTATGTAGAAACAGCCAATCAGAGCCAAGACATGGGTCTTAGCGCTATCACAGTCACCCAACGTTTACCAACTTAGTGACTATGTTGCTATATTTACCCACTTTTCAGACAAAAACCATTGTCGGGCAAAATCGGAATTGACTGGTCAGGTTTTTTAAAGATCTGTGATTTGCCGGAAAACTACAATCAATGCACCCCTAACCAGAAAGAGGTGGCATGGTCTGATGACTCTGATGCGTGTGTGTGTGTGTGTGTGTGTGTGGGAGGGGGGGGGGGGGTGTGCATTGCTTGCATGGGGAGCAGATTGCACCAGTATGGAAGAATGTAAGGATAAGCAATGTTCTGCTGTAGAATCATGGGTCCTGCCGGCCATGTTGATTGTTTTCTTCGATGCGTACCTAAACATTGCTTTGCACAGTGTAGGGCATTTTCATCTATTTCATGAAGACTCTGATTTCTTTCAGCAGTACAAAGAGATTGTGATGTTGATTTGGTCTCCTGATTCCACAAAAGTAAATCCATCTGAACATCTGTGGGATGTGCTGGACCAACAAGTTAAATCCAGTGAGGCCCTCACCTCGCAGCTCACTGGAGTTAAAGGATCTGCTGCAAATATCTTGGTGCCAGATGCCACAGTCCACCTTCAGGGGTCTATTGGAGGTCATGCCACTAGTTTGACAGACAAACTAGTGGCAAATGAAGAGGAAAAGCATGAAACGCTTCAGAATAAACAAAGTCAATTGATAAACTTCAGTCTCACAAGCCACAGGGCTCCATTGTCAGGCCCCTTCTCTTTTCCCTTTATATGTTTCCACCTGGTGAAGCTAAAACTGGGCACCAACTGTGCTTCCACAATTATGCAGATGATTTACAAATCTATTTGTCCAAGTCAGGTGTCAGTAATGCAGTTCTCTGTTTTTTGGACTGCATAACGGCTGTCGAACAGTGGCTAAGTAAAAACTTCCTGTTTTTAAATAACTTCTAGAAACCATGGGATCATTTTTGATCTGGAGTTTAAATTTAGTACAAATCAACAATAATAAAAATCAACTGCATCCACTGATCAAAGCCAAATCTTTTTGAAATTGCACCGACTTGATGAAGGCCCATTCACATCTTTATTAGTTCTCGACTTCATTATTGTGATGGACTCTGTATTGGTGTCTCTCCCTAAGACAACTTGTACTTGTCCAGAGCTGCCTGTCTTTTAACCAACACCTTTTGACATGAACGCATTACCCCAGTTTTATCCTCTTCACACTGGCTTCCTGTCCAGTTTAGGATTGACTTTAAATTTTTGTTTATTTTTAAACTTTAATGGGCTTGTTCCATCTTATTTTCTCTGAACTTTTAAGTCTTTCTGACCATAGGAGATCCTTGAAGACATCAGATAAACTTTTATTGGATGTTCCAAAGACTATGTTAAGGTATTAGGGTAACCAGACTTTTTCAGTGGCAGCACTCTGACCCTGTAATCGTTCACTCCACATCTGACCCAGACATCTTTAAGTCTAAGCCTCAAGACTTATTTTTTTCAGGCGGGCTTTTAATGCCACAGAGCATAGAGGCATTTTTCTTATTTCTATTGTTTTATTCTATTGTTCTCTTTTTCTTGTAATATGATTTTTTTACTGCAAAGTCCTTCGGTCACCTTAGTTGGTTGTCTTGAGGAATAACAGAATTATCATTAACCCAATGACAAAAATTGGACGACTGATCAACTTTCAGAGTGACGCGTCATGCAGCCACGAAAAGCATGGCTCACAATGCATTGCGAAAATTACAGAAAGTCAATTCAGAGCACTGGGAAACTTAAACTCTGAATGAGCAACTGCTTTTCACAACCCAGCAAGACAACATGATTCAAAGCCAGCTGATACTATATGATCACGATTTCACTGCTGTCATGGGAATTTCACAAAACAGAACAGAAAAGTCTTTAGCCACAGCTTGGTTACTTTAAAAACTCTTTTTATGTGGTAGAAGATCAAACTCAGACTCATTGGTACACGGGACAGTTGCTAGTAGCCCACGTTTGAGCTGGCACGCCAAGTTTGCCCCTTGAAAGACAATAATGTGTTTGATTTCGGCAAGTTTCTATGACGACAATAAGGCCAAAAGGCATTGGCGGGAAGAAAAGATGGCAAAAGAAAATGGAGGGAAGAGGGTATGATGGAGGGGGTTGGACTGGTAATGCCAAGACTCATGACTCATGGTAGCGAGGGACTGAGGAGGAAATAAGAGGAGGGAGGAGGCGAACGCAGGGCGGGTATTGGTGGACTGGAAGACATGCAGCCTTTTTTTTAACCTGGTGAGAAACTGTGTGAAGTTACAATGAAAGCAGAGATGATTGGGGCAATGGTGGCTCTGTTTTTGAAGTAGAGTAAGAATCATCGAAAGCTGTTCATGGAACACAACAATGAATCCAAGTTTCTCCCTGAGAAAATGAATGTGATTTAGGCTGATGCACCTACAGGTTGTGAGAACACTTCTTATTAAGGATTACATAAATCCAGACACTTAGGTTTACCATTCCTCTGACTCAGCCATGTTACAGCAACCCTTGGGAACAAAAGCATGCTGGTTAGTGCTGTTCACCTGGTTTTCAGGTGAAAGCCAGCCCATGTGGGTTTAGTTTCAATCAAAACAGAGCTGTGACTGTTTCTCTAAGCATCAAAAATGTCAATGCAAGTCTAAAACTGCCTTGTTATGGGTCACATTTGTGTTTTGGAAAAGCTTTAAGTTTAACATTATCTCATCACATCCTTAAAAAAAGTACTTTTTGTGTTGTTCCACCTTAAAGTAAGGTTATTTTTTCACACAGCTACATGTGAATCAAGTTTTTCAAGTGAATGAATAATGACCTTGTGGAATTTGCTTGTAAAAATTTCAGCTGGAACTCTGCCAGAGTCAGACCAGGAAACATAACTATATTCATCTAATATTTTATAACTAGCAACAAAAAAACCCATCAGTACTTGGTTAATCATACCTTTGCTAAAGCAATGCTTCTCATCAATAAATTTTTGAGTCTGTGTTTATTTCCTCTCAAATGGTTCAACTTGGACACATCTTTCAAATGACTGACAGTTGCATCCAAGAAGAACTTGCTAACTCCTCTCTGCCAATGGCAAGCAGCTTATTCTGTGAAATATTAAATGATGATTGCAGTTTGGAGAAACCTGGCTAACATAGCTTAGCATTAACCCCAAACATCATGTTGCTGGTGTTGACATCTAGGCTAGCTCTACCTAAAGTTAAGGCAATCTAAATCTTGACAAATCACTTAATGTACTTTTTAAGTTGTCTGCTTTTTGTTTTTGATCAACCAACTGGAACCACCAACTTTAGTTGACATTTGAGGACACAACAGTTCAAACCCGAAGATCAGTCAAACCTATCTATAAATATTTTTCATGTGGCTTTCTCAAGATTATTATATCTCACCATCATGACAAAACCACACAAACATATTTATGGCAGTAAATAGCATCATCTTCTGATGCCAGCAGGCTTTGCTTTGACATTTTTACAACTTCTAATTTGATAAAGATAAATTCAGATGCTGAAACCCAATATTTAATAGATTTCTGGTGCAGGTTGGATCTACTGGCAGTCTAACCTGCTCTGGTTTTTATTTCAACATGCAAAACAGAACTGGCTATACTGGAAAGCTAATTGAGTCAGATTAAGAACCCAACCATGTGTTTTTGTTCACATTCATTGTTTGTTGTTGCATTATTAATCAATGCCTAGCCTTAACCCTATTCCATCAACACATCTTGCTTTCAGATGCATCATATATACAACAAAGATTAATCTTGCTCCACTCCTTTTAAATACTCTCTAAAATGAAACTTTTTCAAATTTGATCAGATCTCCAGATCTCACGAAATGCTCTGCATTTGAATACACAAAGTGGACACAAAGAAAGAGAGAGAGAAAAGAAGTATCACCTCTTGAAATTCCTCAAATAGATCTCTGTATCAACTTAGAGAAGCATGTAGAAGAGGAGGGTAATAGTTTTGACTGGCTGGGCAGTGTGTCAGGGAGGTGTAGAGTTACAACCCAGCCCTCCCTCTCACCCAGATCTGCAGCTAGTGTAAGTCCCCTCCCACAGCAGAGGCAGGGTTTAAAACTCCTCGGTAGATTCCTCTCTGTCTATCCGCCTTGGTCTCTCCCCTCTGCTGGCCTGCCTGTCTGCCTGCCTTGATTAGATCACAGATCACTCTGACCATCCAAAACTTACTTCAGTCAAAAGAGAAAACTACTTCACAATGTCTTTCAGGGCCTCTACCACTTCTTACAGGAGCTCAAGTGCCCCAAGGAGCTTCAGCAGCAGCTCTTATGCTGGACCAGGTGGCATCACCTCCCGCAAGACCTTCACAGTCAAGAGCTCCTATGGAGGTTCTGGCAGCAGGGGCTTCGGAGGAGCAGGCTTTGGAGGAGCAGGCTACGGAGGAGCAGGCTACGGAGGAGCAGGCATTACCAGCAGCTCTGCGTACAACGTCAGCTCCAGCATGGGTTCTGGAGGCTTGGGTATGGGCTATGGAGGCGGCATGGTTGCCCAGGCCCCCATCACTGCTGTCACTGTGAACAAGAGCCTGCTGGCCCCTCTGAACCTGGAGATTGACCCCACAATCTCAGTCGTCCGTACCCAAGAGAAAGAGCAGATTAAGACCCTCAACAATCGTTTTGCTTCCTTCATTGACAAGGTAAGAGCCTGTGACATTATGTGTGTAAAAACCTCCTCTCCAAACTGATGAAAAATTGTTTTGGTAGCGTTGCAAGTTCAGTTAAACAGTGTAAAAGTTGCTTGTAGTTGTGACATTCTTATACAACCTGGAAAAGAAACCCATATGTTCAGCACATGCCATGCAACATTGACTTCCTCCCTTGTTTTGCATAGAGAAAGTTGATTTATGCTCCTCTGTTTGCTTTCCTCACCTCCCACAAATGAAACACAGGCTACACAAGGTTCAGCTTTCTATCTTCTGGATCTGGCTGTCAAAATGCCAAATTTAAATGAGACACAGACCTGAAGAGAAGAGAGAAAGAAAGAGGGAAAACAAGCGTAAGGGTGTGTCAGGGCAGAGCTAAGAGCTTGTGATATGGGTTACCTTGGGAATGGTCCCTCCCTCAGTTCGGGTGTGGCCGTTTATGCTGCCCTGTCCTCCATCTCATTGCCTCATACCACACACACTCACACACAGAGTCATTAAAGACTGCCTTTTGTTACCTTGACAGCAACATCCTATAGAAGGTGTGTCCTATGACTGGATGAATAGAGCAACTTTTAATCTTTCAAATCAACTCTGTGTGTGTCCTGTGTGTGCAAGCCCAGGAGAGTATCAGTCCCCTGAGGTCTCAGTAATGAGTTAATATTTAAAAAGGCCGACTGGTTTCATGTTCTGGCCATTGCCAGCTGACTGGTCGTGTATCGACTCTCTGCCTCCTGGTGCAATGATTAAATGAAGATAAGGAGTGTTTTGCATAAGTCAAAACTGAACAGATAAACTTCAGCCAAAGTTTCTTTTGTCCATCTGTGGCGTTCTGAGTCACTGTGCTGTCTGTACTTACTCGATGGTCAATTCAAGACCGTCTGAAGCCATTTGATCCGCAGTGGCAGAGTCCAATGTCCACTGAGTTGTCTGATCTGCTTTTGTTATCACTCTTTTAGCGGTCACAAAAATGTAAGCTCACCACCACAAAGCAAATACACCCCCCAAACACACACATACACTTTTAGGACACCCCTTCATCACTTTCTGCTTACATTCCTCCCTCATCAAGCCTATAATATACAGTTAAATATTTACCTTTCTACATCGGGCAGCAGTACCGACTTGGCCACTCCCCTTTTGTCTATCCTAGTGGAAAAACAGGACGGTGTGAAAGAGAACGTTAACTAGCTCAATTCCTCCATCACTGCCCTTTTTTTCTAACCACCTAAATCCTGTCAGGATGCATATGTCATGGAGTTCTTCCTGTTGGCCAGTATGGAAAAAACAGCCACCACTCGCCTTGGAAAACAAATAGATGAGAGGAACTGAGACTGCAGAGCACAGTGCAGAAATGAATCTTAAAGCTATGTTATGCACATATCTAGAAAGTTCTGCAATAGCTCGAATTTCTGATTATGAAATCACTTAACCACCGAGAAACAGGCATGTGAGCCATTCATTCTGTCCCTATTCATTGTTTCTTGAATGCAATAGATATCCTAAAATGATCACTGCTAATTATTCATCTTCCGCTTATGTTTAGGTTCGTTTCCTGGAGCAGCAGAACAAAATGCTGGAGACCAAATGGAACCTGCTGCAGGGACAGACCACCACCCGCTCCAACATCGACGCAATGTTTGAGGCCTACATCGCCAACCTCCGCAGACAGCTGGACAGTCTGGGCAACGACAAGATGAAGCTGGAGGCCGATCTGCACAACATGCAGGGCCTGGTGGAGGACTTCAAGAACAAGTGAGGGTTAATACAGACTGGCTTTCTATAGGATCCATCTGTTGGGTTCTAGTGAGATATCAGCATTACAGGGACTCCTCCCTACATCTGTCTGTCTGTCAGCTTACGTCATACAAACTTCAGGGAATTACAACACTAAGGAAGCATGTTACAGACGCCCAGTACACTTTTGGTACAACTCATTTAACCGAGTTGGCTGTCAGAGACAGTTTGTACTACAAAAAGAGTTAAGTACTCTAACACGGCTACTCCAGAAACTGGCAACTGGAAACTTAAGTTTGCTGCTTGTCCAAAGATAAAAGGAGTATATGAACTAAGAAGTTCCCAAGGGAAAAATGTCAGTAACAACTCCCTCACTTCACCATGAGTTAACACGCTGTGAGGCAGATGTCTGAGGGAGGTGCACAAGGCACTCGTGGACAACTACTGCCACCTAGAGTACCATCAGACTAAATGGGATGAAGAGTACATGTCATGAGATTTTGTATTTATTCAAACCCATGTGACAAACTGTACTTTTACCTTCTCAGGTATGAAGATGAAATCAACAAGCGCACGGAGTGTGAGAACGACTTTGTCCTCATCAAGAAGGTAATCATTTTTCCATCCTCTATCCATTGCTCTATCTTGATGTGCCATTCTAATGAGCATGTCTTTTTAAGGATGTGGATGAGGCCTACATGAATAAGGTCGAGCTGGAGGCCAAGCTAGAGAGCTTGACAGATGAGATCAACTTCCTCAGGTCGATCTACGAGGAGGTACGGCACAGACTGTCCTTGTTGGTGTTAATTGTTTCTTAGCTTCTTAAGGCTCTGAACTTAGTCAGTTATTGATTTATTATTCTAGTCATGGCATTCCTATAATGTCTGCGGTTTAATTTTGGAGCATAAATCTGCTTTGATGCATATTCTTTGAACATCTGTGAAGCATTTTGGTCTGACTCTTGCACCATTTATGGAAACAGTAGTGGGATGGATTTAATCAAGAACTTGGGTTGACTAACTCTTCTCTTTTGTTCTCTCCTTCACTTTTGTTTAAATTTCCTCAGGAACTGCGTGAGCTCCAGAGCCAAATCAAGGACACCTCGGTCATTGTGGAGATGGACAACAGCCGTAATCTAGACATGGATGCCATTGTGGCTGAGGTCAGGGCGCAGTATGAGGATATCGCCAACCGCACCCGTGCTGAGGCAGAGACGTGGTACAAGACCAAGGTATTGAAGATGTCCTTTAAGATATTTAACACTTCCTGGTTTCAGCAAGAGCTGAGGCAGTTTCTGAGACATTCTTTTTTTGATGCTCATTTAGTATGAAGAGATGCAGACATCCGCCAACAGATATGGAGATGACTTGCGAGCTACCAAAACAGAAATTGCAGATCTCAACCGCATGATTCAGAGACTCACATCAGAGATTGATGCCATCAAGGGACAGGTACAGAAGATAGGTTCACCCAGCATGGAACAAGACCAAAAGCCACATTACATCATTATTTCATAATCAGATTAACTTATTACTGTCAATTATTAGCGTGCCAACTTGGAGGCACAGATTGCAGAGGCTGAGGAACGCGGCGAGCTGGCGGTGAAGGACGCCAAGGGCCGGATCAAGGAGCTGGAAGAGGCACTGCAGAGAGCCAAGCAGGACATGGCCCGCCAGATCAGAGAGTACCAGGACCTGATGAACGTCAAGCTGGCTTTGGACATCGAGATCGCCACCTACAGGAAGCTGCTGGAGGGAGAGGAGGACAGACTGGCAAACGGCATCCAGGCCATCAACATCTCCCAGCAGAGCAGTAAGTCAACTTCAAATGGACTTTGAAGCCTTTTCACAGTTTGTTACATTTGTACGTTGTCTTACATCTGTCTGGTTTGATCTAAACAGCAAGCTACAGCGGTTTCCCTGCGGACAGTATGAAGAGCAGCTACTCCAGCGGATACAGCAGCGGGTACAGCAGCGGTTACGGCAGCGGTTACGGCAGTGGTTACGGCAGCGGCGCTGGTGGCTTCAGCAGCGGCAGCGCCGGCGGCTACAGCACCACCACACAGACCAAGAAAAACGTCGTCATTAAGATGATTGAGACCAAGGACGGCAGGGTGGTGTCCGAATCCTCCGAGGTCATTGAGGATTGAGCCGTCTAGATTAGAAGTGCAGCTACCTGCCTGCTATGATCGCCTCTGCCTCTCTGGTAGTTTTATACTCGCCGCTCACCCACCTCCACTATTGTAATAAAACAGTCTGAAGTAAAATGCTTTCCGGCCACTCTCCAATAGAGCACAAACATGTGTTACATGAAGCAATAAATGATCCTAACACTACCAAAGATCTGAAAGGGACCAACGAACTCATTCAGTTTGTCTGATGTCTGACTGTTTGTACTAAAAGAAGTAGTTTTGCACCGACCAGTGAATTTCAACTTGGGCAAATTGCAAGTAGGGAAGAAAGGAAAAAAAAATAGAGCACATTCCCATGAAGTCTATGCAAGTGCTGTACCACACATGAAGGGCCATTTTGTTGCATTTAATGGATAGTGATCCTGTTAAAGGAATGTGAATGTACTGAAACAGAGTTTCAGTGTCGTTGGTCAACTTTTGTTTTAAAGTTGCCTCCTACAGTAGGTAGTGCATATCTTCCCTGTGCGTGTTCTGTAACTGAAACTGTTCAACCCCTTAGGAAGCTGCCCGTGTCACACTGTTGTCCTGAGGTGCTGTTTTTGCTACCAAACTGAATAAAAATGTGTTTACTAAATGGACAGATGTTTGATTTTCCTTTTCAACAGCGACTCACTAAAACACTAATCAGAAAAAGTACTTGAACCATTTAGTTTTGGCTTATTAGTTAAAATTGGCAGAGAGAGATTAATTCTGAATCAGAATCTCAGTGGAATCTGGCAAATTAATAAAAAACAACTACACAATTTCTGGAGAATTTAAATGCCAAAATGTGCATATTGGTCGAACTTGAATCAGGCCATCCACTGCTGAAAATTAGTATCAATGTTAAGGTTAGCTAAAATTTAGTCAGTAGCACATGGGGTATCACCAACATGTTGACTAACATGGACTTACTCCCTTTATTATCCAAACACTAGTGTATTAGCTAAAATCAGCTCAAATGTTCAGGTTAGCTTAAAGTCTGTCAGTACCATGAAACCATTGAAAACCGTCAATGGTTTTCAATTAAAAAAAACAAACATTGATGGTTTTCTTTAAATTGACTCATTGTAAAGAAAACTGTTTTTCCCCCTGAAATTTACACTTTATTGAGAGACGGTTAACTTTAATAATATTAATTAACTAGAATACAACACCATTTTTTGTTCTTATGGTGTGCTTTATCACAGGTAACTTGATTTATTTCTAATGCTATAATTTATTGATCAGAAGCAACATATAACATGAGTTGAATAATGCCACATTATCCACGTTGGCCTGTATTGTTAAGTACAGATTGAATGGCGGTTCATGCAGTTGTCGCTACAGAGACAAAGCTACCCACTTTGATAGTAATTTGTGTATTTTTTGATAATGTATTTGGTTTGTAAATCTAGTTTTGATTTGCAAATCTTGTTCTGATCCCATGCTTGGGACATCTAAGACGATTTTTTTCCCCTGTTTCAACTCTAGATTAAGCAAACTAAGTGAAACAACTTGCAGTCTGGTTTATTGATTAATGTTGAACTATATTATAACAAGGTATCTGTTGTGTCCTGTGACCTTCATTGATAATTGGTGGTTCTTGAAACTGCTGCTAACAAATATGCACAATATGCACTGGACTCATAATTAAATTATATGTGACATTGTATCTGAAGCCTGTTGCAAACATACAATATCATTCACAAATAAAATTATTTGCATACATTATGCTGGTCTATGTAACAAATTAAACACAGTTTGGGTCTTGGTCCATTTGTGCAAATCTGTCACACTATAATATTGTAAATACAGCAGATAATGTACGTTGATTGATTACTGACAAAGGTAATTATTACAAGTCACTGAAGCTTGTCTGTCACAAATTGTGATGGTCTGCTTCCATCTGACAAAACACCATCATATATAATACATATGTAATATGATGTTTCATGTCTTACATGAAAACACTGACTGTAACAGAAAGGGCAGCGTCAGTTCAGACTGCTTTTATATTCGCAGGGGTCTACGGCGCCATCTATTGGGGGAATTGTACCTTGTCAACTCGAACTGGTCTTAGCAAATGTTACTTCCTGATTATGTCAGCTTGGGCCTTACTTAAGTGAACTCTCATTCTCACTGCTAAATTCCTGGTCTTCTAACAAAATAGAAAATGTCTATGTAAGAAGTTCCTGAAGGTTGAGTTGTTCTGATGCAGAAAAAAAGATCTCTAAAACAGATCTCACAAAGAAATTTAGATTAGGCTCACCACCTATCTGACGAAAGCTTTGGGATTCCAGTGAACCAAAATGAGAACCATTATCCACAAATGGAGGCCAAAGCCCACTGCTGACATTTCACCCAAAACATCTTGATCTTGACGCATATATTTGGGCAAGACACTAACCCATCTCATTTCTCCTGATATAATTCCAGGGGTGTAAGGACTTTTTCTTTAAACAAAAGCATTTTCTATGAAAAGATCATGTAAAATGGAAATTACTAGTAAAGAGTAACAATGGGTAGTAGCCCTAACTTTGGTTGGTACAAGAATATTAAAAGCTGGGCCATAAAAATGGATAACAATGTTCCAACACACCTAGAATTGAGTTCTTTTTTTTGTTTTGTTACATTTTTGGTGACATATAGGTACCATCTTGATGTATTACACTTTTCAGCTGAATTGAAAATCATATTATTATAACTTTTGGATTCATTGTAATACATGTAAGATGTGTGATTATTAAAAAAGATTGATCTGAAGAGGATTCAAATAGAGAGACAGAGAGAAAAAAAGTGTTTGACATTCCTTGGATAGATTTCTGTATCAGTCATAGAGGTCTATAAAAAGAGGAGGTGATTATTATGGCTGAATAATAAACCCAGAGGTCCAAAGGTATAGTTAGGTCCCCTCCCTCAGCAGAGGCAGGGTTATAAACTATACCATAGAGTTCCCTCTGTCTGTCCCACTTTGGTCTCTGCCCTTCACTGGTCTGCCTGCCTGACATCCTAATTCCATTTCCTTGCTTAAAAAATTAGCCTGCGAAATGTCTTTCAGGGTCAAAACCACCTCCTACAGGGGCTCTTCTCCTGGAAACTTCAGCAGCAGCTCCTACGCTGGACCTGCTGGAGGCTTCAGCTCCCGTAGGTCCTACCAATCCTACGGAAGTGGCTATGGAGGCGCAGGAATGACCAGCAGCTCTGCGTACAGTGTCAGCTCTAGCATGGGTGGTGCAGGAGGCTTGGGTATGGGCTTTGGAGGGGGCATGGCCCCCATCACTGCCGTCAGCGTGAACAAGAGTCTTCTGGCCCCTCTGAACCTTGAGATTGACCCCACAATCCAAGTCGTCCGCACCAAAGAGAAAGACCAGATCAAGGGCCTCAACAACCGCTTTGCCTCCTTCATTGACAAGGTAAGAGATTGTCAGGAATTGCTGCAGTATAGTCCAAGGTTGAGTTACAGATTGTAAAGGCTGTTTTACAACCTTGATGATGTTATGCAACACTGGATTGAGAACCTCATGTCCATCACATTGGATTTATTTCCAATTGTGTAAGTTCTTCTTTGATTAATGGTCATCATTTCCTCCTATTGCAAACACGAGTTTGTATCTCTAACCGCATCAGGACATTGTATCAACTTCCATTCATTTTGGTAACTCAATTTGTCCTGAACTTTAACCTAATCTTAAGGCACACCTTGGCCCTAGTCTTTTCTGCTAACTCTAAAGTGGATGTTTCACTGCATTAGTACTAGGCTACAATGTAACACACACAAAATCACTCCCATTGCTTATCATTGCCACAGTAAAACATCGAAGATAATTATACAGCTCCACCCTATTCTGTAACAGCTCAGAAGTGTCCGATCTGGCTTCCGGTACTGCTCCAGCTTACAAATACCAAACAACAATGCAAAGTAGAGCCAAGTGAGTCTAAAGACCTGGGTTGAAGAAAGTCCAGGTTTGGGTTGTTACAACATCTCTGGCTTTGTACGTCTTATTGAAAAGTTGCAAACATGCCCTCCACTGGTTCTGATGAATTGCTTTTTTTTTGGTAAAGTTTCTAGACATTTATCTAAGACAATAGCTGTATAGAATAGGGTCTTGGTGTTTCACAAAAGTGTGTTTCCACTTCTCTACTTCTTCGACTTTTATCCATTTGGAGGTCCTTCAATGGTCTAGCTCTCTTGTATCCATCATGTTCCTTTGATGAACCCAGCTGTGACCTCACATTCAAGGAGAAGTTCAAATAAGCAATGTTCTGGGATAAAACAACTATCCATGGTTGATTGCATACCTGAATTCTTCCAGACAGATTGCCCCAGATTGCTGTGCTAGAACCTTTCCTCGCATTGAAGTTATCTAAAATGTCCAGGAGACCTACACCTACACTTTTTACAGTCTTGATAACGACTGAATAACCCAGTGTATTGTGATCAGGTCTCATCAGGTAAGGTTCGTAGAAAGCTGGAATGCCTTTAGTTGTCTTTCTGTGTCTTGTTTTTCAATGAAAAGTTTTGTCCATATTGAAATAGGTTTATTTCACAAAACTGCAATGGAAACACTTTTTTCACATCGTACAAATCAAGTGGTCAACAATTAGATGTTACTGATGCCACAAACCATGAAGAAGACGACAGGAAGTAGTTGGAGGAGGATGGTGCGGCACGATTTTAATGACACATGAACAAACTTATTCTTGTGATTTTAATAGATTTTTTGCCAAACTATGTTTTTTTTGATGGACAAAGTTTTGGGCAAAATTTGTAATAGAAACACAACTATAGACAATGCGTTTACACAATGATGCTGAGAAGGAATATGTACAATGTTTTGAACATCTTAGTTTCTAACATAGTGTCTGTTTCAAACCTGATGTAGAGATCATACTGATAGAGGCATTAGCAGCAACGTACAGTGGGATCTATATGAGTTAGCTTTACAAACTAAATGCTGTTCTCCTTTGACAACATTTAAGTATTCATATCTTTAACGGTGATAGGAGGGTGCTGACTTCCACCCTTGATGTCCACCGAGTCGCAACTCAATTGGTTCTCAATTGGTTCAAGGGTGACAAGTTGTTCATCTAATTTAATTGGACAAAACCCTCTGAGATGTCAGTGGTGCAGGGTTAATATTTAAAGAACGCCGACTGGTTTTATGTCCTGGTCAATGGCCGCTTAGTGGCAGGGTATCAACTCTCCTCCACCCAGAACAACGATTAAACAAAGATAACGGGACATAAATTTCACCCATAGATTGTGTTATCTGTCTGATTCACTTTATTGTCTGCATTTTCTCAAGTTCAACGCAGCACTATAGTAACTCGTTAAATTTTGAATGTCAAAAGGCAGCGTCTCTGAGTGTCTCTGAGTGGCGTATCTGTTCTCACTATTACTCTTTTACTACAAACTAGTTCTGCAGTAAAAATATCACCCGTAATCTTTCAGTTGCCTTTGAGTTGCCTCAGCTGTCTTTCTGATCTTCTCTTATCAAAACCTATAATATGCAGTTACATATTTACCCTTCTGCACTCGGGAGACAGAACTTTGCCACACCTTTTTTTTTTGTCCATCCCCGTTGAAAAAGAGGAAGCTATACAGGAGAAGGATTAAGGGACTCTTCCTTCATCGCCGCCTTTTTTAACTACCTACTATAAAAAAGGAGATTAGAATACACCCCTTTTAAATGATATGGCTTTATATGAGGTGGCACCTTTTTCTGTCTGGAAGAAGATTAAAAGATTATCATAGTTTCAGCATCAAAGCGGACATCCCCCCCTTTTGATTTGATTCTTCCAAATCTAGAAGGTGCAAAACAATATGACGTGTTTACAGACCGAAAAAAGTTACATTTGTCACTTTTGATCCATTTAATGATCAGTGAACATAATATTATTTTTTTGCATTTGACCTGTCATTTACAATTTAAATACAATCAAAGGACAATTAGCCAATCTCACTCATTTTCCGTTTTAATGATGCTACACTCTTAATAACCAAAGACATTCTAATCAGAATTTTTTGTCACAGACACCAAATAGACATTTTAGATTAATCATTTTCTGATGGTGTGCCTAAACAATAACATGCTGTACTTCATAATGACACATATCATTTAATTTTTATTGCTCCTACTCATCTCCCAATATTAATACTCAGAGGTCTCTCCCATCCGCTTTCCTTGACAGAAACAGATTATTGACCCATTGGGCTTTCTGCAGGTCAAACTAAATACTGAGGTCCAACATGGGATTAAAAAAACTACTATAATGTTCCAACAGTATGTCACTGACAAGACAACAGCTTTGTCATTTGATTCTACAGATAAGCAAGAATGTGAAAAATATTAGCCATCTTAGAGATTCCTTCTGTTTTTACTTTGTTGTCATAGAAGTTAATTTGTCTAGATTTAGTGAAAAACCTGTTTACTTAAACATCACCTTTAAAGAAGGTTTTACTAGATTTCCATTTCATAAGAAAATATTAAATACAAGACAAAGAAACAAAATCATGCTAACTTTATTTGCAAGATCTTGTGGGAAATTGATGAAATGACCTAAAATTTGATTGTTTTTTTTTTTATGTCTGTCTTATAATTAGGTCCGTTTCCTGGAGCAGCAGAACAAAATGCTGGAGACCAAATGGAGCCTGCTCCAGGAACAGACCACCATCCACTCCAACATCAGCGCGATGTTTGAGGCCTACATCTCCAACCTGCGCAAACAGCTGGACGGGCTCGGCAACGACAAGATCAAACTGGAGGGCGAGCTGCACAACATGCAGGGCCTGGTGGAGGACTTCAAGAACAAGTGAAGTGCTGCTAAGTTCATCAGGGTGTTTGAGACAAAACTTTTCTGAATATTCAAAATCACTTCTGAACATCTTTCCCTTCTCAGGTATGAAGATGAACTCAACAAGCGCACGGAGTGTGAGAACGACTTTGTCCTTGTCAAGAAGGTAGAGACTGGACACTTAAAGTTAACTTGTTAACTGCCATCATTTGGTCTTTACCTTCTCATCAGAAGCAAAAGAAAGCCAATTTCTTTTTTTATATCACCTTCTAAAGAGCACATGTCTTCCAGGATGTGGATGAGGCCTACATGAACAAGATTGAGCTGGAAGTGAAGCTGGACAGTCTGACGGACGAGCTCAACTTCCTCAGGTCGATCTACGAGGAGGTACAGCTCCAACTTTTCTAGTTTCTGTTAATTTTGTGAATTTTTCCACCTTTAATCCCTTCAGCATCCATTTTGTTTTTGTAATTTCTGTCAATGCATTTATTTGATATTTGCATCATATTTCTCCTTCGTTGGATGAAGTTTGTTTTTGGCTGACCCGGGTCCTGTGCCATCTCTGAAAAGTCTGTGCAGTGACGTTCATCCTTGCAAAATTTGCTCAAAGTTATTTGAATTTCAAATAATTAATAGATTCTAAAGGAAACCAGTTCCAAGTGTGGATACTAGCAAGGTTTAGCTTTCATCTCATGTTCTCTCTTTTTCTTCCCCCAGTAGCTTTATTTCAAACAACACACAGGCAACAGAGAAGACATGCACAATAGAATGTAGATTATAATGTTAAATTGGTGCTAGAAACTTGTAGTCTTTCAAAGTCAGAGATCATTTGAAATTATGTTAGCATTGGCATTAGCTTTTGCTCAATACCACCTTGATGCTGTGCTTTAGCGTTAGTAGAATTAATGTTTTTTATTTGTGCTTAGCACACCTACCTTTTTAGCTAGCAGTGCCCATCACTATTTATACCTATGACCCAGTTGCTCTGACGTCCAGGCGGCACAAGATCTTCAAGACACAAGACTGTTACAGCCTTGAATATCTTTTGCTTGTTTAACATTCCAAAGCCATAACACTGATTCTGATAGTTTTACCTTTAATCTACAAAATAATGTATTACATTTACCATTATTGCAAACTAGAGTGAAGGAATAGCTAAACATCTGAAGACAGATCTTGCCTGTTGGTCAAATTTCCCCAGGAACTGCGTGAGCTCCAGAGCCAGATCAAGGACACCTCAGTCATTGTGGAGATGGACAACAGGCGCAACCTGGATATGGATGCTGTGGTCGCTGAGGTCAGGGCGCAGTATGAGGATATCGCCAACCGCACCCGTGCAGAGGCAGAGACGTGGTACAAGACGAAGGTACTCAATAACTCAAAAAGTATTTATTGCTTCACAGGCTCAGCTAGAGCTGCATTCATAAGACCTTCTTTCCTTTGACCCTCATTCAGTACGAAGAGATGCAAACCTCTGCCAACAGATACGGAGATGACTTGCGAGCTACCAAAACAGAGATTGCTGAACTCAACCGCACGATCCAGAGACTCACAGCAGAAATTGACGCCATCAAAGGACAGGTATAGAGAAGCATTTTCTCAATATTGTACAGGAGTTCCCTTCTCAATATTTGTACCATCACATCCAAAACTGTTGAGATGACTTTACTATTTAATTAATTGCTTGTTAGTGCACCAACCTGGAGGCACAGATTACAGAGGCTGAGGAGCGCGGCGAGCTTGCGGTGAAGGACGCCAAGACCCGCATCAAGGAGCTGGAGCAGGCACTGCATAGAGCCAAGCAGGACATGGCCCGCCAGATCAGAGAGTACCAGGACCTGATGAACGTCAAGCTGGCTTTGGACATTGAGATCGCCACCTACAGGAAGCTGCTGGAGGGAGAGGAGGACAGACTGGCAAGCGGCATAAAGGCCATCAGCATCTCCAAGCAGAGCAGTAAGTTGTCTGAAAATGGACCGGAAGGCTCAACACAGGTTACATTCTGCCTCGTTTGCTAATGCCTGACTTGATGCTCAACAGCAAGTTACAGCGGCGTCCCCAAGGATAGTATGAGTGGCAGTTACTCCAGCGGATACGGCAGCTACTCCAGCGGAGGCTACGGCAGAATCGACTTCAGCGGCAGCAGCTCCGCTGGCGGCTACAGCACCACCACCACCAAGAAAAATGTCATTGTCAAAACCATTGAGACCAATGACGGCAAACTGGTGTCTGAGTCCTCTAATATCATTGAGAAATGAGGTTCCTACCTTAGAGGTGCAGTTACAGCCAAAATGGTTCATATCCCTGGCAGATTTCAATGTAGGTTTTTTTCTGATAGAGAATGAGACAGACATCACTCCAAAAGTAACAAAACGTTTAAGTAGAATCAATTTTGAAAAAATAATTTTCCAAAGCCAGAGTAATTTTAAAAAAATGTCTTGTCAAGTATTATTCAGAGAGCATCTGCAATAATGGAACATCTTTATTGCATTGCAACAATAAAACCCTTCCTTTAAGTTCTGGCTTCTGCCTGCTTGTTTCCACCAGCAGGTTGACGATTTCGATGCAAAAACACAAAATCTTACTAAGTTTTTTTGGTCTAGTTTATCGTGCAAATATCTTAGTGCAATTGGAATAAGTCAAAACTGACTCATAAGTAACTTTTCAGCAAGATAGAGGTGCTTGTTTTAAGTAAATAAATTATTAATATTCATGAAAAACTACTAGCTTTTATGGCAGACTTATAAAAAATGTCTTGTTATAAGTGAAATAATCTGCCAAAGGAACTAGTACTTTTTTTTTTTACAAACATCAAAGAATAATTGACTCTAAAAAGTTCTTATATCTTGATGAAAAGTTAATTATGAGTTAGTTTTGTCTTAAATGTAGTAAGATATTTGCACTAGAAATTAGACCAAAAATGCTAGGTTTTGCATTTTTCCAGTTATGTTTTTGGTAATGATTCCAGGTCTCCAGGTCATTCCCCTAATCTTTAGCTCCCTTCACATTATTTACCACATTCCAGTCAGGATGAAAAACTTTTGCCTGGGGTATGAATATATTTGGCCTTAACTGTGCCTGTTTGTCATGACCTTCTCTGCCTCTCTGGTAGTTTTATACTCAAAGCTCAACCACTGTGACCACTGTAATTAAGAGACTGCTGTGGTAAATAATGTTTTCCTGAGACGATGTTTTTGCAACAAACTGAATAAAGCCAAGCTAAATAAATGAAAATGAATTTGCTTGTATTTCAGAAGACAACTTAAAGTGGAAAAGTATTCATTTTAGGAAATATGCATGAGAGAACTGTTCTTTTGTCCAAATCAGTTTGAAGAAATCTGAGAACTTATTTGCAGATTGAATGAGATTTACCATCATGACACAGGCTGAAAACTGAGGACTGTAATGTTTTTAAATTAACTGCTCCAACTCTGACTCCAGGGAAAGGAACACAATTCTTTTTTAATTGGGGTTACATAGAGTTATCTTGACTTTTGAAGCTGAAAACGTTTTTGACAAATTTCATAATGTATAAGTCTGAAACCGAATAAAAACCAGTTTAAACGGGCCCTACGGTTTAAACGGATGTGTTGAGATTAGATAAACAAAGCCTATCTTCTAGGAAGAGTAACCACAAACACAAACACACCCCTCCATTCAAACTAAGAATCAGGAGAATGTGTCCAGGTCTGAGGCTGTTTTGGGTTCTTAAGTTGTGACTTGTTATTTGTTCTGATTTTGATTAGATCAGCCTCTTTCTGTTTTCTTTTGGTTCAGTCCTTTCTAGTTTAATTATGTTTCTTCATTCTTTAGTGTTAGGTTCATTTCCTTGTTCCCAGTGCACTCTCCCTCACTCCCTGTGCCGCTTTTTCACTCTCTCTCATCACACCTGCAAGCTGTTAACTAATCAGCCCTGGTCCTTTGTTCCAGCATTCATTGTCCCAGTACTCATACACCTGTTCTCCTCTCACTGCTGGTTCCTCCTCGTTAATCCCGCTATGCTCCTTGGGTTCCTGTTTTGTTCTTGCTGTTTTTTGTTCTTTTCCTAGCTGCTTGTAAGTTTTGTTTTATCATCAGTTTTTCATTAAAATCTTGATGTTGCTGCCTTTGCCTTTGCTGCTCGGGCCTAATAACAATAATAATAATAAGTAAGTTTAATAGTTGATAAAAAATTTTGCTAACTGGAATACCTGCACTTTTCAAAGAGGTAATGCTAAAGGGCACTCATTTTAACCATGCTAAATGCTAATATAAGATGCTAAAGTCAATCAAAATGTTAAGTGTAATTATTTTGTGTTTGTTTTGTAATAAGTGAATGTTGAGTAACATTAACCATTTACTCTCACACTGTGGGATGTCGGCTCTGGGCCAAACATGAATAACTAAGGTTTAGTAGACAGTGAAGTTAAAAGATAAATAAATGAATAAAGATAGTGAGCTACAACCTGATTAAAACATAAAATTGCCTTATATCCCATTTATTCCTTAAAGTTTTATTTGTTCCGATGGCTCAATTATGTAGCTTGGAAAATATGAACAATATATTCTGAAATTTTCAGTGGGAACAAACAAAGTCCATCGCATCATACTGCAGTCACGTGCCCTTGGGCAAGGCACTTGACTCCTGGTGGGAAACTGAACTGCATGTCAGTGAATATGGCTCTCACATTAAGTATTTTTGACTGCTTATTTACCACTTAAAAAAATGTTTATGTGGTAAATAACTTTTAATGGAAAGAAATGCAGAAACATAAAAAAAGCAAGATGAAAAATGCATCATTTCTTAAAAAAAAAAACAGAAAAAGAAATCAAATAGGTCAGAAAATTATCTACACTGTGTTCCAAATTATTACTCAAATTGGATTAAAGTGTCATAAAGATTAAATTTGTTGTGCTATTAAATTTATAGATGGTATTGTGTGTCAGGGCTCTTTGAATCACTATAATTAATTTCAGAGAGCTGAGTTGATTAGTTTGTCTGGTGAGCTCAATTAAGGGAAATCTACTTATGAAGGATGTTCCACATTATTAAGCAGGCCACAGGTTTCAAGCAATATGGGAAAGAGAAAGGATCTCTCTGCTGACAAAAATCATCAGATAGTGTAGTGCCGTATGACAAGGTATGAAAACATTAGATATTTAATGAAAACTGAAGCGTTGTCGTACTGTGAAGAGATTTGTGGCTGATTCAGAACAAAGATGGGTTTGTACAGATAAAGAAAAAATGAGGAAGGTTTCTGTTAGACAAATTCATCGGATTAAGAGAGCAGCTGTTAAAATGCCCTTACAAAGCAGCAAACAGTTATTTGAAGCTGCTGGAGCCTCTGGAACCTCAAGGTGGAGGATCCTCCAGAGCAGGGGTGTCGAACTCCAGTCCTCAAGGGCAGGTGTCCTGCAACTTTTAGATGTGCCTCTGCTGCACCACACCTGAATAGAATAATTAGGTCATTGAGGCTGTGGAGAACTGATCTACACAAGGAGGAGGTAATTAAGCCATTTCATTCCAGTGTTTTGTACTTGTGGCACATCTAAAAACTGCAGGACAGCGGCCCTCGAGGACTGGAGTTTGACACCTGTGCTCCAGAGGCTTGCAGTGCATGAACCTACTATTGGGCCCCTAACCAGAGCTCACAAGCAGAAACGGTGGCAGTGGGCCCAGCCATACATGAAGATTAATTTTCAAACAGACTTGTTCACTGATGACTGCTGTGCAACCCTGGATGGTCCAGATGGACGCAGTAGTGGATTGGTGGTGGATGGCCACCAGGTCCCAACACGGCTGTGACATCATCTAGGACGTAGTGGATTCATGCCCCAGATATCCACTGCGCCACGCGACGCCTCACATTCTGTGCATGTAGTGCCTTTCTCCCCAATTTACCCGATTTATCTGCTGACTCCTCGCATTTTACTAGTGTCATGCAAAAGTTTTCACAGCCTTAATTGTTTTCCATGTTTTGCCATGCTACAATATAATCTTTAATATGTTTTCTGGAGATGTTGGCATCGGGGCCACTGGGCCAGGCCTCTATGGGAGTGTTTCTCAATTCCAGTCCTCACGCCCCCTATGCCCTGCATGTTTTAGGTGTTTCCCTTCTGCCACACACCTGGATTGATGGAGGCACATCTAAAACAGGCAGAGCAGGGGGGCCTGAGGACTGGAATTGAGAAGCACTGCTCCATGGGGACTAAGTGAAATTTGGTTTTGTAGCCCTCTATATCTGCTATTAATGTGGATTGCTGAAAATCAACAGACGATTAGATAATTCACACAGCTGCTATAAACTCATTGCATCTCTGAATAAAGTCGTTTATGTTGCATCTTATATGCATATTGAATTAATTAAGCAATAAAGTTGTTGTATTACCAGGAGCCGAAGCAGCTACAGCCATATAGGCCGCCGCCATGGTAACATGTATATATATACTGTATATACAGTATATATACTGTACATATACATAATGTCATCCAGCAGTAAAAGAAAAAAAAAAAAAAAAGTATGCTCTGGACTTAAGACGGCGTACACGAACACATATTCATGACATGCTTTTATTAAACTAATTTATCTCCTATGTCATTCCAGTACCTAAAATTTAATTTTATACCAGGTGAGTCTCTCTCACCTGAGAATGGGCTGATTCTGTATCTTCAAATAATTGGAGAAGATTCATAAGTCTCTCACAAGAGAGAGATTCCTTTGATGCATCAAAGAGTGATGTCATCACTGCTGATGTCACTGTTACCAATGGTACTGAACATTCTAAGGGTGCGTTCACATTAAACACGTTTTGAGCGTAAGGAGAGTCTGGTTTACATTCAAAGTCTATGTGGAATGTTGGACGCCATGGACTCGCTTGACACGTCAAACGGACTCTAGACACTCCAAACGCGCCACATTGGCCCTCGACTTTGAATGTTAACCAGATGCACCTGAACCTCAAAACGTGTTTGGTGTGAACGCACCACTATATGTCCAGTGTCATATTATGTCCATCATATTAGGACCAAAGCCTGATCCTAACATGATGACTCATTGCTTTGAGTCAAGGGTAACGTTTAGAGGTAAGATGTGTTTAGTTAATGTTAGGGTTAGGAATAGACTAGTATGGGTTTGACTGGGTTAGGCAAAATCACAGCTACTAAATTGAAGGGAAATGAATACAAAGTTCTAATATGGGTCTAAATAGTTTTTGACAAATCTGTATAGCATTTTGTTTTCGAAATCATTCTATAAATAATGATGATATAATCTTAGGTTGTATTTCTGCCAATTGCACAGCTGCAGTACACTAGTAGTCTAATGTGTTGAATGTGCTGAGACACATTCAACGCATTAGAAACCAATCGGAACCAAAAGTTTGCCTTTTGGTTCTGATTGGTTGTTTCTGGACAGCAGCAGAGTCAGAGGAATTTTCACAGATTCTGTCTCATTCACACCTTAGGACAATTTAGAGAGATCAATTATTTTTTTAGAAATTCTACCTGCTGCAGATTTTATATATAGGAAAGTTTAATTATGTTTATTTTGGTGTTTTTAACTCTGAAATTGATCTTGTGTTTTCTCCATTGATTTTTGAGTTAGGAATATTATTTGCCTGTGTCTGTTTTGATTTCCTAAATTTGTGTGAAGCATTGAATTTTCATAATGCCCAGTGTTGGCAAAACCTGGGTTTGGATAGTTACCTAGGTTAGTGCCACCTGGGTGTGGGTCGGCGTAAAGGCCGAGCCGGGCATAGATTACCCTTCAGGCCAACGCCAACATGAAGGCCCTCCATGCAACCAGTGGAGGTTGGTCGCATGTTTGACCTCCATGTTTGATTGGAGGTCTGTCTTTCCTCGGAAATCCCCCCTCCTTGATTGGATGTCCGTCTTTCCTCGGACCTTCCTGATTGATTGGAGGTCCATCTTTCCTCGGACCTCCCTGGTTGATTGGAGGTCCGTCTTTCCTCGGACCTCCCTGGTTGAGTGGAGGTCCATCTTTCCTCGGACCTCCCTGCTTGATTGGAGGTCCGTCTTTCCTCGGACCTCCCTGGTTGAGTGGAGGTCCATCTTTGCTCGAAAATCCCCGCTCCTTGATTGGAGGTCCGTCTTTCCTCGGACCTCCCTGATTGATTGGAGGTCCATCTTTCCTCAGAAATCCCCGCTTCTTGATTGGAGGTCCGTCTTTCCTCAGACCTCCCTGCTTGATTGGAGGTCCGTCTTTCCTTGGATCTCCCTGCTTGATTGGAGGTCCATCTTTCCTCGGAAATCCCCGCTCCTTGATTGGAAGTCCATCTTTCCTCGGACCTCCCTGCTTGATTGGAGGTCCAGCTTTCCTTGGAAATCCCCGCTCCTTGATTGGAGGTCCGTCTTTCCTCGGACCTCCCTGGTTGATTGCAGGTCCATCTTTCCTCGGACCTCCGTGCTTGATTGGAGGTCCGTCTTTCCTCGGACCTCCCTGCTTGATTGGAGGTCCGTCTTTCCTTGCTCTCCTCTGTTTGCATGAAGCCTTCTGTTTGCAGGAGGACCTCTGGTTGGGTGGAGACTTTCAGATGGTTGTTTTCTAGAGAAAGTCTCAACTTCATCTTCAGGTCTGCAACCTGACCCTGCAAAGATTTCACTGTTTCCTCCTGTTCTTTGAATTTGGAAGTTTGCTCAGTATGACTTTGGAGCTGCTCCTCATATTTAAGTCTCACTCTGTATTCTTCAACCATTACATCTATCAGACCTTTATTGCGGGAGGCATATTTTTCAGCCTCCCTCTTGAAGTAATCCAGCTGTTGAAGAATGCTCTTGTCGGCTGTAGCTTTGGAAGAGCAAGAAACCTTTGATCCATCTTCACGTTTGACTTGCAGGTGACGTTCTTTTTCCAAAATTTTTTGCAGTTTTTGAATTTCCTCCTGCTGTGATTTCACTTCAGCCTGACATGCAATCCTTCGGTCTCTTTCCTCATGCAGTTCAAAAATCTTATTCTGCAGTTCTTTTGTAAGATCGTCTACCTGCTTTGTGAGATCAATGACGTGTTGGCTTGTCTCTTCCACGTCTTCCACTAAGGGGGTGATTTCGAAGTTAGCAGAGGGAGTTGTTTTCTGCTCGACTTCCAATGATCTTGGACTCTCAAAGTCGCCGGAAGGACTTGGTTCCCCCTGGATCTCTGCCAATTCATCTTCCGGCTCACTGTCATCTTCAAAAACAATGACAGCGTCGTAGTCGACTTGGATGTTGAGGTCCATCATTGCGATCCATGAAAGCTCAGCTGGAAAAGCTTCATGTTCGCAAGTAATCTGTTGTTGCTTCATGTCTATATTCTGGTAAATTCTTGCTTCTCTGAAAGGCTCGTAATATCTGGAATCGATATCCCGCTCGTTTCGATTAATTTCGAACGTGCTCTGAAGAGTGATCTGTCGCGATAGAACTGAGGTACAGGTCTGAGAAAACGCTGTCTGTGAGCTACATTCAAGAGAGAGATTCCTTTGTGGTATCATAGAGTGACACATCACTGCTGATGTCATTGATACCATTGGAACTGAACATTCTATTGTACCCTGACGTAAAAAACATTTTGCTAGACAATGTCTAACATTGAGAAGTTTTCATTTTTAAATATTATGAAGCCAAAAAAAAAAAAAAAACTCAGAAATATACAGGGACAAGCTCGAAAATCAACTCAAACCCAGTTTCACATAAATACAAGGAAGCTAGCATAAATGTTTGGCTGTTGAAGGGGACGGTTCAAGGTCGCTATCAAGCTAATTCTCTTTTAGCTAATTTTCTTGTCTCTTCTACCAAGAGATATGCAAACATACCTTTATCTTGGCTTTTTTCTATTCTTCCTCTTTTTCTCTCTCCCTGAAGAATAAGTTATTTTTGCGACATTGGTCAGAGCACAAAAACCAAACACCGATACACAACTGAGATCTAACGAACAGAATGTTTTGGGGGCGGTGCGTTTGCACTTTTGTAATTTCTTAAGTCTACCAGAAGAGGGCAGCATCAGATTACTACACCTTGCATGTTACTTAGCAAGTCAGCGCCTTTCATCAGTTATCAGTGGCTTTTATAAACGTATGGAAATTTGGAGGATTGACTTCTAGTCGTTCTGAAACATTCTGCAGTGAGTGAATAGATTTTGACCACATGCAGTAACATCTTGAACAAACAAATATCTGTTCTTTAGAAATTTCTACTGTTTTGGCTTTTTTTGTGTGTGTGCATGATTTCAGTTAGTCCTGCTTGGAAAAAGTAATTGATCCCATTGACAAATCTTGAAAAAAGATTTTAAGTTCACCAGCCCACACAAAGACCTGATTTCTACCAGAATGGTCAAATTAACAAATCACTTACAGGCCATGTCTGATGTGAAGAAGAAGAGCAAAAGATCACAAAAAGTACCAACTAACGCCCCAGCCTGAAGAGCGGTGAGCCGTCCTGGGAGTGGCTGGTCTGCCAAAATGAGTCCAACAGTAGTGATGACTCATCCAGCAGGTCACAAAACAAACCAGAACAACAGCAGATCACACCAGTCCTCACTTGCCTCCGCTGAGGTAAGTGTTCAAGATTTAACCATGATAAAAAGAGTGGGCAAAAAAAAAAAAAAAAAGGCATCCTGGGAAAGTTCCAAACCCAAATCGTCTGCTGACTAAAAACACTCAAAGGCCAATCTCGTGTTTGTCAAAATATATCTTGGTGATCCCCAAGACTTTAGGGAAAATATTCTATAGATCAATAAGACAAAAATAGAAATCTTTTGTAAGGTGCATGCAGGGGCCTCTGCTGTTACATGTGCAACATTTCAGAAAAAGAGTACAATAGCTCCAGTTGAACTTGTTGGTTGGTCTGAGGGTGGCTCGCCGCCTCAGGACCTGGACAACTAGCTCGAATTAATGACACTATGTCTTCAACCCTCTAGCAGGAAGTGTTCTGTATGTTGCAGCAGTATAATGATCTAAACAAAGAACATCTGTTACTGCACCTCTGACTGGCTCAAAAAGTGGGGTCAGGTTGGCCTGGTGTTTCCCAACCTTTCTCCTCAAGGAGGGTTTTTACGTGTTCCCTGCTTCAACACACCTGATCGAGATAATTGCAGTTAATTAAAGCCTGTTAATCAGCCATCAATTGAATCCTGGGAAAAAGTTCATACATACAGGGCAGAAACATATGGGAGATGCTTCGAATAAGAAAGTTAAGAAAGCTGATGCTCTTTCAGGTAATTATTAGTATTTCCTGAAGGGGAAGCTGCAGTCACAGGTCAACTTCAGCCCTCATTTACACACTATGTTTATGCTTGCTGTCACTTTGTGTTGCAGTAAATGCCAACAATTTTTCTTGGTAGTTTTTTTTGTTTGTTTTTTTTTTCAAGGAAAAAGTATGAGTCATGTGTCACGGAAACCATCTTAGACATGCTAGTTATTAGCCTATCTAAAGCCAGCAGAGGAAGTAGGCTAGTGGACGACCACCAGCCTCTCCACACGTTACAGTCAGTTCCTTCTCATTTGATTTCATTTGATTTTCATTTAGCATTTCATTTGATGTGATCAAATGAAATGCTAAGACTCACAACTGAATATAAACTTCCAAGATTAGTAATTAGCAGCAGTGGAGTTTAACATGTTTTTACTGAGGCTCTTTAAATGTGTATATATTTGAAATTTGAAATTGACATTTGTGACTATATACAAAATAGACCAGCAAATATTGCGGTAAGCATATTGCGAGGTAGCGCAAAAGAAAAAAAAAAGTCCCCATTTTCCATAGATGGCTCCGTAGGAAACATTACAATTACAAGTTATTTGAAAATGGCATAACTGTCATATAGAATACAGCAGAAAAGCAAGTTGAAGCATGTTGTTGCACTATAACCAATTTTCTATGTCTTGTTGAGCAACAGTCATAGTTACAGTCTCCAGGAAATGAGAAGAAAAATATATAGGCCTCACTTTTCAGACATAATTTTACACTAAACTAAGATGTAGTTTAAAATTTGGATTCCTACACTGAAGAATACCTACTTCTGTTTGGATGCATGTGGCTGTTTGTTTGCTTACTTGGCTCCTAACACAGCATCACAAATGTCAACAGCTGTAAAACATATTTCTCATCAGGTTTCCTATCACACACAGTAGTTTGCAGAGGGAAAAAAACGGCTCTGACTGCTAGATCTGGTGAGATTGCATTTTAGCATGAAGATGCTGATAATAATATGATATTTTCCCACAAAGATCAAATGATCGGCTGCTATAGGTTATTAAACCATACTTAGAGGTTAAAGAGTTTTTTCCCAGATGTCACAACTGTGATATCTGGAAGTGACCTGAGACTTTTCTTGTTAAAACTATCCAACTCCTGAACAAAAAGCTTTGACTTTGCATAAAGAAGAAATGCAGCAGGTTTCAGACTGTATGTATAATCCAATTTACGCTGAGAAAAGTTTTCTCCATGCGTTTTACATTGTTGATGTTCTAATTTACTTACTTAATATTGATCAATCAATCAATCAATAAATGTCTGCAGTGGAAATCCTGGGACTGATTTATAAGTGGCATATGTATGTTGAGTGTTTAATCATAGCCTTGCTTTATGCATCTTTTCATAGCTAGTTTTAATCTGCACCAAGTAATCATTGCTTTATAAAAACCATTTTACACCAAGCAGCAGAGGTAAGACATCATTTACAAATGTGGCAAGTTCCAGGGTCAGATTTTGTATCATCACCTTCTTATGCAAATTCTAATCCCAAATCTCCAAACTCTTTGGAGTTCTAATTATTGTTCTTGGTGTTCCATAGGCACCCTTCTGTACTGCAGGATGAATCCTGGGCGTGCTGACGCTCTCCAAACAAAGCCAGGCGCTGTCAGCGGTTCGCGCTGACGACTCGCCGTCAGGATCAGGGCGCGGTCCTGGCAAGTGAGTAGTAGATTGAAGATTAGAGAACTTTTGTTTTTCAGAATGCATGTAAAAAAAAAACTTTTATGTGGAGGATTAATTGCCATGCCCCATTTGCAAAGTCATCAAAATGTTTATTTTTTAAGGTCAAATCTGTTTGTACTAAAGGTCTGGGTAGCCGTTTGGAAGGCCCGAAGCACTGACACTGCAAATCCATCTGTATGTGACTCCCTTTTTTTAGATGGACCAGCCCAAACATGCGACTCAGGTGAAGTTATTAAAAAGTGCTGTTTTTCAGAAAGAAATATTATTAATCCTGACTCTTCATGAAGGATAAGCATAGTGCTGTCAGAAGCCTGAGGTTCACATTATCAATGGCATTCTTGTCTGATTGTTGAGTCCCTCCACACATGCCTGTGCACATTGACTCAGCTAGCGCTTCAGTGAACATGAAGGAGTTGCATGAAGCAGAAATTGTTCCAAATAAAATAAAAATGCTTCCTCCCTTAAGTCATGATTTAACTTAAAACAAAAACAACAAATAAGAGTTTTTTATATATATATAAGTGGGATACAAAGCTGCTTGTCCCCGTCAGTTCAGACTTACCTAATGCAGTTATTACCGCCTGTTCATTCTCTCATTACTGCCTGCAGGCAAAGCCAGGAGAGAGCAGGTTGAGGCAAAGCAGAGCATAACTCACAAAGAATGAAACGGATCACATTTGACCGCCCTGCTAAAAAAAAAAGAAAAAAAAAAGAAAACGCCTCATAAAAGAGTAACCAGATCAGATTAAGTACTTGTTCCAGCCTGCTTTTCATGCGCACCGTCTCCATGCTGCACACGCTTGGAAACAAACCCAGGATGAGTGAAAACTGAAGATCATTCATCAATGAAAATCTCAGATTAGCACCAAATACCTTATGGATTATGGAAGAAGGCAGTCGATCTAACTGCTGAAGACTGGGCAGGCTATGTTTTCCAGTATATGGATGTGTGAACAGATCATAAAGGTGCATCCTTTTCTAATTCATGCTGGTTCTTACTGTATTAAAAAAAACAACAGATCATGACATCAAATGGTTCTGTGCTTTAAAGGCAATGGTCTATCAGGTTTTAAATATTAAGCAGCCTAAACTTGAACATTTTCCCACACAACTTTACAGTCACATTCAGTCACAAACTGGGAAAGCAGCCAGGCAGCCCAAGTATGTGAGGAGCAAAACGGGGCAGAAAAGCCACCTGTCATTTCACTTCCATCTTAATGCTAAAGAACAGGTTTAATGCATCGTCTTAATTTCACATAAGAGTTAACACGTCTAATTAAACATCAAAGTAATCCAGTCACTTTTCCACAGGGCCTGTGTTCAACAGACTGACATTAAACAGCTTTCCATTTCAGTCCAAATCTAATATTTTGTCACTATTTTATTCTTATTCTTCTTCTTATTCTTATTATTATTTTCTCTGATGTGTGTTTGAAGGAGAGCTGAAAGCGATCGAAGATGCTAACAGAGAAACGTACAGCGACACACCAAGCAGGTCATCAAGCAACGGCAAAGTCAGTGCAAACGTGCACTCATTCACAACAACATAACATGCATTTATATATATATATATGTATATATATATATATTACCTTTAGAGTGATGATAATCAGAATAAACACTGCAGAAACACAAAATCTTACCAAGTGTTTCTAGTTTCTAGTTCAAATACCAAGTAAACTTGAAATAAGACAAAACTAACTTACAAGTTACTTTTCAGCAAGATATAGTAGATATATCGTCTATATGTATATTGATTTAAGTCAATAATTCCTTAATATTGATTAAAAAGTACTAGACTAGATTATTTCACCAATAACATTGGAAATTTGTCTTGCAAATTAAATAATTTGTTAATAGAGGAAGTAATTTCTTTCAATATTAAGGCATTATTGACTTTAAACAAGCTTCTATATCTAGCTGAAAAGTAACTTGTAAGTTAGTTTTGTCTTATATCAGGTGTAGTAAGGTATTTGCACTAGAAACTACCCACACACACACACACACACACACCCACACACACACACCCCCACGCCCCCATCCCCGCCCAACCAACACAAATTAACTTTAACCCTTCATTCCATCTCCATCCTTACCAGGGACTGGGTTGAAATATGTTGGGAAAGAGGCCAAGGCCAAAAGTTCAGCACAGCGTTTTTGACTTGCCATGCTACAAAATATTAATATCACGTTTGCATTCCAGATATACAGTATATTGCAATAAAGTTGTGGTTGGAACAACCACTTCAAAGAGGGAATCAGTGGTACAAAGCTAACCTGTCGTTTTGTTTTTGAATCAGACATTTCACAATTAGTCACAATACAAGTACCCCACAAACTTTTTTTCTGGCACCAGTTCCATTTTCACAAGGTTTTTTTGTTGTGTGTGTTGTGTTGCGTTGTGTTGTGTTGTGTTGTGTTGGGAACTGATGGTCTGATGGGACACACCTCTGATTCCCCACTGTCTGACAGTGACATTTGCTGCACTCCTCCTGAGCATCACATTAGAACGCGGGAGGGTTAATAGAATCAAAAGTGGGCCAAACTGCTCTACAGCGCCCCCTGTCATTAGGTAGGCTGAACCATACATCGCAGAGATCTGAGACCTCCGTCCCTCTCTTCCAAAATTGGAGAAAAAGTCTCTTGGAGGTATGTCTTAGGTCAAAGAGCAACTTTTGTTTGCTAGCTAGCAGGTAGCTAGGATGTAGTGAGAAACAGAAAGCTGCTGCCAAGTGTCACAAAAAGACCACAGAATATTCAGTGTTTTGGTCCCCTGAAAAAAAAGAAGTATTTTTGTACATTTCTGTTGTAATATAGTTCTTGAATTTCATTCATAATGATCTTAAAATGGTCTTAAAAATCTTAAACCTCCCATGTGGAGGAGCTAACGTATCTTAGGGTCTTGATGCTTTTCTTCAGCTTTTCTTCTTGCCACTCTTCCAAACATGATGATGTTTCTTCACCAAACCCCTGAGGCCTTCACAGAACAGCTGGATTTGGACTGAGGTTAATCAGAACAAGACGGACTGAGTTTACTAATCCTGTAACCTTTGAAAGCAGTTGGTTGCACTGGATTGGAGACATTTTGAGAAAGGAGAACTGTCATGATCTGTGTTTTTCTGTGTATTTATTTTGAGTTTTCTGTGTCTCTGAGTCTCCGTGTTGTCCTGTCTCCCCTTGATTATTCCCAGGGGTTTCTTGTTCCCTGATTACCTCCTGTGTATTTAATGTCACCCGTGTCTCAGCGTCTCTGTCATGTCCTTGTCGTTAGTCGTCTTATTTTGTGTCTGTTCTGCCATGAGTCTCGTTCAGTCCATTCGTACTCTCTGTTGCTACCTGTGTTGAGCCTTAGTTTCCGCTCAGCAGTGCTGCCAGCGATTTGGACTTGTGTATCTTTGTTGTGTTCAGTTTCCTTTGAGTTATTCTTCATTAAAACCTTCATTATTCATCTTACCTGGGTCTTCTAGCGTCTGCCTCACCGCCACTTCACCCCACATCATGACAAGAACGGTCTGGTGTTTGATTATTGTTTGCTGGACTTATTCCATGTCGGTGTGTTAATAGGCAAATTCTGTATTTGTAAAGGAGTGTAGCAATTACTTAGGGCGATGGATGCCAAATATTTCACAGGTGATTTGTCTTTCACTTTGAAACCATCGAATGCCTTCGTAGAGGTCATGCTTCCATGCAAATGAACAGTACTCGTCTGTCATGTGGAGATATAAATAGTGAGTGAATCTGGGGAAAATATAATCCACAGATGTCTTCTGACTCAACCAAGGCAAACAAACTATCATACATCGGTATGTGTAGTACCTTCAGGCTTGAAACTAAAGGTGAAAGTGTTTCTCAGCTCCTAGCTGATGCAGGCAGTTTCAGGCTGCCATGTCTTTGAATACAGGAGGTCAGCTGCAGATCACTTTCAGGCTCACATGCTTGTACTTTAAATGCTGTGAAAAGTTCTGAAAAACTGTCAAAAATTCAGTCACAAACATCAGTACACAGTTCCTCATGCATTTATGCAGCTGAAACCAGGTGAATATTCGCTGAATCAAAGGCAACTGACATGTTTGTTTCTGTCTGACCTTAAATCAGACTAAACATAACTTGAGGAAGATTGTTTTATTATTATTTTGTTTCGACTTTTAAATAGCTTTCTTCAGTATTTGGTGGAAATGTTGTTCAATTGTTCCAAACAGTTAAAATTTGCTTCCACAAGCTTCTCACAATAGTTAATGGAACTCTAGCCTGTTCTTTCCTACAGAATTAGGATAACTCGGCTCTCGCACACCTTTTCTGCTCTGCACACAAATTTGCAATGGCCACTTTGTAGCTGATTTGGTGTCTCTTTAAAGGAAAGACCTGTTTGTGCCCAAACTTTAACTTCCAGGTTGATGTCAAGATGTTGCTTCGACATTTCCATGAAATGTTCTCTCTTCATGATGCCATCTGTTCTGTAAAGAGCCCCTACATCAAAACACATTCTGCCACACCCTAACCTCCCAGTTGGGGCAGCGTTTTCTAGCTTACAACCTTTTCTCTCTTGTCTTCCTAAGATAATGTTGGTCATATTTGTAGAACATTAAAGTCTTTGTTCCTTAGAACAGTGACACACTCTAATCTGGCTTTATATGTTGCTTCTAGAACCATGACTTCTTCTTCTGTGGTTGGCCTTACAGCACTAGTTATCTTTAACATGTAGCTTCACCAGATATTTTGCTTATATCTAGCTTGGTGTACACTTTGCCCCAAACCAATAGATGTTTTATTTCTAGAACGCTGAACTTATCTCCTTCCTGAACTACCTCAAGTATACAAGTGATACCCAAAGATTAACTTGAGCTCAAAGTTCTCTTCCTGATATTCTGTCTGATTCTTTTTAGATTTTTTTATGATGCAACTTATCAGACCCTTGATTTGGGCAGTTAGGTTCCCGTATGATTTATGTCAGAGCTTACGCCACATTGCTGGCAGTGTCGGTCTTGTTTCCGCTGAGAGTTGGACTCAGTCCAGGTTGCCATAATTTGCCAAATCTGTTAACATTTATGGATGGCAACCAAGGTGTTGAAGGGATCTGTTTTAGCAGCCTCAGGATTTGGGTCTCTGCTTTTTGCAGATGGTGTTTTTTTTGTTGGCTTCACCAGCACCTCCAAGCCTGAGACCTTGGTTTGGAGCTGGAAACGGGTAGAGTGCTCCCTCTGCGTCAGTGACGGATTCTTGCCCCATGTGGAGGAGCTAAAGTATCTTAGGGTCTTGTTCACAAATGACGAAAAAATGGTCTGTCTGCTCAAATCTTGATTTATTGGTCAATCTACGTTCTTAACCTCATCTAAGGTCACAAGCTGTTGGTTTTGACCAAAAGAGGGAGATTATGGCTAAAAGCAGATTAAATTATTTTCTCTTTAGTAGAAGCCAGGTGAGATATTTGATCAACCTTGAGACACTTCTTCTTCTTCTTCTCCACATCAAGAGGAACCAGTGGAAGTGGGTTGGACATCTGGTTAAGATGCCTCTCCAATGCCTCATTGGTGAGGTGTTTCAGGAACATCCCACCAGGAGGAAGACCCAGGACACGCTGGATGGACAGTTCTCCGCTGGCCTGCGAAGGCCTTTTGATTCCCCTGGAGGAGCTGCCTAAAGTGGCAAGTGTTGTTGATTAACCCAAGAGAGGCTACCTAAAGCCATGAGATCATCATGTTTGCTTTGCCAAATTGTCAAACGGTGTGGAAAGCTCAGTGTATGTAAACATCTGACTTTTGAAGAAAGTCATTAAAAGGGGCAGCTTTTTGAAAAAATTACTTTTTGAGGTTTACATCATGTTATAATGTTTTTCTCTCACCAAAAACATACCTGGAGTGTTGCTTTGATTCTTTCATGCATGTTTGAGAAATCCTTTAATCGCCATGGCAACCATTCAGCTGTACAAAATGCCTGGGTGGACCAAACACCACCTTCAAGATGCAGCACTTCCTCTGAGCTACAATTTGGCTTCTAAGTTTCCACCTCCCAGAGCAGCTCTGCCTATGGACTCTCCCACTCAGCTCCTTCAGACTAGCCAGCAGCAATTAGCAAATCACTGGTGGAATTGCGTAGCTGCTGAGCTCATTATAGGAGCTACTTCTCAGTGTAACGTTGGTAAAAACATTGCTAAAGGGTTAATAGAGGAGCCATGTTGTGAGTCTACGATGGACTGGCGACCTGTCCAGTTCGACCCCGCCTCTCACCTGTTGACCGTTAGAGATGGGCACCATCATCCTTCGCAGCCCCACGAGAGATAAGGGTGTTGGATAATGGATGGATGGACGTTGTGATGATTTCTTGAAGGTGAAGTTTCAGAAAGAGCAGGAGTTTCTTAAGAGACAGAGGATGAACATCAATAATTTCAGCAAAACTAGTGACACAAAATTTATGTGGCTTTTTTTCATGCAGGTGTGTTTTAATTAGATAAACGTCAACAGCTGCCTCCAGCCAGATTCATGCTGAAATAGCTGAGGGTGTGTGAGTGGGCGTGAGGGTGTGCATGTTGTGACTTTATTGATTGTGGCACATGAGGATGTAACTTAAAAGCAAAGAATAAAATATCAAACAATTTCTTTTTGCTTTTATAAGCTACCTGAGAGCAACAAAAGACAATAAAATTCCTTTTCGCTGCTGATGCTGCAACTTCTGACAAAACCCCAACACATCCCTGCCAAGGATTGTAGTATGTGGGTAATTTGGCTACAGATGTTAAGTCAATTGTAAAAAGTGGAGAATGGCTGCAGGATAACTAAGAGCGTGGCTTAATTATTCAAAGTGTTATGTAAGAGCTGAGATGAGATGTGACAAGCGGCCTCTCAAAGGTGAGCATGATCATATAAGATCATCTCCAGGGTAAATGTCATTCAAACATGCACAGCTCTGCAGAAAGTTCAGTGTGTAATCTCCATATGTACCAGATTTAATTTTAAATGCCAGAGTCAGGGTACATTGGCTTTGATTTATGACCCGCAGCGTACCTGCAAAACTGCTCGAGGAGGAGCACGCCTCAAAATTCGGGTTCAGCTCAACAAGTTTCCACGCCTGTCTTATCTTTTTTTGATAGTTTACAACACACACACACCTTCGTTTTTCATTCTACTAAAAAAGTCATATTTTCCAGAGGTGTTGATGAACTGATGAACCAAATTAGTGGATATTAAAAAAGAACTTTGTGTTTTGCACATTTTGTCACATCACAATCATAAATATCGGAGGATTTTCTCTGGATTTTATAAAATGCAAAATGGTGCAGAGTTGTTTATTTGAAGGAACATGATTCATGGGTTTCATCTATTGATGTCTTTAATTTATTAATGAAAATGTAGGTTTGGTCTTAGATACATTAATCACGTGTCTCAAATTTTGTCATGGCAGGACTATTTAATCTCATATATTCTATGTAGATTTATCCAAACAATATTTTTCTAATAGTCAAAAGTTTCTTCTCTCACTGCTTCTGTCTTGAGGTGGTTAAGGCTATACCAGTAACAACCTGCTAATATGCTGGCTAGCAAGCTAGCTTGTAGCTGTGTCTATGATGAAGAAGTATAACTTGGACAGTTGACTGGACTACTTGAGAGTTGTACATTTTAAAGTAGCTACATGATAAATGGGTTTCATCTATTTTGAATCTATTTTTGATCATTTAGAAACTGTGTTGTGTGTGAGAGGCGGGGTCGACCTGGACGGGTGTCGACCTGGACGGGTCGGGTCAACCTGGACGGGTCGACCTGGACGGGTCGAGTCGACCTGGACGGGTCGACCTGGACGGGTCGAGTCGACCTGGACGGGTCGCCAGCCCATCACAGTTTATCCCACCAGATACATGCTTTGTAAAACCACTTTTTGCTCCGATTTGCCGATCTTTTGGATGATGTATCTACCAAATACATCATCTTTGCGCTAATGGAATATTTTCTATTATTAATGTTTTTTTTTCTTTTAAACGGTAGAAAATACTGAAAGATGTTCATGATAGATTACAATTTACACCCTGACCTTTTAGTGTAGATGCACAGACATGTTCAACTTCACGCACACAATACATGGCAGAGGCAGCTACATAAATACCTGCTGAATATTATCTCTGACTAGCCGGACTGGCCCGGAGCTGATGGCGTGTGGAAAAAATGATGGGCAGGACGCTTTAGAACACGTCTGGTTCAAAAGCACATTCAAAGGTTGGCTGTTTAATTCCAGAGCACAGATTAGAAATTAGGTCTTTAGCCTGAGTCTGACCCAAAATGTTTGCTTCTATGGCATGTTTAACAAGCCTACAGCACATTAAGAACAGAGAAAACTAAATGAGAATGCCAAGTCGAGTTAATCAATTTAGTGTTTTACCAGAGGAGTAGGCAGTTCACCTTGTTGAGAAAAGGAAGAAAGAAGCAGAAGTTAATTAGACTGGAATGAGCGCAGCACGCTGTACAACGAAATGCGTTATTCGGCCCCACCCTGCTCCGCTCCTATTAATCACTGTTTTTCACTTGACTCACCCTGCAGTAACAAGCAACAAAATAGATCTAGAAGACAATAAACAAAAGCTAAAACAGAGAAGTCATGCTGCTTATTCAAATGGTGCTCTGAAAACAAAAGCAGTACAATTTTAATAAATATAAGATAACATGTTGGGTTCACTCTAATTAAAATTAATTAGTTGGATTCAATCGGGCACATTGTCTGTGAACTTAGTCTGGCTCAGGTTGGAATTTTTTTGGCCTGAGCTAAACTCTAGATGTGAACCAGGAGGAAGTTGTGACGGAAGTTTTGGCCCATTTGTCTTTGCAACACTGCAGAAGCTAATTCATATTGAAAGTAGAAAAAGTTGGTTTATTATATAAAATCCTAATGACAGACAATGAAGTTTGTGATTGTGACATGAGAAAGTGTTCAAAAGTTCAGGGGGTGTGAATGCTTTTTCAAGGGACTTAATTTACTCTGTATTTTTCTATATAGACACCAACTTCTGTTATTTTCCCGTGAAATATTTCCAGATCCTCTCAGGCCTTTACATTTTAATTTTAAAGCTCCTGATCTGGACTGAAGTTAGTCGAGTTGACAGGCTTTTCCCTTGTCCTATTTTGTGACCTCGCTTGAGATTGTTATCATTCTGGAATATTGATGCAGTTTAGTTATGATGGCAGCCATCTACAGGCTCCTAAAACACCCTAAACTCAATTCCAGTCAACAGATTTTTTTTAGGAAAATATTAGATAAGCATCAGCATCCCTGCATCCCTACAATGGCAAGACGGTGTAGACAATGGATAGATGGGTGGATCTTTTCAAGAAAACCAATTTGGCCCTTTTGTTCTTTGCTAACATCACAATGGAATATTTTTTTTTTGTGGGCTCTAGTGTCCCTTATATGACAGTAGACTGACAGGAAACGGGGAAGGAGAGGGGGGAAGACATGCAGCAAATGTCGTGGGGTCCGGGATTCGAACCCGCGACGGCCGCGTCGAGGGCTCAAGGCCTCCAAATACGGGTCGCGCTAACCGCTACGCCACCACGGCACGCCCACAATGGAATATTTTTGACACACCCTTCGGTAGACCATTCACTTAATTAAAGTTTGCAGAAATTAGGTTTGCACAACCTTGGGAATCATCCTAACGTTTTAGCAATGCGCACAACTTCCAACAGATCTTGAATTTTTTTGGTTTCATTGTACGTGTGGAAAAACACGCAAGGCCGTATTTCTGTCCAACCTTTTCATCAGCTGTGCCAGTTTTCCCTGTGGCTATTATAGTATTGGGTGTGGCTGTAAAAATCCTAGTGAGGTGGAGCCTGGTGAATGGAACTATCTCTGGCTGGTACTGCCTGGTACCTTTCTGTAACCTGTGACCATCATGGGGGAGTTACATAAAAGGTGTTAAATACTTTTGTAACTCTTCATCTGAGTGAGACAGGTTACCATTTGAGGAAACCCCCCTTTATTTTGGGTCTCTGTTGGACTTTTATAATGTCTTTCACCTATTTTCATATTTAAAATATGTTATAATAAGGTAGGCCCCTTATTATTCACAAATGTCTTTACATTTTTAAAATGCGCAAGTCTCACACACCAGAAATGTTGCTACCTTCGCTAAGTTTTCCTCTGTAATTCGAAGGTGGGGCAGATTTGATTTTTTTTCTCCTTCAGGTAGAATTCCCCTCTGGCGGCCCGTTAACCCTCCCATGCAGTTGCTTTTGTAGGAAACTTTAAGACTGTGGATGTGAAAGAGGAATGAGAGAGCAGTAAATCTGTGTGTGGATGAAGTTAGAGCCCCACCTTAATCACTGAAATTTACTTTGGCACAGACGGATAGCGCTGACGATGCAGTAGCTTAAAAGAAAAGAAAAAAAAGAAACTGGCAAAAACAACCCTGGCTTGTGTTTACAGGATATCAAAATGACCAAATATATAAACTATTTGAGAACCTGAATTCAGAATACATAATTTTTAACTGGAATAGTGTTAAAATCTATGCTATTGTTTTGTTTTTGGTAAAGGTTACATAGATACTACCTCTTTGGATTTGTTATTCTCTCTGTGTCTGCAGCTCAATCATACACCAGGCTCTGCAGCTGCTATGTCATGTGGTTCAATGTTTGCTGACTAGCCTGAAGGGATCTTGTAAAAAAGGTTTTGTTTGGCGTATTTCAGCAAAGCTAATAAAATGATGCTTACACTGTACTCCAGTCGCTATGGTGACATCCGATTGCCTCGCCTTGCGTATAATAAATGAAGCATCATTTAGGCTCTAAAAACATGCATCTTTGGCTCCATGCACTATGACTTACTACAAACCCACGTTCAACTATTTAGACACTCCTATTGATTTGCTTAATACTTTGCTGAACTTCAGATGTAACATAGTGGACAAGGGAATTTAAGAGACTTATGGCACAGAGGCATATGCAGCATGGTCATTGCTGAGACTCAAATATTTCACAGAACTACTGATCCGTTGAGATTTTCATACTCAAACTTTACAGAGGACATTCAGTTTGCTTTGATATTAACAGTTCATATTAATATTAGAGGAGAGATGATACCAATCATTGCAACCAAGCAGTGGTGGGCAACACAAACTCAAAGGTTAGTTGCAATAACTCTAAAGCACCAATCATAAAACATTAATTCCACTGAGACTATACCACTACACCAAGCTGGCATTTAACTGCATTTAACATTTAATGCCAAAGCACTAAACTGATCTATGTTGATTCCCACTGTGTGTCAATAACACAGCATGGGCTACAACATAATATATCGCCCTTAATGGGGTCAAATTTGCCACTACACACCTACCTACTGTATGTTTGTGATTACAGAATGTGCAGAGAGGAAACGGAAATTCTTCACCCGCTTTAACATAAGAGCATAAGCATAGACGACTAACTACTTGAAGAACTCCTAATAGTCGATAACCAAACTTCAACATAAATGTCAAACTTTGTTACACTGAAAGTTTACAAAACAGCTAAATAAAGTACTGCTTTAGAATTGATCTGGAAAATGTAATTTAGTGGCGCACTACAGCGCGCTAAGCTGTTTTCAAAGTTAGCAAGAACACCAAAGCGCTAACCGAAATTAGCAGACTTGAGCCCACTACTACAACTAAAGTATGCAGAATGTCATCTCTAAACCCTGACATTGTGTCAGTGGTTCAGACTGGTGATGGTGGTGTCATGGTCCAAGTGGGATCATTTATTGGGCTTTTACTAACAATAGCTCATTGTTTAAAACCCACACCCTACCTGTGCATTGTAGCTGACCTTTGGCACCCAAGTCTATGAACACAGAGATCAAACAACAGGGCATCACGTCACAAAGCTCCAATCACTTCAAAGTGCTTTCTTGAACATTATTATTACTCTACTCCAATGGCCTCCACACAAGGAAAGCTTGTGAATAATTCACAGAGCAATCGGCATCATGATGTTTGGATGTTTTGCTGCTGGAAGAACTGGTGACTTCACAAAATAGGTTGTGTTATTAAGAAGAATTATGTGAAAATATTAAAGCAAGATCTTCAGAGTTTTTTAACAGTCTGAAAAATGTTTCTGTCTTCTGATCTGGGCATTTAGTAAATTGAACCAACTTTGGTAATCGAAGCTGACCTAAAGCTAGCAATGTTTGGTCTGATTTTGTGTCAGACACTCAAAAAACAGGTTGTGTCTTTTCATGCAGTAGGAGTAAATATCAGGTTTCAATTGTTTCTGGTTGCTTTGGTTTTCATTGACTTGTCTTAGTTGACTGACACTCAAACTGCTCAAAACCACGACAACATACTCTTCAAACCTGGGCAATTATTTAGTGACTGTAAGATTAAAGCAAATACAAAGTTTGGTCCCATAATTTATAATATAGATACACTTAAAAGAAAACTTCAGACTATAATCATCTAAACATGATCAAGAACACGGCACAGAGTCTATGTCTCATTATTACTCTTTGAACTCTCTGCGGTTCTTCTTGCCAAGTTTCAGTGGAGTAAACTCCCATCTGTTGTTTCTCACAGGCAAAATGAGTATGTGAACATTCCTCTACATGTGCTGACTAGAAAGCCTGAAATGCTGCCTTTCACAGTCGTGAGAGGTAAAAAAAACTGTCAACGCTTTCGATGAGGAGAGAACTTTCATTTTTTTTATCTCTGAAAACCCTGAAAAACAAAAACACATTTCCTAAAATGTAAAATATAAATCAATTGTGCTTATTTTTTTTGTTTTTGTTTGTTTTCATGTTTCAGATGGTTTTTTTTTTTTTTGTGGCAGGACCTCCAGTGTACCTGAAACCTTTGGGAGAAAGATAAAGTTCTATATTGATGATGCATAAATGTATAAAAACATGCAACGCTAGTCAGATTCTGCAGACACTTCCTGATTTATAAGTTCAGTAGTGCTAGCTTACTGAACCAGACATAAACTGTGAAGCTAAATAAACAGTTGGAGCATTGTGTAAAGTAAGGTGTGGTCCTGAAGACATGCTAAAGCACACTATCTAGCTTTAATTATTAGATGTTAAGAGCTTATGGACATACTTTGCATTTATCTTAAATCGGATTGGATTATTGAAAATGCATTTCTAGTTGTTGCTTATTTACATATTGAGCCAGGCCTTAACATGTGGAGTTTGCATTTTTTTCTACATGCTCTCCTTGGTACTTTGGTTTGCACTCCCATGGTCCAAAATATGCATGTTATATTAGGTTTTAACTTATTTCAAATTAGAAGAATTTGTGTATTACATGTTCAAATGGGAGACTTTTTTTTTTCCATTTTTTTTCTCCGAAGAGTTTTTGCGGCGCTAGTGGCTCGTTTTTTTTTTTTTTCGACAGTAGGCAGACAGGAAGGAGGGTGAAAGACATGCGGCAAAGGTCATCGGGAGTCGAACCCGCGATGTCCGCATCGAGGACTAAGGTCTCCAAACGTGGGGCGTGCTAACCCCCTGCGCCCCCAAATGGGAGACTTTTGTAATCTAAAATCATTATGAATAACTTTAAAGTCCAGCATCTTTTGGTACATTCTTGGTAGGAGTCTGTCATCATCCCACATCTTACTTTACATTACAATAGTTTTTCAGTTTCTACAGAAATCTGTCCCAAAACTCTTATTTTTGTTCTGTTGAAGGAATTGTGTTGATTTGGAAATATTTTTTGACCCAAAGTCATGCTAAAAATAAAATCATTTACCTAAATTGTTAGGGTTTAAACTGGCTGGCATTCAACAGCTTTTCATTCTTCTGGTTTGCACCAGGGACAACATCCAGTTGTCGATCTCATGACTAGTGATGCAAAAAAAGTGTTTCCATTGCAGTTTTCCAAAATACATAAATTTTGATTCTGCCAAAAAAAACCACCTCATCCTTGTGCCAAAACTTTTTATCAAAAACGAAAGTTTTCTTGAAGTTGGTGAGTTTTCATTAAGCAAATTTATTAGCAAAATATCAAATTGAGCAATTATGTGGTGTCCGGAAACTCGGTTACTGTGTCTTTCTTTGGTCATTCTCTGCGTTATTTTTGTCTCAAACAAATGTTTTTGTATATATGTTCTAAAATTTGTTCTTAGGTTTTACCAGACCAAAAAGCATTTTTTCCACAACGTTTTGAGAGATGGTAAAGAGGTAAGCATGATTTCTTTGGAAGAAAATGGCTGCTGATTCCTGACCTTAGCATATTGGAATACAGTAGACGTCAGTGACAGGTGAATTCTGGAGAGCATTTCTATCACCAGTTGGACTCAGATGGTGTTAAACCCAAACACCTAATGTTGAGTCATGCAATAGCCTGTATTTGTATAGTGCTTTATGAAGTCCAGAGGACTAAGTCATTAATGACTTAAGCCATTAAATTGTTAATGACTTAATGACTGCATTAAGTCATTAACCTATTCACACACTCATTCATATGTTGATGGTGTCAATCTACTGGGTAGTAACCACAGCTGCCCTTTATAGTATGTCTATAGTATGTCTATAGTATGTCTATAGTACTGTATGTCTATAGTATGTCTATAGTACTGTATGTCTATAGTATGTCTCTTGCTTGTCGCAGGCAGTGATATTTTTCTGTTTCCCAATCAATGGTCACCAGTAGCGCTGTCCTAATGATACTGTGCCATTATCCAATGGGCCTATGGAAACATACAAAATAGCGTATAGAACCACACTGACCTGTACTGCAACCCTTGGTGTAAATGAGGCATTGGTTGAAATAAAATAATTTTAAAGATAAATCAAGAAGGACTATGAATATTATCCAGGCACTTTCAAGAAAATCCGGCTTGTGCCACTGATGTTGTTTCAACAATATCCCCAAGATCTTGTGTAGAGTTTACTCTTTCTATGGTCATGTCCCAAACTGAGAATTTGGGCTGGAACTTCTTCAGTTGAAAGAAAGTTGCTTAGATGTTCATCTGACTATAATATCCTTTAGGGGTGTCCAAGCAGAATGCCGTCCCTGGGTGTGTTCACCCAGGGACAACTGGGAAAAACACACTTGTCTGATTAACACTAGACTAACAGGACTGTGTGAATAGGTTCACTAAGACCTTATTGGCTTATTGACCTGACTCAACACCAGCAGTGTAAGATGGGTGGATGTGTAACATGAATCACCATGTCTGTTTTACTTTCTACAAGTTGTGACTTTGGTCAAATCTGACTCAGATGCTGAAGCCTTCAAATGTCTCTGCTGAAGTTCCAGTTTTATCAGAAACTCCGAAACGTCCATCCAAAGTGGAACTTCTTAGAGTGACAGTAAAAAAGTTATAGTTAGTAGATGCTTGACTAAAAATATTTCATAAAAACAAGCTGAAGTTTTCCTGGTCACATACACTTAAACAAGATCTCACGTCTACTCAGTAATGCATTGTGGTTTAATCAACAAATGTAAATGTAGACCCTATTTAAATCTGAAGATCTGCACTGGAGTTCAGTCAAAAGATGAGACTACTGTTGATGTGTTGGTATATATTTATACTGTACCCTCTTTTATCAGCTGCTGATCTCCAACAGAATAAGAAAATGGCTAAAAGGATCTTCCTCCAAATGGGCTCAGACTACCTCTTGTTAGATGAATGCTTTCAGGAAAGATTCAAGTAGTCTTTTTAACATCTCAAAATAAGAAAGTAAGAGTAAGCTCCAAGGGTGGGCAGAGAACATTTTAAAAAGGTTTTATCTCTTGATGGTCCTGAGTGTAGCACTGGAGGAGCAGGAGAGGTAAATAAGTGGAGGAAGGTCTGAAATACTCTTCTTATATTTTTGCATAGATGAGTGGTTAAAAAAGACGATTGGTTAGAATTGACTGATTAAGTCACTGTTTGAATGACTTAAGACGTCCTGTATGAATGTATCTTGAAAGATTAGCCGCAACTGAATAGAAAAAAGGGGCAGGTCAAAACCTTCGACTTTCACTACTCCTAAGCAAATTTGACAAATACGTATTTCAATGGCTTCAGATGATGCATAATGCCTTCTTTTTAGAGAAAATATTGTTTGTAAGACAGACTCCGTTACATCGTGCAGTGCATCACATAGGATTAGTTCACCTAAGTTATTTGCTTTAACTAAACCAAAAGCATAAAAACAACATCCATAGGATGACCCAGTCAGGATGTTTTAGGGCCTGATACTGATTTAAGAATGATTATTCTTCCTAAGCATTCAGTGGTGCTCAGGTGTACAACAGTTATGGCAGTTGTCCAGGTCTTGATCCAGCAAAGCATCCTGAGATCACCACACTGCCATCACCATCTTTGACCATTGGCATGAAGTGACATTTCTGAATGTGATGTTTGGTTTATGCTTAATGTAATTGGACACACACCCTTCAAAAAGTTTAACTTTTCCATCGCCAGTCACCACATGACTGTCCTGAAAAATCTTGATCCAGCAAGTGACCATGGTTGTTGTGATAATAAATAATAATAAAAGAAACTTTCACTTCACAATACCATCTTCAGTTACTGCATCCTGCAAAATACTGTGATAATAGTTTTTTTTTAATTTCCTTATAGTGCAAAACAAGTAGTAGGTACGTCTATTGAAAGAAATAACATGACTGACATTTTCCTGCACTACAAAACAGTGGACAAGATAAGACTTGCTAAGGATGTCAATGGCCTTGATGGACGTATATATCTTGGATTCTGTTGAGCAGGTAATTAGAAGCTGGTTTCTTAACAGTGTAAACTCAAATCAATTACTAATGTGTTCAGCAACGACCTCTGTTTCTGTATTTTTGATTATTTTGCATCACTTTATCTACTGAATGTGTTTCCACTATAAGAAGGGGGCACCTCGGCGAGGTTGCGGGTCTCTTGCAGCCCACTGTACTACAAGATGCTGGAAATAACCAAACCAGAGATTGTGTTTCCAGGAGATTATTCACATGACCTAACTTTAATTTTGGTGAAAAACATTTACTTGCTGATGCCTGGAAGTTTCTGCAGTGTTAAAACCCTTCTAGGATCAATCAATCAATCAAATTTTATTTGTATAGCACATTTCAGCAGCAAGACATTTCAAAGTGCTTTACATCATTACAAACACAAAAACACAAAGTCGTGCAACATAGAATCAATAATCAAAACACAGCATTAAGTCAAGTTCCATCATTAAATTCGTAATTGATTACATTTCAAATACAAATCTAAACAAGTAGGTTTTTGGTTGAGATTTAAAGGAAGTCAGTGTTTCATCTGTTTTACAGTTTTCTGGAAGTTTGTTCCAGATTTGTGGTGCATAGATGCTGAAAGCTGCTTCTCCTCGTTTGGTTCTGGTTCTGGGGATGCAGAGCAGAACCAGAACCGGAAGACCTGAGAGGTCTGGAAGGTTGATACAACAACAGCAGATCTTTAATGTATTGTGATGAGAACATTTTGGGAGCTGAAGGAAAGCACTGGCATTTTTCATCTGGGGTGTGGCTCAGCTGTGCCCTAAAGCTGATTCTGATGCGCTATAGGAGAGTCTGTGAGGGCAACACCTTGAGTGGAGTTGTTAGTACTCTGAACAGGTATTGACAGCTCCAGATCTGCCAGAACAAGAAATTTAGTAGCTCTCCTGCATGCTGCCGTTTAGCTGCAGGCTCATCTTCGATTGAGAGACCCAACTTTGAAATGACCTTATTAAAGCTGAGATGTCTATATGGATGTAAAATGTTTTGATTTCTTGCTCCCAGAAAGAAGTTAATTGAACTGTTAAGTAAAGAATGATAAGTGCTGATGGTGGAATCTGAAATCCTCTGTAGCAGCTGCAAGCTGTGGGCCTGAACCCCATTAGTTATTAGTCATTTTGGGATCTGATAGATGTTTCTTGGTCTATTCATTGATGAGATGATTTTTCTATTGTTTTTTACTTTAAAGATAATACGTAAAAATGTGTGTGCTTCTTCGTTGAGCAATATTGAGAGAACTTTGTCTTCATCAATGTTCTTCTCTGCCTCCTAGGAATCTTCTGCCAAACCAGTTTCTTCTTCGTGAGAAATCTGACCATCTCACCACAACTCAGTCTAAAGCAAGAAAGGAATTTCTTTGGAAGTGAAATTATTTTCCTATCCTTCTTTGATCTGTACATTTTATTACTTACTCAGAAACATCAACCTCACACACTTTCACTTTTCTTATTTATTTTGCGCCAGTATTCCATCAACAATTCAGCATCAAAATACTGACTTTACTATTTCAAGACATGCTGCACCTTCCAAAAGTATTCAAACCCCTCAAGCTTTTTATATTCCAACCACCAACTTTAATGTATTTAATTCATACATTTAATTCATGGAAACTAGTGCAGATGAAAGATAATGCAAAGTTTTCAAAAATGTTTTAGAACTAAATTTTTTTTTTCTGTCAATGTCTATTGAAAATTTGATTATTTTTTTTTGCGGAAAAAAAGAAGAAATACATTCCCTTACATACTGAAGCTACATGAGAGTTACACCAGAAGAAAGATAAGGAAACAAATAAATAAAAATAGCAAAGGCTGTCAAAAAAGCTAAATTAATAGAATATAAATTTCTTTTGTCTATACTGCAACTGACTGACAATAGTAATTCCAGGAACAGATGATTCTATAAAGTGTTAACATACAGTGGCTGAAAACAAATGTATCCCAGAATATTTAAGGATTTTTATTTGTAAAACCTTTTTTAAATTTCTATGCTCCACTTTCCAATGATGTATTCTTTTCTATTGGTCTATCACATAATATTTCAGTCAGAATTAGAGAAGTTTGTGGTTGGAACAAGTCAAAATGTTAAAACATTCATATTTGAAAAGCATCTCCCCTTGTACTATACGACCCAGTTCAAAGACTGGACTTTTATCTACTTAATGAAATACATTCTTGACTCAAGGCTTGTAGTGTTCTGTTTTGACAATATCTCAGCTCATTTTTAATACAAACGCATTGCAACATTGGCTTTAAAAAAGCAAATACTAAGTAGATAGTTTAATTTTTTTTCTACATTCTTTCTCTTTTTTGTGTCTGTTATCTGTATTTTAGACTGGTCACTGTTAGCAGATGGTATAAAAAAGGGCAAAAAATAAATAAAAAAATGACTAAATTTACAGTATGGTGGAATTTAGACAATAGTCTCGAGTTTGCATAATTAATTTAAGGTAAATAAATAAATAAATGTATTTATTAAGGTGCTGGGAACATTTAAAGCTTTGTTCTTGCAAAAAGATACAACAGCAGTAAAGGGTACTGTGTGAGTCTGTAATTAGGGCCCCCGCCCTCCCACACCTCTCTGAAAGCCCCTAGCTTATCCCATGAAACGGTCTTTGCCAAAATGCCTATCCTCCCATCACCCTGTGTGAGGGTGTGTCGAGCCCAGATCGCTTTACAAGGCAGCGCTGTTACCTGTCTGACAGGCTGAGTGGCTCCGAGCCAGAGTACCTGCCTGGGAGAGCAGCTTCAAGGGTCCAAGTAATTGGAGGAGAATCTGGGAGGAGGCTGGGCTTATTGGGACCTCCTTCACTCTGAGGCAGATAAATATCCATCTCTCACAGTTTGAAGGCACTTAGAGGGACTTGGCTCTCCTCTTAGTGTGCTCCACATCTCTGCCAAACCTCTCTCTGTCTCTGTTCCTCCTCCTTTTTTTCTGCAAACTACTTCCCAGAAGAAACTAGACCAGCCATGTCGACCAGAACAATGAGCGTGAAGACAACCAGGACCAGCTATGGTCCCGGTGGCGGCGGTGGTTTTGGTGGCAGTGTCCGCGTAGGAGGAGGGGGAGGAGGATTTTCCTCAAAATCCGCTATTTCCCTCAGACCATCATCTTACCAAATGGCCTCATCAAGCGCAGGTGGCTTAATGCTGAGATCCAGCATGGGTGGCGGTTTCAGCGGTGGCTCTTCATATGGTGGCTACGGTGGCGGCGCTGGTGGTGGCTACGGTGGCGGCGCTGGTGGTGGCTACGGTGGAGGTGCCGGTTTCGGTGGTGGCTTCGGTGCTGGTGGTGGCTTCGGTGCTGGTGGTGGCGCCGGAGGCTTCGGTGGCGGTGCTGGAGGTTTCATTGCACCCCCCATCACAAATGTCCAAGTCAACCAGAGCCTGTTGGCTCCCCTGAACCTTGAGATTGACCCCAACATCCAGACTGTCCGTACCCAGGAGAAAGAGCAAATCAAGACCCTCAATAACCGCTTCGCCAGCTTCATTGACAAGGTATGTTTTTACTACATATCATTTTAAAAACTGTAGAAATGATTTGTGCATTGCTGTTGACTTTCTTCTGAAGAGGTCATCAGTACACAGTGACTGTTCCAATCCTGTAGACTGTCAATATGAAGTTGCTTGCAAAGTTGGCATGTCTCATCTCAAAGGGGGTCCTCAGCATGATGATGGGCATCTGTTCACAAACTGAAAGCCAACCGCTCTTACTGAGTTTCATTCAACCGTGGCGGGTCTCTTACCAGGTGTTTCTGTGCAGAGCAGGAAGCAGGAAACTCTAGAGTGGTCATATCCAGTGACTGGTAGCTTTCAGTGTTAGTGCAAGAAGAGATCAGGTTACCACCTGTAACCATGACGGCACAGTGCTGCAGAGCTTCTTCATTCATGCAACAGGAGGACTTTTATTCCCTTAAGCCTCAATGCATTCTTTCAAAATCCTTGTGCAAAAAGTAGTTGCTGGAATTTCTTTTGCATGCAGTGACAACTTCTTTGCCAAATTACACGTAGATGGTTGCTTGAATAAATACAAATGCACCACGCCCTGTGTGAGAAAGTGCACAGTTAGCTTTCCCTGCTGAGTAAACACCACACCTCACACACGAGATTATCAAGACTCAACATAGATGCAAAGTGGTCCAAGAAATCCCCAGTTGCAAGATATTGTGGACTAGGCATTACTTGATCATTTTGCCCAACTAGTAAAGGGTTGTCAGGTGACATTGGTCCACAATGAATTTATTGTTGGGAGTTTCAGGCAGGCATGTTCACTCAGTGAAAGTATGCATCCTTGTATCGAGGGGGCATCAATGTCAGGTGTTTAAGGGAGGGGCTGAACTTAGGTGTGCCAACCTAAACCTCACTTTAGCTTAGGAAAAATATTTACACCCACACAAAATGGATTGGATTCTTTAATCCTTAAGATTTAATCACTTCAACAAGAACAAGAAAACGTATTATGTGAGTTTTTCCTCTCACGATAATTTTCTTATAGAAAGTCGCATTCAGTTACACTTCTCAATGAGTCACCCTCATGTAGAGGACCAAGATCATCTCTACCCTGAGGGGGAAGTAGACACAGCAACTGGCAATATTTTGTATACATAATCTTTTTTTCTGTGGGAAAGCCAACTAAAAGAAAGCTTACACAAGTCATCTGTAGAACATTAAAGCAAGCAAAGGGAAAAGTGTTTCTAAGCATGTTGAACATTTGTTCAGGTCCGCTTCCTGGAGCAGCAGAACAAAATGCTGGAGACCAAATGGAGCCTCCTGCAGGAACAGACCACCACCCGCTCCAACATTGATGCAATGTTTGAGGCCTACATTGCCAACCTCCGCAGACAGCTGGATGGGCTCGGCAACGAGAAAATGAAGTTGGAGGGAGAGCTGAAGAACATGCAGAATCTGGTGGAGGACTTCAAGAACAAGTGAGTGCAAGACCACCATTGTTGTGACATACTAAACCCACCTGGCACCAGATTATGTCTGTTATATTTTTTCAGTACATTCAAACCCATCTTTCACAATTTTTTCACACCCAGGTATGAAGACGAAATCAACAAGCGTGCCGGTGTGGAGAATGAATTTGTGCTCCTCAAGAAGGTGTGCAAACCATTGTATTGTGTTTCAGTCTTGTATTCCATAAACAATAAATGAGTCATTAATTATTGATTTCCTCTAAGCCCATTGACAAATGCCAACCCCTTTTCCCTCTTCAGGATGTAGATGCCGCCTACATGAACAAAATTGAGCTGGAGGCAAAGGTTGATGCTCTTCAGGATGAGATCAACTTCCTCAGAGCTATCTATGAAGCGGTAAGCAAAACAAAAATGTTACAGAAGGACACACAAGTTAGTCTTTCCTCAGTGTGTCAGGATGTCAAATAATTCCCTTTGCTTGCATTCAGGAACTGAATGAACTCCAGGGACAGATCAAGGACACCTCGGTCATTGTGGAGATGGACAACAGCCGTGGCCTGGACATGGACGCCATTGTGGCTGAGGTCAGGGCTCAGTATGAGGAGATCGCCAACAACAGCCGAGCTGAGGCAGAGAAATGGTATCAGCAGAAGGTAAGAAATTCTCCTCAAATCAAAGTGCGATGGCAGGTTGAGTTTTGTACAAAATGCACTAACAATTATTACTCAACTTCTTCCCCAGTTCCAAGAGATGCAGACCTCTGCATCACAGGCCGGAGATGACCTACGCAACACAAAGAGCGAGATTGCTGATCTCAACCGCATGATCAGCCGACTCCAGAATGAGATTGAGGCCGTCAAAGGACAGGTATGAACATTTATCAAGGCAATAAAAGCTTTGCATCTTGACAGATTTAAGGAAAATGAAATGGCCGCATATGAAGGTTCTTTTATGTTTCCAACCACGTAGAGAAGCAACCTGGAGGCCCAGATTGCAGAGGCTGAGGAGCGTGGCGAGCTAGCTGTGAAGGATGCCAAGCTCCGCATCAAAGATCTGGAGGAGGCACTGCAGAGAGCCAAGCAGGACATGGCCCGCCAGGTCCGCGAGTACCAGGAGCTCATGAACGTCAAACTGGCTCTTGATATTGAGATTGCCACCTACAAGAAGCTCCTAGAAGGAGAGGAATCCAGGTAGAAACTTCATGCTAACCTTCTGCAGCAGGGCATGTTGAAGTTTGAGTAAAGTTGACTGAGAATCTTTCACTTATTATCTTCATAGAATTGCCTCCGGAGGTGGAAGTGCAACCATCCATGTGCAGTCCTCAAGCTCCAGCTTTGGTATGTATTTGTGAAAGAATAAAATAGTATACCAGTAAAGTTTGGCATTGGGAAGTTGAACGTAGTCCACTAAAAATGTGTTGTTCTCTTTAACAGGTGGCTCAGGAGGCGGCATGGGCGGAGGCATGGGCGGAGGCATGGGAGGTGGCTTCGGCATGGGCAGCGGCATGGGCGGCGGCATGGGCGGCGGCTACGGCATGGGCGGTGGATATGGCAGTGGCGGCGGATATGGCAGTGGCATGAGCATAGGAGGAGGAGGCGGCAGCATCAGCTCAAAGAGCTCCAGCAGGGTCTCTTCGTCTCGGCTCCGTTATTAAAAGTCCTGGTCTCTATTCTTCTTCCCTCGTTCTGCAACCTTTTCCACCCTCACCTTTCCATGCGGACACAGAGTCACCTCAGGAACACGCTTTATCATTTACAACCAACGTAATCACATAGAAACAGTTAGAAAAACCTACTGAACACAAGTTAAGGCAGAGAGATTGTTAAAGACAAAGAGCCGCAGAGATGTGAGTTAGCCCTGTCTCCTTTTCATCAGTCAGCCTGGCTGTCTTCTGGTTGCCGGATGCGTTGTTGTACAGACATGGGAATATTTGTAGTGTTACATTAACGAATCCATACAGGGTAACCACCGCTGCACCAAAACAGAGAACAGGAAGTGGCTTTGTACCTGAGGAGCAGGGATTTTCTAGCCTAGAATATTAGCCTCATACCTCTTCTGTTGTCTCACATACATCATCCTGTGCAGTTTGCCATCTTTAAAAGCGGCCACATGTAACAGACAAGTTGATTGTTTTTTGTCTCTTTTTTTCTATTCATGTTTTGAGAGAACATGAGCTGTCCACTGTTTAAACTACATGGTGTGTGTGATCATGCTTTACTTTCAACAACAACTGTAAAACTAAATGCATAGGGCTGACTGCAACTACCAGATTTATTATGAATTGTACCATCAAAAAAAAGCTGCAATAAATCTGAATTCATATTCATTTGGTTGATTTTGTGTTTTTCTTTCTTCAAATAAGTTTTTCTCACTTTGTCTACACATGTAAAACTAGGTAATTTAAGAACTTTTATTTGACCTTGATTTCAGACAGAGAGCTAGTTATATCTCAAGCTTGTCATCTCTAATAATTATTTTTTGGACCAGACGAGGAATATTATATTATTATGACTACCTGTAGCACTAATACAGCAATGTCATGTTTAACTCTTGCTGAAGTTGGATTTAAATTGAGAGATTTGCTTCAATTTCAACTCAGACCAATTCAGCTTATTTATATGGTGACAATTCACAACAAATATATCTCAAGATACGTTACAAAAAAATTAACTCTATCAAATCATTCAGGTAGATTTCAAGTCAGTCATGTATATTCCAAGTTGGTCCTTCTTTTCATACAATTCAGTCAAGTTCAGTTTCGTTTTCTAATAGTGTAAAATATTTTCTGTACAAGGAGTGCAGCGTTCCTCATATAAAAGCAAGGATAACATCTTACTTGGTATTTTGTTATAACTGTTCTAAGTTTTCACAGCCTGCAATCCTGCATTAACTGCAACAGAATCTGTGTATCAAAACATACAAAATGCGAAAACAGACAGAATTTACTTGATCTAATCCAGTGGTTCTTAACCTTTTTTGAGATACCGAACCCATCAGTTTCATATGCACATTCACCGAACCCTTCTTTAATGATAAATAAAATATACAGTACAGACCAAAAGTTTGGACGCACCTTCTCATTGAATTCAATGTTGTGTCCAAACTTTTGGTCTGTACTGTATATTTTTTCAAAATTCAAGACATAGGTACAGTATGTATATGATTTTTTGCTGGTGCACAAAATGAGTCGTGCATGAACATCATCTTTGCTCAAAGAACAAAACCATGAACTCACAGCAAGTTACAGTATTATTATATTCGGGCCCCCCAAAAATATTTTGGCCCCATAAAAGAATTTCAGCCCCCCAAAATATTTTTTTTTACTATTTTACTAATTAAAAATAAATTTGGATTTTTTCAAAGAATACATTTTTTTAATAGCTTATTTATTTATTTATTTATTTTTTAAACTTAATTTGTTTTTTGTCATTTTGAATCCACTAAATACTTTTTGGGGCCAGAATAAAGTATTGAACAAATGACATACCTGCAAATCAGTGTGACTTCTGCTGTTGTTTTTGGGAGACCAGTTCAGAGAGGCGTGGCTTCACCTTGGCAAGTGCATCTTCAGAGCAAAGTCTGTTCATTTTCTTCTTTTTTGTTTTTTTATAGATTAAAATATTAAGAAAGAAACCACGCGACGTACAACTATGACAGCCGCTGACACTGTGCGCACTAAATTCCCCGCAGCGCTGATTGGCCGAGCAATGTAACACGATCCTCTGCAGCCAGTGATGGCCAAGCGGGGCGGGTCATCACGACTTTACACAAGTGTGTCTTTACCTCCGCGGCAGAGGCTCCGCCGAACCCCTGAGACAGACTCATCGAACCCCTGGGGTTCGATCGAACCCAGGTTAAGAACCACTGGTCTAGAAACTGTTCTGAGTGCAAAAGTGCAAGTTACCTGGTGACACCATGGAAGCTGTGCAGGAACCGCACAACGGTTTGATTACAGACTTATTCAACACTAGTATGACACACACAGACATTTCCTGCAAGCTGCAACAAATGAATTACCTACTGTGCTCTGGAACGGGCGTCAGAGGATTTGAAGTGAAAGATTTAAAGGCTGATTGAATTATATGCACTGGGAAACATACTCTAACATTCATTCAAAAATATCCCTGAATACCTACCACATAGTAAAATTTAAAGAATGGATTATGAACAATCAACCCACCCACTTTTGATGGAAAGTATCATGGGAGATTTTAACTACAGTTTCTTCAACTTCTTGTTCCATCTAGCAGCGTAAAGCGCTAATGTGTATATACAAATATATCTCATTTAGTGTTTTACTATTACAGTAAATCTTATTAGTTGAACCTGTTCGTAAAAAAGTAAAACCTTTTTGGGGCATCTTGTGTTGAGTAAAGTTGGTGCTTCATCCACCACAGAGTTCAGCTGTGGACACACAAACCCTGCACTAAGGAACACATCTTGATTTCAGAGGTGAGGGACATACAGTTAGCTTCTCTTTTAGACATCCTGCCACCTGGCTACACTTAATTAGCCAACACACAGCCTACACAAATTCAGACATTAATATAAATGAAAGCTCTAATAGCAAAATCCATCTAACTGACGTGACCCAGGCAGAACAAACAGCCAACATGTAAACAACATGCAGCCTGGCTGACTAACAAAACACCAGTGTTCAAGTCCACTGTTGGGATGGGCAATTAGCAAGAAACTTCAGACCCAGTCGACTTGGACTGGACTCTAGAGGCAAGCAGGCCTCAGCTAGAGCGGCTGTGTTTTGTAGTTTAAATATCTGCATGTTACTATAGAAACAAGTAGACAATGAATCTGAGTAATTGACAAATTTGTGACTGAAACCTGCAGCCAGATGAAATATTTCATCAAGCTGTGATTACATCTGTTTCTCTCAATGTGGTTTCTATTTATGATCAGCTTAAGATGAGCAATTGAATTGAAATGTTACATCACCTATAGACAGTGGCGGAGCTAGACTTTTAAAGTTGAGGGGGGGGCAAGGGGGATCAGGGCTATCTCGAAGGGGTTGGGGGGTGTGCCAAAAATGAGAATGTGTGTGTATATATATACATCTACATATAGATCCATCTATCTATATGTATGTATACACATCTATATGCATGAGTATATATACAGTATATGAAAGAGGGAGAGGTCGTGTTGACGGAATATTTTCCGTATTTGACTGGTTGTTTTTTTAAACTATGGGAAAATTTGAAGCCCGTCCGTCATTTGACAGGTTAATAATTAACGCCCCTGGCTGGTGCACATGTCCAGACATTATGGACTATAGAGGCAACTAAAATCGGGTCAGACCAGAATTATTTACTTAATGGTGGCTCGGACTTCTAATGCATTTAATGAGTTTGCAGCACATGGAGAAAACCTAAAGAGAATGAGTGATCAAGTTGTTTTGATCCACTTATTATAGTTTAAATAGAGGAGTAGCATATATATTATCACATGGACTTATATAAAGTTCTATACATTTTCTTTTCATATATTTAATATTGTTTTTCTTCTTTGGCTATTAGGTTGGCTTACAATGATTCCAAATAATGTACAGGAATGACCTGGTGTTGTTACATGTCAATCATCAGGGAGGGCAACTGAGGGGGGCAATCAGATGTCAGGGGGGGCAGTGCCCTCCCGGCCCCTCCTTTGGCTCTGCCCCTGCCTATAGACAGTTATTTTCAGAAACCTATGGAAAGAAAAAAAGAAAACTTGCTTGCAGCCCCTAGCTATGACAGTTCAGCAAATTCTGGCATGTGCTGTCAACTCTGTGGACATGCCACACAAATGACTCTGAGAAGTGGAAGACAGTCTGCCAAATGTTTGAGTAAGTGGAGGTGAATGCAACATGCCTGAGCAGATACATGAATCAAGAGCTGCAAGGGCTGCCTGTCTTGAAGTGATGAAGGGTGTGACACGATCAGAGACAGGAGAAACTTTTAACATAATTTATGTAATTTGATATATGTTTGAATTTATCTGATATTTGTTCACACTTGCTTTGACACTGGTGCTTCATGTTTTTATTAAATTCAATAGGCAACAAGGTTGAAACACATGATTAAATACACCTGGTGGTCACTGGGTGAGAGACAACATAGAGACATAGAGACACACACTCACACCTGAGGTCAACTTAGAGAACCTAATGTTTTTAAACTGGGAAGAAGCCTGAATATCTGGCGGGGACCCATGTGTGAACAGAGTGAACATGCTGAAAGATTTGAACCGAGGACCTTCTTGCTGCTCCCAACTGCCACTTTACAGCTGAATTGCCTGTTTCATCATATCAAAACTTACTGTACGAGGAAAAACTACAAAGATGGTTTGAAGTGCTTTGGCAAACAACCCGAACCTTTTTACTATACCTTTTACCGCTTTGGTGTTGGACAAATAAGGAATATTGTGCAATTACGTCACAATTGACACATTATGTAATTAAGCCCGCACCATGGTGGAGCTGTCCTGTATTTTGGAGGTGTTGAGTTGATAACCCTAATTATTACACATTTAGAAAAGCGTTTTCATTTCAGTGCAGCACATTTCATCAGAGAAAAAGATATTAAGTCATGCTGTGTTCTAGGAAAAGGGCAGACACTGTAGCTAAGGAACACAGGTAAATAAGGAAGTTAGCAACAACAAACCTGGTGTATGATGTTTTATCTGTAAATGAATGCTGCCCTCTAGTGACTGAAAGGAAGAATAACTAACTGGTTCATGCGACAGTTCTTTTCCATTTGCAAAATAAGATATTCCTCATTAGCATAAGATGCAATTCCTTATTGTACCTTAAGGGAGCAGTCAGGACTGAAATATTATTCTTATGTTAATTTTACAGTCCTAGCAGTGAGGGTGTCATTTCAGAACCAGACAAATATTAATTTACTGTTGCACCTTTTGAAATATACTGCAGTGTTTTATTTGAAAATAGGCAACATGCTATAGAACAAAGACACTCTACAGATTAAATTGACATTTAATGCATAATGAGATAAAGCATTAAGATTTTACATCAAGCAGCTCCACAGTGAGGCATGCTGCAGGTTCAGGAGCTAAAGCATACACAGACTGTATAAGCCAGGGTTACCCCTCTGAATTTCTGAGAACATGTCTCCCACAGCATGTGTTATAAAGTCAGTCTTGTGAGGGCAGTATATTGTTTTTAAATGGACAATCAGTCAGGTAAGTCCAGCTTAGTCAGTTCTACCTTAGTAAGTGGGGTTTGACTGAAATGTGGGGAAAAATGTTTCAGGTGAACTCTGTCTAATTCAATGATTAACTAAAAGTTTTACAAATCATTTGAACTATTCTGTTGTTGCCCTTCGCCTGGTAAAAACCAGACTCTTGTTCTACGCTTTGCTTCAGTCAGAGAGTCTGGACACCTGGCTATTGAGAAACAATTGTTTGCTGAAGGCTTGGACTAAAATGTTTGGCCACGTCGATAAAGCTTACCTGAAATTGCATGTGCTGTAAACAATCAGGCCCCGTGTATATATGATGGAACATGATGGCTGTTACTGAGAGCTGCAGCAATCAAATCTCTTAAACATTCCTTCTTCTCTTACTTTAGTTGCTCAATATTTGAAAGTATGGCCAACAGACTCAATGGGTTTGTTTACATCATCTGTTGCAATTGTCAAACTACAACTATAAGTAGACCACAGTTCTAAACCAGCTCAGAAAATCAACATCATTGTTCACCTCACTTTCTGTTCGCTGATTGGCCCAGTTGAAATTCTAACAGACCAATCCAAGTCAATGGGAGAAATTCTAGATGGAGCACTGAAGGGTGATGAGAATCAAGGGGAACTGCACAGGAAGGCAATGACCAGACTAATGGTCCTATGATATGGCCATAACCTAGACAGTGACACAAATGTGGTTTTGTAAACATTGTGGTTTAAGTTCATATAGTAGGCGCAAAGGTTTGTTACAAAGAAAAGTGTGCAGCCATCATTGGTTTGCATAAAATGTCACATTTAAATTGCAGGACACTGCAATGACGAATATTCAAGCTGGATGTTCTCGAGAGGATCCTGTTGCCACCAGTGCAGAGCTTGCTGAACTGTGTCAACAGGTTGGTGTGCTACAGTGAGGGGAATAATGTTTCAAGAGAAACTTGAGGGACAGACCAGAATTCTGCAGGAAAAAACAAGGAGAACATAACGATGGAGCTACTGTGATGACTTTCTAGTCTGCCATACAACACCATGAAACAAGGTAATCCTTAGGTTTTTATTTCAGTACATTTAGGCAGTTTATAAACTTTTTTTAACAAACATTTTAGTTGCCGTTATTGGCATTCATAAGGGTTTAGGTTACAGATTAATAACAACAGTCAATTTCTTTGTTTAGAACAACCAGTGACACTGAAATACATCTTAAATAAAGCACATAGCTTACATCATTCCCACCTAAAAAACTGATTCAGTGTTTGTTGAGTTGCCATGGCTGCTCTAGATCTGTTTCTGGTCATGAAAGGAGGAGGTAGACGTCAGACTTAAATACTGTTGGATAAACCACAGACTTTGATGTCACAGGGAGAAACACAGTTTTGTCCTGAAACTAGTCTTTTACCAACATGGACTGAAAGGCCAAGCAGAGAAGAAGAAGCCATTACTCCAAACAACATAAAAAGCCAGATTACAATTTATAAATGTCCAAGGGATCATTTTTGGAGACATTCTCTGTGGTGTCATGTGGTGTTTCTGCACATGACCACCATTATGTTTGGAGCAAGGGAAACTTTACAAGTGAACTTCACAAAGTTGATTAGAAAGGAAAAGAATGTCATGCAGTGGGGAAACAGATGTCAGCACAAACAGACCTTCCACAGTAGAGAGCTGGATTAGTTACAGAGTAGCTTAAGGGCAACAATATCGATGTTTTTGCAGTGGTCATTACAAAACATTGACTTCAGCTCCATCAAAATGTTGTAGCTTAAAAATGGTGTGAGTGACACATCTGACTCAATTACACCAGTTTATTCAGGAGGAATGGGACAAATTTCTAGCAGGTTATTGTGAGAAGCTTATGGAATGAACCCCAGAATGTTTGAATCAAGTCATATGGTTTATGGGACAATTCTTCCAAATATTAAGAAAATGTAAGGAAACTAATGGATTTGTGGAAAGTTAAAAACAAGTCTATGTATCATTATTGTGACATTTAGAAAGTAGCAGGGTATATGATGGGAAAAAGAAAATGTGCCTTTGTATAGTATATGTAAATATCTGGCTTCAACTGTAAAATTAATAAACTTGCTAATAAAATAAACAGCATCTTTCCGCCATGGCTGTACAGGCAACCATATCCACAAAACCTGCCCTTTACTGAATCTTGTATCAAATGATAAACATGTAAGCTGAAGCAAAAATGCTAAAACAGTTCATGCTGCTTTCAACCCCTCCCCAATTGTTCTTGACCTTTGAACCTGACACAGACAGCCACACTGACATGTCTTACATGGCTGTCTGGGCTGGGTTATCGGGGTCAAAAGTCATGATCTCCATGTGGATAAGACCTGGAAAACAGAAAGCAGTGTTAAATTTAGCAGAGAAATCTCTTGTGTACAAACAAATCTTTCAGGAATATGAAATCGTCACTACATTAGGATTTAGATTGTCTCAGTAGAGAGCACCCGAGTCTTTAGCTTTGCCATACATACTCTTCCATTCTCCGACATCAAGCTCAAGGCTCTCGAAGGAGTCATCGTAAGGTTTGGAGTCTGGTTCTGAATCTGCGTCGTGGTATTCTGACAGAAACGGGTGGGCCAGTCCTTGATTGGCTGTGAGCCTCTTCTCTGGATCCAGCAGCAACATCCCCTCCAGAAGGTTTAAAGCTGGAGGTATCAGGACAGAAACCATCCCGTCTTCTATTAACCATCAATGCTTTCAGACTTGGGTTGATTTGATTTTATTTACTGTAAGTGTTTCTATTAGCAGTGCACACTGTACTTTTTCTGGTATGTTATAGACCTAGAGTCAGGTCCGCATAAACAAACTCACCTTTCTCATTCATTGTTGGAAACACTAATTTAAAATTCTTCTTCTTTTGTGAGGGCAGACCTTGCACATACGACTGTGCCTGAAAAATAAATGACACGAGTCACATGATTTTTCAGAAACTGACAAACACTGATGAAAATGAGTGATCAAATAAATTAATCTCTTATTTCAGTAGCATGACATCCATCCATTGTCTTCCGCTTATCCAGGGTTGAGTTACAGGGGCAGCAGCCTAAACCCTGACCTCCTAGACCTCCCTCTCTCCAGCCACTTGGGCCAGCTCCCAAGGCGTTCCTAGCCCAGCAGAGAAACATAGTCCCTGCAGTGTGTCCAGGGTCTTCCACTAGGTCTGCTCCTGTTGGGATGTGCATGGAACATCTCAACAGGAAGGCATCCAGGAGGCATCCTAATAGGATTGCCCCAGTCACCTGAACTGGTTCCTCTTGATGTGAAGAAGCAGCACTTTGAGTCCCTCCAGGATGATCAAGCTTTTCACACTGTCTCTAAGCGATAGCCCAGGCACCATGACATGACCATAGATGAGGGCAGGAATATAGATCAATCGTTAAACCAAGAGCTTTGCCTTTTGGCAAAAGCTGTTCATCATGGCAGACAGTTACAGCACCTGCACCACTGCAGACACCACACAAATCTGCCTATGGACCATTTTTCCCTCGTTCACAAACACCACCACAAGATACTTCAACTCCTCTACTTAGGGCAGGACCTTGTCTCTGATGTGGTGAATGTATTCTACCCTGGTTCAACACCAGAAATGGGTAGTTCCTAATTTATATTCTGGCTGGTTCACACTCCACTGCAAACTACTCCAGGGAAAGGTTCCAAACACAATTAGTGACAAAGGGCAACCTTGGTGGAGTCCAACTTACTGCCAGCAACAAGGACCAAACTCTGGCATTAGTTGTACAGAGACCTAACAGCCAGTGCTGTGTATAGCCTGGTTCCCCATACACAGGACTACCCAAGGGAGACATTTGAATGCCTTCTCCAAGTCCACAAAACACATGTAAACTGAGTTCACCAAAACACAAAATCAACCTTCTTCCACAGCTATCTCAATTTCAGATCTAGATTGGGGGATGAGAAGAACCTCTCTTCAATGATAGGTTCAGGACATTAACTGCAACTAATGATTAATTTATGCACATCTTGACCAGGTGTGCAAACAAATTTGTCTGCATCAGTAGCAAACTGGAAATGTCAGTATGGTTGTTTTGTGGACAAAAAATAACTCACATCTTTACTCTGCATCTTCTGCACTAGGGACGAATCTGGTGTTCCTGTCAGATTGAGGATCTTCTTCAGCTGATCAATACCTGGATGCTTAGGTAAGAAAACCAGGGCTACCTGTTCAGTGTGTGTCTGTTTAGCTGTATTTTAAATCAACTAAATTTAATTTGAACATTTTCTTATTAATACATTAAGCTAATATTAGCACACATGCTGATTTATATTCATGAGTATATGATTCAGCCATTTATTCCTTTCACATGTAGGAATAAGGATTGAAACTCAAGCCTTATTCTTTATCCTTATAATAATTGAGCGTGAAGATATCTGTATGTGGATACTGTCGTGTCCTGGGAAAAGCACCGTGCTGGTGATCATTTCAGCCAGGATGCAGGCGGCTGACCAGACGTCCACTGCAAAGAGGCAGAATCTCAGTCACAAAAAATCTGTTTGACAGGTTGTGTTGTAGCCTACTTCAATAGCATATTTCATTTGAGACTAGGCCTGTCACGATAAACGGTAAATCAATTAATCATACGATAAATTAAAACTATCGACGTCATTTTAATTATCGGCATTATCGTCTCTTCCGGCCTTTTTCTCTTTCTGTTAATGACACTGAATGAAAAAAGGCTCAACTCCGGTGCTCTCCACTGACCCTCCCTTCCTCATTTCCTTAGTGTAAAGCTCAGCGCACACAACACGATCTCAGAGCTGTCGGCCCATTTTCAAACCCTGACAGACCACACATTAGCCGACAGAAATCCTAGGTATAACGGTTCGATCTGGTTCGTTCCTGCCGTGTGGTGTCCAACAATGGGCACAAAATAATGGCTACAAGTCCAGTGAACTAATTTTAAAACCAGGCATTAATCAATGCTTTACTACAATCTACCTGCAATGCATGTGGCTAGTGTCAGCGTAAAGTCCTGACTGAATGAAAATTATTATAACCTGTTTATGTCACGTTAACAAAGAACAGCTGAAAAGTTTATCAACTGCGGTAGCAATTTCGCTCCAACTCCTCCCCTTGTCATTTCTATATTCTTTGCATGTTGAATAAACATTAATGTTGTTTCCACATATCATCTCCAATGTCTGCTGGACTCCGGGTTGCGCCGTGTCAGCTGTTTGGGATTCCCCTCCATAATTTCCCCTCAGAAAGCGTGGAGGAGAATCCTCTTCTGATTGGCTGCCTGTCACATTCAACAGGCTGCGTTAAGATCCCAGTCAGAAAACCCCTGATTTGGATCGGAGCGGCAACAACGATCTACCGTAACACACCACACAATCTTAGAAAGACCAACTTTCTAAGATTGTTGGAAGGGGAAAAATAGGAGCAAAAACCTTGTAGTGTGAACTATTGCATCAGGTAGTCGATGTGCCCATTTTCTCTATTTAAATCTAATTATTACTGAAGGGCAACATAATATACAGACTTCATAATCTGCACTCTTTTGGTTGAATGCAGTATTTATTTCCACTTTGGCTTTATGTTGTTTAGTTGTTTTTTTTCAAGTGAGTTTTTTGTTAATGGAGACTGAGAATCCATTTTATTTTTGTTTTTGGTTGTTTTGTTTATTTTGTTTACCAGTTCCAGTGTTAAATGTTCTTTTGAAAATAAAGTGTATCTATCTTTGGCAAGAAATCGCATGCATTATTACGTCATTTCCATTAAATCAGTGTAAAAAGGTCTTCAAACAATATTATCGTTTATCGCAATAATTTTTGAGACAATTAATCGTTGAGCAAAATTTGCTATCGTGACAGGCCTATTTGAGACAAATTGATATTAAAGATGCACAGTATTGTTCTTACCTGCCTGACTGTAGTGCATCCAGTTGAAAATGACCTCAGGTGCTCTGTACCAGCGTGTGACCACATAACCAGTCATTTCACTCTCAGTTTGTCTCGCCAGACCAAAATCCAGGATCTGAAATGAAAGGCACTTGATTTTTTTCTATACCTTAATTCTTTCAATATGAGGAGCACTGTGAATATTCAGTTTCAAGTTTTGATGCAAATTCACAATAAAATTGTGGTCAGAACTTTGATTGACCTATTCTATTTTTTGTTTCTGCATTGTCCTGTAAGCCACCCAGTTTCACTATAGGGAATGTGATATCAAGGTGTTAGTTTGTCTCTACACTTTACCTTTTGCAGGTACACACTTTGGCTACTCCTCTAATGGCAGAGATCATTTTTTGTTTAGCACTTTAATGTTTTTGCAAACTTTCAAAACGTTTAGCCTATTTAGACTCTGATTCTGAAAGACTCACTTATTTGGCTATTTTGTAAACTTTCAGTTCAATAAAAGTGAACCTCTTTGTTGTAGTTTTAATTATTGACTGTCAATAATTTTTCTAGTAGTCAGCCGTTTGCATTCATGCTGGTGAAGAGGACGAAGCCTGTTTACGCAACATTTCCATTTCCTCTCTTCTCCTTTCCTTTCTTTTTTTCCAAAAAGCTTTGAGCAAATTGCAAGTAAGCAAAACATGAAGCAATGAGGTACAGCCTACAACAGAAAACAGTTACATGGACAATCAGGTGTGTTAATGAAAACATACATAAAATTCATAAATACTAACTATTTTTGAGAGACTCCATGTTCTCTTTGTGACACATGATGGGTATAACTATGGTTGAATGTAGCGCTTTAGCATTAGCTTCCACTAACTACTACGTTGGCGTAGGACTTAGTGGAACTAATGTGTATGTTTTAAGGTTAGGGCAGCTACATTTATAGTTTGCGGTGCCCACCACTGTCATACATTTTGAGAACTTACCTTTAATTCACAGGATTCACTCACGGCCAGATTGCCCGGCTTCAGATCCTACAACACACGAGTAACACCTTGGCATTAATTTCAGCATATGTTTGCTTCTTTGCTGGCAGAAAAATAAAGAAAAATCTAAAAGACTTATTAATGAATTAGACATTGAAGCTGATGTATACCAACCCGATGTATGATCCCAGCAGAGTGGATGTACTGCAGAGAACAACAACATGGATTTAGGAACATTGGGAAGACAGTAGGGAGATTATCTTTGTGAACTTAAGAGATGTTGGAAAAACATATCAAAAGAAAGAAACATCTTAAGATATGTGCATACGTACTCTAGTTTTACAGTTAGAATTGTGTTTCCACAAAGCACTGTTGGTTACATATTAACTAGCAGTGCCTGAGGGGATAAATAAGGGTAAGGAAGACACACACCCATGACACACTCTGCCTGGGAATGGCATAAAGAACAGATTATCTGACAAGATTCCTTTGAACATACTCTTAAATGTATTTATTGTGCAATCACAGTCATTTATTAACACAATAGTTAAATGCTTTTTCTTATACAAAACACTGAGTAGCTGATGAACTATAGTTGATGAACTAGTTAAAGAACTGTTTTGTAAAGGCAGAAAACATTCTGCAAATAAGATACACAGCTGAAATTAGACATGTACAAACACTGAAAAACTATTTCTGGCATTAAATCGAAGCACACTTTTCCTGCTTCAGGTTCATTTTGACTTATCAGAAGATTACTATTTTCTGGAAGCAGTATTAACTTCATCACTGGGCCTCTGTTGCATTAACTTGGTTTTGGTATTGACACTCCCTAAGCTCGGCCTCAGTTTTGCTCACAAGATGCTCTTTTTCTTCCCAGACGTGTCCCTTATCTTTGTGATCTAGAAAGGCAGTAAGAGTGTTTTTTTCTCCTCTGTGCATGTTCCACCTTGTGCTGCTGCTGCTTCATTTTGTTAATATGACTTGGTTCAGACTTGTTGAAGCTGAGATATTTTGACATTTCCAACCTGGTGAGATTGTTGCTGAGATTTTTTTACACCGACGCACAAGTGTGACAAACTCCATCAAAACTGTGGAATATTTTACCTATCAGAGAATACACCTTTTAGCAGTGGCTGCATGTAAGTTGCAGCTGTAATTTGTAATTTGTAGTCCTAAAAAGTGTTGGCTCAGGGGAGCTGAATATAAATCCAATCACACTTTCCATATTTTTATTTATAAAGAAATAAAACAAAAAAACCTTCTACTTTACAACTGTGCACTACTATGTGTTGGTCTAGCACTTAAAATCCAAATAAAACACAGAAATGTGTTATTCAACAGAAAAGAAACTTTTGCAAGACACAAAGACCTGCATAATGAGCTTATTTGGAGAGGCAGGGAGGTGGTTGTATATCACAAATGGCCCAGTAGGAGATCGTAAATAAAGCAAATAATAATAATAATAATAATGATAATATTCAAATCACTCACCTTCAGGCCTCTTAGCAGTTGATAAAACAGATATGTGATGATGCGATCAGATAATCTCTTTCTCTTCATAATGTGGCCCAGATCTTGGGCTACAAAGGGCATCACCATATAACTAAAGATTGACAGATATCAAGGGAGGAAAGAAACACAAGTGTAAACTAAATCAAATCAAATCTCCAGGCCTAAGCCTAAAAGTTCAGGATATATAAAGCAATTTTGAAAATGTAGACAGTAAAAAGGAAAGGAGATCAACATTTGAATGAACAAACCAAGTAAAAACAAGCAGGACGAAGCTGAAACATTGAACCAAACTCAATGAGCTGCAGAAACCAGCAGAATTGTTCTACTTACAAGGTTTGGAATTTCTCCAGTGTGGAGTCGGGTGTAAAGACGTTAAGAAGGCAGATCACCTTTAAAGAAAAATGAATCAATCAATAAACAAGCTCAACCTTTAGGATATTTACTTGTGATCATTTTCCCGTTCTCTATATTTGCATTAAAACACATTTACACCAGCCTGGATCATTGACTTAACAGCAGAACAGAGCCATAGTTTCATGTTTTATGTCAAATTCTGACCCTACCACAAGACGACTTAAATCAACACTTAGACCAGGCAATGGATTAGCAATCTGTTCCTGTCCAATCTTTCAGCACCTGGGTGAACTGTAGCCTCAGCTTCCTGTTCTTAGCTGACTGGCGTTGGCATCTGGTGTGACGTTCTGCTGCTGTTTGAAGTGTTGGGTGCTTAGATTCTGAATACCTTAACTGTAGCAAATGGGTCATTTTGGCTGCTACTACCTATCATCTTGACTCTACGCTCTGTAAAGCAGGAGATGGTTCGGAATGCTGATGCTTTGTTGGAACTTGATCAGGCATAAACCGAGGTGAGCTGATGTTTGTGTTAGCAAGCAGTCAAACATATGTAACTAACAACGTGTCTGTTGAGTGTATTTTTTACACTTCAAAGTGTGAAATATACATTTTGTTTACATCTTTGTTCCTAGAGGGCAATGAATTTGAAAATTTATTTTAAGAAAAAAGGAATCTAATATAATGTAAAAAATAAAAATCAACTGTATTTGAAAGAAGAGGAACATTTTTTAGCAAGATTAGAAAGTTAGGGGTAACCTTGACGTTGAACTTCACCTGAGGTGCCATACAGTGGTAACAGAAACTGATTTCAAGAAAAGATCCAGTAGAGAGGTATTTTCCTCAATTAAGAATGTAGGCTAAAGAAATGTTTGCCTCTTTACCGGTTGCTGCAGGTTTTACTTTTTTGTCACAATTACCAATTTGAGAACATCAACCATCAGACAAAGAACCAGAGTCAATAAAAAAATGCATTTTCAAATGATTACATTTGTTAAGAGAACTAATGCATCCAAACCAGTCTAGTTGAAAAACTAATCAGCCCCTAACCATGATAGCTTGGCACTGAGTCTTTTAAATCACAATGGAGGAATTTTGGCCTGCTCTTCTTTTGTTAGCCAGGCTGAAGGATTTCCAAGTATGATTGGTCTGTTAAAAGTTATGCCTCATCTCAACTGGATTTAAAGATGCAGTATTATGCAATTAGCATTATGCATTTAGTGCCATCTTATAGCACAATCAAGAAACTGTTACCTTTAGTTGTTATAAAAATGCAATATATACCAAATATGACTTAAAAGATATTTGACTTCATTATAAGAGCAGTTCAGTGGCTCAGTAGCTCCAATAAGATGGTTTGCACAGCACAATGGTTGCCATGAGAGATTAAAGAATTTCTCCTTTAATCTCTAGCTAGCTCCTTCTGACTAGCCAGCAGCAATTAACAAACACCTGGTGGAACTGTTCATCTGCTGAGCTCATATGGTGATGACTTCCTGAAGGCAAAGTTTCAGACAGAGCAGGAGTTTTTAAAGAGACAGAGACCCAATTTCAAGGCCTTAAATTGCAAAGTAAAATTTCTTTTAAGTCATATTTGATATATACAGCATTGTTTTTAACAACTGAAAGAAACATAGTTACTTGATTGTGCTATAAAATGGCACAATGTTTCTGGAAAACACAAAATACAGATTTTTGTGCTTACTTGGGCTATGTTGAATCTTTAAGATTTGATTCATTTAAGTGTTACTAAGTCATCTTTAAGGAGAGAAATATGTTTTTCGCAACACTGTACTTGTTGAATGCAGACTAATTGTCATTTCCTGCAACGTTTCTTCTCACATTATCGTGCTGGATGTGGCGGAGCAGCCTGAGCTCCCTGTAGGCTCGCTTCGCATGGATGAGGGACTGAAAGGGCCGATACAGCTTCTTGATCGCCACCTTCTCTTTGGTCTTCTGGTCGATGGCGGAGCTAAACAAGATTAAACACACTGTCTTATTGACATGGTACACACTGGCTCACATGACTCACACGGATACTCTGATGTAAGTCAGGAACCTAAGGGTTGTTGTTTTCTGACACACCTTTTGTCTATATATCAGTATCATTATCTGCATCACTTTATTATTGTCCCTGTAGGGAGATTTACCAGATCTGAACCAAAATAACATCAGTGTTAACAGACAATAACTCATCAGCAGTTTCTAGTGTTTCAGTGGGAGATCACTAGAAAGAACTGTGTCTTGGACAGCTCACATTCCTGCCTGTAGTGTTGAAAAGGTTTGTGGGGGAGATTCTTGTCATTTTGGAGGACCTGCATTGACTTGCCGATCTGCGATCTTCAGGCAGACAAAAACTGTTTCTGTTAGCAAAACCATTTGATCCCGGCCTGTCGGGCTGCCTAAACCACACAGCTGTGGAATGCATATTTAGGTCCTAAACACACACAGGATAAGTCAATTTACATCCAAACTCAGTCAAAGGCTTGGGATACTTTAGGACAGCACTGATCTATAAAACTATACTAGCAGCTTGACAATGTTTCAGAATGATTAAAGGAACAGCAGAACAACAAAAGTTTTATTAACACTAAAATGTAAATAAGAAGAGCTCAAATCTAAATTGGTGACTATATGACAGTGAGAATTAAAAAAAAAGAAGTTATAATATCGATAATCATTTTAAAAATGTTGAAAGAGTGACTATTTTTCTTCAAATGTTTTCGCACCCCACTCGGGGTAAACTCACCACACTGTGCCGTAAGCTCCGGAGCCGATCGCCAGCAGCGTCGCGTATCTCTCCGGGACATCCCAGGTGGTTTTCTGCACCTCCACCCGGTGGAAACCCGGCCTGACGGGAGAGTTCCTGACCGGAGACTGCATGGCGGCCCGGGATTTCAGGTCGCTGCGGGCGCTTTGACCGCGCGCGCTGTTTCTACCTGACAGGTGGGGTCTGTTCAGCGGGAAGGGTGGGAGCGAGCGCGCGCGTGGGAGCGAGCGCGTGGGAGACGCCTCCGCGCGTTTCCGGACACGCTCCCTATTAGCTGCAGAAAATCCAGCATTTGATGGGGAGTTTAAGAAATTCACAGAACACATTTCAAGACAGAAAAACGTGTTCTATACATTCAACAGTTTCACTTTCTTTGTGTCATAATCCTTTCACCTCTTCCACCACACGTGAAGGCAACACAGAACAAGAGACTTTAAAAACTGTACTCTGTTTTTTTTAAATCAAATGTAAAAAGGCTGAGAAGCCTTTAGCTACCTGGAATGTATTCAGAGAGCCAGTGACATGATTCATGTTTTGCTGTCTAAATTATTTCCTTGATCATTATCTGTTTTTAAATCGATGTTGGACTTTGTTCCTATATTTACAAGAAGGGAAGAGAAGAATTCTTACAATCCACATGTTTCTGAAATTCTGGTGGGGCAAAATAGTGGGTTTTATTATTATTATTATTATTATTATTATTATTATTATTATTATTATTATTATTATTATTATTATTATTATTATTAAGATTGTGTTGTTTTCTGTTTCTTTTACCTTTTTTAAAGGATTTAAAAACACGGTTATGTGTCTTTGCATTTCACTTAATTAAATATTATATGGGAGTCCATTACTGACGTTTTGAAGCAAATCAAAATTTTTGGAGACATTACCATTGAAGGCTATGGCTAGGTTTAGCTTTCTATGTTTCATTTGGAATATAATAAATTATTGTGTATTAATTGTTTAAATCCGGTGGAAGGATTTTTGCTTACTTTTTTTATTTAAGGATAGCTGTTGTGATGTATAACTCATCAATCCTTACAAGACGTTACTTGGATGATATGAGTTACGACATTTTATTTCTCTCTGGGATAAATAAAGCATTTTTAAATTAATTTCCTTAATGTAGATTTATTTAGATATCAAAGCCTTCTTTTTTACTTCTCAAGAACAAAACATCTCTCAGAAGGCCTAGAACAAAAAAGAAAAATGTTTCACAAATATACAGTTGACTTGCTATTAAAAGGAACTAAAAATCTCACCTATGAACAATTTAAAATATTGTCACCTTCCTAAAATAATGGCGTAGGTCAGTTTTTGTTGAAAGTAATTCACCACCTGTTTCTTTCCAAAATATGTTTTAGGCAAAGAAAACAACAAAGCAAAGCAAAACAAAACAAAAAACACTTGGCAAAAAAGTTACCAATAATTTATGAAGGTGACGGACTTCTTTTTAAGAAACAGTTCTACCTAACAACCAGCAGAGGGCAGGGTCATCTTATCTGGGCTTTAACGGGTCATTCTCCTCTTCACTGAGTTAAATCTGTTTTGAGGTCCGTCATCAGTTTACATATCGATCTAAAACAGTGTAATTATAACAGTGTAGTTGTAACTACACTAAAAGTTGTTTTGAAATATTGAGGTTAGATGATAGTGCAAAAATATTGGTAGGAACTATCAGCCAGCAGGAATAAAACTCTTTCTACAAGTGCTGAAAAATGTGAAAGAAAAAGTTAAAGTGTGGGAAATTTGATCGCAGAAGTGGTTTTATGATATCTCATAACTTCCATGCTTTCCAGCTGAGTATTGAGTGTTACTGGCAACCTTCAGCATGCAAAAAGGAGTTGACAGATTAGAGTGTGAAGCCAGCAGAGGCATGACATATTTCCTGAAAAGGATTTTCAAAAGAGATGCGCCTGAGGTGTACGATTGGTCCTTAATTGAAACTGTCTGACACAAAGTGTAAAACAGCTTGTTAATTAAGTCCTAGCCATGAACAAAATAGTTTATTTTGACATTTAAAGTATTTTCCAGAATGAATAACTGAACTCATTTTAAGAAGTTAATAGAGCAGAGGCTACTAAAGACTTGAGACTGGGTTGGAGAGTTTCCTAACCACAGGGAAGGGTAGTTCTGACTGGATGTTAAATGTAATGTAATGGCAAAAATGTAATGGCAAGACTTAAAAATGTATGTTTCTCAGTTTTCAAAACAATGACTGACATGAATTACTTTTCTAATCAGGATGACAAAAAAACTCAGTCTCTAGATGTACATAAAAATTAATGACACACAGTATTGGTTTAAAAGGTTTTGGGGAAAAAATGGGAAGAGTGTTTCTTCTGCCTGAATTTATTTTGTAACTTTATATATATATATATATATATATATATATATATATATATATATATATATATATATATATATATATATATATATATATATATATATATATATATATATATATAATTATTTTATTTTATTTTTTTCTGTCTGATTCCATCATTCTAAAATATTTAAAAAAAAAAATAGCACCAGAGTGCCCATCCCCTGGTGAACCCTGTAAAAATGTATAATTATTTCACTTTATATTTATAGATTTAATAAATAAATAAATACATACATACAGATACATAATCATATACATTTTAAAAGGATTTATTTGAAAATTCCCATCTCGGCAACCCCTCCTCTAACCCATCTCTACTTGTGAGACACACTACCAACATAGAAGACACATGATTTCTGCTCATATAAATATTACAGAAATATATGTATTCTAAATGTGTAAAATATAAATACTGTACCCTAATACGTTCTGTCATCGATTGAAGGCAAGACCAATTAACAACTACAGCCTGAAGAACATTTATAATTTAGAACAATAATGGTCACCTGTCCAGGGTGTACTTCGCCTCTCGCCCAAAATGTCTGGCTGGAGATAGGCACCAGCACCCCTCCTGACTCCACTAGGGACAAAAGTGTAAAGAAAATGGACTGATTATTAACATTTTTTACTTTATTTTGAAGGTGAGCGCAAGCACTTCCTGTCTCCGGCCCGTCTGACTCCGTGTTGTCTTGTCGCGAGCCGCCTGTCTGCTCTAACTGCTGTTGAAAGCTCTCAGATGCGCAGGGAGCTGAGTGTCCTGAAACGGAAGAAAGCACCTACTTTCACTCACACTGCCGTCCTCTGGACCCGTTTTTATATTTTTCATCTTTTCTAAGCTGACCGGAATTCGGTTTTCACCTCTTACCTGTAGTGTAGTTAATTCCACGAACGTCACTTTTTTTTATTTCCTCTCTTTGCCGCTCTGTAGTGAAGTGGAAGCTGAGTCTCATCAGCTGCGACAACAAACGTGGATGTGAGGCTGCTCCCCTGCTCAACATGAACGGCTGAGTCACCAACTTTAGCACCTAACAGGTAAGCTTAACACCGACATGTTCACGTGAAAACGAAAAAGAAAAACAATGAAATGTTCCTTGTTTTTATTAGAAGTTTGAATTGAGTTGTGCTAAACAGGTGTATCAGTGTCCCACCAATCCCAGTTATTTTGCTCTCGACTGTTAACACTGTGAGCTCAGACTCCGCTCTTTAGTCAGCTGATACAGGAATGTCTGGGAGCTGTGGGAGCCAGGCGTTCACCTGCCGCTGTGGCGCAGCTGCCTCCATCAAAGAGCAGAACCGTCTGCCAACACCAGCTGAAGGGGAAACAAGTTTCCAGGCTGTGAAATATGCGCTCAGTTTTCTGGATGGTCGGCATGCCGTAGTGTGGTGAAACACGAGCGGTGCTGATAAAAACCTTTCCCTCCCTCGCGCTCTGTCTCGTGGGAGCAGAGAACAGTAGAAATGCGCGTGTCAGACAGGAATTCCTCCTCGGGGTGACTGGCTTTTTTTTTATGGCTATAAATGGAAGGTGGAGAGGTTGGTTCGGCTGCAGCTCTCTCCATGTTCTGTGCCAGCTGTCAGATTTAATCTGGCAGAATCAGTGGAAACGAACGGCACATGAATAAAGCAGAACCAATGCCTCGACGCAAACTGAACTCTTCTGAACTGTAGGAAGTTCTCCTTTTTACGTTTTGATAAAGGACTTCCCATCTATTTTGAAACGTGCATAAAGATTCTTGTGGTTTTAGACGGCCCAGCCTTTAACCTCAATCATGTGGCTCTTTGTTTCCAGACATTTTTCAATAGCCGGCCATCTGCTTACTGAGGGCTCTGCTCCAAAGAATGATATCACATTACCTACTCTGGACCGTGGGGGATGACTGGAGGTGTGCCTTTATGGTATTATCAGGAACAATGTTCTTTACAAAAGTTTAATTGTTCTCACACTCCAGGCCTATAGGTCTACTTTGCTTATTGTTTATCTGCCCTGTACCAATTGTTAACAGTCCATTAATACCAATGTCAAAATTAAAATTTCCTTCAGTTAAATTTATTTGAAGTCTGATGATCCCGATATTGAACAGTCTGATTTTTTTCTTTTTTTCTTCAGCCTTTATGCAACCAGGGAATCACTATTGAGATCAAGATATTTTTAGGGAGACCTGGCAAAGATGGGCAGCACCATCAAGCAGTTACAAACATTACATATAAATAACATGCACAAAGATGAATTAAAAAGAGTGATAACCTGGAACACAATTTGTAAAATGCTACATAAGAAAGAAAAACAAGATGTGCACCGATTGCAGTTTTCTGGTCGATCATCGATCTTTTAACCCTTTGGAGTCTTGGGTCTAAATGGCCGTTTTGGTCTAATTTTGAATTTACCCTTATATTTTCACCATAAAAACTATTTACCTTACCTTGTTTGGTATCATTATTTTCAGAACATCCTAAACTTTGTGATTTTACAGTGTTTGTTTCATTTTGACAAAATTTATTATCACATTGGAGCAAAAAACACACACAGAAACATGACGTCATGCCCGCCACAGGGCGGGCGTCGACCTCAAAGCCTGACCTGCCTAGTCCAATTTTAGCTGATAGTGATTTTTTTTTTTGAATGAATAGTTGCTAGCATAGCAAATTGGGACATTTCAGATCTTTGTGGAGGTAGATAAGATCAGTGGATAATATTGGCTTCTTATGAAATTGTCTTCCTATCTCCCAAGATTAAGAAAATTGGGGCCAATTTAGCGGCGCACCCCTATTAAAAAGATTGACAATTTGAAGGAGCCATCTTTAAAACCATCAATCTAACTTCAAACTCATTCAGGCAGATCAAACTGCTAAGCTCCAAGATGTTTTGCAGTGTGTTCTACAGTATGTTGTGTGGGCAAATTTATATATTTTTTGTTTTTTCCAATCTCGGTGCAGACATTTGGAACAGAAAGCAAGAACTGTTCATTGGAAGGCAAGAAGTATTGCCCAGGGTTCTTTTCTTTTTTCATTTCACACAGATGAATTGGATGAAGACGAAGAATTAAAGAATAGAAAGTATACCAACAATGAAGTCTGCAGGTAGTCAAGGAAGGCAATCTTACTCAAGAATATAACTGACAGTGATGCGTCAAGGTGTTGCAGTTTGCCATCTCAGGACAAATTGATAACCTGTATCAGTCTTGTTAAGACACTGGACAGAAGCACAAACAAACAAAATGTCCCATAATCAAACACATAAAAAATGCTCCTCCTGTGTAGGAGAATCACAGCAGGAATCAAATGTAGTCTCATCTTAAAGGTTGCTAAATATCAGACATTTTTCTGCTATTCTGCTATAAAGTATTCAGAACAAGCTGAAGTAACATATTCTGAAACACATTAAAAGCAACTGTGCTTCGTGACCAGTTCAAACAAGATAGAAGTGAATATTTGTGTAAGCCACATTATGCAGCCCTGGTTATTTATGTGTTTAGAAAATATAAAATGTGACCAAAAATAGAACCGAGGTTCACCCTTAGAAATGGTCACAAATTCAGAGCACAGACCATTGTTTCTGATGAACGGAGATCTGTTGTCAAGATGGTCTGAGAACCAACTACTTTCTGTGAAAGTTGTTTAAAAGCCTCTATTTTAAAACATTATGGTTAATTGTGTCAGAAGCTTTAGAGAAATCTATAAAAAGTGATGTACAGTACTGCTGCTTATCAAGTGCAGCCAAAATGTCCCCAGCAATGCTAGTTTGCAGCTAGGTAACAACACTGAAGTTGGTATCTGATTCTCCGAGATCAGATCCCAAGATGTTGATGTTGATTTTGATAGCTAGCCAATCTGCTGTAATACTTTTACACTTTTTTCTGCTGAACTCTGCAGGTCAACATCCCAGAGGAACAAACAAACTGATGTCCTTTTTCTTCTGAAAATGTCTAGCTAACGCTGGAAAAAGCTAACCTTGGGTTTTTCACCTACAGTAAAAGCTTCCACACCAAAGAATGTTGTTGACTGTGCTGTTCACCGATCCGAAAAAAGTTTTAGACAATTGAATTTTATGACTTCGTAGTCACTGACCATTTCTGTTCACTCATAGGTACAACTCAAATATTTTCACTTTTTTTTTCTTTTTTTTTAAATTAAACTTTGCGTTGCTTTAAGTTGGTTTAACTGTACACATAAACACTTACCATTGGTTATGCCTGTCACAAAACTTTGTTGGACAATAAATTGTTCCAGAAGTTATTGCGATAAATATTAATATCGCTGTTTTGATTTTCAAGTAATACAAATGGTGATGGCATAATAATGCAAGAACACATTCTCAACAATCAATAACTTTCTAATTCTAATGAGCATTTACACTGGAACTAGAAGACATTTTAAATATCCAAAGTAAATAAAAAAACCCATCAGGAGCAACAAATAAATAAATAATGAAGTCTCCGTAAACAAAATTGTCCTTCAAAAAAGGACCAGACTGAAGACTTTTGGTAGAAAGAGAGAAAAGAGAAAAATAATAAATTATGCAAATGGAAATTATGGAATTTGTTTTATTTCATCATGTGATTAATTGATTTCTGTCTTACTGCAACAGGCCTACCATCAGGGGCATTAATAACTCCCCTAGCTGTAGTATTTTCACTGAGTTAAAAAAAAAAAAAATCCGCTTCCTGTCTCAAGCGAATTCATCGGTATAATGCTAGCCTGAAATCGCCAATTCTTATTCCTACTAAAACAATTCGAGGCAGTTTTGCAGAAATCCCTCTTCTTTGTGGTCAAACTGGTGGGATTTTAGTGGTTTTAAAATGAATGGCTCACAGGAAGCGATTAGCTTTTCCTCTTATTCTGCTCAGACCTTTCATGACACATAAAGAGCAGTGGTTCGAAAGGCCACTTCAGACGCAGCTGGTCACTGAAAGGCAGAGCTCTGCCGCTGAAACCACCACTTTCCTTTTGCTTTCTACCCATCATAAAAAAAGTGACTTCCAGGCATGTTTGCAGCATGGAAGGGGGTTCCTCAATTCATAGGTGTCAAAGGTCGAGCGTATTGCGAGGTGGGTAGCTCATCTTATAACTGCGTGAGAACTGGAATTGAAGGAGATCAATAAAACCGGATTGTTTTTTTAAACGCTTCGGTTCAGAATGTAGGAATCTTTACATCTGTGTGTCACATTCTGTAGGAAGACGCGAGGTGTGTATTTAGCCGGAATTTTAGCACCGTGGGCGCGAGCTAATCATAATAAATAGGATGGGAATGTCAGTCTGGATCACATCTTGTAAATAAGTGATTGATTAATACCAGAGGATGAATGAAATCAGTGTGAAGGTGAATCTGTGTCGGAGAGGGAAATAAGTGCACACCAGATTTTGATGATAGAAGAGTTTTGGGGCGTTCCTCTATGTCGGTCGCTGCAACAGCTGGTGGTCCCTCATGGTACATTCTTCCCTGCCTCTCTGTGTGTGTGTGCTGTAATGGGGTGTGGGAGAACACTTGCTCGGGCACCGCTGTGGCCACAGGCATCTCTGGGAAGATAATGGAAACTGAGAGCCATTGTGCAAACTCTAACCTCACACCTCATATTTTCCTCCCCTCCATCTCACCGAGCCTTTCCTTTTTTATTATTGATAAAACCTCTGGTGAAAACACAGTACATTTAGTTGAACTCTGGTTCAGATGTGCTTGCTATCTGTTGAGTAGATCGAATCCCCCTCACCCCCCAACCTCAGTAAGTCCCTGAGGGAGTTGGCGGACAGTCAGATTGGCAGCCTAATAAATACTCCTTTTCATTAGCAGCAAGCCTCTATTCGTTGTGCTTAAATGGAAATCCTCCTCCATCCTCTCATCCTATTTACCACACAGACTTTACAATAGAAGTACAGGACGTTTGACAAGAAAATAACCTAAACAGATGTCAGACACAGGATATGCCTGTAGATGTAGAGGTGTAGCCTAATCTAAGATCATTTTGCTCACCAGGCAGATAGCATCTCCACTCTGTTCAAGATGCTCCTCTCACAGCTGTTTTTCTTTTTTTACATTTAATTTTTCTTAGTATTTGTTGGAGGATATTTATTTGTGTCGACCAAACTTCTGGTTTTAGCAAGTTGATTTAAAGGTTGATTGATCAACAGGCCTGTTACAGTAACAAATTTCACTGGACAAAAAGTATCCCAGAAATCATTGTGATAAATGATAATATCATTTTGACACACAGTAATATATTGATAGTGATATAATAATGCAAGTCTTCCATCTCAAAGATCAATAAATGTTTTAAAGAAGACTTAACACTGGAACTGTAAGATATTTTAAATTGTAATGCTGCTATTTTTTTTAAATAATAAGACTCCTTAGAAATTGACTAGCTTAACAATGGTTGAATTATTTTACTCATTTACAAAAACATTATTTGTAAAACCTTTCCCCCAATTGTGAAAACAAGTCAATAATTAGTTTCCTCCAAATTATTTCAATATCCCAAATTATAGAATTCATTATTACGTTTACTATAGTTAGTGTCCACCTTCCCTTGTTTCTTTCTCATAGTGGTTTACTTACAGAATTGTTTGAGCTTATGAGAAGATAAGATTAGCCGGTGCTGCATGAACTTTCTTTATTTACAACTAAAATTCAGCCTCTTTTTGCATACATGAGCCAAGCTACCTTAATTCTCCTTGATGTAATCCTTTTTTAGCGTAATCTTCTTACAGAGTCAGAAGATGGAACACCTTGTGAGACCCAGAGGGTGTGGTTTTTATTGTTCTGGGCCAGCTCTAAGTCCTTGTACAGTTGTGTGTGTGGTTGTGTGTGTCATGTCACCGGCTCTTGGCTTCAGCCACAACCCCTGTTCTCTTCCACAAACTCCCCAGAGAGTCCGGCCCCAGCCTGCAGCCCATCCTCTACACAACAACCTTAAGCCCTCAGCTGGCCTTTCCTATATTGCCTAAGGCTCTCAACCCATTTTTCCTCTGTGTGTTTCGAACGCAAAGTTGTGCATTTTTTTGTGCGATTTGATGGCAGCGGTTAATATAACTGGATTACAATCCTGATCTTGTTTTTTGCTAAATAGAATGCTGTTTCCTAATGGCTGATGGTTTGAGATTTCAGTGCAGGGATGCTGCTGTCGTTGGGATTATAATGGTTTTAAATGGAACTGTGTATGTCTTGTTTTAGCATTTGACTATTATAAAAATCTATTAATTTTGTAATTATTCCAGAGGCTTCCAACCTTTATTTTTCTAATCCAATCTGTGTTTCTGCTGTCAAACTAAACTGTTTTCTTTTTTTTTTTTGCAATATACCACAAAATATCAGTCCAGTTGGTTATTTATTTATTTTTGTTTACTTAAAACTCTTTCTGGATTCCTTTCTTATTTATTTCTCTGTTATAAAAAGAGGCTGAGCCATTTTAGATGCCTGTCCTTTTGTCCAGGGATGACATGTTATTAGAAATGAAATGATCATATTATAGTGCTGAATTGTGATGCATTCAAAAATATTTTTCTAATTTTATTACTTAAAAGAAGCAACGCCGGCATCACAGGTGCATTTCCATTACAAACTTTGTCGATATTCTGCTAACTTAGAAAAAACAGAATTTTGGTGTTCCATTAAATCACATGTGATTTAAACACAATTCAAATCATGTGTGAATAAGTTTGTTCACACAATAAGTTATTAAAAGATGTCCCACGCCATCATCCTCCTACTTCTTGTCATCTTGTTGGTCTTCACCAGGAGTAACATCTGGTTGTTGATCACATGACTTGTGAGATGCAAAAAGTAGTTCTATGTCAGTTTGGAGAAATACACTAATTTCAAACAGTCATGCTAGCGCAAAAAGTTAACTTTTTTCCCCCTAAATTGCCTTGTTTCCATTCAGTAAATTAATTTTTGTAATTTCAATTGATCAATTTTATGGTCAATGGAAACACAACTTCTGTTGTGGAATTTGGCACCTTGCAGAAAAAGGTGCCAAATTAATTAGTTTTTGTTCAAAATTGGCATGTTCCCATTAGGCAAATTGATTTTAGCAGTCTTCTTGCTTTGATTGCCTGTTATTTTGCTGCTGTTGCACTGAAGTTTCCTCATTGTGGGACAATAAATGATATTTTTTTTCTATCCCATTTGCTTCTGACAATCTATGCTTTGCCTGAATGTCTGCCTGTTGGCCTTGTATAGAGCTGAATGGCCACAAACAAGTGAGGCCATTTGCTGGCAAACCTCATATATAAATTCTCTTCCCTCAATGTGTGCATGGTGTAGGTGTCATGTCTCCCCCGCTGGACAGTTGCTTCTGGATCCAGTAGAGTTATGCTAGCGATCCGACAGACTCACAGGTGGAGCATTCCCTTTCTTAAAGAAATCCCCTTACATTTGTTGTAAGGGTGTGGCTTTGGTTCTATTGGCAGCTGGTATTATTACTCTGAAATGTAATCACCTCACAGCCTGGGAGAGACACTCCATATTGAATTTGCTTCTTCATTTCTCCTTCAGAATAGCCTAGTTAATTACTACAGCTAACCAGGACTGGAACCACCAGTGGTCAAGAAATGATCAATACCATTTGCACAGCAGTTGAGATAACATTCTGGGAACCCATTGATCAATTCCAACCCAACTGGACCGCTTTATTCGACTGTGTGTTGAGATAATGGATTTGGGATTACTTGCGCATATGGACGTAAAGTAAGATTGAGAGGCTTTCGTTAAGTCAGCTTCCCTGTTGTCTAAAGGGGTTCTCGCTTATAGGGATGCTCATCTGATCCTTAGATTTATCACAGTGAATAAGATTTTCGCTGTCAGTTGAGATCAGATGCTGGATGAGTTAAATCCTCTTAGTCCAGGGGTCTCCAAAGCCCAGGGGTCAGGGCTATGGTGGACCCCGACTGCAGTTTAAGAATGGTACAAATTTGACCCCCCAGGAAATTGAGCTGATACAGATGAACACTTCTTATATGTTTTTAGAATGAGATCTTGTTAAATGGAAAATACAACACAAAGTATTTTGTCTTCTATTAGCCATGTTTTTTTTTATTTTTACTTTGATTATGATATTACTAAAGTCAGGACACAAACATCCACAACTTTTTACTCAACAGACTTGGGCACCAACCCATTAAACTTAGCTAAAGATGGAAAGAATATTAGAAAAAAATTCTCATTCTTGTTGTGGAGATTACACTAAATGCATTTTCTAAACCAACGGAAAAGAAACCATTCAACCAAAAAAGTTTAAAACTTGTACACCTTTATTTTATTAATCCTGCTGTGGTCTTAAGAGATTGGGTCATTTGGGCTCGTAAGCATTTTACTCTGTGCACAGTCTGACAGGGTCACTGACCCCACATGCTCTTAGATGTTTTTTTGTGTGTGTGGTTTCGGGAACTGATGGTCTGACGGGACAACCTGCCCCCTGTTTTCCCGCTGTCAGATTGTGACATTTGCTGCACTCCTCCTCCAGTGCAAAAAGATTTTTACACCACGGCTTTAGTCTATCCAAGAGAAATGGTGGGAAATGAATTTGCCCCTTTCTCAAATCGTATCTCCACGTAGGACAATGTCATTTTGTCCTTTTCTAATTCCATTTCATACGCAATTATTTAATTTCATATAAGTATCAGTTTATTTTCCTGGAAACTATGCAATAGAAAATAACGACCTTTTGTTGCTTCATGCAGAAAGTTCTGTGCATTAGCAGCAAATGATAACTATGGAAGTTATCCTGAGCGCTCATGTATGAATTCATATTTTTGATTTTCTTTTTTTTTAAATTTACTTTGTTCCCTGTGCTTGGTTAGTTAGCTCTTTCAAGACCTTTTGCTAGATACTAATTATTAGTTATAGAACCACAACCAAAAAATTAATTAAATTAAAAAGGCAAACATTAGTGTGTCTTTTTATCTTTAAGTTGCTCCACAATAAATACATTTTTTAATGAAATCAGAATATCATTAATGATCTAAAATATAACTGTTGCCTTATAAAAAGAAAAACAGAACAATGCAAAAAATTTTGGGTTGTGAATTTATTTCTATTTTATTGACTATACATATGTAATATAATTACCATTTTTGGCTTCAACCAATCAATCGAGTTTATTCAAATAGAACATTTCAGCAACAAGGTAGTTCAAAGTGCTTTACACATTGAAAGGATAAAAACGTCAAACGCATCATACAGTCAACAATTGTGAAGCCACTAACAGACACTGACATTATCAAGTGCCATCATTTTCTGGACTTGTGGTCAGGGGCTGAACAAAATCATTTCCAGGGCCACAGATGGCTCTCGGGCCATGCTTTGGTCACCATTGCAGTATGGTGAAGGAAGAAAATTGGGAGCCATGAGGAAATCTGGCCGAGTTCTACACCAATTTAAAATGTGGAAAGTTTTTGCAGCATTCACAAAAAGCCATGTTGTCTGACGGATGTTACTCTCTACTGCACACGCTCTATTAAAACATCTAGGAGCTAGTAATTGAGAGCAGTAATTCATTATGGACATGTTTATGGGAGGATTTGTTTTTTATTTGGTTGTGAACTGAATAAGAAATAATAGTGGTGAATGAAGCACAAAGCCATAATTCTTTACTGTAATTAGGGTGCCTTATTGGGAAAAACTACTTCCTTTGTTTGCCAAAGCTCCATTATTTTCTATAGAGTGGTTAGCATTTTCACTCATTATTTGCTGCTGCTCACACAATTTTCATGCACTAACCACAACTAGTTCTGTGAATGAGAGCAGCAACAACCAGCAGGAGGGAAATTTTGGTACAATTCTTGAATATTTTAATCTCCATTTGAAAGCTGAGTGTGCCATCGTTTAAGATGGATAAGATAAATCTTTATTGTCGTTGTCCCAAGAACAACGAAATTTAAAAAGTGCCATCAGTCAGTGCATATGGGTTGGGAAGAAGTAGTGAAGCATTGTGGATGTTCCAGTGTGGCTACCAGATGCTTTGAAATTTTATTTGTCCTCCTTTACAGTTTTGTTTCCCTTTTTATTTTTTTTCCTTTCTTCTCTCTTTTCTTCATTTTCTTTTCTCCTAATCCATTTAGGTCCATGAGCAAGACTCTGTCTCAATGTAGTAATTGGTGGGTAAACACTGCAGAAGCTCCAGAGGGGTGTGTTAAACTTCAACTACTTCCTGGTCTGGACCTGGGTTGTCAGTGGCCTAATAAATTCAGCCAAATTCATCTGTTAAGTTCTGTACGCTTTGGATTCTCAGCTTTGAAAATCCAGAAGGGAGGAACAAAAATGAAGCACAATTGAGCAAAAATGTCTGACAGAACTTAAGCTGATCCTTAATTATAAATACTTTGTTCCATATGTATAGGAAGTAGAAGAACTTGATTGTTCTGTAATCCATATTCTTTATTCTCTCTGCATTTCAATTAGCACAATGTTGACTTGTTCCTCTTAAGCTGACCAAAGCCAGCAGTTCCCCAGGAAGCTGTGTGAGATTCACCCGGAAGTTTAACCTGAAGAGGGGCTTTAAATGACTGTTGTCTGGCTCACGAGATCTGACAGATGCCAGTCCCTTCCATTGCCTTTGACTGGCTGCTCATTCAGTGCTTTATTAGATGAGGAGACGAGCAGAACAGAATAATTCAGTAAAGGACCTTGGCCCTTGGGTGGATTACAGCTGAGAAGCAACATATTTGTGTCTGCTTGCTCCAAGAGCAGCAGCTGCTGGAGAAAAAAAAGAGGAAATCATTTAGTCTGTTTGTTTGACCTGTTCAATGGCAAAAGTCAGCATCTGGTTGGCAGTTAACCGCAAGGAAAGCATGGCTGCTTATTAACATGACAAACCAATACATGTTGTTAAGCTGAATTAATAATGTTCATGTAGTATTTAGTTATATGTATGCAAATATGGCTTTGGAATAAACAAGGGTATTGACTAACATTTCCTAGATGAGGTCAGAGGAGAACAGGCAGTCAGTAGATGGAAACCATCTCTCTATGTACAAAACATCAAACCGTGAAGCAAATGGTCCACTGGGGCAGAAGAATGTAACGGGTCCAACTCCTGTCTGGTAAGAACTGGAAACTCAGGCTACAATAATAATAATAATAAAAATAACAACAATAATACTAATTATTATAATAAAATAATAATAATAACTCTAATTATTATTATTATTTATTAACATGATGTAATTATTAACATTATGTAATTATAATCTTAAACGTTAGATCTATAATAGAGCACTGTTCTGTTAAACCAGGAAACCAACCCTTCAGACAAAACATCAGACCGGCCTCCCGGGTAATAGCCCAATTCTCCTGATTAGCTAATACGGGTCTGTACATGTCCACAAATCAGGACAGGTCCAAACGGCAACAAACCATCAGGTCTGCAGGGCAGATCCTTGGGGTTGACCTTCCTTCTAGCCAGTACTTGTACAGGTCTGTGGTGAGACAAAAGGGCAGGCAAAATCTCTGCATACCTCACACCATTCACATACATGCAGACAAAAACCAAAGCTGGTGGTTCTTTTCGTCTGCCTTTGTTAGTAAGACATAGATGGGTTTTGTGAAATCTCTTGAAAGCCTCATAACTCAGCAGGAGGTTGAGTAAAAGTGAATTAATTATTACTGATCAACAACAATTTCCTCCCATGCTAATGAAATATGCATTTGATTAAGTAGTCATTGCCCCCAGCTTAACAAAATGAAGAATTTGTGGATCAAGAGTTTTTTTTAGGTAAAACAAAAGAACAAATCTAGCATAACGGGAACAGTGTGTCAGGGCATAGATTTTTACCACCAAATCTATGGAGACCCCTTAGGTTTTACTGCACCAGCAGTAAAAATATGTAGCTATTCCAGCACATGCTACATATGTACTAGCACATATGTAGCATGTGCTGGAATAGCTACATGCTACTAGCATCACATCTGTGCTAGTAGCATGTCAAAAGTGTTCAATGACATCCATATAAATACGGACTGTGGCAGAACCACAGTGCTTGTTCTGTTGGACCTCAGTGCAGCTTTTGACACTGTTGACCATGACGTATTACTGAATCGACTGGAGAGTTGGGTTGGACTCTCCGGTCCAGTGCTTAACTGGTTTGAATCCTACATAAAGAACAGGGATTTCTTTGTTTCAATTGAAAACTTTTCATCAAAGAGGTCAGAGGTCACATGTGGGGTACCCCAAGGTTCCATCCTAGGACCCCTTTTATTCAATATTTATATGCTCCCACTAGCTCAGGTTATAACAGGAAATAATATTAGCTACCACAACTATGCAGATGACACACAGCTCTACATTACGATGTCACCAGGTGACTCAGAGCCCATCCAATCACTGAACAGATGCTTAGAACAGATAAATGTGTGGATGTGCCAAAACTTTCTCCAGCTGAACAGAAACAAAACTGAAGTTATTATTTTTGGACCTAAAGAGGAACGATCTAGAGTTATAGATCTAGAGTCGATGCACAGCTTCAGTTATTACAACTGAAAACCAGCGATCAGGCCTGAAACCTGGGAGTAGTGATGGACTCTGACCTGAACCTCCAGAGCCACATAAAGACAGTCACAAAGTCGGCCTTCTATCACCTGAAGAACATCTCCAGGATTAAAGGACTAATGTCTCAGCCAGATCTAGAGAAACTCATCCATGCGTTCATCTTCAGTCGTATTGATTATTGCAACAGCGTCTTCACAGGTCTGTCCAACAAATCAAACAGCTGCAGCTGATCCAGAATGCTGCTGCTCACGTTCTCACTAAAACCAGGAAGATAGAGCACATAACACCAGTTTTAAAGTCCCTCCACTGGCTCCCTGTAGCTCAAAGAATAGACTTTAAAATACTGTTGTTAGTTTACAAATCACTGAACGGCTTAGCACCACAATACATTAAAGATCTTCTGCTGTTGTATCAACCTTCCAGACCTCTCAGGTTCCGGTTCTGGTTCTGCTCTGCACCCCCAGAACCAAACGAGGAGAAGCAGCTTTCAGCATCTATGCACCACAAATTTGGAACAAACTTCCAGAAAACTGTAAAACAGCTGAAACACTGACTTCTTTTAAATCTCAACTAAAAACCCACCTGTTTAGAATTGTATTTGAAATGTAATCAATTACAAATTTATTGATGGAACTTGACTTAATGATTGATTCTATATTGCTTTGTGTTTCTGTGTTTGTAATGATGTAAAGCACTTTGAAATTCCTTGCTGCTGAAATCTGCTATACAAATAAAATTTGATTGATTGATTGATGTATTGTGGTTGGTGGTTTCAGCCTGGAAATCAGAAACATACTCGGCTGTATTCATATACAGAATATGAAACTGAACTAGTAGCAAATTAAAACAGTGTACAGTTACAAATGCTATCATGTAATTTCCTCAAGTGATAAAAGTTGTCATTTTTATCACTTTGAAATCACTTTTAAAATCTTTTTCTCTGCACACATCAAATCTGTGCTAGTAAACCTCTCTGCTTCTTTGCGAACTTTTCTGCCCTCTTGCGGATCAGGTTTTTTTTACTAGGTTTAATGAGAAATGATTGCCATTTTCAGTCACAGTGAGTTATTTAAAATGAAGTCAGAGTAAGTGCAAGAGGTTTAAAAAGGTTTGTGAAAGAAAAACATTTTCTACAAGACATTTCGGCTCTTTGTTCAGGCAATTCTCAACCTTAGGCACGTAACAGGATGGCTAAACTTCCAGAGAAGCTGCTCTGTTTTATTGTGTTGAACCTCTAGCTGTTACGGAATATGCTGGTTTGTAAAATATTAAAGAGGCTTTTGGAAATCTCGGAATGATGGATCTACACTCTAGCAAGTACACAGAAAGACTGCTGTTTCCAGGTACTAATGCTAATCGAGCTAATTGCTAAAAGATGCTTTTCCGTCACTCTGTTTGGAATCAAAGTTTACAAACTGCAAAGATTACCAGCAACTTTGTGTCAAAGTCAACAATAAAAAAATATTTGAATGATACAAGTGTAGTAATCGATAATTATATTACATTAGGAGCTGTAAACATCATTGTCATACTGTGAGAATCCCTTACTGGACAATGCCTTAATCCTAGTCTTAATTCTTTAGATTGGTTTTCACCTCTACCTGATATGTTTCCAGAAGTTTCTTGCCTGTCATTTTCCAGTCATCACATTTTCCAGACTGATTAAGCTCTGACACCGATGAATCTCATAGGCCCGTCTCAGACACAGAATATGGAACTGTAATGGGTTCATTAATGGGTCAAATCACCTGCAATCTGTCATTCAGTTGGTGGGCAGTTTAATTCTGTCTTCTTCCTGGGTTCAATCTGACATTCCAACAATCACAGAGATGGTCTTCAAAACTGATCTTATATGCTAAATTTAACATTTAAAATGGCTTTACTTTAGAAGATTTAAGTTGCATTGTTTTCTATAAACATATTTAAGCAAGGATTGATTTAAGCCCATTTAGTGCCCTGGAGTTATTTAAATTACACAGTTGTCAAAATATTTAATATTTGCTAAAATATTCTAAATATTTAATATTTTGACATAATTGAAACTATGAGAATTAATTCTTCAAAGATGCTCATTGCATCAAAATAGAAATCCCTATGAAGCAGATGGACATGCAAATTAGTGTTGGAGACCTCATGCTAGCTGCGCTAACGCTATGACTGATTTTTGAGAGAAACTTTAGATGAGCAGTTATAATAAAATAAAACAATGCCTGACTAAGATTACACTTTTAGCATTTTCTTATCCACCCTTATGTGTAACAGGAAGTGACCCTTTTAAATTTTTTGTTTTTTTAAGCAACTTATTGGTGTGGAAGCTAAAATATTCTCATCTTGTAATTAATCATATTTTTTGCTTTTAACCAGAAAGAACCCGTATCATCAATAATGTTGCCGTGGCACCAAAAAAGGCTTTGAGTATTTTCCTTGGTGTCTGTATCGAGTTAGAAATTTTACTATCATGACAACCCTGCCTGAAAAAAATGCAGTAAAAATGTAACTGTTTTTTTAGAACGCTGAAAGTCTTGTTGTAAATTACTTTTTTGTGGGCTCAAGTCCAGTAAGAATATTTTTGGAATTTTTTTTACCAGTCTTTGCCTGTGAGACAGTACAGTTCGAAAAAAAAGTAAATAAACTTGTCTATGTATAAATTCTTGACCAGGAAGATTGGGTAATGTCACAACACTACAGGGCTCCAACTATCACTTAACCAGAAACCTTCAGACCAGCCATTTACAAATAAAGGTATTTATAAGCAGAGTTTAGGTGCTTAGCAGTCACTGAGTGGCTGATTCCTTTGGCCCATTGACTTGAGTAGTTGAAGTATCCTTATAATAGGGACTTTGTTTCAAAAATGACTTAGCAGTTGATTAAGCAACATGCCTGCTCTCTGATAAATGATGTCTGCCGAGGACTTTCCAGACTGCTCTGTGTAACACACCATCTGGTGTGTCAGGTTAGCACTCTGTAGGATTCCCCTGAAAAACAGATCATATGACAAATTATCCTTCCTGTAATGTGCATCCTCATCCGTCAATGGGGACACCTGCAGCTCAGACCTGAGCCCCCCTGTAAAGTATTAGATCAAAAACAGAAAGAAGAGCTTAGCAGAAGGACAACAAAAAAAACTATGATGAAAAGTTGCAGATATTCCGAGGAAAAAACAATCAGATGGGAGAAATTGAAGAGAGAGAAAATTCTGGTTAATTATCAGTGCGGAACTGCATCTTCTGAAGTATGATGATAGGATTAATATTAGCAACCATTTTTAGGATTTAGGGACACAAAGTTAAATACAGTTTTATTGACCATATGGCTGTGTCCATATGGCAGGGATGAAGATTGGCAAACAGGTCTATTTGTCACAAGTCGTCCATCTCACAACATAACTTCTTATCCTACTGTTCACTTCTAGGCTAATATTTCTAGTAATTAATATTTCTGTGCCTTGACGTTATCAAATGCTTGATGTTTTTATTTTTTTTATTTTTTGGCATTACAAGTCTAGCTCATTCCTTATGATGGTGCTGAGCATAGCATCCATTATCAGGTTGTAAGGCTACTTCGTGCATTACCGCCACCTTGTAGCTGCACTAGCTGTGGAGGATGCTAAGCTTTATAAATAGAAGTAATGACCCAAGAGCTGTCGCTTTGACTGTTCAATTCAGAGTCTAGCGTATTTTGATCTATGTGTTTTGCTGCGCTAACAATTTCCACAACAAAGTCAATTGTTGCTAGTGTGACCTGGTAGTGTTGAGGTCAAGACAATCCGACATGTTGAATATCCCCGATTTTAGGTCAGCGAATGGACCTTGTGAAGGTTTTGCATAGGCCAGCCAGAGAGACATTAAAGAAATTTCAAAATATATTCTTAATTTATTACAAAAAAGTCCAAAAATAATAAAAAAAATGATAAATTGGGCCCAAAACTGAGGTCAACAAAACAAACTAAAACTCAGGTAGGAACACAATGAACTCGAGCACAAAACTGACCTAACAAACAAGACATGAGGGGAACTTAAATAGTGGCTGATCAGACCACTAACACACACACACACAAGCGGGTAATTAAACACACAAGAACTTAAACAAATGCTGGTCAGCACATTACTAAATCTTTAAATTAAATAAATATTAGAATTGAACTAACTTCCAAAAAGAAGAAACATTAAAGAAATGACCAAATTAAACTAGAGACCAAATTTCCCCTTCCCCTGGCAAACAAATGGAACGACCCGCTGAGGAAGTTTGACAGCCATATAAGGACATCAGCTGGAGCTCATCTGTATGATTTCAGCAGCAGCTCCAGAGGAAACTGGTAACTCCAAAGAAGAAATTAATTTGTTGTGTTTAACAAAAAATACAAAGAACTGACAAATAAACTTAACTAAATGTGTGCACAGCAAATAGTTAACTAAAGAGTCAGACTAATGGAAACAATTTTAAAGATAAAAATCTAAACCACTCACTAATCAATATGTAAAGTAATATTAAGGAAGAACAGAAAACCATTACCGTTCCTGTCTCTGTGTGACAGTAGGGACAGCTGCCACAGACCTGAAGACTCTTAACACACCACACACCACAGGAATCTCTCTTAAGATTATCTTAACAGCCATCCCAATAATTGGAACGTCCTTAAGATTATCGGAATAAAAACCAAGCCATGTGAACTAGGCATAAGCAGTTTGTTAGTTCAGATATACTGTAAGTCTTAAAAACCATACAAGTGACTTTGTGTTATCAAGCTTAAAAATGACTAATCTGGCCTCAAAGAGTAACAGCATGGGAATGACTGTGTTTCTTCAGATTAGTACTGTTATATATTGGGGGAAACACCTTCATTTAAGAGTTATTTGGCTAGAGGTAGACCAAGTTCATTGCCATAGAGACCGATAATTGTACCTGGCTACACGATGCCCTTACTTGCAGACAGATGGCAGCTGGTTGCGCCGTCTCCGTGTGGGATTCTCTTCTTTGTTATTCTTGGTGCACACCAGGCTCTGCTCACAGGTTGTGCATCATGCGTGTTATAAGGAGGTTGTGCTTTCACATTAAAGTGGTTGCTGGCAATATGAGAAACAGACTAGTGTAATGCTCCTAGGCGGATGGCCGGTCCATTAGCTGAACAGTGGTTGGATCAAGTCTGTTTATTCAGCTGCCGGTTTGCCCCTCCTGCCAGCCTCTCAAACACACTTCTGCAATCTTTCCCGGTTCTACACAAGCTTTAACTCTTCTCTGCTGCTTTCTCCGGGATCCAGAAGGATTTTAATGAAATATTCCTGCAGCAGGTTAAACTATAGCCTCTTCCTTCTGTCTAAATGGATCTTTGTTTTCTTTTCTGAACCCTTTCTACATTGGCCTTGTCCGCCTGTCTTTATTCCCCTCTCGCATGTCATTCTTTGTATCTTTTTTTTCTTATTGTGGGATCTACAGTTTGACCCCAGTTGCCCTTGACACATGCATTTCTATAGCGTCAGCCAATCAATAGAGACTCCTGCGTCCCAATGTCAGATGTTGGCTCTGCTAATTGAAACTAACAACAACTCCCCCTGAGCGACAATGAGTATTTTTTCTTTTTTTGCCGTCTTTTGTGTGCTTCAGGGATGATAAATGGGGAGGATGGAGGTTCTGCTGCTTTTGGATGGTGATCACCCTGTCCTAACCTTTTGTCCAGGCCTTTTTTATTGACTTATAAGGAGAAAAATTGTTCCCAGAACGTGTCTGCTTTATGGGACAGAAAGAAAGTGTTAATGATTTATCGTTTAATGCTGTCCACTTTAACCTTTATAGTAAGTTATTATTCATTTTGTATATGAAGAAATTATTCCGTTCTCATGTTACCAGGAGGCCAGATGATAATAAAATGGTAGGTCTGTTATATTTTTTCTCATTTGGTTTGATTTGGAAGTAATTAATTAGTTGGTGTGCACAGAGTCGTAGTTAACAGGTAATTCACAAGCTGAAAAAGGACATGGGAATCATGATTTATATAATGAAAAATAAAAGCTTTGCCATTCCTGTAAAACACCTGTAATCTTTAAGCATGGTTGACTATATTCAACCGTATGTTTTACCAATAAAGTAGGCCATTCACAAATTGAAACTAAAGAATCTGTTACTGGTGTAAAGTATCTCAGTCCATGTTTGGCCTATCCATTTAATGTGTTCTTTGCCAAACCCAGGTTTGAAAAGGCTTCTTTCTATATTTTCACAACTTTTCTAAACCTCATTGTGTAGTAGTTTAATTCAGGTGTGCTCACCTGATTTTTCTATTAGAAATGATCCAACACAGTGACCAAAGCATCAGACTGAAGACTTTTGTCACCCAGTTTTGGCAGAAAGATGAAAAGAGCAGAGAAAAACGATAAATCATGCAAATAGAAATGATCAAGATTGTTTTAATTTATCATGTGATTCATTGATTTATTGCTTATTGTTACAGGCCTGTTGATGAATTAAAAGAAAAATTCAGTCACCAGTCAGACCCAATATAGGTAAAATCGGCATCTGCAGTTACTGACCAATTGAATGTTGCAGCTGTATGCATTTGACTGTTTTTGCTTTAATATATATATATAAAAAAAAAATCTATTTTATACAGGATTTCAACTCATGTTAGTTTTTGTCAATAAACATTATGTTAAAAAGGCTCCAGCGCATCACTTATTGCATGATGGGCATAAATCACACATCTATGTGTGGCTGATGGAGAAGTGGATCTTCCCCATCAGTCTTTCCAGTCTTTATAAGAATCTAGACGCAGCCTTTTTGGAGGTTGAAAAAAATAGCAAAAATAAGAGGGTTTGGGCAGGGGGGGGCGGTATTTCAAAGCTACTGTAATTAATCCCAAGCATCAGTCAGCCTTTTCTCATTAATAATGTATTTCTTAGCAGCAGTCCTGACAGAGGGAGTGGATTTGGGTCTTTATTCAGAGACTCAGCAACAATGCCAGGCAACCCTGGAGGCCAATCTGCTTTACTCGAAAGCCATCCCCCTGAGAACTACACGTTTCAGTGCTCAGCCAAGCCTTTCGTGTCCAAACTGTGCCAATTAAAATATGTTTACAGCCTAAACCATGCACGGTCCTAATTTAGATTCAAACAACTATCAAAAATATGCAAGGCATATGTTGAGATTTATCCAGAAAGGTGTATTACTGGAGATGTTCTGGCAATCTAACCAGGCGTGCTAATCTTATAGAAGAGTCAAAATAAACCTCTAGAGACCTGAAAGGATATTAGTTTAAGTTGAGACATGTGCCTTGTGTTGTTTTTATGGAAGGAAGTAAGCATGTCAACAAGTTAATCTCTGAAATCTGGAAAAGTTGGATTTTTACTGAAAGGCCCCAAATTCAGCATCCATTTCCATTGACCATAAAATTGGGCACATTGAAATTACAAAAATAAGTTTGCTTAACTGAAACACAGCAATTTTGAAACAACTCACGTTTTTTGATACGTTTTTGCACAAATGTGATTCCATGAATATTGAACCACGAATAAGAGGGATTCCACTGTAGTATAATTTTTTATTGTGCAGATGTACAAAACTGCTCAATCTCGCGTGTGATAAATATATGTGTGATGTTTGCTGAAAATAAATTTCTATAAAACATGAGACATTGGTCCCAAATTCAGAAATCAGTGTGTATTGTTCCACAGTGGAACTCCTTGTTCCAACCAATCAATTGAGTAACATAGCTAGTAGACTATGAACACATTGTAGAAAATCACTTTCATTCTCTTATAAACACCCCTAAGGTTGGTACTAAGTGCAGTCTGTACAGAATACCCTGTATGGAAACTGTTCAAAACATTTTCCTTTAACTAATAATATAGTTAAACTTCTCAAACACTACAGGTTTTTTCAACTGCAATGACATTTCCTTTCAAATTTGAGGAGTTCCACATTTGTACGTTACAGTAAACTGCACCATGCTGCGTTTCTGGGTATCATGTTGCAGTCAGTTCAAGATTCTATTTGGCTCAGTACATCCAAAACCATTGCAGGCGGGCTGCAGCAGGGTTCCAGCGGTTTGGCTTTGATGGGGCTGTTTTTACTTCAACGCCAGCTCTTTCTTTTTCTGCAGGTCACACAGTGTGTCATTTTTGTCTGGTTCTTAATGTAATTTGTATTTCTTTTTCATCACTGTTGCTTTTTATTTTTTCTCGTGTCTGTTTTTTGTTCCTGGTAGAGCTTCCTTGTCCATCCACACGCACGCCAACACACAGCTCCTCCTTTGTAAGTCTCGTTCTTTGAGTTCCTGTTTTTCTTTTATCCTTTTTAACCAATCTCTTTCTTGGTTAAACCTTCCATTTTGATCAATCATTGATGATCCCAGGTGTCCTGAGCCCTCGGGGAATATCATGATTGGCTATCCAGTCCTTATGTACACCCCCCTTCCTCCCAATCACACACACACCTGCAGGCTGCTTACACCCCCTCCCCTTGCTTTTCCAGATCACAGTTAAATCTTATCCTAACCCCTGCCCCAGTTTTTCCCTCTCGCTTCTTGGCTGTTTCTTATCTCCGTCTCCCTCTCGCTACACGCTGGACGTCAGTGAGCCAGCTTCAATTAAAGAAGCAGTGGGGTTCCCTAAGCCATTAGCCATATTAGTGTTGGGTCCATGCCTATGCCCCCTCTCGAACAAAGACCTCTGAATGCTTCCTGGTGCAGTTTGGTTTTGGCATTTGTCTAGATTTTGCTGATTTGCAGCCACACAACCTCTTAGAGACTCCGAGGTTGTATAGATCAGACTTTCTTCTAATCCAGCATTCTTCCCATCTTGCATTGCGAGTCTCAAAGAAAGCATTTCACCACAACAGAGCAGACTCTAAGCTTGACGTTCAAGTTGGGACAATACGACAATAAATGTTAGGACAGCTGATTCCCACAATAGCACAATGACTTTGTTGGTCATTGATTGAGAGAGACGTCAACTTGGGAAAACGAGGCATTTGCTCATTTGATTAATGACATGTAAAATCCTCTCAGTTCCTTCCTGTTATCATATACTTAACCTTTCACAATGAGTCGTTTTTGTCCCCAGATCACAATCATGCACCTCTGTCCTCCAGCGCAGGCAAGCTCTACTCATCAATCATCTTTGATTTTTCTGCCACACATTCAGAAAGCATGGTAATGTCTCCCAAGTATTAGGCATAATGTGTGTACGTACTTGTTTTGTGCGTGTTCCTGAGCAAGATGGAGAGAGCACAGTCTATTAAGCATTTGACAACTGAAGACCTCCCACTCTAAAAGACCCGCTCAAATTGTCCTCTCTCCCAATCTCAGGAAGCTAAGGGGGGACAAAGGCGTGTCTCTGCAGTGGTGGGGGTGACTATTTTCTTTCTAATGAAGCTGTCCATCACATGTTCTGTTGACAGAAGGCCACGATAACATTCCCACCTGCCCACTCTTCATAAACAATTCGTTAGAAAGCCAAATCCACTAGACTTTAATTTGTTAGGCATGAAAAGAATGCAAATTTCTAAAAAAAATATCATGAGCTAAGTATTTTGTGTGTAACATCCTTCCATATTTGTAATTACCTTCTTTATTACTGGTCTCTTGAGATAAGGTATTGTTTCATGACAAAATGTTAAGATTTGTCAGGTATTTTTTAAAAATGAAGAATTGTCTTCTGGTTCCAGCGCCACCTGGGTTTTAAAGTATCTCTTATTTGGATGTGTGTGTGTATGTGTGGGACAGGTTCAGTCAGTCTTGTGTTTTGATCAAGTGTAGGCCAGAGAAACAACAAACAGTGTCTTAATTCTTGCACTAATTTAATCATAGTTAGCTGTTAACGGTTAGCTTTTTGTGGTTTTCTTGCAGTGTTTAAATTAGGGCTGCTTGGTTATGAAAAATATTGCAATCTTGGTCATTTTTTGTAATGAAATAATGATTCGAAGTAATTAGTCACTGGGTTTGGTCATTAGGTCATTGGCTCTTCAAGTGTTTTGCACCTTGACCATTGAATTTTTCCTGATACCATTTTTGTTGAATCATCTCTTTGAATAGCTGGTGAAGTATGTGTTTAAAGGTGGGAAATTATATAAAGCAATAACAAATATTGTCAGTATAGTGTACCTCAATGACCATTGAAAAATTAAATACAAAGTTGAAAAGAATTGCATTTATGTAATAAATGCAATTATAATATAAATGTTTGATAGGCCAAAATAATGATGATGTTGAAGAAAAACAATATTTTCAAAACTATTGCATTATTTTAGGGACTTTTTGGTACCAAGACAGGACAAATCGAACCTGCCATAACTATTTTTGAATAATCTCAGATGCAGAACTTCAAGATAAGTGCTTGAATACTATTCTACCAAATCAAATCTGTTTTAATTTATATTGTGATGTATTACTTCATGTGAAAGGATGTTAAATGTGATTGAATTGTTGGAGAAAGAAAGAAATGGCAAGTGCAGAGAAACCTGTAACATTTTAACAGCTTGAGGACATTTATATAATTGATGTGGCCCAAAAGGAAGATGAGTTTGACACCCTGAGTCTATGGCGTCACATTCCTGCAAAAAACACAGAAAGGTGTATTGGGCAAGCTTTTATTAATCTCATTTATTAATTGTAAGAGCAGGCGAATGTGTATGACGTTATGTTTGCACCACCAACCTGAGGGAGCAATGAGACTGACGTGTTTGTGGTCAAATAATAATATGGCTTGTGTGTTTACATCTTAGCCTGTTCTGGCACGTGCTTGTCTCTGTGTCTGCACTTGCAAGCTGATAAAGTTTATACAAATCATCCACACGACCTGGCAATCACAGACAGGATTTTAATTCAGATATTGCATTCACTTGGATAAATAGCAGCACACACATTCAGGCCCAGCAGCTTCGGGGGGGCATTGCCCGCCCAAGGAGTCAGCGCGCAAATTCTTTCATTTTTACCTCAGAGTGACCCATTTTCTGATAGTCCGATCTCAATTTGATGCAGCAGGGGCTCCCACACTTCCCGTATCAGAGCCCTCTGCCTCCCACACTTTTTTCAGCCGCTACAACTTCGTAATCCATTAACATGTCGTAACATGTTTTTCCGAGCCACATTAAAACGCAACATGAGCGCTAAGTTGCTCACGCCGTTTGACACATGTGTGGCAGCGACGGAGACCTGCTGCTGCTCTGCAGAGCTACTCAGGTGTGTTAGAATCATGGCAGCAAACCAGCAAAACACAAAGAACTTTGTACAGTTTTCCCTCCAAGCTAACTGAGTGAGTTGAGTAAAGCTGTTCAATACAGGTAATGTTAGCTAAAAGATGACTAGCTGATGCTAATATAACATGAGCTTGTTAACAAGAACAGGCTACTAATTTTGTTGTTTTCTATGTTCAAAAGTGGGTAGTACTTGTTACATTTACTTTGGTAACTTTATTTGGAAAAAGGTACTTATAAGAATAGTTTTAATGCACTGCACTGTGTTCTCTTACTTGTCTAATATTATTTTTACTCTTTCTTGATTAGATTGATTTTGCATAAAGAAATGGACTTCAGAGATTGGTAACATTAGATTTCTGCAACATATGAGTTAATGTTTATGAAAATTTGAGTACATTTACTCAGCATTTTATACGTCACTGTTTATGTCTTTACAGCTTATTTTGCATGAATAAACAAGGTTATTTTATTTTAAATGCTACATAAAGGCTTGTTTACGTATTTATTATTAAAGTTAAAGCTTGCTTTACTTTAATATAATCTGCCCCCTCAAAATAAGCCTACCTTTAGCAATTTTTAGCACAAAAATATGGCAGGAATGGAATCTAGTTCCCCTCCACCACTGGGCTTGGCAAAATATCAGGAGGGAGAAAACTCTGCTCTTTTTTGTTGTTTTGTTTTAGCTTTTTTGGGGGGGTCAAAATCAAAAGCTTGCTTTTCCCAAACTCAATTTTCTGTTTTCTCAACTATGATTTCCACTGACCATATCAATCATCAAATCAATAAGTCTGATATGTTACTAAATGAAGTGTTCACTTCATTTGTAATCAGTTTCGAATTACACCTGAATCAGATCAACATATGAATTTATCTGTTGTTTCCAGTGGTTCATGTGTGTAAGAATAGTGTTGAACAACCAGCTGTTAGTCACTAACGCTAAGACCACATTAGATCCAGGAAGTACCGACCAGCAGCCACCTAATGACTTTAAAAAAATCTGTAAGAGCATGGAGGGTGATTGTGAAAGAAATGGGGATTAGGAACGCCTGTCACTGCTCCATTTTTTTAAAGCTTCAATGGTTTTATGTCAGCATGGGCACCCTGGCTGCAGATAAAACGCATCCGGGATGAAAGTAGGCAGCCTCGGCACATCCAAGTGACCGGTCAAGCTTGTGAAATATTAATGCAGGGCTTTGTTATATTGTTTTCTCAGTGCTTCAACTGTCAGATAGCACCTCTCTCTAGAACCAAGACGCTGAAAAAAAAAGAAAAGAAAAAGAGGTTGGGGTTTTTCACACATTTCTTGACACAGATTTAGAGAAACTAGTGTGAAATTAAAATGAACTCTTTTATCAGGCTGCCATTGAGATTATAAATTTGTGTCAGCACCTCAACTTTGTTAAATGCTTATAATAATGAAATACATCTTCTGTTTTGGGAGGAAGAAAGTACACAATTTCACATCCAGAGTTTTATACACCAGAACATCCCCTTGGTGACCGGATTCTAAAAAGAAATTTAATTTTGAGGTAACCAGATAATGTTTTGACTCTGATGCATGAAAAAATATTGAACTAAAAGAGAGTGTATTGTCATTTAAGAAGACAATCATCTTCTTAAATGATTGTCATTCTCACTTTCTTTACTTGTATTTTACATTTAGAGCTTTATAATTTCATAAAGTTTATGGTGTTTTGTTAACAGCTCACTCCAAGGCTGTTTTCACACCTGGTAGTCTGGTAGATTCAGTTAGTTTGGGGACCAAAAATGCAATATTGTTGCATTTTCAGATGCATTCTGTCAAAAACACTTTGAAAAACATGTTTCCCCAAACCCCCGTCACCTATGGAGGCGCTGCACCCACAACCACTGAAGGAAATTACATGAAAACCTCTGAAGAAGACATAAGCACAATTTGTTTTTCGCAAAATGTAGACGATAATGGAGTGGGGTCAGATTTTAGTGGATGTAGGATTTCACTTTTGTCTTTGGTAAAGGACCTTGAGTCATTTCTCCCACTAGCACCAGACTCTCGCATTTGTTTTGGTTGTATTTACCCAGAATACCCTGCGCGATCTTCTACTTCCTTCTTTTGGAGCGGTCTACGGTCTACTTGGTGTTCACATATGCATTCAAATAGCGCCAGAGTTCACTTCAACCAAACAGACTAGGTTTATAGGCGGACCGGAGTTTGACTGGACATTCACCCCTCCCCAAAGGACCCAGACTTTCTAGGCAAACAAACTAAAGTTTGATTAAAGTGGGCTTAACAGGACTGGTGTGAATGCACCACAACTGTATTGAGTAGAAGTTGTATAATACATTTCTTTGGTCAGGGAACAAGTCTTGGCGTGGTGATAAATGCTGCTGCTGGACAACAGCAGCACAGAATCCCTGTCTAAACATTCAGAAAATGCACGGCATCTAGAGAGGCGCCTTGGATACCAGGCATGGGGACAGAGAGAGGGAGAGACGACCAAGAGGAGGTTATGCTGAGATGGGTGAGACAGAAGGGGACGCTGGGCTGTCTCCACTTAGCATGTTATGAGTCAGGGGTTTGCCAGGGGTCACGAGCCCCATGAATAAAACAAATCATATTCTCACACTCCAGTGTTTCAACAGCCAGCAATGGGTTCCTCTGGGAATAGTTGAAGGGCTCTTTATTCTTGTTCAGGACCCTTTTGAGAAAACACACTGCATGATTCATAGTGATAAAAGTTCTAAAACTCATGTCTGGAAAGCAGAAAGCATCCTCCAGCCTCACTGCAGGCTTATTGCTGTTTTTGTTAGACTCTGGTTTATTGCCGCTGAAATTGTCTGGATACAACTTTTTTCCATTTCAGCTCTTTAATCTAATATCCTGGCTGAAAATTGTATTTAACGTTCCCAGATGTCTCTAAAATAAGGCTGAAAGGATTTTTTTTTTTTTATCATTACAAACAAAAAGCCACCGAGCAACATCGCTGGCCTCTCAGTGAGGCAGAGTCGCTCAAGCGTCCATAGACAGTGTGACAAACCGATTCAAATGCCCACTGATTGGGAAAGCTGGACCACAACTCTATTCACAGGACTGAGGCACGTCGTCACAACAACGAAGGACGACAAAGGACTTTCTCAGTCTATTGAGCGCTGTGAAAGAAAAGGCAGCCGTGTGTGTGTGCAGGGGGGTGTGTGTGTATGTGCAGACTCGACTCAGTTGGGAGGTGGCTGTACAAGCTGTAGGTGGTAATGTATGCAGGCCATCCACAAACACATGAATGCACATGCTCGTCTCACCCCACCTCCTTGTTAGTATTCTGCCACACAATGACTCTGGCAGCGCGTGCTTGATGACATCATGTTTATTACCAGCATATGGTCAGCCTGATTTTAAACCCTCAGACTGGCACAGAGATACCACTTGAGCTGGACTTGTTCTGAATTTAGATGCCTTTGACTTTGCTTAAGCCTTCCAGCTCTAGCTTAATAAAATACATTCTGTGGTCTTATCTGCTGCTGTTCGTCGCTCCCCGTGTGTCAAAACCTCTCATATCTGTCATAATAGATGTATTAGACCACTTTTCATATTTATCATTTCATTTCTTGTGCTAAATCCGCAATGCCAGATCAGATCTTTATTTATGCAGCCTTCTCCATTGTCAAGTCTCACTCTGTTCTTTGTGTCCTTGGGCATGACACTTCATCCGCCTTAACTGCTGGTAATGGGTCACAGGGCTTGGTAGCACCAGTGCAAGACACCATTGCTCCTGTCTGCTCTGGCTACTATCTAGTAGCTTGGCACCATTAGGGTGAGTGTCTGACTGTAGTGTAAAGTGCTTTGGGGTCTTACGAACTTGATAAAGTGCTGTACAAGTACAAGCCACTTACCACGATGGGTGTGAACGTGAGAATGTGGGTGGGCTGTGACCATCAGGAGCTCTAGTTGAGGCTGTGATGTCATTTTGTGCAGGAGACGTTGCTCCCTAACTGTTCGTTTCCTATGAAACTTGCGCAATGAGGCGACAATCTCTTGTCCTGCTTCAGCCAAGCGTCTGGCAAAGTTTGCACATGTGAATTTTCGAGCTCATGCATGTAGATGTGCACATGTGGGCTAGCAACGCAACACTAGAAAGTTGGAATGTTCAACTTTTGTTGCTGTCGCTGTTGGTAGCAAGTTTGGTGTGGAATTCGCTACTAAGGGAAGCAGATTCAAAAGTTAGCCATTTTGTTAGACATCAGTGAGGTTTATAAAATAAAGTGAGAGGAAGCTACTTAAAAGGAGATGTCCAAACATGTCCAGACATGTCCAGACATGCCATCCCAGGCTGTGAGAATGAAAGAGCAAGAGCATGTATAGTACATCAAGATTGGTCAGTTAACTATGAAATAAATGTATTTACAATATTTATCTTGCAGAATCTTTTGCATGTCACAAAACAGAGGAAAAAACAATGAAAAGCAACATATTTTTCTAGAAGGCTACATTTGTGCTTTGTCATTCAGCCCTTGGGTATTCTGATGTTGTCATCCTAAGTTGGGCTCTCCGACAGGCCTGAGAGCTGAAGTCTGTAATTGTGGCATAATTTATTGGCTCCTCCTCGCCCTGCTGTTGTCTTCCCCTGTCAACAGGATCTTTTTTTAATCCGACCTCCACCCTTCTAACATTCTCTCTTACGTTATTAACTGAAAACGCAAAAAAACAAGCAAAGGAGTTCAAAGGACATTTAATCAGCGTTATGTGTTGCCAATATTCAGTGCAGCCTGTGGACCATGGCTGTAATAGGTTCAATAGAGCCTCAGCTGGTGTGTCAGTCATACTTGTTCTTGCTCTTTCTCTCTCATGAAGTCACCACCACCTTTCTTATGGATGCTGTTTGAGCTTTCCGCCTGTTGAATGTTGAATTACTGCATAAGGTAGGTTTTCTCCATACAAGTGGTACAGAAAGGTTACAGCTGAAAATAACAGGGATAAGTTCTGTTTTAATATGGCTTCAAGACATTTAGGAAGTCAAGAATAAAATAAAGGTGACAGAAAAATACTTTTGATTTGAAATGTACAGTTGATGTGTAAAGGAGAGCAAACATGTCCACTGTTTCAGAAGAAATGCTGACACTGCACATAAGCACATGTAACTCAGAGCATTACTTAAAAAATTACAAAATGCAAAGGCCATGACAACAACAAAAAAAACCCACTAAGGAAGTTATGCTAAAACAGCTAATCTATCTAAAACCTGATCATTTATTTATTTTCCTTAACATTCCAGTTGATCTGTGTTTCTACTATATTTTTATATTTATTGAAATATTTACTTTTATTTCCTTCAATTATTTGACTTTGCCTTCGAAAGTTTCCATTTTTTAAATTTCATTGTACTTTTAATGCACAATGACAATGAAAGAGAATCTGATTCTGAAAGTTGCTAGCATAACTTCCATTTTAGCATGATTTCTGATTTAACATGGTCAACTTTAGCATACAATTCCTGACTAATGTTCTGGCATAACTTCCATTGTGCTTTTTTGTTATTGTGTTGGCATTTGCATTTTGTTGACCCTTCCAGTGGTTAACATAACATTATACATATACAAGCGTTATACATTATACATTTTCTTCCTCTGAAGAAAATGTATAATGTTAGCAGCCTACAGTAATGCCAAACAACTTGTCAGACTGTATTTAACAGATTTCTTAAATGTACCAAATATTTTTAGTTAAAAAGTGACTAAATCCTGTTTTTTTCTTGAATAAACAAAAAAATATTCAGTCAACCTTCTCCAAAAATTATACAACTTTTAAATCTACAAATATTGCATGTGCAGTCTGCTGAGCATATTATTGAGTCATAATGTTTCACATGAGAACTTTAAATTTGATATTTGCCCATATTTCAAAAAGTTTTGATACCGCTGGAATAAACATTAAAATGTTTACAAGGACAACATTAGTTGGTTTATTAATTGACTCCTTAATTTAAGTCATGTTAATTTATTATGGCCATTTACATGGTTGTTACAAACTTTTTTTTTTCGAGGGATCTTGGTGTATAATTGTTAACAAGAAAAAGCCAGGATGCATTGTTGATTCTGTTGTGGAGAAATGTAAAGCTGGGTTAGAGTATAAAAGGATATTCAAAAACCATACTTATTGTATATCACAGACTCTAACTGTGCTATGTTTAAAGCTGGTAATGCATTGTGGCTTCTTGCTTCCTCAGGGCTGTGTCCAGATAATCTCTGTTCTATGATTGACTGTTTAATTATTTATTGCCGCTCCTCGCTTTGAGGATCCATAAAACTACTGTTAGCAGGGCCTTGTTTCCTCCTTTTCACTCTAACACGTTGATGAAGTGCTTGTAATGTCAGGAGTGGCCTTTTTGGCATTCGCTGATGGTCCACTTTGTTAAACTGTTGTGGTGAATGATCGTCATTTATAGACTTGGAGATAATGGTGGCTCATTAGTAATGGATTATAAGGAATTAAACCCCCTACGGCTTTTACAGTGGATCCTGGAGTAGCGCGGGACGTGTTGGAGCAAGCAGGGGAGGCCCAACACCTGCTTTTCCCAACGAAAGCACCGCTGCCCTCAGGGTGAATGGATCCTGTCATAAAACGGCCTGAGCTGAGCGTATGTGTGGGCGTTTGCACATGATAGATCCCTATGTGTAGTCTTTCTTTTTCGTTTTAAGGGAAGTAGCTTTTATCCTGTGTCCGTTTACTGCAGCCACTTGGTCGGAGAGCTGTGAAAGGGACACTATTCAACCCCCCCAAGCCAGCAGACAGAGAACCCCTTCAACACACCGGAGGGACACACACAGAGAGAGACCCTCTGTGTCTGCATGTGAACTAAAGGATAGAGAGATGCCCATTGACCCCAATGAAGCCAACGGAAATGGAGAAAGGCCAACCCCGTACATCTGCCTCTCATAATGTTGGTGATCTAAACATACTGATCTGAAAGTCATTCTGGAACACACAAACTCCAGCTGTAGTGGATAGTCTGGATTAATGTCAGTTCAATTACTTGACTTGCATTTTAACACTTTTGTGGTGAAAGTTTATTATGAGCAATGTATTCATATTCCTTCAACTGTTTCACAACAAGGTTTCCCCCAGAAAACCTGCTAAGCCCAGTGGTAGTGGGTGCTAAGGCAGGATCTGAATTTTGAAAGAGGTCAAGCTAAAGTTTGCCGCAGGTCGTATAGAGGAGACGGTGAAATTTGTTGAAAACTGTACGGCCATGTGGGGCGATGGTGGTAGCAGGGGTAGGAGCATGTTTCATCATCAGGGAGTTGCCGGTTTGTATATCCGTTTGAAGCATGGCAGCTCACTACCTTCAGTGTGACTGGGTGAAGTGCTTTGGGGTCTTCTGGACTTGATGAAGCACTGTACAGAGAATTTACCATGCTGGATTTCAGTTAAATCACACCACTGACATGGTGGTTGAAACATCATGCTGTACTTTCCTGTGAAATGGATCTTATGTACCTCTGCAAAGATCTGAAAATTAGCCACTGTTGCCGTTTGCTCTGATGTGAGAAGGAGGGCAGAATGACAGGCCCACCCACCAGGTCATGTCAGCATCTCTTTGGTTAGCAATAATCGTCCCTCTGTTGCCAACTTAGCATCTTTTTTGCTACATTTAGCAACTTTTCAGACAAAATATTGGTGTCCGGAGGTCAGACTTGGTAATTATTGTGATCAGCAAGAGAACTGCAATCTGTTGACCTCTAAAATTTTGTTAATCCTATTTGTAACTTCATTTTTCTTGTGTTGTACAATATTTTTGACCTTTTAAATACATTAACTGCATTGTCTTGATTATTATTCATGTGTAATAGTGCAGTTAAAGTGCAATTTAAATTCTGTGGCAAGACTTTTAAGAAAACCTCCTCCTGCACTCTTAATCCAGTTGGAATGACTTAGAGCAAAAGACTTGGTGTCTAAATGTACAACGCTGGTGGAAAGTAGCCCAACGGTTTGCTGCATTATACACTACTTTGTGATGGCCCACCACATTGAATTTCCATTAATTACATTGAGATACTTTTGCTAGACACTGTGTGGCATACTATCCACAGCATTGTGTGGTCCCATCAGGCTGAGGCAGAAAGCAGCCCATTCGTTCCAGATACCAGTTTGGTATCAATTTCATGGTGCCAATTTTCTGTCCTCAACTTTGGCGACAAAATGAAATTATTGAGCATCAGTTGAGACGCTGCTCACTTAAACAAGCAAATTGCAATCCATTTCTGCTAATGGAACCACACTTCCCACAATTGTGGTCTGCTACAGCCAAACTAATTTCTTTCTCTTCCTTTTGGCATTTAACTCTAGCTTGATCATTTCTGCCGCTAGCCCTATGCAGTTTGGGATGACAGTGGCAACATTTGAGCAATCGCCAAGAACTGGAGAACCCTTAATGGACGGAGCCAATATGTTAGCATGTTTGCTGCGTCATATGAGATGTTTCATTATTGAAACTTCCTGTTTTGTTAATTACAGCATGGAGAAAATTTGGCCCTGCCAGCTCCTAGTTTGCATTTTGCCATGAAAGCTTTTGCACTTCATGCTGAGTAAAGCAGTTCACTTCAGGCTGAGGGTTCTAGGTTGTGGGCATTTTAAACTACATAGTTCAGCAAGCTCTTTCTAAGTGTGCCAAAACACTTGGAGGATATGATAAAATGCTTTTTGATTATAGGAACCTTTTTTCTCTTTGTCTTTCTGTTTTCAACATTTAGAAATGTGGTTAGTTTTTTAGTTTTTTTTTTAAACTGCATTAATTTATACACTGATGAACAGTAGCATATATGTTTTCTGCCACTGTATGCTGATTAATTGTGAATCAGTAAATTGCCCAGCTATTTAAGTATGCCTAAAATCTCTTACTCCACTTTGTGAAGTGATCCGGTGCTGAAATTCTATGAAATGTTCCTTTGATCAATAAATATATTGAAATGGAAAGCTTTGTTTTTTGTCTTTCAAAATTGCTGTGTTTCCAGTAAACTTATTTTTATAATTCCGTTTTGCATCATTTTATGGTCAATTGACACATTACTGTTCCTTTGTTGAAGCCTCCCACTGTTTTTATTTGAAACTCTTTACTGGTGCTGAAAATAGTTAAGTTCTTCACTCAGTAGTAGTTGTTGTGACCTTGTGGCACAAACTAAAACTTTGCAGATTTCAGTCACCAGATGATTCTTGGTAGATCTCTTATAAAAATGGGATGAAGATTAGAAAGAGAAGTTTCTTGCAGAAGTAGAAAGAAATCTCTAGGTCTTAGATTTTCTATTGAATTCAAAACTACTACATCTATTAAGGAACCTCTGCAGCACATTTGTATGCTAAAATTGCTGACTAATTCTATCTACTAATCAACAAATTGATTTTTTTATGTCATTATGATTATTACAACATCATTACCTGTTAAGCTGACCTAGACATAAGCTAGTATAGGATTTTACATTCTTGTATAATTAAGAGCCGATTCCATCAGTTTGTAAATCATTGCTTGTCTTGGCACCTACTGTACATTTCTAACAGATTAGTTGAGCTTTATTCAAGCAGGCAGCATTTTAATTCTTTTGATCAAGCCATCTTATCTGTTCCAGTTCCAACTTAAAACCCAGTGGTTATGAGGCTTTCCCACAGTTTAGAAAACAGCCCTTCTACCTCAGTTTTCATTTGCTGAATCTATTTATAGATGGCCATTATTCCCAGCGGACATTCTCTCCTCTAAATTATGATAGTTTTTGATTTTTGCACGTATTTTTTGTATCCATTTACTTTTGACTGATAATTGTTGAGTTTTTCCTTCCGTTAGTCTTCCTTGGCAATGTTTTTCCCAGGCTTTGGCATTAAGAGGAGTTGGGCAGCATTACAACTCCAGCTTTTCGATGACTGGGTCATGAGGGTCACCCAAACTCAAATGTCAGTACTTTCCACACCCCTCCATTAAAACAAATCCGAGTGTTTACAGGCGAATGCAAGAGCCTGTTCTGTGTGTTCTCACTGCTTGTTGCTATTGGCCCCGCTGCTCTCATCCTCTGTACTGTACTGTTTGGATGGGATCCACGGATGCTACTGTTGCAAAGCCCGGGGCCTACAGCCTAAGGCGAGGTGTGGGCCGAAACAGCTTTCATATAACAATGCTCGGTGGCTCCGGGCCCAAAGTCCCCCACTGTCCCGAGGCTGTTGACCTCACATATTTCATGGGGTCTTTGGTGCTCGGTGGGCTGTCACAGCTCATTAGAGTCTTTAGAAATGAACTTCCACAGCAGCCTCTGAACGTGGCTGCTCTCTCTAAGTAAACGTAGAGAGAGGTCTGCACATCTACTTGTTGTCAGTGTCAAAAAGTATCTACCCCCTTACAAATTTCTTAAGGTTTATACTTTTTTATGACACACTTTGGTGTTTGAGATAAATGTTTATTTAGACAGGGATAACCAGATTAAAAACAGAATGAAGCATTACAATGATGATTTGATTTGATTTGATAACCACTGCTTATTTACATTGAAAGGAATAGGAAGCCCCTTTGGGTGCCTCCATTTGTGGGTTCTCCAGGAGACCAAGGGAAAGACCCTATACATTGCAGAGCAACCACTGGTAGCAATAACTGTCATGAAGCTTTTGTGATCAGATTGAAAGTGACATTGTCACTCCAAAACCTTTGTTTAGTTGTTTTTTTTTTCGTTTAGGCCATTCAGAGGTAGTCTGGTAAAATCCATCATCTTGTATGTATGTGCCAGCTCAACCACGAAGGAAGCTATGCTATGAATTGTGTGCACTGTACACAACCATTCCCCTCTGTGAAGAGAGAACTTCCAAGCTGATCGACATCTTTGATAAAATGTCTTATAATTCCTTATTTTCACAATATTTGGAAGAGTAGCCAACACAGACTGTGCTGCTATTGATAGACCACAACTACTGTACATGCAAACTACAATTCTAAAACGTCACAAGTAATCAGTTTAATCATTCACAATTCCTCCTTCTGTTTGCTGACTGGCCCAGATAAAATTCTGCCAGAGAAATTGAGCTCAATGGGAGAAATCCCAGACAGAGCACAGAAAAAAGATGAGAATTGAGCGTTATTAGATAGGAAGGCAATGGCCAGGCTAATTCAGAGGTAAACTTGCTGTTGTACTTAAGATCATTGCCCTGCTGCATAAGACAAATATGCTTGCGCTTGAAGTCACAAGCTGATGGCCGGACATTCTCCTCCAGAATCTATTGGTAGAAATCACAATTTATGGTTCCATAAAGTACATCAAGTCTTCCAGTAACTGTAGCTCTGAATCAGGCCCAGGCCTTCACATTATCACCACCATGTTTGACTCCCTCTGTTTTGTGTCAACCACATCCAGGAACTTTTATCACTGCTTCATAATGGCTCTTGATGCGGTTCGCTGGATTCCCAAAGCCTTAAAAATGGTTTCTTGACTGATAAATGTCAGACTGTCTCCTATCTCTTCTATAGTTATTCTGGATTGTGGGATGATGTGTTGCTTTTTGGATCCTTTCAGCTGTTCCATCTCTAGAGTTGATGACTTTTTCACATCAAGAACTGCTTTTTGCAGACCCTGCTGGGGACAGAGGAAATCCCTCATCAGTTCTGATGCGCATGTTTCCTCCATATTTTAGATGGGATTTTCCTTTCCCTTCCCCACCAGAGGTTATTTTTAGCTTGTGGGTCTGTCACCGTGGCGTGACACACCGCATACCACATACAACAGATGAACTATGAGAATTGTTTATAGACAGCATGTGAGAAACTACTCCTCTGCTTTTCTACAGGGTGGTGCTGGTATTTTGCTCCAGAACATAGCACTGCTAGATAAAGAAGAAACATTCACAGCATGCAACAGATGGGCACAGTAGAGCTGTGATAGTACAAGTTCAGAGTGGTTGTGTTGATGATTGAAGGGTCGTTAAAGAGTTGTCAACATCAGCTGCAATATCCCAGAGCGGACTTCCCATTTTGTCTTTTTTTTATGGACCAGCTGTATTTGTTCCACGCCACAGTCAGACAGCCTGATGTCATGATTGCTCATTGGTAAGAGGAAGTTCCCATGGCATCAGGGATCGCTGTAGGCTATAAATATGTTGGCCGGTCAAAGAGCAGGTGATGTACGCCTGCCCAGAGTAGCAGAGAGAATTTATCTAAAGCTGTTCCCATGTTCTGCTGCAGAGGCTGGGTTACGATTGAAAGTAGCTGGAAATCATAAAAAAATAAAAATAAATAAAACAGTCCTCAGTCTTTTAAAATAAAGTGTACTGTTGGTATTATAGTGTCTTTGCAGCCTTTAAGTGAGAGTACAACAATATAAGTAGAAGGGGAAGGAACTGGTCGGTGAAGGTATCAGGAGGCGAATAGCACCACTGAAGCACCTGAGGGAATTTCCAACATGTTCTGGTTTTGTTCTACATGTGACAACAATCTTCTGGATTCTACATGTCTGGACTAAGAGTAGGGTCGCAAAACATCCCTCAAATTTTTTGGGTGAATATATTATTGTCTGAAGGAACCAAAGAGACATTTTTTGGCCATGATTATAAAACGTTGACACAAAATCAGCATCAACAAACATCATTCAAAAAAAACCAAACAAAAACAGACAGTAGCAGCAATGTAATATTTTTTAACTGGAGGACAGAGATAACGATGTGAGTTTGAGACTCCAATGTGAGTCACACTTAAGTTGCAAAAATCAAAAAGTTCTGACTAGACCTGGACACCAAGGCTGTGACTCCAGTCTTTATGTTATGCAATAAAGATGAAGAGCCCTGATTCCCAATTTTCCAAAATCACAGTATGATTTTGTCAAAGTGAAGTCTGGATCACAGAGGGGAGTCCAGTTGGTGTCAGATGTTCAATTACAAATGTTAGCAAAACTTTGTCGATATTCTGCTAATGTTGAAAAAACCCAATTTTGCAACTGTGGTGTTTCCATTAAATCAATCAATCAATCAATCAATCAATCAAATTTTATTTGTATAGCACATTTCAGCAGCAAGGCATTTCAAAGTGCTTTACATCATTACAAACACAGAAACACAATGCAACATAGAATCAATAATCAAAACACAGCATTAAGTCAAGTTCCATCAATAAATTTGTAATTGATTACATTTCAAATACAATCCTAAACAGGTGGGTTTTTGTCTAGATTTAAAAGAAGTCAGTATTTCAGCTGTTTTACAGTTTTCTGGAAGTTTGTTCCAAATTTGTGGTGCATAGATGCTGAAAGCTGCTTCTCCTCGTTTGGTTCTGGTTCTGGGGATGCAGAGCAGAACCAGAACCGGAACCTGAGAGGTCTGGAAGGTTGATACAACAACAGCAGATCTTTAATGTATTGTGGTGCTAAGCCGTTCAGTGATTTGTAAACTAACAACAGAACGCAATTAACTGGAATAAGTTTGTTCACATAATAACTCATTAAAAAACATGCAGCGCCTTCATCCTCCTAGCACTGCTTTTTGTCTTTCCTGTCAGTAGGAACGTCTGGTTGTTTGATTACGTGACTCCTGTGATGTGAAAAGATTCCATTGCAATTTTGCAAAATACGCAAATTTTGATACAAGTGAAAAACCACCTCATTCCAGCCCAAAACCTTTTTATCAAACAAATTTGTTTTTCAAAATTGGTGTCTCCATTAAGCTAATCTATTTTCATAATTCCAATTTGGGCAATTATATGGTCAATGGAAACACAGCTAGTTTGTGAGTTAATTTGGCAAAATTAATGTAAGATATTATTCTGAGCTCCTGATATTCAGGTTAGTGTTTTAAGATAGATACCCTGTTGTATTTATAGCCCCTTCCAGATTGTAGTTCTGCAATAAACATTTAACCACAGACCCTCCATTACAGAACATTCTATCCTTTCACATCACACACAGAGGGATCCTCCCAGATTACAGACCTGTGTGCTGGGATTACAGAACTAAAGGGGCGTAAAAAGTGGACACGCCCTTGGAAAAGAAATGTTTGGTCCAACTACGCTATGCTAATTGCACTTAGCATTCATCCACAATCCATTGGCGCAAGTGAGAGCACTGCGCAACACAAATAGTCCTTTGGCCGGAACACAAAGCAAAGCATAATTTAAAAAAGCTTCAAGTCTGATAATTTGCCTCGAGAAATGTTAATAATCAAGGTACTCAAATCATTAGATGAATTGTTACAGCTCTACCTGAAACCTAGGATTGTTTTTTGTTTTTTAATGTGTTTTTTATGTGTATTCAACAGACCTCTCTACCGTCTCTGAGTAAAACCTGAATAATCCCTGATTCACCCACTCATCCAGCAAATCCACAACTCTCCTCCTCAGAAAGTGGGCGTAGAGGTTATGTCTTATAATACTTCTTATTGCACTCATGAATAAGTAAAGAGGAGGAAAGAGATGCACTCATCTGACACATGCAGCTGCTCCTGTACGGTGCCCGCTTTTGTACAAACAGAGCCCCCCTCTTATCTCTGTCCTGATTGCAGCCATGGGGGGTAGACACTTAGGTGAGACGCTACTACATCCCTAATGTCATTGCAATCTATTTGCACCTTGAGCAACTGCTGCACAATAATACAGTTGTCTTAATATCACAGCCTCTCAGGGCCGTAGACTTGCTCTCTGTTATTATGCAGAGTGCTGAGGTGTAAGTAATGCTTGCTAGTGCTCATCAAAGTGTCATTCATGTCCACGGTTTGAGGTGCGTTCAATCCACACTTACTCATTGCACTGACCTTTCCCACTGAGGTCAGTAAAGGGTCTGACAATTCCGTTCAATAATTAAGGAGCTTCTCCCTAATGCAGAGGCTCTCTGTGTCCACAAAGCACTTTCCTCAGAGGTGTTGAGTGATGGCTGTTGAAATGGGAAATAAGAGCTGATGTTTTGAACGCCTTCATATGTAAAGGATGCAGTGGTTGCCGGCGTCCTGAAAACACTTGATATTAACAGTGACATTTGGAACGGAGTCAAACAAAAGCGGCTGCTGGAAGCATTGTAGATTTACCGTGGATATCAAACATACACACACCCTGGTTTGAATTCCCAGGGTTTTGTGGTTAAACAAAATGAGACTATTTCAAAGCTGTTCCCTAGAATATCATTGATCCTGTTCAACTCAACTGGAAAAGCCAACTAATCCCTTAATTACAGACATTTAAGCTAAATGTTTGTTGAAACACTATTTGATTTCAATCTTTCTTGATCCATCAGTGTGCCACAGATTGACTCTGCCTTGTAAAAGTTCTCGACATCTACTGGATTAGACATGCTCATGCAGACTGGCAACGTGATACAAGAAAGTAAAAATATTTTCAACTTTTATCACTGGCATCTATCTTGTCTCATTGAAGGCAACTGACTATTGTTATTGACTAGTATTATTTTAAAAAATGTTTACAGCAATGGTGGGCACATTTTTGCTAATGTGATAATAGCAGAGCTAATTTTTCTGTTAGTGCTTTAGCATTTTTGCTAACTTTGAAAATATTGAGTGCCCATAAATTAAATTTTTCGAATAAATTCTAAAGCCCTGATTTACTTGACTGTTTTGTAAGCTTTTTGGTTTGGAGTTTTGGTCATCTACTGTTAAGAATTAAGTAGTTAGATGTTCATTTTCATTCTCTTACTTTGTAGTGGATTGTTTACATAGTAGTTTCTTCTCTTCACCATATTCTATATGGTGTAATGTGTCATTGAAACATGATGAGTATCAGCATAGTTAGACTTTTCATTAGCTTCTGCTAGGTACCTTGTTGGTGCAGTGCTTTAGAGTTATCAGAACTAATGTATATGATTAGTGCTTCAGCGTTAGTGCAACTAACTTTAGTTAGTGGTGGCCATCACTGTTTTTCAGTCTCATCTTTATGAATATGTGTCTGATTAGGCTTAAGTATTAACACTAGCATAACAACATATGAAGGATTAAGTTCAGCTGTGATGCTCTCAAACTGCATGGCTCTGCAAATATACATAGAATAAGACCCAGACAACTTCTCTCTGGAATCGGTTATTACAAAAATATTACAGTGTTCCATTAAAATACTTTAAATCAACAAACTCCTTAAGGTATCAACATACAGTTATGAGCTGTGAATTGTGAGAATCAAAGTCATTTTAAGGAATGAGTCAAAATTAGCTTTCAACTAATCAATATTTGTTGCACCAAATTATGTTGTGAATTACTCACACAGGAGCATGCCAACATGCAACAATAAAACATTAAATAACTAATAAGATGTATGTATGAATAAAGACCAAGGATTATATTGAAGAATTTGCACTAAGGCCAGATTTGCTTTAAGCTATTTAAGATTAGTTTTAGATAAGAGCAAGTGTTTGTCCTCCTGAATCCAGCCTATAGAGGCTATGGAAAAAGAGAAAGTTCTGGGCATAACTCCAGAGTTTTGCTAAAGTATGATGTCGTGTTCTCACGCTGTGATATTCTTACTGGAGCTGAGAATGGGTTAGTGCAGTGCATTTTGGGATTAAGAGTTTTAATGCCAGGCTCTTTATTATTTGTATGTAGCTCAGTCATTCCCTGCTTGGTGCCCAACAACTTCATCCTAGTAAAACGCTTTCTAAAAATTGGTTGCAGAAAATTTAACAAGTAGGTGTCCAAAACTAAATAAAAGCTTGTATTAGCACTTTCTGAATCTGCTATTGCACATAAAATATTATCTAAATTTTTTCTTTTTATTTTCCAACAGATTTTTTGCCATGCTACATGGGAACGCTTTAAACTCTTGCCTGGTCGTCTTCCTCCTACTCTTCATCTTTGTCACTGCCCATGCTCACTCCTACCCCCGGTTTTCACGCAGTGACACAGAGTTCCAGCACCTGGTGCTGCACCCGAAACCTGGGGTGGGGACAGTGTACCTGGGAGCCAGGAATCACCTCTTCCAGCTGGATGGCTCAGACGGACTCTTGCTGGAGCAAGAGGAGACCACAGGTCCCGTGATCGACAGCAAAGACTGCCTTCCTCCTGTCACAAAAAGCAACTGCCCCCATGCTGACAGAACCGACAACCACAACAAGCTGCTCCTGGTTGACCCAAAGGCATTGGAGCTGATCACCTGTGGCAGCGTCCATCAGGGAACATGCCAAAAGCGAAGCTTGGCGTCCATCAAGGAAGTTCTCTTCTCCACTGATAAGCCCGTGGACACGCAGTATGTCGCGGCTAATGATCCATTGGTGTCAACCATTGGATTGGTGGTCCCAATTCCTGGCGGGAATAGGACGGTGATGTACGTGGGCCGGGGCTACACCGCCAGCCACCCACCCATCTCTACCCGCCACCTTTCGTCACTGCCCGCGTTTTCCTATGAGGAGACCGCCAAGCTGGCCATAGCCGGGCGCCTGTCAGAGTATGACCACAACTTCATAACCGCTTTCACACGCCGCTCCTATGTGTACTTCCTGTTCTACCGCCGAGACATCAAGTCGGCAACAAGGGACTACCAGACTTATGTCGCCAGGGTGTGTCTAGAAGACACCTCCTACTATTCATATGTAGAAATTCCCCTCGTCTGCCAGTCTCCTTTCTCTCCTTCCACAATGTTTAATGTGCTTCAGGCAGCCCAGGTACTTGACTTTAACCTTATTAGATGAGCTGTTGTACTGTTTGCGTCATTGGCATGCTTCATTCCTTAGAAGGTTACTGTTGTACTGTCTTAAATGTTTTTCACCACGCCTTTGTTGCAACAGGTGGGCAAAGGCGTGGGCCAGCAAGGCGAAGATCTGTTGGGTGTCTTCTCCACCCGCACTGGCTCAATAAACACCCCACCTGATTTCTCAGCGCTTTGCGTCTTCCCTCTGGACGAGGTCGACAGGCACATCGACTCCACACGTGACCTCTGCTACACCCGAGATGGGTTGGTTGAGAATCAGGATGAGGTGGCCTATATAGAGTATGAGGTGAAGTCCAGCTGTGCTAACCTCCCTCCGGTAAGGATGCAAGAGGAAAACGTTTTGGGCGTCAAACAGAAATCCAGATGTTGAAGCTAGAAAGTAAACATTTCAGAGCTGTGGGGTTTTGGAAGCACTGCTTCCCTCAGAGAGGACAGAGAGGTTTCTACTTCTTCATATTTGATACAGTCATGGTCAGACACTTCTTCATCCCTTCCTTTCCTTCTTTCTTATTCCTATTTTCTTTTCTTCCTTCATCATTTTTCTCCTACTTTCTGTCCTTTCCCTTCTTACTTCCGTCCCTGAAACTGTGCATTTCCTTCCTTCCTCTCTTCCTTTCGTCTTTCCTCTATTCCTTCATTTCTTTCTTCCCTCCTTCCTCTCTTTTTCCTAAAACATTGTTTTCTTCCTTCCTTCACTTCTTTCTTTTTTCTCTCTTTCTCGCTCCCTCTCTGAAACCTTGCATGTTTCAGTGTCTGGGGAAAAAGTTACTGTGGTTCTGAATCCATCAGAAGGATATTAAAATGGTCAAAGCAGACTAACATTAAGGCAGTAGAGTTAAGGACTATTTTATAGAGTCAGGTTTGTGGAAGAAAAGCAAAAATTTAAACAAGTTTGAAGAATTCTTTCAATCTGATGTCAAAAGCTTTTTAATGGCTCCAAAAGCACCCGTATGAGGTCCAACCTCATTAAACATTAAACATTACATTGAATGACATTACATGACAAACATGATTTTGAACCAAATGTTAGCCAGACGGTGTGTGTGTACTTCAGCCTGTGTGTGTTTTGAGTCTTCAGTGCTAGAAAATTTCTAAAAATAGTTTCAGATGTATTCTTTTTGTTTATTGCGCCCTGCAAAAACAATGTTACAAACAAATGATTAAAAGTCCAAAGTTATGCCAGCCATGCTCATGATCAATGTATGCAAGATCCCATATGCCTGCATTATTAGCAGACATAAAGGTTTTACATTAGAAGCATTACCGCTATATATCATGAGAATAATGCCTGCACCTTAGTTGTATCGACTCGCTTGTCTTAAGTGTTTGGCGTAAGGTAAAACAAATGGATCGCAGAGCAAAGCAACGAGGAGCGACTCCACGATTAGGACGAGTGGATGGAAGTCCGGTAATGAGGCCCCAGTTTCAACCAGCTGCAGCTGTGCAGAAAAGTCCCTTCTTTCGGTCCCTTCAGCCCTCACAACCATTTAATGGGATCGTTAGAGATAAATAAAGAAAACCAAAGTGGAATCATGCGTTCTGCTGCCTTGATGAGTTCTGACAAACAAAGATAGAAGGACAGAGATGGAAACTTAAACAAACAAGCACAGTAGCTGATGAGAGGGAAAATGGAGCACTGACAAGACGATGAAAGAGAGGGAATCATGAGGATACTCTTCTTCTCTAGCAATGATAAGCCTACTTATGTTATATAAACAAAGCATAAAAGCTAAAATAAGTGCTCACTCTCTTCCTTCTTTGCTTCTTCGTCAATTATTTGAAGTCGTGGCTTTTGCTTCCGAGCAGGATAATAATTGTTACTTTTCATAACAAGGCGTTTCCTAACCACTGCGCTTTAATCTGTATTATGATCCTGTTATAGGGAATTAAGAGAATACAGAGGCTCTGCTGTACTATTAGGGAAATAGCCTTGTTGTTCTAAAGGTTTACAGACACAATTTTGTGGACAGTTCATTGCCTGTTCTTCTTTAAGAAACTCCTTCAGTCTTAATCTAAAAAACTTCCAGTCTGGAATCAGTTTAAAGTCCTCAGGTTATGAATTCCACATAATGATGACTCGCACAGACAAAGCTGTTTGACCAAAAGAGGTTTTGTGAAAAGGTGTCTTGAAGTTGTTGCTGGATGAACCACAAGCTCCCAAATCTCCAGATCTAAGAGGAACCTCTATGACACTGATCACCTGAGGAGCCTGAACTTTCAAACATTTAAAAATCAATGATGCATTACAATATTTTGCATTGCTGTCGATGTTCATCGTATTCAGTTTTCTCAGACTTGAGTAATTTTACTTTTTTTTGCCATATTTGAGTAACAGCTGTATTGACTCTGTGTTGTGTATGTGTTTGTATTCCATTGAATTCACAAGTAGAATTTTTGTTTTGACATATCACCTTCCTAAAATGATGGACTAAGGAAGTTTTTGCCAATTGTTACTTTTTATTTTGTCAGAATCACTTTTGAGCAAAAAAGAGGAGGGGATTTTTAGTCAATTTATTTTTCCAAAATTACTTTTGACATATTAACTAATCCAGTTACTGTGTCAACAGTAAACCTAGCTTAATCCATCTTTGTTGTCACTGTTACTGGTGCATAAAAATAATCCTATTTAAAATAAATTAAACCATGCTTATCCTGGTAGGGTGGGGACTAAGTAAAGCCTGGTGACCCGCCAGGCGTATGATACACTGGGGAAACCTGATGTAGATTTTCTCAAATTTATGGTTGGAATTTTTTCTGTTTTCTGGTTGACTTCCAAGAAACCTATCCATGTCTTTTAATTGAATTGGTTATTGATGCAGTAACTGACCAAAACTTTTTACCCTTCCACACATTGTAGAACACTCTGAAAGCGTACCCGTGCGGTTCTGACCACACCCCCAGCCCCATGGCGAGCAAAGTGCCGCTGGAAGCTAAAGCCGTGTGGCAAACTTCAGCGGCCCGTCTCACCGCCGTGGCAGTCAGCGTCAGGGAGGGACACAGCATCGCCTTTCTGGGAGATGCCAAAGGCAATCTTCACAAGGTAGTTATACACACACACACCTGCACACACACGCACACTTGCACCTGGACGAAAGCATGGAGACGTTCCTGACTCATCACCATTAACGGGGAAATATTTAATCCATCAAGCAGCTTCCCGTTAAGGGAGTGTTCTAACCTTCCACTTGCTGGAGTCTTGCATGAGTTGGTGCTCAGCTAATGCTCTGTTCATACAACCCTTCCCTCATGACGCTGTCTGCCTGTCTCTGTATCATGTTCCAGCAGAATGAGCGCATCTTAACTCCACTTCAAGTATCTAAATCCAAGCTTCCTGGATGCTTTTATTGCATCTTTTACCCTTTAGCCGTTTTAGCAGTCTAACTCGAATAGATTTAAAACTATTTTCATTCAACCAAGATAATACAACAATTAAAAGGGGCAATATTATCTAAAATATTTTTTTTTTTTAGGTTTACATCATGTTAGTTATTCCCTCATCAAAAAAACATACCTGGTATGTTCCTTTGTTTCTTTCATTCCTGTTTGAGAAGTTCTTAATCTGCCTAGCAACCATTCTGCTGTGCAAAATGCCTGGATGGACCTAACCCTGTCTTACAGATGCTGCTATTCCTCAGAGCTGATGTTTCCAAGCTCACAGAGCAGTACTTCCCCACTCAGCTCCTTCAAACTAGCCAGCAGCAATTAGCAAACTCCTGGGGCCGCATGTATAAAAGAGTGCGTAGTTTTCACTAAAACTTGGCGTACGGACAAAATTAGAAAAGTGCGGCGCACAAAAAAATTTGGATGCATAAAGCTGCATAAAGCATAAAGTAGGAGTTTTTATAGAGACAGAGGCCCAAATTCAAGGTGTTAAATTACAAGTTAAAATTTTATTCAAGTCATATTTGATATAAAAAATAATGGTAAAACATTTTCCACCACTAATGAGACATACATACTAGTTCAATGGTAAGTATACATCAGTTAGTGGAGCAATCTTCAGTAGCTTGGTTGTAAGTGTGCACCATGTTAAACCAAATGTTTGTTTTGTGCACATTTTGATCCACCAAACAACATTGACATGATGTAATGTTACCTTTTTTTAACAATTGAAGGTAACATAGTTTCTTGATTTTGCTATAAAGGGAGATGTGATTGTTGTAGCGTCCGATGGCTGCTGAGCGGAAGGATCTGGGATTTCGCTCCTTTGTGCATTCAGGATGCAGCAGTCTGTCACTGAAGGAGTATTTTATTTTTAAATTATACCTTTTTATTGATGTTTTAAACTATTTAGGAGTGATAAGCAGCTCCCCCTTTTAGGCCAATGCATGCTGTCACCGTTAGGTGCACATCAACAAAATATATAACATACAGTATATTATATAACAATAAGTGTTCAATAAGCGCTATAAGCTTTAAACAGTCAGAAAATGTTGAACAGTTTTGAAATCTTGACCAGTTAAAAGCCTGAAACTGGGAGCTGGTCCATATCTAATCACCACAGTCTGATTCACAGCATTCCAACAAGCACAGAATAACATACCCCTACGACTCCATACCTCAGACATGCACTTTGTGTTCTCAGCCTGTGATTGTGATTGTTGGAGACTAAGTGTATTATTTGACTGAAGAATTTGAAGTGGCATGAGTAGATTTGAACAATTTGTGGGCTTTTTTCTTTACTTTTCTCGCTGTATGTCGGGGTGTTTTTCCATCTAGTTTTCAATAGATTGACACACAACTTTTTAACATCTACAAAGCCCTACTGCTTGCATCTCAGAAGTAAGAGCAGACATCAGAGAGAGAAGTGTTCTTTCTGTTGTAATGTGTGTTGTGGGATGCGGGCGGAAAAGAAGGGAAACGTAGAACTAGACTTTTTAATTAGCAGATCAAAACAGAGCTCTGTGTAACCCATTGTAGCAAGCTTTTATAACAAGATTATAGTATCACACAAAGTCAAATCCCTCTTTGTCAAGATACACATCTTTATGCGTGCATGTGTGTAGAATATGTGTACATCTTTCATGTAGAGAACCAAAAGAAACATTAAACCAGCAAAGAGATAATATTTTTGAAATGGAGACATTTTCCTGGTCCGAGCTTTTGCTGCAGCTGTCCTGAACTCCACTAGGTTGGTATATTGATATGGCATGACAGAAGTTTTTGCGAAAACATAATTGGTACAATTATAATTATGTTGTGACAGTATAATATCAGACAGATAATCTGTGAAATATTGAGCTCTTCTGCCTTTTCCTAGTACTAACTGCAGAAATACATCACTCGGTCAGAAACAACCAATCAGAGCCAGGAGGAGGTTAGCACTGTCGATCACTCTTGCGCTCATCCCCTGCCGCTTGCTCTTTGCTAAGCTACAGCTGGTTCACCACAACATAGCCTGTTACCAATGCTAATACTAATTAGCACTGCCACTAAAGATGGTGAATAAACGGTTTTCCTGTAACAGTGAGTTGTTTTTCTGATTCATTGAGCAACATACAGGAGCATGATTGACAGCGCTAAGACCCTCCTCTTGGCTCTGATTGGTTGTTTCTGCCTGGGAGCTGTGCGCTTTTGCAGTCCACAATAATAACACTGGGAGGAGGTGAAGGTGCGTAGTATTACAAAAAAAAAAATCTTCAGAAATCAGCTTTAAATTTTGCCACCAAGGACACAAACCTTTTTCAAAATGGCTTCCTGAAAGCCTTGCAACATTTTTGCTTGGATGTTGGATGCTTTTCTCCATTTTCTGCCCACTTTCTGCACCCTCTTCAGTATTCATGATTTATTTAAGGATTAAATGTGTTTGACTGAAACAGTAAAGTTGCACAGATACTTTCCGTTTTATATTCTTACATACATATATTAAAAATGCAAGCAGTTTTAAAAAAAGATTGTATTGTTCCACCTCATTTCACCACTAAAACAAATTGCAGTTTATGGAGTGGAATCGCATCACTTCCTGGACCCGTGCTTCCCTCTTCACCCCGACTTTGTTTGCACTCGCTGTTCAGACAGAGAAACCACCTTTCAAAAGCAATCAATGCTATTACGGAATTTAAAATCCAACCACACTGCAGAGTTGGATCTCCATGGAAGCTTAAAATATCTCTGCTGCTCTCATATTACCTTCTGCTTCTATCTGATGGACAATTAAAAGCTTACCTTCAATCCTTCATCAAGCTGTAATCAAGTTTGATTTTAATCTACATTTGTAACGTCAGTAATTCCCGTTAGACATCATTACAACAACCAACTGTAATAGACTGTTGTTTGTTTTTCATTGCACTGCAGTTATAGCTGAAAGTCTTTTAGAGGTTGTGTCTACCAATTTGTCATATCAAAAGTTCAGATTTTTCCTGATTCTTATACTTAGCTTCCAACTTTGACTAGGCCATTACAAGCCATGGAGTTGCTGATATGATTGTAATTGATTATTTTGTATTTCTGACAGTATGTGTAGGATCACTGTAAAAAAAATTTTAAAATAAATCATTCATCCATTTCCTTCTGTTTCACATTTTTGAGCTGCTTTTTATCACATAAAATCCAAATAAAATACATTTAATTTTGCATTTGAAGTTCTAAAAGTTTTAGGACTTCCACCGCTCAGTCCAGGAGAAAGATTGATTGATAAATGTATTTATTTTTTCATTAAATTACATTTATTATAGAAATGCTCTGCAGGCCTCAGTGGACATTAAGTGATTCTGGAAAAAAAAACAACTCAGCATTCACATCTGCATGAGACTATTGGGACCGATATGATAAAATCTAAATATAACATAGGAAACAGTCGTTATCCTAGGCTGCTAATCTTTGCGTACGACTTCCCTTTCCATTATGTGCTGAGTGCATCCTCCTAATGGGACAACCGATTCTCTTTTCTGTTCGCGGTGATCTTATTAAGATGAGGTAACATGAGTGTTTGAAGGCCTGGGTTTCACTGCAGCCAGAGGTAATCTTCCTGTGCTTCATATTAGATTTGAATGTGATAATCAGATCTATGCCCACTTCTGCTGCGATCCTGTGCAAGTGTGATTTGATTTGGTGTTTGAGCTGTAAACCAGGGAGGTTAGTTCTTTTGTGTTTTTTTTTTTGTTTGTTTTTTTTGTCAAATATTGCGTTTTAGTGATGCAGTATTGTAGATTGTTCCTACTTCAAAATGTTTTCCAATCCAATTACTTGAATTCATACAAATTCATAAGAGAGACACTTCCTGCTTTAAAGTCTAAAGTATTGTTTTTTGTGTGTTCTTGTTCAGGTTTATCTTGGCAGAGACGGGGCGGTGGAGGTGTATGCAAACTCAACGATACAACCCAACTCCCCCATCAACAGCGATCTGTTACTTGATGACCGCGGCTCACATATCTACATTATGACCAAAACAACAGTAAGTGTGGTGAAGTCAAGCTTCACCTTTTTATTTAAAGAGATAGAATTATGTAAAACTAACTTTTGAGAGCTTTACGTCATGTTATAATACTATTCGCTCATCAAATACATACCTTGATCCTTTAATGCATGTTTGAGAAATCCTGTCATGCTTCCCGTGGCAACCATTCAGCTATGCAAAAGGCCTGGTTGGACCTCCTCCTCGGAGCTGCAGCTTCCAAGCTTTGAGGTTTTTATCTCACAGAGCTCCTTCCACCACGACTCCTTTACTCAGCTCCTTCAGACTAGCCAGCAGCAATTAGCAAACACCTGGTAGAACCGCACATCTGCTGAGCTCTTTATAGAAGGTACTCATAGGTGTAACACTGGTATGTATGTTAAAGGGTTAATAGAGGATCAATGTGGTGATGACTTCCTGGAGGCAGCATTTCAGAAAGAGCAGAAGTTCTTAAAGTGACAGAGGCCCAATTTCAAAGTGCTTAATTACAAAGTCATATTTCTTTTAAGTCATATTTGATGTATATATTGTTTTTCTAAAAGCTGAAGGTAACATAGCTGCTTGATTGTGCTATAAAACGGAACTATGGCCCTGGAAGATACACAATGCTCCCCCTTTAAAGTATTCATGAGGTGTATAAACAGATGCAGCCATTTCCACTATTTCAGTCACTTACCCAGATGTCTTCATAAATAAGAATGAATATGGCTTCTCATTCATCAATTTATGGTTTGTCAGAGTTTTTCATGCATGCTTCCTCAAGCTGTGTCGCCCTGAAGACAAACTACAGATAAACAGAGAAGCCAGCTGGCAGCTGGGGTCAGAGGTCACTAACCCTAGTGTGATTGGCACAACAGTCAGCAGGAGGTGTGAGGTCAAACCTAACAATAGTATTGATCTGCAAAAGAAGCCTGCATTGTCTTGGCACGTTCCCTACAGAGCATGTGTGGGATGCTGTAGATTCTGATAAATGATGATTAGGAAAGTCTGTACTCTGAACAGTTTGAGTCAAAAATAAATCAAAATGTCTCAGTCAGAGCTGTTCTGGGATTCAGAAATGTTACAACACATTTTTGTGTGTGAGTGAAATAAAACTGCTGCAACTTCTCTCTGAACACAGAGTTCATGATTTAATTATCTGTGAAACTTTGTCTCAGATCTAGAAATTTCAATGGGATCTGCAAATAATTGTTCTTTTAGTTCGCAGTGTGAATAAAATACAATAATTGACTAGTGTCTTTCTCTAAATGGAATGCATTCAAAACTCAAAGGAACTTGGAGACCAAGCAGATATATACAGTACTATGTATTACACTGCTTTGATATACAGTATGTATAATGTATAATTATATACATGGCAGGAGTAAGTAATAGAAATACTAATAAATAACTTTATACCTGTTGTATGCTTTTTGTATATGGTAGCTATGCTGGATACTGAAACTGAGGCTATTCTGGTACCTCAGACATGTTCAGACATGTCTTGATTAAAGGATTAACATACTAATCCAGGAAAATGCATACAGCACGGCACAGATGATGGAAAAAAAGAATATTCATAACCCTCATTCAAATTCAGTCTTTCAAATGCTACTGACTATTTTTAAATAGTTCTTTAAATGAAATGATTTGCTTTTTATTCTTTATTGTCAGCATCAATAGTGTGTGATGTCAGCATTTCATTTGCCTTGAGATGACAATCTTTAGTTGAAATATTGACTCATTCTATAATGTTACATTGTTTTGTTCTTCATTTATCTGTCTAAAGCCTACCTTTTGCTTGTTTGTCTGTTATTTTCAGGTAGAAAAGCGTCCTGTTGCAGAATGCGGGGATCACTTGGACTGTCAATCATGTCTGTCTGCCAGAGACCCGTACTGCGGCTGGTGTGTCCTTGAGGGACAGTGAGTGTTCTGAGCTTCAGCTTGTATCTCCAGTTCTCCCTGTTTTCTTCATTTATAACCCTCTTATGTCTAACTGTGCTATGCTGTGCTATTCTCCGGTGGTTCAGGTGTGGCCAGCGGTGGGAGTGCCAGCGAGGCTCTCTGCAGGGCCAGTGGTTGTGGAGTTTCAACCAGACGCAGCAGTGCCTGGGCATACAGCGCCTCAGCCTCTACAACATCAGCCTTGGAGAGAAAGCAGATGTAATACAGACAACATGACTAATGAAATACAAGAGCAATGCACTGAAATGTTTTGTTCGCTACCACATTACAAGAATAAAATCTTTTGACAGCACAGTTGAAAATAATATGACAAAGTCATAAAATTATCCAAATAAAGACATAATATGAGTACTAAGTACCAATTTTCTAAAAGAAATGCTACATGAAAAACAACAAAGTAAAATGTTGGAGCAGCTCCAGAAGTTATACATTGGTATCGGTTTTACAAATAAGGAAATGCTTCAAAACTGAACGCGTCAGGATCCAGTTATTATCAGTAGCAGGACATGAAACAATCCGTCAGACATAACGAGTTTTTTTTCTCTCAGAATGACTTCTTGTAATGCCTGGCAGTAGTACTCTGTCATGCAACACGCAGAAGGGATGATTGGTGTAAAATCTGCTTTTTGAAACTTTTTTCTCTCATTTGTAATTTTTTTTAGTGAAGAAAGCAAGAAAAAAAAAATCTTTTGAAATTGTGTGAGAAAAAATTAGAAATGTTTTTTTTCTTAACACCCAGCTCTAATAGTGTTAATAATTAAACTCCACACTGAATCACACTGTAGACACAGAGTCTTTTTGGTGTCTTTTCCTTCTTCCATGTAATATTTGTTTCCATTCAGATTGCCTTGTCAGTGGAGGGTCTGCCCAGTCTCCAACAAGACGAGGCCTACTCCTGCTTCTTCCAGGACACGGAGAGTCCAGCTTTGCTCACCACTACCGGTGTCATCTGCTCCACCCCAGGCGCCAGCAACCTGCCCCCCATCGGTCTGGGAGATGGTTAGTGTTCTGCTCCAAGTTTATATGGATGCCAAAAAGACTCCTTAAAATTCCTCAAACGTCATTGATCAACACTATTGAGAACATTAATTTAAGGATTGCAGTGAATGCTTTGACTATTGATTGATTGATGTTTTATTCCGTTGCAGAGTTTGTGACGGTGACCTTGGCTCTGCGTTTCATTAACGTGACCGTAGCTGAGACAGAATTCACCTTCTACAACTGCAGCCTGGTGCAGGAGCTTTCTGGGCGCAGGCCGTGAGTACACGTCTTCTAAACATCAGAAACTCGTATTCATTTTTCAGGTCAGTGAACACGCCACACCTAAGCACTGACAGGTCGTCCCTTACAACAAGACTCAAGACATTACTGCTACTATTTTTAACATCATTAAGGTGTTGAAAATGAATTCAAATAGAATTTAGGAGAAAACTGTATCTTCTGCAGCGTGTTAAGATATGCCTGTGATTCATTTGGCCGAAAGGGAGTGAAGCTTTCAGCAGATAACAGGAATGTTGACATGAGGGCGGCAAAGTTCCTCCTTGGTATCATTATAAGCTTCCAGCCTAAATCTGTCAGAATTTAGATACAAATCTAGATTCTCAAGGGGAACACACACGAAGACGACGGTTTGTTAGTAAAACTAACCCTGCTGCTATTCACCAGCATAAGATGCTAAATATGTCTAGCTATGTTGTCTGCTTGTTTCTGTTGTAAAGAGTTAAAAAAGTTTACAATCTGACAGCCCCTGCTTCTAAAATAAAGAATTGGCGTTAGCATCACTATCTCCCTTTATTTTGTTGTTGGTAATTTCTTTTACATATTGGTATCAGTTCAATAAGTGATACTGATGATTATTTCTGTCATATTGTTCCAAAGTTTCACACTCGTGCATTTCCTAAATATTTTGAATGCTGTACTTGTATCCGCTTGTCGTGTAAAAGAAATTGAAGTCAAACAAAATGCATTTTCAGGTCAAATCTTTACAAACACTATCACACATCTGAAAAGGAAATCACATTGGTGCAGACCAATCTGATTAGTGTAAACTCCAACCAGTATTTTTTTTCATACTAACCAGCAGCAATTAGCAATCAGCTGTTGGAACTGCTGAGCTCATTATAGGAGCTACTCCTCAGTGAAACGCTGGTAAAAATGTCAATAGGTTAATGGAGCAGAGATGTGATGACTTCCTGAACGCGGACATTCAGAGTGAGAGTTTTTTAAGAGACAGGCCCAATTTCAAGGTCCAAAGTAATAAGTCAAATTTCTTTAAATCATATTCAATATATATACAATTTTTATAACTGCTGAATGTGACATAGTTGCTTAATTATGCTATATAATGGCACTATGTGGCTGGAAGCCACATAATACTGCCCCTTTAAGTTGATTTGCACTGTTCTGTTTTATTCCTACATTGACATTTTCATCTTAGTCCTCTATTGTTCTGCTTGCGTCCCTGCCAGATGCCAAGGGTGTGTCAGCAGCCGCTGGGGGTGCAATTGGTGTATCCATGAGCATGTCTGCACACACAAACACACCTGCAGTCAAGGAGTCACCATCCACAACCAACGGGTGAGTCATCCTGAAGCCTGAGCTCGGGCTTTTTACAGCTTTTCTTTTCAGTAGGAGTTCATTTCAGGAAACCAGATCTAAAAGCGGAGGGTTTGACCTCTGGAGGATCCCGTACTTTCTGTTTGATTTGGTTTGCTTTTGTCTTTTTAATTTAAACCATCAACCATTTTTTCTCTCTATTATTTCAGAGTTATTTATGTTTCTGCATATCCCATTTCTTTCATCCTAATTTTGTCTCCACCCGCCTGCTTTTTCTGTCTCCCTCTCCATCCCTCCTCCTCGTTTGTGCTTCACCATCATCAAGTTAACGCCACAATTGCCCACCGTCCCACCTCCAACCAGAACTCCTACCCCATCACCTCCTTCTGTTCCGACCGCTCCAGCAACAACAGCAACTACTTCTACACCAACAACACAGCCGGCTCCCACAGAGACATCTGCCACCACCAAAGCAGCTGTCCCCACAGTGACCATCACAGGCACCCCCCCCACTGGTCCTAATGCTGAATCC